>NC_071114.1:6420000-7038500 GCF_024256425.1 Clarias gariepinus | reverse complement strand
TGTACTTATACCTCAATCCACAAGAAATCACACATATATTTAAAGATAGTTTTTTAATTTACTTTACAACAACAACAAAAAAAAAAAAAAACAGCAATTATTATTCATATTATGTCTTGTACAAAAGTTTTGATCCACATAAAATAAAATTTAATTATATAGATCAATTTTTTTTTAAAACAAATGTTTTACTGTGACAGGCTGTAAAGTGTCTAAAGGTACAATTTAAAATCTGGTGTTCATCGGCCACCTCATTTCCCCTCTCACCTGATCATCTGTCATTATCTGCCCCTGTTTCTCATTGGTTCATATCTTAAACTAGATGAGTTTTTATTATTAAGTGATTAACAGGTCACTGTGTGGCTTAACAAACAAAAAATTCCTCTGAAACAAATAATTCCTTGTGAAAGCCTGCAGAACTATTCCTCCAGACTTCATTAAAATATACTGCATGAGAAGTCTTGCTCTTTGGAAGCAAAATCTGAAGCAATGAGGGGCTCGATACTTCTGCATAATAGACTATATGCCTTATATTTACACAGAGATTGATTTATTACTTTGTACTTGTGGTATAAAAGTAATTAAAAATATTCATTCATGAGCATAAACACATGTTTAAAATATGAAATTGCTAAGGGAAATAAATCAAACACCACAAATTACCAACTTAGGACTTTCTTGCAGTTTCAGCTATTAAATGTTTTTAACAGTAAAAAAAATAATAATAATAAGGAGGCTTTTCAAAATTATTGTTTGGTTTTGGCCTCTGTTCTCTTAGAGGCCAAAACCAAACCTTTATTCCTAACAGTTCCTTAATTCCTAACAGTTCCAAGGGTCACTCAGATGGACTGAAAGTCCTCCATAAACTTTCAATGTGATTCAATTAGTGTTCTTTTTACTCTCTGTGTAACTGTTGTTTTGGTTGCTTTCAGTTGTTCTGTAACCTTTTGACTGACTGCTCTTTTCTCTCTTACCTTCCTTCTTATTAGTCTGAAAGTGTCTTTGAATAGTTGTTGTTTTATGAACATTACAATTGCATTTTTTATTATTGAACCAAATGTACTCTCAAGTATGTTTATTGTCTTGATCTTTACAATGGTTTTGTAGCATTGTACTCCTGGGCATTTTTTCCCTCCATATTGTTATCCATAAGAACATAAGAAGTGAAAGTCTCTTAAAAACATAGACGCTATTAACAACATCTTTTATTATGATATCAGATGCAATTTCTAAAATACTAAAAAATGTAACTCTAAAAATTTCTGGAATTTGTTTTATTTTTTATATACCATTACATTTACATATACAATATATCCTAACTATGTGTATCCTGGTTTTAAATTGCGGAGGTGGCAGACGTACACAAACTCAATACTTACTGTAAGTAAAAGTACAAGTACTTGCCTAAAAATGTACTCCACTTTTTCAGAAGTAAAAAGTACCACTTTTTTGTACTTAAGTACAAGTACTATAGCCGCAGCCATAAGATTTGTGAATGACGTAAATATATATTTTCACAAAGTCTGCTGCTTCAGTGTTTTTAGATCTTTTTGTCAGATGTTACTCTGGTGTACTGAAGTATAATTACAATCATTCTATAAGTGTCAAATGCTTTTATTGACAATTACTTTAGGTTTATGCAAAAAGTCAATATGTGCAGTGTTGACCCTTCTTTTTCAAGACCTCTGCAATTCACCCTGGCATGCTGTCAATTAACTTCTGATCCACATCGTGACTGATGGTGCAGCCCATTCTTGTGTAATCAATGCTTGGAGTTCATCAGAATTTGTGGAATTTTGTTTGTCCACCCACGTCTTGAGGATTGACCACATGTTCTCAATGGGATTAAGGTCTGGGGAGTTTCTTGGCCATGGACCCAAAATTTTGATGTTTTGTTTCTTGAGTCACTTAGTCATCACTTTTGCATTATGGCAGACATGGCGCTCCATCATGCTTGAAAAGGCATTGTTCATCACCAAAATGTTTTTAAATGATTGGGAGATGTTGCTCTCAGAGGATATTTTACCACCATTTTTTATTCATGGTTGTGTTCTTAAGCAAAATTGTCAGTGACAATATATATTAGGCAATAAAATTAAGTCAGCTGATGACCTGAATGTACTGAATGAGCAGGACTCAAATTGTGAAAGTGGTTCTGGAAGCATGAGAAATCATTGTGTGCTGTAATCAAAGCTAAAGGTGACTGACAGAAATCCTAGAGGCAGGGGATTTCCTATCACTAACAGGTATAACAACTTTTCTTTTCTTTTCCACTATTTTTACTTCTACAAACTTCTGTCACCAGTGCAATCAATCCTATGTTGTTCACTTACAGCATATGATTTTGTAATGGAAGTAAAATTGCCACAGTTAAACCTTGTTGTTTTGACTGATGAAAAATTAAATGTTGCCAATAACATTGAGCTGCTAAAGAAACTGTGACAAATTGTCACTTATTTTAATGACTGATTTGCAGCCAGTCATCACACCCAAATTCTACCAGTGCACACAAAACTAGAAAGTTTCTTTCCTTTTCGTGAACGCCACATCCAGCAGCAGCAGCAGCAGCACGTAAGCACGAGATGAAGTGCAGGGTTCCGCTTTAGATGAGTCGACAGCTGGGATGCAATCCCAGAATTTGTGATCTTATTCTCTTCGAAAGAGCCCTTACAAATCAATGACCAGCTATCCTTCTTGACCACTATCAGAGGATCAAGAGAATGCTGAAAAGGAACACCCAACTGTGCTGTCAGTTAAAACTCTACACGTCTTACTTGTGTACTGACAATGTACCAGGTACAGATGCACTTATATGACCTCTAGATTCCCACTTCCAATATAGCATTGCATAACATGCACAAGCAAGATGTTGTGCTGCTGGCACCGGGGCAGTTCCTCCAATCTGCAGACATTAACTCTTTTATAAGGGTTCTGACTGACATATTACCCCATCAGTTTGGTCACCTGGGCCAGGATACGGGGTGACTCTCTCCTAATTTGATTTATAGGCCTTGCTTAGCATGGTTAGCACTATTTGCTCTGCATAAAGTATGCAAATCAACCCCAAAATCTCCCTTGCCTTTAGAACTAATGACGGCAGCAGCAGTGGGTCTAGGCTTGCTAGAGTTGAGGGCATTGCTGAAATTGATTATTAGTCCATACCATGGACAAAACTGTCTCTTTGTATCAGCAGAAGGAGCCTAAGTATTCTCTTACTTAACATGCAGGACATTTTTAATAGAAGCAGTCCAGCTTATGGCAAAGCCCTGGAAAAGGTAAATAATCACAATAGCTATTTACTGTACATGCTGGTAAAGGAAAAAAGTGTGGTAAAGTAAGAGCAAGGAAAGGAGAAGACAAATCAAACAATCTACTCCCTGAGCAGTTTAAGCCCCTCTGTGTTTACTCAGTCTAAAAATATTGTAACTCGAATCCACTGAATCATCTCTTTATGAGGCATGTGATTAAATTCATGAAAGATGCATCGATTAATCAATTTTTGGCAAAAGTTTATTCATTTGGTATTGATTTACATAATGGAGTACAATCCTCTATGCATTATCCATTACTCTTCAAACTCATTTTTAGGAATATAAAACAAATATGTTTTTTTTTATATATTAATTTTAGGAAGTAAAGGCAGCAGGATGTACTGTATACTATAAGGACAAAAGTTCATAAACATCCACATGAGCTTTCCACTTCATATTCTACTCAATCAATTCATCCATCCATCCATCCATCCATCCATCCATTCAGAAACCTCTGTAGTCTAACTAGGGACTGTGGAGGCCAATGGTGATCATTGTATCTATTGTGATTTTTACAACCTTGGTAGGACCTTTGATAAATTTGAAAAGGCCAATTAGCCTAATTTGCATGTCATTGGACTGGGAGTTCCTAGAATAAACTCACCAAGCATGGGGAGAACATGCAAACTCCATGCACACAGAAGTGTGATTGTCACTTCTTCATCTTGGCAATACAGTATAATATATGTGTAAGTACAAGGAGTCGTTCGATCTGACAAAGAGATCATTGTTGCCAAGAACAAAGCACGTAACAAATTAATAAATCAAACACAAAGCAAATGAATAGAGTTGCTATAAAACAGCAAATGTGTTTTCAGAAAGAACAATGGATTTTTATAAAAGTTTAAAATGGGCAGAACTGATTGAAACATACACTCAAAAAAAATAACTCGTTGAACGAACATAATTAAATCATGGAAAGAATTTCCACCTGATTTAATGGCTTTCTTTCAGCATTAAGCAGTTTTGTTGGCCCAACTTAATGTTCTTAGGTTTAGTCAACTTAATTTTATTAGATTCTTTTAACTTGTTTATTACAGCTGCGTCCAACATAATTTAATACTGTTAACATAAATGAATAGCATTGGTACAACAAATTTTTCAGTTGTAAATTAAGTTGATTAATTCAAGTAAATTTAAATTTCAAGCCCTGATCAACAGAATTCTGTGAAGGAAGGAAGCACAAGACAAACGGGATAAAACGGAGATTTTTATTTTACACCATCAGCAACTTACAAATAAGGGCTCAATTTGAAAAGATGTACAAAACATAAAACACCACAAATAAGTATTAATCATAGAAAAAATAATAATAAACACCAACAGAAACGTTTTGTACTTTATAACTGTCTGTTATGACTTTTAAATATGACCGTTAGAGACGGTTGGTCAGGAAACTCCTGAAGTCAGATGCAGACAGGACACTTTCACTCACAAACTCCTGTGAAAAAATACAGAGATAGATTCAATTAAAATTTATGATACATAATTTAGCAAAATGAAAAATATTTATACTTTCTTCCTCTCACTTCACAACTCATGAGAACAGACCGAAACCAGAACCGAACCGCAGATTAAGCACGCGCATATAACCGTCGGTATTTAAAGTGTGATTAAAAATACAAGAAATAGCTTAAACCAAAATAATGTGACTAAACATCGCTAAACAGCAGGTGACATTTATGTTCAGTATTTCGTTTCTATTTAGAAAGATGGGAATTAATTCCTGCTTACCTTTTCCACACGCGCGCCAAACGTTTGTCTTCTCAACACGCTGTGTTCTCTTCTCGCGATGTCTTCTCGCGATGTTTGCTCTGATATTTTCAGTTTTCATAGTGACAAGATCTCTTTGGTTTATCTCAACATGATTGAATCTAATACATGTTAAGTTGTTGAATTCCATGCAAATACAACATAATTTATTCATGTTTATCTTGGAAAAATAAAATTATTATGTACAAAACACATATTACTTCCTTTTTTTTTTGTATGAGTTTATGTGAGTATATGTGTTTTTAAATTCCCAGCTGTGTTACACTCCAAGATAACATTATATATTTTAAGCTTAATCTTAAACACAAATCATCTAAGATGTCTTATTATGAAATGGTTACACATAAAATATAAGATGCCTTTTGGCATTTTACTCAATTTAACCTTTAAATGTTATTTTTCCTATGGGCGGATAATTTCTTTCCAGAAGTACATACATATTATTTCACATAAGCACAATTTTCATGCATCTGCACTTTACCCTAATAGTTTTATTAGCAATACTTTTTATTTTATTTCATTATTTTTCAAATTCAAATTTTATTTGTCACATACACAGTCATACACAGTACGAAATGTAGTGAAATGCTTACACGACCGCCAGTGACCTTAAAAAGAGAATTAAAACTTATAAGTAATAAATATCAATAGAAGAAATATGATACAAAATTTAAATAAAAATTTAACTAGAAAAAATGGAACCTGAAAAATAGAAATATATTGTATACATAGAACTATAATTTTGTGCAAGTATGCATAGAAAAAGTGACTTTGTGCAATGGTTATTAAAGTGACTTTGTGTAATGGTCCAGAATGTAAACGTGAACATGTAGTGTAGATGTGATGTGCGTGGAGTTGTCCATAGTGTCCATGGTATAAAGATTGATTGATTGATTTTGAGAATTGTGAAAATATTGTGTTAGTTTTGCCTAGTGGTGTGGTTGAGAGACCTTATTGCCTGCGGGAAGAAGCTCCTCCTCAGTCTCTCTGTAAACATTACATCCTACAACAAATATCTGTACTTTCTACTTCACTACATTTGTCCATAGTGTTGCATTGTATAGCCACAGTGGCATGTAGAATTCGAAATGATAATGTAATATCACCACCTGCTGAGTATTATATGCAATTGTGTGATCTGCCTTCATCTGTAAAACGCTCAATCATGTAGCAGATGTTTGAAATCAGAAGTGGAGGTGGTTTCAGACAGCGATCAAAACAGCACGTTCACCATTTGTAAGCAGAGAGAGAGAGAGAGAGAGAGAGAGACTTTTACTATGACTTAAAAGCTATATGAGCTCATACAAGCTCAGCACTTTTAAAACTTAAATTTGCACAAGTAAAAGCTGGACTTCTACTTTTACTTGAGTAAGATTTAATTTTGGTATTTCGACTCCTAATTGTCCATTGTTCAACTTTACATTGTCCACCACTGCTCCTTCCCAGAACAAAGGATTGAAATTATACAAAATAAAGGTTTATGTCCGGATACATTTTTTGTAACAATATATTTGGTTAAGCATAAACTTATAACATAAATACGTAATAGTAATAATAATAATAATACATACGCACACTTACTCGGTATTCAGGGCACTAGGCAGGGCACACCCTGGCTGGGGTGCCAGTCCATCCAGGGTGGAAATACTACACACATATGAGTATAAATAAAAGTGACTGAAGTTGAGATATTTTTCCAGGCTAAGAGGCTATTTTTACAGTGTAGGATCAGGGACGGTGGATTCTGCTCAGCATGATCGGATGTGACACTTGTTGGAGAATGATGTAATTTCACAAAATCTGTTTACATAATATGCTGAGAAATAATCTTCACAAAAGATTTTTTCACCCGACTGTATATCTGGCCTGCTAAGATGTACCACCTTTTCTATTTAAGGGCTGCTCATAAGAAAATAGAGGCTAAATGGGGAGAATAGCATACATGATCTTTAATAATATGACAGTATTGCATGCTGGGTCATGATATCTAATGCAAAGATGCCGTTGTTGAAACAAACCTGCCTTGTAACTCACATGTTATCCTCAGAACCTTCCCCTTTTTCTCTCACTGTTTTCTGTCATAACTCTTCTTCCTCAATCCATTTTCTCTCCCTCTCTCTCTCTCTTCCTTTCTGTGTGTGTGTGTGCGTGTGTGCGTGTGCATGGCTCTAGGGCTGAGGAGACAGGCATGAAATGAGTTATGAGCACTCTCTGTCTTCCTCACCTTCTCTGTCCCCTGAGTACACCTCAGCTTATGAGAAATCTTGGCTTAAATAAATACGCCCTTGGTAACATAACAAACGAGGCAGAGAAGAGGGATGGGGATGAAGGGCTTTAGGGAAAAAGTAAACACTCAACAAAGTCACTTGCCCATTGGATAGCTAGGTTTAGTGGCAATAGAAAATGTTTTTCCCCCCCTTTTACAGTCGGTTTGATAGTCTTCTGAACTTTTAGACTTGGCAGCCTACTCTAAACATTTCCTAAACATTTGATATGCGGATATAGACTGCACTGGGCTGCTCAATCCCTCTTCAGCACATGCAATCATAAGAAAACATATTAGAACTTCTGCAAAACAAGATTACTCTTGATCGATCGGGTGCAAAGTTCTTTGCTTACTCTCATCATCACTTTTGGATCTGAAATGCTATATTATGTCTCGAGGCCACAGAATATGAATAATGGTCCTGAGCTTCTTTCCCCATTGCTTTTCAGTATTCCGCTTGATATATGCATTATACGTTTTTCATGACATAAAAGAGATAAGCTTGAACATATGAATATGAAACAACTTGCACATTTGGGGAAAAGTAATTATAATAAAAGAACCACCGACCAAGACATTACTGGAAGAGTGAATGCAAAACTGCTTCGTATGATTGAGGTGCAAATACGGTGCCAAAAGTGTCATTTTGAAAAAAAAAAAAGAAAAGAAGTTACAAACTGAGACTAGTGCTGTCCATGGTACCTCCATCACCAACTTCCTGTCGCTAATCTGTGTGCCTGAAATACACTTCAAACAACACGTAAAATAGAAAGAATGCTATTAAAAGAAACCTACTTTCGATTTTCTTCCTTGCTGTGTCGTATACTATTTGGACCCTACTTGGATCAATTTCAAGTTCTAATGAGTGGGTTACAATGGTAATTCTATTTCAAACCTAAAAAAAAAAAAACATTTAGCCACTCATTCTTGAGATATCTCATCATGAAACCATAGTGCATCCTCCACCTAGTGGCAGAGGCATAACATCATAATGCCAGTAAAGTTTTTCACATAAAAAAAACAACAGTTGTACATGAGTGCTTTATCTATAAGCAAAATGGTTTCACCCTCTGAATGTGAAATTTTACTCTAGTATGTATTACAGTTCGCTGTAGCAAACTATAGATTATACCATAGTATTACTATGATATTTCAGACATTACCATGATAGGCACCCTAGGACTTTATAGAGTACCAGAATAGGTAGGTACTTATTCTGTACCATATTAGATATGTTAGTCCATAGCAATGGCATGGTATAGTACAGTACCATATTAAATACCTGTACAGTAGCCACTGCAGTACCCAATAAGTTACATTGTTTTCAGCACAGTAACTTGTATTAACCTTTGGAAACCTAAGACTTTTTTATAGCACCATACTACTGTATGGTACATAGTAGAATACAATAGTGTTATCTAGTGCGGTGCATATATTGTACTATATCAAATAAAAAGTACCATCGTAGTGCCAAAAATACCATGGTACTGTACAGCCTGGTAGCATTGAACTACCATGGTATTTATATCATGGTAAAAAAAAATTATGCTTAGTAAAGTGATGAATATTTTATCAAGGATTTAGTAACCCCAAATAATAATAATAATAATAATAATAATAATAATGTTTATAGTACCCATATATTGCATCAACTATTAAGCATTATTATTTTAGAAGTAGTAGTAATAGTGGTAGGAGTAGTATAATAGCATTTGCCATCTCACAGCTTCAGGTTCCCCAATTTAATCTCAGGTTTGTGTGTAGTTTTTTATTTTTTTTATGTATCTGTGGGGTGTCCCTCAAGATTCTCCAAAAACATGCAGTAGGTGGATTAAAGACTCTAAAGTGCCCATATTTGTAAATAACTGTGGAGATGGCGTGTGGTTCATGGCGTACCATCCAGAGTGTATTACTGCCTCACACCCAGTGTTTCTGGCAGAATGCATCACACCCCTGACCAGAACAGGTTTAATGAAATTCATGAAAACCGTAAAAACCCACCAAGCACGGGGAGAACATGCAAACTCCATGCACACAGACTCGAGGTGGAAATCGAACCCGGAACCTGGAGGTGTAAGGAGGTGCTAACCACCAAGCCACCATGCTGTCAACGTAGAATATCTCATCTGAATTATAATTGGAGTAATAAATGGGAGTAATAAAATAATTGACCTCTTTAGATTTACTCTTCGTTATATCAAACATAAGTCAAAGTCAAAACATTTACATTGTTAAAGTATTTAAAATGATGAATGCATTCCCAGATTATTAAATTGAAGGAAAACATATATGTTAAATGTTTATGTTTAGCATTGGTGTCTGAAATGTGTTTGAAATTTGCAATAATAGCCAAAAGTTGTTGTTACACATCCTTAACCTTTTTTTTATGTATGCACATTTCTCTGTATTGATGTGCATTAATCAATTAAAGTTTATACTCAACAATTGTATTTTTATTGCTAACTAGGCCCGAGTTCATCTGGTTGTCTAACTCCGTCAGTTCTATGATGTGGCAAAGGAGCCATGCTGGTAAAATATTGATGTTGGTACACACTAAAAATTCCTCTGTCAATTTCCATGTTATATATTTATTTTTATTTTTTTATATATAAAACTACTGCCAAGAATACAAAGGTAATTTATTGATGGTCATTTACAAATCTACACAAGCGTCGCTATTTAATTTCCACCAAATTCTAGAAATATTTAAAAATACAGCCTAAAATAAATAGTGTTCAGTATTCAGTTCATATTTTTTTTATTTGTTTGTTTCACTCAGGTGTTTTTACTTCTAAAATAACTATTGATTTGACAGGTGAACACTTATGTTTGAAAGGAGGTGGGGGAAATAATATTGAACTGTTAATCGATATTGTACACATGTCCAAATGTCAAGTGAACCATGCTGTAGTGCTGTCAGATTATCAATATTTTATCTTATTCATATCTCAGATACAGTAAATCTCAGAGTTCTTATATTACTGGAGGACCTTAAGGCATTATTTCTCCTTGTCTTTGCTCACTTGTACATCTCCTGTAGCTGCGAATTCACAAACATCTGCTTCGTGTTGAAATTACTATGACCTTAGACAGCAAATGAACAAGACCAAGCGATTCTGTACAACATGGTTATTAAGAAAACAGTTGTACAAGCAAAGTATTTTGTTCAGTCAAGCTCAATGATTTCTGGGTACTGAGAAGTGCAGGTCATCAACAGTGCAAGAAGACTTGTACAACCACAAAAGCATTAGTAAAGAAAATCCCCCAAAAAGTAGGTGTCACACAAAAAGGAGTTCTGTTGGACTTAATATTAGTGAAGATATCACTAATATTCAGAGCCGTGCTGATATTCTGATGTTCTGACTATGTAGACAAAAGGTAAGGAAAATAAAAACTTTATATAAAAAAAATAAGAAACTTTCGAGATTTACTTCATATTTCCACTTTAGAAGATCAGCTAACAGTTCAGACCTACCCATACTGCTGAGTGACAGTTAGTGTAGTTAACCACTGTTAGAACATCTGAGATGTAATACAATACATATAGCAGTGGCGGCCGGCCCATAGGGGGCGCTGGGGCACCGCCCTCCCTGATAAGAGGGGCTAAAAATGTAAAATATATTTTTTTACAAATTAAGTTTTTAAATTCGGTTTACCCACCAGTATGTGCCTACATGCGATATGAATAACATATACAACATTTTCCACCTAGTAACATTCATTCACCAGTGAATTTCCACAGACAGACTTGTATCGTTTCTGTCATGGGGCGCTGAGAAAAAGCACCCCTGAGTGCAGCCAAATAGCCAGTCATGTAGCTGTTGCTAGGGTAAATTAATAAATATGCGGCCAATCAGGTTCTCAGAATTTTATGGTCTTGGGGCGCTGGAAATTCTGCCCCAAGCCGCAGAAAATACCGCGAGATTTAAGTTTTTTTTTTTTTCTTTTGAGGCGCGGCCAATCAGAGAGAGGCGCGGTCAATCAGAGTAATGATGGCGAACTTAACGAGCGAAGAGCAGTTTCCACCAAATTCGGTGAGATCCTTATTAATATACCCGTTTTAGACTGTTGTGTTCAATTGCATTTTTAAAACTGTTTTTCTTTGTGTGAACCACTTTGAGATGCAACTTCGCTTGAAAGGTGATCCAGCTGATCATACCCTTTGATGTTGATTATTGTATTTGATACTCTCTTAAGAATGCATGGCGTATTATACAATGGAAATTTGTTCATTTACTTTATCTGTGAAACTGGTGATTTTGAGGAGGAGATTAAATCATTACTGTTAATTGTAATCATCGTCTGACTGTTGATTTTAATTTCTTATATTGGACTAAGCAAAGAAATATTTTGACACATCAGCCCCACCAGGAAAAATTTTCACCAGCCGCCACTGACATATAGTTATATTTCCCAGGGCATTCTCTATACCACCAAAGGTGGAATGTCTCTCGTCCAATCAGATCATTTGGTCAGAACTAACTGGTGTATAATGAGATATAATAATGTATAATATAATTATATTAATGAACTAGTATATATGCTAAATAGCTCTTTATGTGTCTGTAACTAACTGTCTATGATATGAACTGAATGAATGCAAATAATTAAACCAGAAGTTATTTTAAAGCTAAATTTAAATAACATTCTATACAATTTATTCTTTGACACATTGAGCACAAGGCATGGTACACCAGGGGCCAATCCTTCACAGGGCACACACACAAACACACACACACACACACACACACACTACAGGCAATTTGGGAGCAGCAATTAACCAAATCTGCATGCCTTTGGACTGTGGGAGGTAACCAGAGTACCCAGAGGAGATCCAGGTGTGAGGCCCTCTTTAGTGCGATACTCCTCACTAAAATCCAGTGGAACCAATTGCCTTCAGAAATCACATAATTAATAAACAGAGTCCACCTGTGTGTAATTTAATCTCACCATAAATACAGCTGTTCGGTAAATCCCTCAGAGGAATGTTAGAGAACATTAGTGAAAAAAAAAAACAGCATCATGAAGCCCAAGGAACACACCAGTCAGGTTGTGAAGAAGACTAAAGCAAGGTTAGGTTATAAAAAAAAAAAAACATTCCAAGCTTTGAACATCTCACGGAGCACTGTTCAATCCATTATCCGAAAATGGAAAGAGTGTAGTACAACTGCAAACCTACCAAGACATGGCCGTCCACCAAAACAGACAGGCCGGGCAAGAAAAGCATTAATCAGAGAAGCAGTAAAAAGGCCCATGGAAACTCGTGATGAGCTGCAGAGATCCACAGCCCAGGTGGGAGAATCTGTCCACAGGACAACTAGTCATTCACTCCACAAATCTGAACTTTGTGGAAGAGTGGCAAGAAGAAAGTCATTGTTGAAAGAAAGCAGTTTGCAACAAGTCATGTGGGGAAAACATGTGAAAGAAGGTGCTAGAACTTTTTTGTCTAAATGCAAAACACTATGTGTCGAAAAACTAACATCGAAAAGCATGGTGGTGGCAGCATCATGTTGTGGGAATGCTTTTTTTTCAACTGGGACACGGAAGCTGGTCAGATTTAATGGAAAGCTGGATAGAGCCAAATACAGGACAATTAAAATAAAAACTGTTATACTCTGCAAAAAAAAAAAAAAAAGACTTGAGACTGGGGCGGAGTTTCACCTTTCAGCAGGACAACGACCCTAAATATACAGCCTGAGCTACAATGGAATGGTTTAGATCAAAGCATATTCATGTATTAGGTCCAGTCCAGACCAAAATCCAATTGCTGTTAATACAGTAGATGCTCTCCATCCAATCTGATCATGCTTCAGCTATGTTTGGGTGGAGGGGTGAATACAAATGCATGCTACAATTTTACATTTTTTATTTGTAAAAAAGCATGAATACTTTTGCAAGGCATTATATTATATTATATTATATTATATTATATTATATTTACAAAATTTACCAAAAATAAAATCTATTTAAAATGTAAACAAACGTTTACAACAACTTATATCACTAAATGTAGACGATTTCATCATGAAATTACGATCATTTGTATTTTCTCCTTATTTTCTTTATCCAAAATGTGGCTCAAAAAAGTCTTAAAAATTGGTGGGATAGCGCCCCAAACATGAAAGCTTCCTGTTCCTGCATTCTGACTTGCTAGGACGATGCACTCCCCCAAAGGTGTATTCAGGGACATCTCATTTAAAGCTTCAGACACTGAAACAGCATCTGTGTGCAACAGAAAGAAAATCAAGCAGGCAGATTGCAGGATATACGTTGCATATTAGTTTTTGAAATGAACTTGTTGGAAAATGAACTTGTTTAAAAGAAGCAAAATATGTGATACGATGATTATTAACACCTTCTATGGATTAATACCTGGAAAACAAGCATGTACAGAGGGGGTTAAATAAATTAATGTTTTAAATGCATTGGTAAACATTTTTCCTTTAACATTTTCCCGCTGGAACTACAAAGATTGCTCACTGCAGCAAACTGCAAAGTCTGTTTTCGTGAGCGTTTACTAGCAAACCGTGAGCCTCATGCATGTGATTCTGACACATGGTTCTATCTGATGCTGGTGTAATATAGTCTGTTGTACAAAGTGCTTCTTTCTCCCTTATTACTTTTCTATCCTTGGGCTAGAGTTTAAGCCACTCAATTTAAATTGACTAAGCTAATCTCATTTCTACTTTGTAGAAGAAAAAAAAAAAAAGAAGAAAAAAAATCCAGGTTCTTATTTGGTGTGTCAGCAAAAGGAGTTCAAAATCAACCTTGATATAATGCTTCCATAAACGATATCCTACTTCACCATTTAATATTCAATATTATGTTTTCCTGCTTGCATTCTGCTTGGAGGGATTTTTTTTTTTTTGCCTGACTTCAGGCTTGAAATAATAACAGAAGCAGGTAAACAGGATGGACGCCCCAAGGCTCTCTCTCTCTCTCTCTCTCTCTCTCTCCCTCTTTTATCTCCTGTACCAACTGCAGGTTTCTGATTTATTTGTTTGGTTTTCTCCTCCATCAGCTACAGTAGTAAACAAGCTTCAGACAGGAGAATCAAAGGGCTCACAGCTGAATTTCACTCCCGTCTCCTAATGTAGCATTCTGAGAAAAACACACCATATTTTATACCCTCTCTCATGTTTTATACATTTTATCATGCATAGGAACTTTAATTTATTTCCACAACACAGCCGGTAAAGTAAGTGGACGATGATAAAATGCTTCTTTTTTCCCCCTTTCGCCTAGAGTACAGTATATACCCGAACATTACATCTGAAAAGGAACAATGAGGTTGAAATGCAAAATGTGTCCTTTCAGTGTATTTACATCTATATTAAAGAATCAGAAACTGTTCTATATACACTGCCACGTAATTCAGGGACAATATCTGAACATTCATTGGAATTCAACACTTCAATCATATAGCTTTTCATTTTAAATCATGTAAGCTAGAGTAGAGAGTAATAAAGAAACAATACGGATTTTTATTCATTTTTTCATTATATAATCACTTGACTGTTAGGCTTTCTGCCAACATAGGACATGTAGGTGGAAGAACAATACTTAATGTGTGTTTTCGAAATGTGCACCTTTAGTTAGACGTAGGGTTGCTTTTCTC
The DNA here is from genome assembly GCF_024256425.1 of Clarias gariepinus. Taxonomy (NCBI): domain Eukaryota; kingdom Metazoa; phylum Chordata; class Actinopteri; order Siluriformes; family Clariidae; genus Clarias; species Clarias gariepinus. The sequence goes on along the minus strand of NC_071114.1, from coordinate 7,023,532 downwards.
TCCCAATTCCGAGCATCTATTGTGAATTTTAATCGCTTACAAATCTTTAAGCTGAATATCCGCGCACTAAAATCAAGACTTTAACAATGAAGCGGGATAAGTGAAGAACGCAGATTAGTCATGATTATTCAATTATTGTCCATTTTTTGTGCTGATCAGTGTGCTTGTGATTTATAGCTACAGTACGTATCGAGGGCATTATATAGTCCTGCACATGACATACAGCAAAAAGAAAGAAGTGCAAAATTATTTTTTGTATTTTTTAATGTAATCATGAGGAACAGTTCTCCAGGTTACCTGGAGGACTTCTTTTTGGCTTATTTCCAGTTCAGTCCCAAAACCTGAGCAATTTCAAAGGAATATTTTGTGTTTGTAAAATCATGTAAAAGACCTGTAAATGATTAAAGCATAAAAACCGTCTAACTTAAGGGATGAACCAGTGAGAAACAGGTGCAGATGATGCCAGATGATCAGGACGGTGATCAGTATACTGGTGATGCTGAATGCTGAGTGGTCGGAACAGATCAGAGAGGAAATGAAGTTGCTGCTGAGGTTCTTACATACTGTAAACAACCAAATTATAAATTGTAACTTTAGACACTTTGCAGCCTGTCAAAGTAAAACATTTATTCACATTTCTTTAATTTAATTTACTGAACATGACTTAATTGAATTTATTATAAAGAAATGACGAGTGGCTCCAGACTTTTGCACAGTACTATAGATTTGCTTTCAGAAATGTGTATATATATATATTTATTTATTTATTTATTTATGTATGCATGTATTTAAAAAAAAAAACATTTATTAAAGATCACCTATTGTGCAAAATACAACTTTAGTAATTTTTAGACATTTATATGTGAAGTGGAAAACAAAATCACTGCTTTTTGTTTTTTTTAATTTTTGTGTTTGCCATGGCTTAATTAGATTTTTCCTCATTTAGGACCTTTAAAAAAAATTATTATACCTCATTTACATAAACACAGAAGCAGTAAATTTGGAGGAGGAGTGAAACAGAGGGAGTTTATCTATTTAAAAAAGTATCTGAGGGGTATTTTAGTTGAAGCATTAACACACACACACACACACACACACACACACACACACATTGATGGAGCTCTGAGAGCCATGTTAAGTTTGAGACCTTTAAAGAAAAACTGTTATGTAACACGTTTAACATCTATGTCATCATTGCTAAAAGTTACCCATTTGCTAAATTGTTGTCTGTTACATGTTGTGCCACATTTGGTAAATTTGGTAACATCAATTTCAACCAAATGCTTCTGATGACTAGAGACCAGGAGTGGAGGAATTCCATAACACTCTATGCAGAATTGCTTTAACTCAGTTAGAAGGATTAGATGGCTTTGGAACATTGGCTGGCTTTAATGGTATGAATTCTCTAAATGGGCTCCAAGTAAGGACTTTAACGGAGCCACTTCAAAACCTTAACTTCCTCTTAAACCATTTACTGTAGACGTGGACCTGCTCTAGTGGTTAGGATCCTTGTCCTGCTGCATAAGTCATTTGAGACTTCACTTCATCACATGGATGAATCTCAAGACAGGCTCTAAATCCACCACCAGCTTGACTAACAAAGTGATAGAAATTTAATTTATTTATTTATTAAATAAAAGTGGTTACTAACAACTAGGGGTGTAGATAAGACCATCTCTGACGATTCCATAATAATTCCAAGACAAATCCAAAAACAGGATTAACTGAGATTGAGGAAAGACTTTATCTTTAAGACTTTATCTAAGGCTGTTGAAATCAAGCTGAGACCGAGTCCAAATAGAAATAAGACAAGATTAAGAGCAAAACCTGGAAAATTAGTGTTTGATTAGTGTGGGCTTAAAGCATTATTGTGGCCCTATGGCCCGTGGCCACATTCAGCACGGCATAAATGAACAAATGCTTCAACCAGCTAAAAATAAGGCTGCCTTTACATGAAAATTCTGGTGAAATCCACTATCTAAAGCTTTTTGCACGCTCTACTGTTCAATTGTCTTGTTGTTTTACCAGTTCAGTAAACACAATGAAATATTCCTGATGTACAATTAATCAAACCTTAAGTACATATTTATTCCTAGGTTTTTAAAAATGATATGATTTGCCCAAACAAATAACTTTCTGTGCACATGCAAAGAGAACGCAAACATTATTTTTTTACTTTCAGGAAGTTTATAAGTTTAAGTACAAATGCCAGCAACTTCGAGAACAAGCCTAAGTCACTACACAGAACATCTTGAGTCTTCCAGCATTACTCAAGCGCTACGCATAAATATGTGGTGAAACAAACATGAAATTAAGAGTTAATTTGCTTAACTAAGGACATCTGCTAGGCCACACAGTCCAAACGCAGTAGTCTATTTATATACTGTAGTAGATGCTCTCAAAGAGCAAACCACTAACAGATGAGACAAGAGAAAAGATGAGATCAAAGGATAATAAAGTTTCCAGTTTTCCCTTTGGCACGGTGTCACATTGTGTAGAAAGCTCCTGCAAGTGAAGCATATTAGCTCGGCGGTTACATTTATTCTGTCTTTTTAAATCTCTAAAACATATTTCATACATGCAGGAGAATGTGAGCAATTCATGGAGAATGATTTTGCTGAGAAAATGGTCATTCCGTGATCTAGAAAAGGTGTTACATTGGTGGGCGTATGGATTTGAGGAGAGCTTTGACGAGAACTAGGAATTCTTGGCGAGTATAAGGTGAGTGCATGGTCGAGAACGAGGAAAATCCACTGATCTTGTGGTTTTGTGAACAGTAAGAATCAGGATTTCTTGTATGGGAACGGTGTGAAGCAAAGGAGTGCTCGCCAACGCTTTCCTCGTTCTCACCAACCCTCTCCTGGATTGCGGAGATGCTCTCCTCTTTCTCCTCAATCTAAGCAGAACTCCTGCCAAGTAGCAAACGCATTTGCACTGAACTCGTAGGATGTCTCCTCGATCACCCATCAATCAGAAATCATCAGCAGCATCAACGATAAACAAGTGATCCCAACAGCATTTACTTTTCATCTCCTACCAATATACGACAATAGAATGCTCTGTTTGTTTTTTCCGCTTTCTTTCAGCTGCTGATGATCAGAGCAGGACTTAAACCCTCAGCAGTGAGAGCACTGAGTGCTAGGCACTGGTCCAACAAGGAAGCTGCTACTGAGGAGAGGAAATTCACATATGAAGGGCGTTTAAATCATAGTGTGACTTTGAATTGCGTTCACGAGAGCCAAGGAGTTCCAGGAAATCGCCAGGAGTGCGCCAGTTTTCTCACCTACATTGCTTTCTACAAGATCTTTCATAAAACTTCTCTCACTCGGCCACTCATCATCTATACCATGTTATCCCGTATACATGGGGTCTTGAGTCTTTATCCCAGAAGACTTAAGGAATGAGGCGGGGTCTACCCTGGACAGGGGGGCAATCCGTCACAGAGCACACACACATATACACTTTCATTGGCAATTTGGAAACACCAATCAGCCTAATCTGCATGTCATTGGACTGTGGAAAAAAACCCATCAAGCACGGGGAGAACATGCAAACTCAGTGCATCCAGACCTGGAGGTGCAAGGTGATGCTTGGTGCTAACCACCAAGCCACCAAGCCAGCCTTTCATAAGACTCCTCTGTTTAAAAAATGGAAATGAAGCTCTTTTGGTATTTTATACATTTTACATATCAGGAAGGAAGGACACTTTCTGTCACTCATAACTGTTAGCCACCAACATATTGTACTCTTAACATGTGCATGGAGAAAGAATAGGGTGGCAACACAAAGCCACACACAGGTAATAAGACCCCATGGGTCCTCAGAGACATATAGAATAAATGTGCCTCTGAAGACCGAGAGGTCATCCTGATGAATAATGTAGATTCTCCCTGCCATGTCTATGTTTTATTGAAATTTTGGAGGTAGTGAGTGAGTGGGCAATGCTGGATATTTCCATGACAGGAGTGGGCATGAAAAAAAAGCCACACAGAGCTATCAGAGATGAGATGTTTTTTTTTCACTTTCTGACCACATGGAAGCTTGTTTCTTTAATGCTAATCCAAGGCCCTGGAAGGTTGGCGTCAAATCTCATGGCAAATATTGAGTTCTCAACTGCAGGCATGCTCTTTGCCTCTCGAGCAATTCAACAGGATCCGAAACTGCTAAACCCACACTCACAAACACACACGCACACACACACACACACATACTGTATATACACATGGATGCTTAAAAAAGAGTATTCGAATGTGAATTTCTTACATTTAAATTATAGATGCATCACACTAAATAAACTGTTGTTTTTTTTTCTTTGTTTTTTAATAGTTGAGCAACGTTCAGATGATGATAAACAAAAGATCCCAATAGCATTTATCTTTCATCCCCTACCAATATAAAGTACATCAATAGGATGCTCAGGATTTCGCTCTTTCTTCCAGGTGGTGATCTGAGTGGGACTCAAACCCCTGAACACCATTATGGGAATAAAAAAAGCTCCTTCATTTCTCTTTATATAATACACTGCTACACTAATGCACTTATACCAGTTATTCACTAGTGCTTAGACAACATCAAGGCAGAAAGCTTTTTTCAGGACTGCTTGCTTTACATCAGAAACGTTGGCCTCCCAGGAATTCCTTTAATGGCCCAAATTTGTGGAAATTGCTTGGCATGAGGTCCAGACTGTACAGGGCGTGTGATAATAACTCCCAGCTTAGTTCCTGTAATGCTCAAGTGGTGTAGAGCAGGGGTAGCTCATTGGATTAAGTGTTGGAAAAGCCTCAGGTTCAAACCCCAGCACTGTTGGGCCCTTGAGCAAGACCCTTAACCTTCAACTGCCTAGATGTATATTAAGATAAAATGTAAGTATGAAGCAGTGAAATCTTTATATTTAAAAATAAAAGCTGTTACTTTAAAATCGTACAGATGGCGCACTCTAAGCTATTTATAAATTGGAATCCCATGTGGTAGGCATGGGTTATTATAAAGCTTGTTTAGAGGTTAAAAAAAACTATGGTGGATGGCATTTTTGTATTCCTCAGTAAAAATTTAGCTTTTTGTGTCATTTAATCGGAAGTTAAATGTTAAACGCTCCTATATTTGACATTTTTGTTTAAATCCTACCTTTTGCTTTTAATTACAAAAACTAATGTTATGAGTAATGGGCTTCATTTGATTACTCATTTTCAATTCACATGTGAAACTATTGAATAAATCTAAGGTATAAATGAATACAGTATATAACAGCAATATTATATATATCATCTATATATACTGTATACATTCAACTTTTCAATTAATTACAATTCAACTCTTTATATAAGTGTGTGTGTCCAGACTGTATTAAATAAGGTTTTATACCCAGGGAATTGTAAAAAGAAAACAATTTTGTAGAATTCTGTCCATACTATTTGCTGTAACTTGATTTGAAGTTTGCATGTTTTTAGCAGATGGAAGAAAATACAAAATTCCAAAGTGCAAAATTCCACACACCCTGATTGCAGGGTTGAACTGAAGACCATGAAACTTAAAATGCAATCACAACAGTTTATATATGCCTCCAAGAAGCTTTCATGCAGAATGCCTGACTGACCAAATAAGTCATAAAATAGTAAAGTGTTTTTTTTTTTTTTTTATCTACTCATAGATTATTTATTTACTATTGCAACACTAAGATTTTCTTTTTCTAAACCGAGCAGGAAGTAGCAGTGAATGGTTGGGTGTGAGTACCAAAAAGGAAAAAAAAGAAAAAAGCATGAAGCAAATTATCAACTGATCTTGTGAATGTAGCGTGCACTAGATGTCACCTAATGCGTGGCTGATAATTTATAAGCCACGATTCACAAGCTCGCTGAGACACAGTTCAGGTGACATGGTTTACAAGAGAGCTCAAACCTAGACTGAGCTTTTTTTTCCCCTGCTGCAGTGAATTCCACAAAATCTATTTTTCACCTTTTATTTTATGCATTGCTGAACATCTGTAATGTGTCTTCACGATAGAACTAACTCAATAGTCTGATAATTGTCCAATGCACCATTGGGGGTGATTTCTTTTTTTTTTTTTCTTTTTTTTTTAATACTGTCAGTCATTCAGTGTGTCATTTCATGTGTACATAACCATGCAATGAAAAAGAGCTAGTATATTAACTGACGAATAAACACAAAGCCACATCATCGCCACATCATTTTTTTCTTTACTGAAACATGTTTGTTTCTCAGTTAAACGTTTAATCATTTTTTTAACACTCTGAAAAGTCATTGGCTTAAAACTTTAGCTTCAAGGCTGCTCAAATGACTATTTTCCCCCTACAGCACAATTAGATCTTTGGGTATTATTGTCTTCTAACATGCACACAGCTAAATTTATTGATGCCATTAACAAGCCTAATGGAGAAAAAAAAAAAACTGGCCTTTTTGCTTCCATCTCATTCATGTGGATAGAAATAGCAACCTTTCTTTAATGTGCCATTGTCTAGATACACTCCAAAAGCATTCAGAATATTTATGTTTTCATTACGATTTTAATTAGATTGCACAAACTGTATTTTAAAAGGAATTATATATCTCTGGCAAAACCAAGTAGAGTGCCACGACCGCTGCCGAATTTGTAAAGTAGGAATTTATATTATTATCTGGAGATCAGATACATAAATGCAACACCGTTTTATCTAATTGATGTAATCCAAATTATAGTATTGTTTATGTGGACCACATCATTACACACAACCATGTTGGAAACATTATATACAGTAGACACGACATATACTCTAGTGATTCTTACGTTACGTTTCTTCCATGAGCTAAAAGTAAAGGTGTCTTTCAGGTTTTCCGACCCATTCCGAGTCGTATATACAGTAGTTATGCAATTTGATAATCGTTTTAAACGTAGAGTAAAGGTGCACAAGTTATATATGGTGGCAGGTTGAAGTTCAGGAAAGTGTTGTGATTTCTCCATCAGGAGCAGGTCCTTTCGTGTGTACTGTAGATAAACTTATTATGTAAATACAACTAAATTAATTATTAAATATTGTACAAATTGTAAACCACATTCAAATAGTTGAAGAACTAAAGAGCTGAATAATAATGAAGGCATACAGAGGTTGTGCAAGGCCAGATTTTTCATAAGGCCACACAAAGGAGCGTTTACCTTGAGCCATCCTCTGAGATCAAAAAGAAAAACTTTGCAAGGTTATGCTCCTGAATACCTTCATGTCAGTGTTCAAGGTTATGTCTTTCCAAGCTTCAAAAGCACCCATACAAAGCCGCATTCTTGCTTCGCCTGGAGTCGGAATAATCGCACATGTCGTCAATTATGGTCAGGATTCAGTTATTAGGCCGGCAAACACCTCCTGGTCTGCCTGATTTGAAGCTGAATATCAGTTACGTAGCATGAACGCTGGCTTACTTGGTATTCTGGCTTACCATTAAGGACAGAAAGGAATAATGTCAGTGCTCATTAAGAGAGCAATAGACCCCTCTCCATTCTTCTTCTACCACCAACAAACACCAGCGAACAAAGGAAACAGGAGACAAAAGTTCAAACAAGAAAGGACACGCAATTCTCTTTGCCGCTTATTACCGCCGAATATCATATTCAACTGTCAGTTCAGTGTGTTGTCTTCAATTTCTTTTCTCCTCAGAAGCCAGTAGGAAATTATCTGACCAAAGGCAATTGAAAATGTTGAAGGCAAGCTGAGAGAATGAAAAATGAGGAAGAGCCCCAGTTGAAAATTGCTCCCTGGCAAAACTAGCTAGATTCCGACGATTATCTTATATGAATATTGACCGGAATTATCTTATCGTTGCCCTCGTGGTGATATTTAAAAAAGAATAAGAAAATTGCACTCAAGCCTGTTGTTTTATCCATCGTTCTACCTCTATTTTACTCACTCACTCTCACTTGGTATCTATGAATTTAATATGTCTTTATTTGTGAATCATTATATTAAATCAGGTATTAATACAAGCAGGTTAGTTTTGCACTATGACCCGGGGAGTGTGGTAGGTGAAATGTAGCAAATTTTCATTTTTGGCAAAAAAAAAAGGTGATAAATACCTGATAATGTTGAGCATGGTGGTGTACTGGTTAGCACTCTCGCCTTGCACCTCCAGGGTCCGGGCTCGAATCCCGTCTCTGTGTGCATGGAGTTTGCATGTTCTCCCCATGCTTGGTGGGTTTCCTCCGGTTACTCTGGTTTCCTCCCACAGTCCAAAGACATGCAGGTTAGGTTAATTGCTGTTCCCAAATTGCCCATGGTGTGTAAATGTGTGTGTGTGTGCCCCGCGATGGATTGGCACCCTGTCCAGGGTGTAACCTGCCTCGTGCCCTAAGACTCCTGAAATAGGCTTCAGGTCCCCATGACCCTGAATACAGGATAAAGCGGTATAGAAGATGAGATGAGATGAGACTTTAATGAAGACCGTGCAGGCTGGTTACTCCACTTGTGACAGAAAAACATGCATTTTTTCGACATAAAACTACACTGATGGCGAAGTTATTTTTAGAGGTAGAATGGAAATCCTGGTCTCAAAATGAGCCTGAAAGTCATTCTCACAGAATCCTCATTTAAATATTCCAAAAACAGGATTTCGGCAGATTTTTGAGGCGCTGAGGCGCTCCTCATAAATAAATTCGCACTGGCCATATCTCAGAAACTTGACATAATACAGTAATAAACTTTATGTCAAAATAGAGCTTATTGAAGCAGAAATCTGAAAATGTGCATAACTCAAATCACCCAAAATGTGACTTAGTACCTGATGTGATGTGATAGTGTCGCATTTTACATACATCTTTTGGCATGTGCTTCCCCCTCCTAGAAAAAGAAGAATGTGAAAGGGGAAATAATGGAAATACAAGTGATAACGATGATGAGCCATTTGTCTTAATGCTGTTGTGCAATCAAATATAAACTAACTTGACCGTATCACTGCCAACCTATACATCTCATACTGTGAGTCTTACCAAAATAATACATTTGTTAGAATAACTGATTGATTAAATATTATTATATGCATATTATATATACACATTACATTATTATATGCAATATTATATTACATAGTGCAATTTGACTTGATTAAAAGTGTAAATACTGTATTGTTTTTTTCCTTCTTTTGTAATTATACACGGTACTGTATATAAATATTTGTTTTTGATAATCTCTGTTTTTCTCTTTTTTATTTCTACATGGAACTGTCACTACTTTATGTTAGCACATTGTTCTTTGCTGTTGTAATGTAGAAATTTCCCCACCGTGGAACAAATAAAGGTATATCTTATCTTATCTTATCTTATCTTATCTTATCTTAATACTGTTTATAGTTTCCAAATATTCCATTGTAGTGTTGCAGGTAATGTACAAAATTCCTTTAACATGACAATAGTTATGATATAAATCTAATAAGTGTTTATGTAGAGCACAGGAGTAGTACAAACTTAACAGATGTGATTTGACAGATGTGGTCATGTTGGCAGGGGTTATTTTAATGGTGGCTGCTAACACCAGTACGCCACAGTATTTCTATGCCCTGCACACAAATTGACATTTTTATGGACTTTGGCATACATTGTCCTTTCCGTTCTGACCACTAGAGACTTTTTACAGTCATTGTGGCCGAGTAGCTGGGTAATACTACCATAGCCTTTATTTGTGTCAATTGGCATCTGCCAGAGAGTTTAAAATGGGTATTGACTGCAAATCTGCTACAATATTTTCTAAATAGTTTATCAATATTTTTTTTATGTGTTGTCAGTACCTCTATCTTGAACAACCTCTATTTGGAATCATAGCCAAAAAAACAAAAAACAAAAAAAAAAAACACGGAAATGTCTTTACTGCATCATCATTGCAAAATCCCTTTTTTGAAGGTTTGGAAAATATTGGTAACCAATATTTAAATATGTTCACAGTTAAAAGAGTGGTTTGTGGCTTTTGAAGGCATGTGCTATGAAGCAAATCACTAATGCAAAAACATGACAATCTTTCCATTCAATAATCTGAGTCTACTTGTTTTGCTAAGGTCCATGGCACCTGGGTTGTTTTTTTTACCAAAAAAACAAAAAACAAGAAACAAAAAAAAAGGATTTTTTAAAAAGTGTTTTAAGCATTTTATTTGTATTTATCATTTTTAGATCTACAGTATAAACACTTTTAAACCTAATTGCACATTAAAACATAAAGCTTTCATTTTTTATTGCATGGTTTAAGCTAGGGTCAAAACTGAGTAACAGAATACAAATACAGACACTGCCTCGCCATTCAAAAAGCATGTTTTGGATGGGCCAAATTATTGTGCTGCATCAAGCAAAGAAAACAACTAAGGACATGGCTGGAAATAACTGTCGAGCATGTTATTAAAACCTGACACAGCTGTGATAAAAAGGCCTTCACTTTGCGAAAGAGCATCAAGATTGGATTAGGGTGCAATGGGAAAAGATCATGTGATCTGAAGAGTCCAGATCAGCCCTACTGTATATCAGAGCGATGGGCGTGTCAGGGTGAGAAGGGAAGCGCATGAAGCGATGCATCCACCATGTACAGTATAATGTCCACTGTACAAGACTCCGGAGGCAGTGTTATGAACTGGGGTTGCTTTAGTTGTTTAGGTCTAGACTGAATAAAATGAATTGTTGATTATAGTGAATGACCAGGGTATCGCAACTACAGTATGGAGTTTTTTTTTTTCCTCTTCCCTGATGGCACAGCCACATTCCAGGACTCAAACTGTGAAAGATTGGTTTCCGGGAGCATGAGGAATCACTTTCACACGATGATTTGGCCGTAATCAAAGCTATAGGCAGCCGAATGTGTGACTTTCTTTTGTCCAGGTAGTGTATAGTACTATTCATAAAGAACGGATATCGAGTCCTGAATAAATACAAAGTTGAACATCTCTTTGTTTTTTTAGAAAAGCTTAGGAGACATCTATATAGCATCTTTATAGCGAATTGGGATCTTGTAGGACAAGAGGGAAAAAAATCCTGAGTGTGAGCTTTTTTAATTTAATGTGGACAGCACCTTCTCTTGGGAGAAGGACCTATTTTCAGCAAAAGTCCTCCCCTTTAACTGCAACTCTAAAACCACATAAAAGACTTAAAACTTGCCCAAAATGTTAAGGCAGAGATAGAAGGAAACACATTCTACTTCTTTTTTTCAGACCTACTCTTCATGTTTACTTTTCTGATTTCCAGTATACAACTACTGTCACAAGTGTATACTGTACAGTATATGCCAAAGCTATGGATATTCATTGTCAGTTTATCAGTGTCACTTTTAAATGTAGGAGTTAACTGTGGGTGCAGCTGTGGCTATAATAGAGGCTATGTTTGTGGCCAGTGTCAGGGGCGTAGGGAATAGTTTGGTAGATTCCCAGATCATTTCCCATTTTTAAATATATATTTATGTATATATGTTGTCAAAATCATGAGAATTTGTCAGTTAATTAACATTTATAAATGACATATTATTATTAATTACTTACATGTAAATGCTAACATGTGTACTGTATATACCATTAACCAAGTTTTAGTTAGTTAATCAAAAAATGAAAAAAAAAAAAAAACATAAATCAAGCTGTCTATAAATGCCAGCCAATACAGTTGTTCATGAGTAAAACATAGAATTTTGAATAAAAGTACATATTTTATGTCCACATAATCCACCAATATAACATTAAAAAAACATAGAGAGGTCAAGTTGAATAACATTGATTATCTTGTTACAGCGGCATGTGTCAACTGGTGGGACATATTAGGCAGCAATTGAACAATAATTCAGGTTCTTAAATTTGAAGTGTTGGAAAAAGTAAAACTGCAAATGTAAAGATCTGAGTGACTCTGACACACGCCTCACAAGCTGTGATGGCTAGATGAATTCTGGGTCAGAATAATTCCGAAAGAGCAGGTCTTGTGGGGTGTTCCTGCTATGCAGTCGTTTTTATCAAACAATGTGGTGCAAGGAAGGACAAATGGTGAACTACTGTAATGACAGGGTTATAAACAACGTTGAGGAAGTTACTCAAAAAATGTAATCTACTATATATATAAATTGTCTGTGATGGCCGTGCACATCAACCAGTTGTCGCTTCTCGCTCACTCAATAGGCTCCCTGCGTGGGCGTCACCCCTTCTGCAGGTGCACTAAGGGGCAAGGCTGCCAGGTCGGGCTTTCTCCATGTTAAAAATCCTCCCTTTTTCCCTTCCTTCCTCCTTTAACCCTTGTCCTTCCTTGTTTTTTCTAAATAAAATTAGCCCTTTTCCCGTAAGGCTTCACCGAGTGTCTGTGTGTCTATGGTGCCACACATGCAAAAAGAGTGAACCTGTTACAACATTAAATGTAAAACTACAAAGATCGATTAAAGTGCATGCTCGTTAACTGATGCTGCCATGCAAAACATGATTTTTAAATACATTTTAATTCAATTTTAAACACTACATTTGTAACGCTAGTAACGTAATGTGATTAACATTGGTAACTGTGATCAAATCACATGCATTTAAAATTTTATGCGTTACATTACTGCGTTATCAGGAAAAGTAATTAGATTACAGTGTAACACATTATACCCAACTCTGGTTATAAACACCAAAGGCTTAATCAATGATGTGTGGAGAATGAAGGCTAGGACGTCCAGTCTAATCCAACAGAAGAGCTACTATTGCACAAATTAGTGAAAAACTTAATGATGTCAGAACACACTGTGAATCTTAGTTTGTTATATATGTGTAGTCATGCTGGCCTGTGTCCACTGCCAAAAGCACCTACAATGGGTTTGAGATCATCAGAATTGGACAACGGAGAAATGGAAGAAGATAGTGTGGGCTGATGAATCACATCATGTAAATGGTCTGGAGAAGAAATGCCACCAGGATGCAATATCTTTTTTTTTTTTTTTTAATTTCTCCCTAATTTAGTCGTGGCCAAGTCCTCCCCGTCACTAGGGGGCTCCCACATTAAGGCTACTACTACCACTCAGCCGGGAGGGCCCAAGACTATCACGTGTTTCCTCCGAACCGTGTGACGCCAGCCGGCCGCATCAGTTTTCGAACTGCTTGCTCACGCACCGTTAGGGGCGGAGTAACACACTTGGAGGAAAGCGTTAGCCGCTCCTTCCACGTGCGCGAGCTCACAGACGCCTGATTGGCTGTAGAGCCGTGATTAATGTGGGAGCACGAAGTACCTCTCATCTCTCCCGTCTGAGAGAACTCGGCCAATCAGCTCTCTCTAGGCCTCCGGCTGTAAAAGGTAACAGTATCACCCGGGGATCGAACCAGCGATCTCCGGATGATAGGGCGAGCGCTTTACCACTGTGCCACTCCGATGCCCCAGGATGCAATATCTGGCTAAGGCAAGCTAGCAGGGGCAATGTGAAGATCTGAACAATGTTCTACTGGAAAACCTTGGGTCCTGCCTTTTATATGGATGCTATTTTGATACCAAGTGCACCATTTCATGTAAACAGTATTTCTTAACGACAGTGGCCTCTTTCAGCAGAATAATGTACTCTCCGACACAGCGAAAAAAAAAATCTTCAGGAATGGTTTGAGGAGCATGCCAAAGAGTTCAAAACCTGGAAGTTCCCAATATCTCAATGCAGTCAGAAATGTGTGGGATGTGCTAGACAAAGTAGTCCGATCCGTGTAGAGGTCACCTCACAACTTACAGAACTTACTTACAGAAGGATTTGCTGCTTATATCTTTGTGCCAGATAAAAGTGGAAACCTTTTTGGAGTCGACGAGTCAGAGCTGTTTTGATGGCACAAGGGGGAACCTGCACAATATTAGGCTGGTGTTTTTAATGTCATGACTGATCGGTGGATTCCTTCATTATTAACCAAGTTGCAAACAGTGTATGCTATGAAACTAAGACTCGGTAAGAGGATCAATTTCTAACAAAAGCTTTCTAAGAGAGTTTGATATGATTAGGCATCTCCACATGTGCACAGGCACGTCTAAATGGAGGGTTTAATTGCTAAATACAATTCGGCAGTTTTTAGGGGAAAAAAATAGTTGTAAGAAGCAAAAAAATAAAAATTAATATTTTTGAAGAAAAAATTTTGTGCATGATTTCTTTGATGTTGCTGTTACTCCAGTAGTTCTGAACTACAATAATAGGGTGCTTTCAAAAGCTTAAATGTTATGTCAAAATTGTTTGTAATATATCACTCAATTTTGTACTGTATGATTTTGCTAAATGCTATTGATTGACCACTGTTTTGTCAAAATTAATAAAAAAAAAAAAAGCCTTCGGGTATAATTGTGCAAATTAGTATCAATAATATGTAAGTTGAACTTTAATTTAAAAGAAAATATAGCGATATCATGATTCAATTGTGTTTTTGTGGTTAGTCATACTGCAGGAAAAAAAACTTTGAAGTTTTGTGCTCACAGAACCTTTCCAATTACAAAGCATGTTAAGATCATGAGAAACACTGGAAGCAATTACAAAAGTGAGATTCACCATTCATCATCAACCCTACTGTAATATTCAATGCCTGCTGGGGGAACTGGAACACCAGTAGCAGACTAGCAGACTCTTTTTGCTTCCTTAAATTTTCCAAAAGTTCATTGAATGCCTTTTGTATACTCACGGTAGCCATTATTTCGCCAGCCAGTAGTTTCCCTTCATTGAAGACATGAAAGAAAGAAGTGATGTGGTGGCTCCTTTTTGGATGCATTGCATTTTGCTACAGCATGTAGTGCGGTCTGTTTCTCATGAAAGAGGAGGGTCTTTGTATCCCCTAGTGGATGGTTTTAACGGAGCACATTTATGGCTGAATAGAAGAAAATACAATGAACATGAATGGCAGTAATCTTGATCAAAAAAACATGGAGTGAACAGCTTAACTTACTCTTATTAACAATAATAGCTATTAGCACTCATAAGGGAAATCTCTACAATGTTCCTACAATAAGGAAAATACTCTAAATAGTTGTAGAGTGAAGCTTATACAGTATAACCTCATCATTTGTCAGTCATTTTGTACATGTCCTAACCCTATCATTCTACTTTCCTAGATTCTAGACTACTAGAACTTCTTCTTCCAGCATGTTTTTCTTCCAGAACTAGTGAATAATGCACATTTAACAAGAACTCAGGACCAGCCGAGGTCATGCTGCCCAGAATCTTAATGCAGCTTCTGACAGAGCACCATCGGTTAGTTCTGTGTCTTGGAGTTAACTGAGGACATCCATTAACTGCTCAGCCTTGCCCTCCTTTTTTTTGTATTGTATAAGTTCTTGTGTCTTGAGTTTTGTATAAATACCTGCTGTATTATAGAAAAGTTAGGACACACTTTATAATTCCATAGACTTCCCTGATTTTTCCTTCTACATTGCAAAACAATTCTGAAGGCACCCAAAATATGAATCATTCACCAACAGAGCAGAGGTGGGTAAGTTTTTGATTTTGCTTCATGAGAGCCAGTTTCATCATGGTGCTTAATGGGTTTTGCAAACGCACTCGACAATACTGTTCTTGCTTTTCTTGGATTTCTGGAAGTTGAGTCATGTCAACTGGACTTCTTCTTACAGTATGTTAGCAGAAACGTTTCACTCCTTATCCAAGGACCTTCTCCAGTCTAAAGTAAGTTGGAAAAATCTTCGTATTTAAGTCCTCCACTATCTGAAACGGCTTGTAAGGTAAACAATGAAGAAGGTGACAATAGGAGGGAGGGTCGTTAAAGAGTAGAGGGGAGCGAGCTGTTAGGAAGACAATAGAGAGAGATTAGAGAGAGTCGTTAACAATCAGAAAGCGTAAGGGGAGTCCTTAAGTGTGTCTCTCTTGGTGGACGTGTGAAGAGGAAAACCTTTCCTGGGAAGGTCTTCATGAGACCCAGTATCATCATGGTGCTTAAAGGGTTTTGCAAAGGCACTTGACTTAACTGTTCTTGAAAGAACTGTTCCAGAAGAGCTGACCTTCATGTCATAAAATAACAACCGACTGTGGTTGATGTTACTTAAATACCTAATCTCATATGTATTATTTCATCGTTTTGAAATCTCCATCCAATCTTCTAGAATGTAGAAAACAACTTTCGACTGGTACTCTGCATATATAAGTGTTTATAAGTGTTTATACTTTTTTTCTATTTGAAATAAAATTGCCTCCTGTTAGGAATGACTATCAATCAAGTGTGTTTTTAATTTTGAGAATAAGATCACTCAAACACTGATACTGCATGCTGTTGATAATGAGAATCCTTCAATCTGTTCCTTCTTTATTATACTGTACTGTCTCTGTCTCCTATTGATGATGAGAATCACTCAGGCACTGATACCGATCTTAGTTGAGGGTGAGTATAGAGTCCTGTTTATTGTACACTAATGAGACAAAATACATCACTAATGCCCACATAAGCCACAATGATTGGCCTATACACAGTATAACCAGGCAAACATTTTGTTTAACCAGTTGACTAAAGGAACTTTCCCACAATATTAAATTTGATCCTGAAATGTTGTGTTCTCAAGATCACAGAAAATCAAGCGTTTTTTGTCAGGATGTTGGTCTTTGGATGTTGGTATGACATTGTCAAGTATGGGAGAACTGCTAGGTGTCAAAGGATATTTTAACCATGATCAGATTTTTTTGTTGCACTTTGGAGAACATGGATGGTGGGTGTTTGTAGGTGGTTTGTGCCTTTTCATAAAGTATCATAAAGTCCACGGATTTTAAAGTTAGTTAAAAATCTCCCGGTTAAAAAAAAAAAAAAATCCGTTAAACTGTTCAAATCCAACCCTACGCACTAAACTATTACATACTGCACGGTAATAGATTCCGCACTGCATATAGTGATGTTTTATTACATAAGTTCCTGGCAGGTTAATGGCCTGACACAAGATGAACTTGTACCAGTCTAATTAGAAGAGAAGAACATGGAGGAGGAAATAAAGGGCTTATGTGCATTGGAGCATCGCACATCATTGCACATCATTAAACATGGATGCAGTGTTATGGCATGGGCAGGTACAGTATGGCTGCCAATGGAACTGGGTCACTGGTGTTTATTGATAATGTGACTACTGATTGACGTAGCAGGATTAATTCTAATGTGTATCCAATATCACTTCAGCTTAGTTTGTGTTTTAAAAAAAGCTGCAAAACTGTTAGTACAGCATTCAAGAAAATGCGATTCATCAGGTCAGACCATCTTCTTCCATTATTATGTGCCTATTGTAGGTTTACAATTGTCCTTGTGTGGGCCACATTGGTAAGTAATCATTGTTTACCACAAACATTTAAGACCTAATGTTGTGGAGATGCTCCAACTCAGTGCTCTAGCCATAGCTTGTCAAAGTCACTCAGATCCTTACACTTGCCCATGTTCCTGCTTCCAACACA
Organism: Clarias gariepinus; assembly: GCF_024256425.1. Lineage (NCBI taxonomy): Eukaryota > Metazoa > Chordata > Actinopteri > Siluriformes > Clariidae > Clarias > Clarias gariepinus. Next base: position 7,006,187 of record NC_071114.1, on the reverse strand, counting down.
TTAACTTTGACAGCTGACTGTTCACCTCTTGCCTAATATAACCAACCTCCTGATAGGTGCCTTTGTATATAATCAGCTTATATTATGTATTCAGCTTTTAACAGCAATGTGACATGTAGGGTATTCATTAAATAATAAAGTTAGATGTTTGCTTTTATTCTGCAAAAGTTAAAGATGATTCCAAAGGTTCATGTCAGTGTTCAGGAAAGGCTTATGCAGGTCTTGTGTAGGCCTGCGAAGAACATCCGAAGAAGAGAACTCAAGTCACTCAAGTTATTTAATAGTATTCTCCATGAAAGACATTTTAATATGACGAACATTGTTGTCTAGAAAGATGACAGCAGATTTAAGCTCTCAGACTATATATAGATGTTTACATATGATCTCTTTGTAATCTTGTTCATGTTTCATTGCAATATAGTGGCTCAGAAAGCTTTGAAGGTGGACTTATTGTTTCTTCTTTTTCCATTAACAGCCAGACTCGTGACCTATACCCAGTGACCTATAATAGCACAAACAACTGCTGTAACAGGTTCTCTGCGAGCACTTACCACAACAGAGCATATGCTTTCATGTGACATTTATTCCATTTCCAAACTCTTTACCCATTTGCAGTTAGACAGGAAATACAAACTCTATTCCATGGCTCCTATGCTTATGTTATTCTGTAAAAATACGAGTTACAAACCTGGGAATATATGCACAACCAACTTTTAATAAAAAGCACTGATGTGAGATCAGGCTTCAACTTGTCATCACTTAGTCACTAGTTGTTGATTCACACCGCTATGTGTATGCGTACTATAAATGATTTTTTTGAGTAAAGTGCCTGACTTTTCAAATCCTAGAAATGAAATGCCAAATAACATTCATGCCTCAAAATTGCTCATGCACTTTGCATTTAATAATACTGATACATGGAGGCAAGGCAGACCACAGGCAGAGTTTGCAGGGCGGCAGGAGGGGCACTGCCCAACAAAGAGATTAAAATATAGCACTACACGGAGTATAAAATAGGTAAAATTGAAATATAATTTGTACATACAGTATACTGCCGGAACAAAAAGTGAACACCTGATTTTAACAAAGCAAACAGGTAAGAGCCTTCCATTGAATAATTCCTGCAGTGATAAATATGTTTCAGAAAGTTATTTAACCCTAAATGATGAGGTGAGTGGTTTCTCATTTCTCAAACATTACTTTTCAGAAGGGTCAACTTATTGGCCAGCATCAAGCGAAGAAATCTACTAAGCAGATTGCTGAAACTACAAAATTTGAAACTGTCCAAAGCATTATTAATACCCAAAAGGATAGTGGTGACCCATCATATTTAAGGTGGAAACATTAGATTATTTTTTTTTTGAATGATCATGATCAAAGATTACTTAAACATTTGGTAATATCAAATTATTAAAGGAACAACAGTAGAACTAATGGCTATGTTTAATAGTGAAAGTATGAGCATTGCCACATGCAAGGGACTGGAACTAAACATGCTTAAGAAAACCACTAAGGCTAATGGAGCATAAAGAATGGACCGTGGAGCACTGGAAAAAAGGTCATGTGGTCTGATGAGTCCAAATTCATCCTGTTTCAGAGTTATCGGTGTATCAGGGTAAGAAGAGAGGCAGATAAAGTGTTGCACCCATCATGCCTAATGTTTACCCTACAAGCCTGTGGTGGCAGTGTTATAATCTGGGGTTGCTTCAGTCTGGTCTAGGTTTAGCAATGTTATATGTCCGAAAAATTAGATCAGCTGATAGCCTGATTGACCTTTTTTTTTTTTATTATTAACTAATGTTTGTTTCCAAGATGGCATGGGCATTACCCAAGATGATGATGATGGCAGGATTCATCGGGTTCAACTTGTGTCAGAGTGGTTCATGGAGCATAAGACATAATTTTCACACATGGATTTGTCATACATGGAACTTAATTGAGACTCTTTGGAATTAGCTGGAGAAGGCTTTACACATTTATTTTGTAGAAAAATGGATGTGACTTTGGATGGAAATAAAAGTTGTGGCATTGCATATGCTTATCAAAATGATGACTCGGCAAATATGTGCCATAATCAAAGCAAAAGGTGGACCAACGAAATATTAGAGTGTGTGAATTCCTTTTTTTGACTGGATGGTGTATATTAGGTCTTAGGATATTAACATGTTAACACTTACAATAAATGGGGATCATTTAAAACATTTGAAAAACATCCTTTCTCCTTTCTCGTTGAAGTTTTCTTGTAAAGTTTTGGCCATGGTGATATGTTCTGTGCAGTTGTACCACTGACCACTAGGGGTGCTCTTCTTAATTATTGCAATTCAGTTGGGACTTGCTTTAAGAATATTCTTATAGAAATAGAATATAGAAATAGAATTTACTTTGAAAGCTTCAAAGCAAACATGAAAAAGATTAACATGAGATCATATATATATAGTTTGAAAGCTTAAATCTGCTATTATATTTCCAGTAAACAATGTGCGTCATATTATAAAATACATCTTATTGAATTGTATTATATTTTGTTTATTAATAAATTAATTTTCATCCCTCAGGTCATGTGAGTGGCACATGCTCACAAATTTATTTATTACAAAACCAGGAAATGCAGAGAAGGCATTTACCTCTATTAGGTTATACTGTATACAATAAGTTAGTATGCATATTTTATAGTTTTCAGTTCAACACAAAATTAGTTCATGTACACTAAATGTTTTAAAATAGTACATGGAACATGAAAGCTTAACGGTGTAATTACAATTCTATTCTTATACATAAGTTTTAAACCACATATACTTTCTGAACCATATATAGATAATCTTGTTTGTTATTTAGGCTATTTACATATCATTTTTGTATAATAAACATTACAGTTACATCGTATGAACATCATTTTCTTTTTGCTTTTAATTCTAATACTGATTATTCAAGCAAGTTTATTGTACAATAACCCATAACCTAACCACATTACTGTTATCCTTTTAATTTAAAAAATTTTAATAAACTATTAAGTCTAGAACAAGACCAATATGTAAAATAATAATAATTAAAAAAAGGAATTCAGCAGCACAAAGGTCTCACCTCCCTCATCAGTCATGTCTGCTCATTTAAAAAATGAATGCATAATTTACAGAGCTTCTGTATGAATCTAGACATATTCCTCTGATATCTAACCTCGGTCAATTACTTCTCTTTATCAATATCTCTCGTCTTTATTGCACTGGCTCATTTGCATTTCATAACCAAATACTAATATTTAGTCTTTGAACAAATGCTTTATGGTAATACACCTAAGGTTCTCAGGGCTATCAATTACTCGGTGTGTGTCTAAATCGAGAAAGTGGGAGCTAATTTTCTGCCCGTTAAGGTGACAGGACATACGATCCTTCACAATCATTACCACTGTGATGTGATTACTTGCTTTCCAAACCCCCAGGCAAGTCTTTTAACCTCTGCAGACCTCAGCTGCACAGTTTCATCATATGACTAAAGCTGATAAAAAATGAAAATTAAGATGTGACCATGGAGGGATCATCTACATCTGGGATCGAATTTACCTGTCCTGAATGTAATATAAAAATACCTCCAGATGATACCAGATAAGGCTCTGATGGAGCAGTTAGACTGGCATGGGGATAGTACATTATATACAAGTAATGCTCTCGATGTAAAGATTATTTACCTTACTGGGCAAAGCTAAAGCAAGGTGAATATGTAGCCTATACATTTTTATTTAAATATCATTGTTAAATGCTAATTCTAACATTAAATCGGATTATCCTGTTTATCTTATATTACAGCAACAACTCTGGTTTATTTCTTCACAAGTCATGATTTTTGTAGGTGCCTGGGATGAGTTAGACCAGAATACTTTTAAATCTGGTGCAATAACAACAAAGCAATCCAGACTACATTCCACAGTGAACAGTGGAATCTAAACAATTGAAATTGATTGTAGGCTGTTAAATTGGCTGTGTACTTTCTACTAAAGTAAAAGCTGTAAATAATAATAAAAATAATAATCCATCCATTTTTCCATTTTCTTGTCTAGAGTGTGTATACCAGGAAACCAAAGCAGGAGACACCCTAGATTGGGTGATAACTTATTGGTTACACACACACACACACACACACACACACACACACACACACACACACGGACGCACACCCCCCCCACACACACACACCTATGTTTGAACTGTGGGATAAAACCAGAGTGCCCAGAGGAAACCCAGCAAGCATAGCAAGAACACGCAAACTTCAGGCACCCCAACCCTAATAGGGTGAAGCATCATTGCTTACCACTAGGTCACATTATTATTATTATTATTATTATTATTATTATTATTATTATTATAGTGTGGTAAATGGCAATGCAAATTCATTAACTGGCCAGTTGCATCTTAGTCGACTGCTAATTGGGAAGTTGTGGATTTAAACCCACAGTACCCCACTTTTGGTACACCGTTAACCCTTAACCGCTCACATGGGTACACCAATCAACCATAATCACCACCGCCAGGTAAACTCAACAACATTGATCACAAGCTATACACCCGCAAACTGGTGACAGAATCTTATGCTCCCAAGGCTCACCCATCAAGGGCAGCCATCCGGTCTAATCCCATAACAAAACCAGTGCAACATGCATCATTGCTGGCCATGATAGAAAGGCACCAGAACACCCAGTGCACCACAGACCACTGCACATAGGCCCCAGCAGGCGAAAAGCCCAGGGCTGCCAACCTCCTCATGCTAACTACCCAATCAAGATCAGGCACCCATGAAATACACCAGGCACTCAAGGCTGATCCTCAGATACTCCATCCCGCATCTCACAAGATTTAAGGGATCCACTGCCAATATCGTGTTTTTGAGAAGCCCTGGATGAATGAGGAGGTTTGCCTTCTGCTAAAGCTCTCAACACAGCCTTAAGGTTTGGAGACTGGGGGGGACTACAGTGTCGTCAGGTATTCAGAGCATGTGGAAAGCAGCTCTCTGAGGTCCTCAATGATATATTTGATCAGTCATTGGCTCAGGAAACTACCCGACTTTCTGTTTTCATTGTGCCAGTGCCAAAGCACTGCAAAAGCACTCTGTGTCTTTTGTCCCATTGCACCCTTCCCTGTCATTGCAAAGTGCTTTGAAAGATTAGTCCTCACCCATCTTAAACCCTGTCCACTACTCACTCTGGATCCATACAAATTTGCCCTATTGCCCAAATAGGTCAAAAGAGGTGACATTTCCACAGTGTCCCATTCTACCTTGTCTCACCTGGACAACCCGGACACTTATGTCAGGATGTTGTGTGTCGATTTTAGCTCTGCATCCAACAGCATTATCACGTTCACAGATAACACCTTGGTGATAAGCCTGATCAATCAGACAGCTTACAGGGAAGAGATTCAGCTCCTAGTGGCATGGTGTAAGGACAATAAAGTGGAACTCAACACCAAGAAGACAAAGGAGGTCAGTGTGGATTTTAGGCAAGCTTGCAATAACACACACTCCTATTCACTATTCCTATTAACTGAGCTGTTGTTGAGCATGTACCTAGCTTTAAGTTCCTTGAAGTCCACATCTCTGAGGACTTCACCTGGTCTTTAAACGCTTATTTTCTGATTAGGAAGGCACAAAAGCGCCTCTGTTTTCTGAGAAGACTTAAAAAGTCCCACTTGTGCTCCACGATACTGGAGAACTTTTACCACTGTCCCATTGAGAACATCCTCACAAACTGCATCTCAGTGTGGCATGGCAACTGCACTGCTCCAGACCATTAAAGCCCTCCAAAGGGTGATGAAAACTGTCCAAAGAATCATTGGTATTCTGCTACCAAGCATGAAGGACATTTACAAAATTGCTGTTTGCAAAGGGCGCGAGGCATTATTAAAAGATGCCTCTCACCCCAATCATGAACTATTCACCCTTCTCCCATCGGGCAGGTGCTACAGGTGCCTCAGCACCCACACAAACAGAGTGAAAAATAGCATTTTCCCTGTGGCTGTTACTGCACTGAACAGCTGATCATGGAGTGTTAACCACTACACCACTGCACTGTCACTTTCAGTCTATACTGCACTACTTCATCCAGTATGCATCTTTACACCATCCATAATTTATCACTGCACTGCAGTTCATTCCTCCCGTATATTGTACTGTATTATACAGACATTCATATACAGTATGTACATATGTCTATCATGTTATCTCGTCCCTTCCACTGCACAGTCAAATATTTGCACATTTATGCTGTATTTTCTACTTATACTCTGTCCATAATGTCTACGAATCTAATCTAATCTAATCTAATCTTATCTAATCTAATCTAATCCTAGGTTTTAATGCTATGGCTGATTGTCTATAAATGAGATAAGGAGTCTGCAAAATGCCTTATTTGATCATCTTCAAGTAAAATGCAACTCTAAAAGTAATAAATGTCAATTGTAAAAAATAAATGTAATAAATGTCCACCCGTATAAAAACGGAGTGTCCATCGGAAACCCACCAAGCATAGGGAGAATATGCAAACTTTATGTTATGTTGAATACTAAACTCTCTTCAGTACGTCATACATTCTGGATTAAGTCAACATACGTCAGCTGTAGCAGAATACCACACTACACTACACTACAACAGGTGGAAACACTAAACATCACAAAATTCTCTAGATCATCCAGGCTACTAGGTCCTCTCTAGTGGACGTTTCTGTTTGGCTCCCTCTCAGTAGGCTTTAGATCTGTAGACATCAGATTGTCCATGTCAAATTGTTCAATTCTGTGGTAATTGATCCACTTTTCTGCGAATCTGGACGTACACACAGTATATCTTACTCAAAGGAACAACCACGGCACAGTGGTAGGGTCTCAGTCTTTTTTATTTCCAGGTTAAAATCTCCAGGTGCTTTCTTTGGACTCAATATAACATCTAAATACCTGTATTCCTAGACAGTTCATATAGCCTGAGAAAAAACATCAAACATCCCTGCCTTTTCCCAAATCTACTTTTGATTAGGTTATTTTCAGTACACCAATACCACACTGTATGATAACTACTCAATTTCTGTCATTACACGATCAAACCTGTTTTTTCTGAAAGATCTAACAGTGCCTAGGGAACTCCATGCTCTTTCATTTGGGGCTGGACTTGTGATTGCATGAAAGTCTGACTTTTTTTCTGGAGGGGCTTCCAAAAGTGTTTCGTTTATTTATAGATTTTGAAACTTTGTGAAAAATTCTACCATCTTCTATAAATCAAGAATCAGTCATGATCCTTAGAGACATTGTTGCCTCTCTAACCATCCTACTCACAGTGTGTGGATGAAATCCACATCTGTTGTCTTCTAGACATAAACTGGCTCTCTTTGGTGGTTTTTAATTATTACTCTGCCTTTTGTTTCTACTTGATATGTCTTATGTTTTATTTATAAAGGATAACACATTTTTGTCTGTCCATTTTTTATTTTTAATCTGTCAATGTATGTATTGGAACTCTTGATGCTTAAAAATCAACTGATAATGTGTCACCAACTTGCGCGTCTGTCTACAATCCTGAACCCGCTCCAAGCCATTTCCACATGTTTGGGCCATTTATGAGTTCCTGGTAGGCCAGTGTAATGATGGTATTCAAGCACTAGTGAAATGCTGGGATAAGTGCATTAGTTTAGTAGAAAATTATATACATTAGAAAAATAAAGGACGTTTTTCTCTCTCATGTCTGTGTTCTCTTATTCTGCACAATTGAAAGTTTTTTTTCTTTTTTAAACTGCTCCAGTCTCACAAATTGGAAAGATCCCTTCACCCAACGGTTGTTTTCAGATCTCCCGATACTGTAAGTGTTCCCTGAGATTTAGATCAGAACTCATTTTTGTCCACTTCAAAACAGTCCCATGTACAGTACGTTTTGAATCCATTTCTAAGTGCTTTTTGAAGTGTACTATGGGTTAGTGTAATTCTTCTTCAGAGTTCATGATACCATGCCGAGATTCAAGGCTGCCAGTGGTAGTGGCAGCAAAGCAACCTTAAAACACCAGTGGTGCAATTCTGTGTTTCACACTAGGTATTCTGTTTTATTTTTTTCTTTATTTTTTTTTTCTTTAAAGACTTATTTTATCCTGTAAACTTAAGGATGATTTGCTGTAGTAAAAGGCTTTAATTTGGGCCCGTCAGTGCAAGAAGTATTTTGGCTCAAAGCAAGGGTGTTTTCGCCAACTCCAATCTTTTTGAAGTTTGAGAAGTGGGTCCTCCTGGGCCTCCCCCCCTAGAATGCCAAATAGTGCAAACTGACACTGTTGTACGTTGTGTTTAAAGGTCAGCTTGGATATGTTTGGCAGTTAATCTGGGTTCTTCCTGTGGGATCGTTCATCAATTTTCCACTTCCATCTACATCCAAGACTACACAGACCTTTGAACCCATTAATAATGTTGTGTACGGTGGACACAGAAACATCAAAGTCTCTGAAAATTAACTTGTATCTGTGCATTTGTTTATGCTTTTCCATAGTTTTACATCTCATCTCTTCAGGTAATTCTTTACTTTTCTGTCTTTTCTTCCTGTTCCATGAGATTTGGTACATGCAGTTACACAAAGCACAAGTAACTACACTTTTCCTCTATGTGACCAGCACTGTAAAAATAAAAATAAGGCACCTCAACCTAAAAAAGTTGCACAGCTTTTTTTAATTTACTCAACCTTTAGAGAGATTTCATGGCCAAACAAAATATTTCACATTGCGGGTTAGCTGACACAATGCGTCCCCAGTTCAAAATGTTAAGTTGACTCAATTTGTAATTCAAATATTTAAGTCAGCTCAATTAGTATTGGTTGTGGGCTCAATTAATTTCATCCATTTAAATAAATAAATAGATGTTGTCCATTGATGCAGTTGGTTCCAGTGATTGTTTAGCTATAAATATTACAACACACAAACATTACTTAAAAAAACTGTATTATTTCAAAAAGTTAAACAGTAATCTGTGCAAAACAGAAGAATACTACTAATTCTATTTTGCTTAAAAGTCAATAAAATATTTTTTTCCCCAATGTGTCAAACACAAAAGAGTGAATCTGAAGGAAGCGTGTCTCTCCAAGTCCAATAATAATAGTTTGGATGGCTTCATAGTTGTACGTCCAGTCCTTTTGGAATTTAATGTTCAGAGCACAGACATGACCAAACAGCACTCCTAAAGCTGCTGCGTACCATGCCATCCAGGGCATCAACACCACTGCAACTTCATCTGCTTGTTCATGCTCCTCCAGTGGCTCCAAAAGGCCATTCATCCCCCCCTCTAACCCAATCATCAAAAGAACAAGTGAAGTCAAAGACGAAGATAAATACATTTCATAGCATATATATTTATGATAAAATTTATGATTAGGATATGAATAAGGCTATATATCACCAGAGTGTGTAAAGGACTGTTTCTGGAATTCTAATGATGGGTTAAAGCTACGTTTTGTTTCATATTTTAAAAAAGGGTTGATATTTTCAAGGGTTTTACTTTGTCATTCTCAGGATTAACTCCATCTCTTCTACATGACCTTTTAAACTAACCATTGCATTCATGCAAATAAATTAACCGATATAACACTTGTACATAAGCATAAGCCAAACTAACAGCAATTTTTATGATAATATCCATGACCTTACTGTGTACTGAAGCACCACTACTCCTTAACTGTTAAACACTTCTGGGTTGTTCTCGAACTTTCATTAACTAAGCGTGATCATGTGTGCATCACATATACTGTATAACGTTAACTGTCTAAAAAACATGTAAGATAACTGAAACCTTTAAATAAATAAATAAATAAATAAATAAAAACATACCCAGAATAATTAGTCCTTAAAAACTGGCATATTCACCAGTTTGATCACATGTTTGATAACAGGTCTTATAAACTTGATTTTTTTTTTTTTTGCCTGTTGTCTCAACAAATACCACTGTAAGGAGTTGGGCCAACAGTACAATATTAATTCATTTAACATTTATCTAGTTGAAGTTTTTAAGTGTGGTTGAATTTGTGACTTTTATAACCAGCACCCCTCATTTGTCACCCGCAATACGGAGTACAGCAGTATTACTTGATTGAAATGCGTTTGTTTTAAAAAAAATTTTTTCTTGTTATTGTGTGTGAAATAAGATTAATTTTAACAGTTTTTTGTGTTGATATCATTTTGTGGAATAATTGGTGCATTATCGTAAATATATATATTATATAAACTGTTTTCAGAGGCAGCAGTTTCAATTATTTTTGGCCACAACATATTTTTTTTTCTGTTAGAATCGATTTACTTCAATTACAGGTTAGATTTCTGTAATAATTGTAGCATAATATTAAGCAATTTACCCACAACAGCAATTCCCCATAACCATTTTAATGAGGGTGCCAATAATTATGCTGCTGAGTATGTATAATTAAAGTTCACTTTGGATTTAGGGAAAGCGATAATACTCGTTTAATTAACTGTTTTGATGGTTCTCCGAGCAAAAAATGCTGAGAGGAACAACAGGACTGTTAGTTACACCACTGTGTGAAAAGTAGCGAGATAGATGGAGAGAGAGATAGATCGAGAGCAGGGAAGGTCATAAATTATGTCCGAGCTAAACAAGCTCTTGAATAATTCAACGTTGTAATGTGGCTAGGAGAAAGGATGTGAAGAGACTGGCTGGCAGATTATTCAGTGTGAAGAAGGGGAATTAGCCCGGAGCTTCGCGGCTTCGACTGGAGAGACCTGTTGTGAAGAATTAAACCCATGTACCTGAACATCAGGAACTGTGCTGTCAGGCAAAACAGCATAGACGCTTCACATTTACCTTACTTGTCTATGTTGGGAGAAGCGAGGAGTCTTTGTTCTGTCTGTCTCTTTAGCATAGTATGTGCTAGAAAACCTCATCTGCTATAATAATAACTATATTAGTGCAGAAATTAGGAACATAAGTAAAGCTTGATGAAAGTGCCGTAGTAAATATGATGAGTTAAGTGAATCCCTCTCTCTCTTTCTCTGTGGGTGGGTTGCAGGCATGTCAAACATCTGGTACTCTGAGTAAAATGTTCTACAGCCTTGTATGCCATTATATATCTGCTCAAGCGTTCTAAAGCAATCCAGTAATAACAAGCATAAAGACATAAAAAAAGGAAAAGAAAATCAGATGATGAAAAGCCTTTTAATGCTTAATATTCCTAATCAGTGTAATAATTATTCCATGCTTGATTGTCAGGACTGAAAGTCGCATGTGTTCCCATATGCTTTTTACTGAAATATAATTAGGTTAATTAATCTTGTTGCACATCCAGAATGCAACGAAATTAAACAGCCATGATGACTGTGGCTTGACTTTCCAGTCCATCAGATCTGTGTGGGAGTACAGTACCTGGTGAGCTATTTATTTTCAATTAGAGCTGCTGGATCACAAATCTCATTGGAGGTGCAGGGCTTTATTTCCCCTGGGTCTAGTACGGGCTTGACTCTGCAGGCAGAAACGGGTCAGAGGGTGAAAAACAGAGACTTCTGAGGTGTTTAAAGATAATGAAAATACATACACTGGGTCTAAAAAAAACAAAAAAAACACAAGTCGGATTTCAGAATGAAATTTCACTTTTTTTTTTTCCCTTAACTTTCAGTGGACTGAAGTGCAAAGATCCAAGAAATGAAAGGGGAAAAAAAAACACACCAATAGGCTGGAAAATATTTCTTTGATATTTGAAATTACTAGAGCTGGGTTAAGAACTCTTCAACATATCATCAAAACCTGGAAGGATAGTGCTTCGTGGAAGAAATGTGCTCAGAAAAAAAAATCATGAATGGAGATCTACAGTACAGTAGAACACTTATAACAAGTTGCATGGTTAAAAAAGGTAGAAAGGTAGGTTTAATAGTAAAAGTAAGAGCATTTCCGTACACGCACAATGTAATGAGAACTCACAGGGTTGGGACTAAACAGCTGTGTGTCCATAAGAAAACCACTTGTTGGTCAGATTAGAAAGGCTTGAATTTGCTTGGAAGCATAACGATTGTATTTTGGAGCGATAGAAAAAGGTCATGTGGTCTGATGAGTCCAGATTGACCCTACCTCAAAACGATGTGCGTGTCAGAGTAAGAAAAACAGAAATTGCATGAATCGATGTACCCATCATGCATAGTGTTCACTGTGCAATCTGGGGTGGCTTTAGTTAATCAGGTTCAGACTCAGCAACGTTATGTGGCAGTAGAATGACGACCTTAATGAACTGAATGACCAGGTAGTCACACCTATGAAGTTTTTCTACCCTGATGGCACAGGGCATAATTCAGGACTTAGATTGTGAAAGAGCGGTTCTGGGAGCATGAGGAAGCATAAGCTTGTCAACAAACTGTGCGCTGTAATCAAGGCTAAAGGTGATTGAATGAAATCTTAGATGGTTGCTTTTTTTGTCTATGCATTATTGTTGCTAAAAAAAAGGTAGAACACGATATAAAGTAATATTAGTAGTAATTGAATTACTAATTGAATGTCACATTTTATGCATAGTATACTTAGCTAATATACTTGTGTTATGTGCTAAACAAATAATATGTAATATATATTATTTGTTTAGCACATAATATATATATATATATATATATATATATATATATATATATATATATATATATATATATAATTCTCATAGGTAAAAAAAAAATTTAAAAATAGTTTATCCAACACTGACATCAATCAAAATGCTCTCATAGTTCTGTAAAGTTTGTATACCCTGAAAATAACCAGGAAATATGGTTTAGCTGACACTTGCTTGTTTCAGCAGCTCAGAACAGCAGATCTGGTTGCAGAGTACATGTAGTGGCGACAGACCCTCTGATAGTGCCCTGCTGGCTATCACCATGCAAACAGACACTCTGGGATCCGTGTAAGAGGCTTCCCATTGTGCTACATCTGTTATCATTTTAATCCTTCAACACACAGAACCACCTGTCATCAGGATTCTGTCAGCAAGAGCAAAAAACTGCGACTGATCCAAACCTGCCAGAATAGTGATTCATAAATGTATACAATTTTAAAGTAAAATTTAAAAGAGATAAGAGCAAACATAAAAATCTTACATTTAAATATTACAGTAATTGCTGTCCATATTCCACGGGGACTGGTGAGTTTGCATGAAGGAAGGAAGGATGGGAGAGAGAGACAATGGAAAAAATGCACTTATTTCATTACATCTACATACATAAAGTAAAATGCCAAAAAACAAGCAAACAAACAAAAAAACACCACTACAACAACCTGAAATATAAAGTATGCTTAATGATGAATCTTTTGATCTCCAGGCCTGATTGAAGAGTGCTGTGTATGACATGAGATAGAGTTCTAACAGAGGTGAAAATAAGAATCTGCAACGATTTCCCAAGAAATCTAAAACCGGGAGATCGAACATATTCTATTATATATTAAATATTATATTCTGGTTCAGGAAGAATGTAGGGCGGGCACTTTATAGTTTATAGTGTATCTCCCTCAGAAAGGGAATTGTAATGTATTGGACCTAAAAATAAAAACGCATATGAATTCTGATCACTCCAATTTAGATCCTTAACATTACAATTTTTTTTTCCAACTTAATTTGTGAAAGCATTGTTTTTTTTTTTCATTAGTAGCAATGAATGATATAACTATATTAAAAGAATCACTTTTAAGAGTTAGATATAGTGCCAATGATATTATTAACTATAAGAGGCTTTCAAGTCAGACCGGGGCTTGTGATAAAATTTCTCATGAATGATGGCGTAACAACAAATTGACATTTACAGAAGACTTCAAGCACGCTACAGTGATGAGACCATTTTTCACAATAAAATCATCTGAATGATTCAAACATTTAAAAAAAGGCATTATGACTGTACTCAGAGCCCACTGCAATTCTTCCCATGAGCAATCAGCAACTGTATTACCTGATCCATGAAAATTGATAGATAATTTGCAGAAAAGATGCATCTGTCTGTGGAAACTGCACACAATCAGTTAACACCACTTGTACATTACAGTGACCTAGCTGGAAGTTATCCTGACCTCTCTCCAAGCTATTTCTACAAATTTTAAACCATTAAAGGAGTTCCTGGGAGACCAGTGTTTCAGATGTGAAGCAGGCAGCCTGATCATACAGAGGAAACTTTCTACCTTGATGGTATTCAATCACTAGTGAAACACTGGGATAAGTGCTTTAGTGTAGCAGGAGATTAAATCTTCATCAGTACATATAATAAAACTGTAAAAGCAGTGGAGGATATTTGTAAAAATAAAATTTGGGGGGACCTACTGTAAGATAAGTAATAGAAGACATCAAGATTTTTTTTCTGTCTGTTTGTTTGTGGCATGGTGGTGTAGTGGTTAGCACTGTCGCCTTGCACCTTCAGGGTCTGGGTTTGATTCCCGGCCAGGCTTGATTCCTATCTCTGTGTGCATGGAGTTTGCATGTTCTCCCTGTGCTTGGTGGGTTTCCTCCCACAGTCCAAAGACATGTAGGTTAGGTGATTTAATTGGTGTTCTCAGTATTTGTGTGTGTGCCCTGTGATGGATTGGCGCCCTATCCAGGGTGTACCCCGCCTCGTGCCCTAAGTCTCTTGGGATAGGCTCCAGGCCCCCGCGACCCTGAATACAGGATTAAGCGGTAATGACGATGAGTGAGTGAGTGAGTGTTTGTTGTGCACACATGGTGTATTCACAGGTGTATTTGGCCGAGCTTGAGGTAACATATAGGCTTCATCACAATCAGCGCCTGGGAAAAGAAGATATGCTAATTTGAAATTTAAACAAAAAAAGCCCTTATATAATAAAAAATAAAAAACTATCTTAAAAAAAATGTAGTTCAGCTCAAAATTCTAGAGATGGCGCTGTACATTTTTTACTATGCGCTTATGAGTGTGCAAGTGAAATCTACTTAATAAATTAACGCAATTTTACACATTTCATGGTAACATGTAAAAATTTCATTTTATTCCAAAATTCAACAGATGTACATTTTTTTTTAAATGTGTAAGTGAGTGTGCACTTAAATTTGCAGGCACATCTAGTAGAGAAATAAAGGGAGTTTTTACTCTCATAACAGCGCAGCTTGTCAAAAGTCCTGATTTACCTTCACTCGTATCATTGTGTCTAAGGAAATATAAAAAAAAATTAGTTTTAATCTCTAATTTTAATCTGCTTCTTATTTAACATTGAGGCAGCCACACTTCCATATACTGTATGTCATGACCCATTGTGACTAAAGCACTAAATAATAATAATAATAATAATAATAATAATAAAAACCTGATGCTTAATATTAGTTACTAATATATTAGTTATTAAATAAACTTAAATTAATATTAGTCATTACAGTATTATATTCAATAACATTTAGGTATAGTATTTACAATTTTATTTTTATTTTAATTATTGCATAATGTACGTTTGTTTTGTTATCAACTGTTTATTTTGCTGCTTCAAATGAAGCCATCAATATGTGTATGTGTTCACTGAAACTGGACAGCTGAAGATCAGGAAAAAAAAAAAGAAAAAAAAACATCACTTGGTTCTTCTCCAGGCTTCACCTGTCCCACTTTGAGTCTGTGCCCACTGTAGCCTCCGATCCCAGGGCTTGGCTGACAGGAGTGCAACCCGATGTGTTGTTCTGCTGTTGTAGCCCATCTGCCTCAAGCTTTGACATCTTGTGCACTCTGAGATGCTTTTCCGCGCACCACTTTTATCCAGAGTGGTTATTATGATTTAGCACTGCCTCTTTGTCAGCTCGAACCAGTCTGGCCATTTCACTTTCACCTCATTGATCACGAAAGCGTTTCCACTTTCCTGGATGTGAAAGTCACAGAAGATCAGCATGTGAAATATTTAAAACAGCTCATCTGGCACTAACATGCATGACCTGACATGGTCATAATAAGTCACTGAAATTACATTAATCGGAAAAAAAATATGATGTTTAAACCAAAACACCATAATCGAATCATCATACAGATATAAAGCTCTCAATCTGTATCTGCAAAATATTATGCACTGTGCTGCACTCTTTAAACTGAACTTTAATTTCAGTGTGTATTGTAGTGGCAAAAAAATCATTGATGAAATAACTCGACATGCCTTTACTGTATGTGATCTTCATTCATGATTTCTCTTCTGCTTATGGTTCTTCCAGGAAGTTAATGGTTTGCCACTATGCTTCCAGGTTTTAAAAATGCATTAGAAATTTCAAATCTCCTTAGATATTTTCTTTGCTTGATACAGAATAGTACAGTAATAAAGACCTTCAGTAGTACTGATTATTTTTGGCCGGCCAGTGCATACAGTATAACCACAGGTTATGGACCTTTTGCCATGTGAACACAATACCTCAGCCGTTAATGCTCTCTTGTTGTTGGACATGGACACTCTACACTTTAGGTGAATCCCAATTCTCCCCCTTACCCCTACACTTAGCCCTACCCCTCCGTTTGGCGCGTTCACGTGAAGGGGTAGGGGTGTCTCATTTCTCTTTTGGTTGGAGGGGTAGGGCTAAGGGGAAGGGCCAGATAGCCCTCGAAACGAAGATTTTTCGGGACCTCACTTCAAACGAAGGGCTAACGAAATTTTCAAGATGGCCGCTCACTCGAGCAAGCAGACCCGTAAATTTAACGATTTTTTGCCATTAATAAGGATTTTTATGACAAGTTTTTATTATATGTATATTAATTTTAGTCTTGTGTTTGTGTTTATGGTGATGTTTTGTAAAAAAACGTTTGCAAAAAAACCGCTAAAGTTTGCTAGCGGATAGCGCCGATTGCGCAATATTACAAAAATATATTTTTATGTCATATACACTTTACTACATGCTACAAACAAATATGAAAGTTCAGTAGCACGGCAGTTTGCCGAGCTTTTGGTAACGCATTGATTGTTTTGCTTACGGCCATACTGTATGTGTACATGTAAATGAACGGATACGTATGATGACGTATAACAGTGTTGTAGTGGTGTCCCATTTCTTAGGGGAAATATTTTAACCCTTCCCCTTTCCACTTCGTTTTAAGGGACAAGGGGAAGGGGCGAGGGGTAGGGGAAGGGGTAGGGGAAGGGGTAAGGGGTAGAATTGGGATTGGGCTTTTATCTCTTCGTGTCTGACAATCATACCTGCTGCTACCACCCATCCTTATGCCATTATTATTGCTCATTATTGCTTATAACATCAAATTACTGGTCATTGGCTCAGTAGTAGGTTTCTCTCCTGCCATGCGGAAGGCCTGGGTTCAATTCCCACCCAACGCTCAAATCTCAGCCACTGGATGTAGTGACGGTCCCAAGCCGGGAAAAAAAATTGGAGGGCCTGATGTGAGTCGAAAGACCAAAAACAACAACGATTACATCATATTCCTGCAGGTCTGTAAATAGTTCTTCTTGATACTTTTTCCTGGATTTGATTTAATGTAACTACCTTATACTTACCTTTAACACCGGTTAAACAAAAATATCTAATTCTGATTGAGAAAGCCAGTTCTTAGATATTTTTTTTAATATAATTTCCCTATAATAGTGAATAAACAAAACGAACAAAAAAAAAAAAAAAGCAAATACAAATAAAAAAGTTCATTATAACATCATGTTACTAATTATGTTAGTGTAGGACTTCCGTCATGGTTGTATTACAAGTAAGAAAAAACATCAATGTTATGATGGAAATTTTTATAAAAATATTTTATTTTAATTACTGTGAAATAAGAAATGAGAAGTATTTGTTGATGTTTATGTAATGCATTACGGGCAGCTGTTTCGTTATACGATGTGAGAAGATCTTCTCTACTTTTTATGTCTCTTATTATACTGTACATCATGTTCCAGGCACCCTGACAATATCCTACCCTTCGTATAATATAATAGAATATAATCTCAATTACATAAATTGCATGCAATATTGTTGCTACTGTACGTGCACATGAAACTTGCTGACCATATCTACCTAAACATGTGAAAAGTTACTCAAAACCGACCAGAAGAACAATGTTATTTAACACACTTTTTTAATAGTCCAATGTAATATCTTTACAAACCATCCATATAGGGTCATGAACTAGTCTGTCAGCTGAATATCAAAATGTCCTTTAACATCCTGTCACGGAAGGTATCACTAAAGTCCACATAAATTGCAATTTTACAGGACAAAGGATGAGTAGATGGATCAGAACCATTGGTGATTTGTTGTTTTTGTTGCTATCCAAATAAAGTGTTACCAGATGTTGCAATAAAATAATTTATTGCTAAGCATGAAATCTGCTTCATATAATAATTCTGTGATAGAAATGTAATGTTTCGTGATCCAGCTTTTAAAAAAATGTTCTAAGCATCTCCAGACATTTTTCAAGATTAACACTATACCCATACAAAATATTTCAGCTTTTTTTCAGTCCCAAAGCCCAAATAAGAAAGAAGAGGACCACATCGATATGTTTATTGTGAGAGAGGAAAAAAAAAGAGAAAAAAAAAAACGTCTATAAAGGAAATCAATTTATTTGCTTTTTCAAAGCATGTGAAGCTCATTAAAAAAAACTACTACAGTACTTCAACTTATTTACGGTTACAGGCCTGAGTGTTCTAGTGTAATGATTTAAATATTCATTAACATTTATACAACATTTTGTAAATACAAAACGATAGCAGGCAATACAAGGTAATCTTAGCAACAAGTAAACTTACTAGCAGATCTAAAGTGATCTAATGTTGATGATTACTTTCTTAAAACAGTGGTAAGAATGGAGAGTGTTATAGTTTTAATCAGCGGTACCTCAGCATACAATTTAATCCGTTTCAGAAGTATTAAGAATTAAGTTCTTAATGTGAAAATTTGTATTACGAATTTCCCACGTGAAATTGTGTAAATGCATATAATCCATTCAAGCCACCCAAAGATATTACCAATATCACCAACTTCTAACACTATAATCTAATTTTTTTATTTGATAAAAACCATTAAATTATAAAAAAAAAAAGATGAAATAAATAGACATTAAACCTGACTTAACCTTAATTTATGATTCCTCTTGGCACCGGCTGCTTTACAAATGAAACTGAAATGGCTTCATTTTCTTCTTGCTACCGTCCTTGCTAATATTCTAGGGAACCATAGTGCTACAGTATGTCCTCACTAAATCTTACACAAAATGCAAAAAAAAAAAAAAAAAAAAAAATTTAAACTCGCTTTGCTTGGTTTTCCACTGCTGAAAAAAATTTTACGTCTTCAAAAAGTTTTAAACGGCTCCCGAATGTACGCACAACTTAGCCGGCATATGGTTCATCTCAGTTTGTTTGCTAGTATCCCGATGCAGATTTTTTGGCAAATTTCAGTCAGTTCTCGAAAATTCACGAGGTGGGGCATTTGTATGCCAAGGTACCACTGTCTAAAGATAATACTGCTATAAAATCATTTAAAAGTAGTTCACACTGATGTCATCACTCAGTAAACAGGGAAGGAACTGGCAGTTCAGAAGACTTGTAGGTTGGCAGGTATACATTTTAAGTTAAGGAGGCATTTTTACTGGTTGTGGGTGTTTCAAACTGGCTGTACAACACAGGAATTACTAGTTGCAACTATTTCTGGAACGCAGGGATATTAACAAATTCCCTTCGAAAGATTTAGGCAATTGTAACTTTAGTTTTGGCTGAAGTTGGGTCCTACTTCATTTCATAAAAAAGAAAAATATATGAGCACCAGTCCTATTTTGACCCTAACCCTTGTATCTTTTTATTTAAATGTTGATTCATCATGTCTGTAGATGTGATTCTGTGTAGGCCTAATGTACACTGATCGGCCATAACATTATGCCCGCTTAATATTGAGTAGATCGCCTTTATGCCACCCAATCACTAATGACCTATGCATTATGAGACCTTTCTATGGAGACCAGCATTTGCACCTTGTCAAAGTCACTCAAATCCTTACATTTGCTCATTCTTTCTGTTTCTAACACATCAACTTCAGAAACAAAACTTTCACTTGCTGCCTAATGTACCCACCCACTTTCAGGTACCAATGGCACGAGATATTGTAACTGTAGCTACTGTAACAAGGGCCAAATTGTGACAGCTAGATGACTGGGCCAGAGCAACTCCATAAACTGCAGCTCTTATGGGACGCTCCAAGGCTGCAGGAGTCAGGACCTACCAAAAGTGGTCCAAGGAAGAAAAAACAGTGAACTGGCAACAAGGTCACGGGTGGCCAAGGCTCAGTGAAGCACATGGGGAGGTTGGGTGGTCTGATCCAAGAACTGCTGTAGTTCAAATTTTTGAAGAGGTTAACACTGGGTTTCTTGTAAAGGTGTCAGAACACTCAGCTCATTACTTGGGACCTACTCAATATTAAGCAGGTGGTCATAATGTTATGGCTGATCAGTGTACAAACACAACAAATGCTAGTGTTTTTGTTGTTGTCGTTGTTGTCATGCAGCAGCTAGCATGTTGTTTTTCAATTTGAACAAAACTGGGGTTAGCAGGACTAGCTATCTGAGGTGTCAGTGGAAGCCTGTTAGCACTAACTTGCGAAATAAATCAAGAAACTGTTATTGAGACTTTCTGTAGCTGATGCTTATTACCAACATCTAACCCTGCTATGCACTCATTTGTCAGCCGTATATCACTTTAACCCTAGTTAAATTGGCTAAGAGATCCAGTGTTATTAGCCTCATAAAAAGCATTGGTAGAATTGGCAGTAAAACTATAGCTGAAGGTATTTCCAGGCCAATATTTGACAGTTAGGAAGTCCCTGAGTACCAGGCTGAAAGAGAGGGGAAAAAATCATCACAAGAAAGTAATATTAGGATTAGTCCCTTAGGGTAAACAGGGGACTGACATGCAAAGATTCATAGGAATGAGTATTAACCGACTAGTTGCACACCCATCTAGTCATAAAAAGCACTTTTCCAGAAGCGTTTTCATTTAGAGACTAAAGCCAAAGCACACAATAGAGGAAAATTGGATTTCTCAAAGATGTCGTTATATTTAATTCACATTGATTCCAACACCAAGACCGATGCTGCACTTATCTCATCATCTCCTCTCATTCCTTTACACATTTATCTGAGAAAGTCTCATCTCCCATATAGCTTTAAGATCCTGCTGAGTAGCAAGAGTAGCTATCCAAAATACTCAAGGTCACCCTTAAATAGCATTTCTTATATCCGAGCTAAGCAATCGACCACGATTTACTCCATCTAGAGGAAAAAATGCATCCTCTCCAGCCTCCCTCACAACTGCAGATCGTCATGGACTTTATTGATGTCTGCATCTCAGCTCGGCTCTCGTCTGTGTATCAGTGCGTAGACATCATCAACAAGGAAAAGTGTTCACCTAAACCCACTCGGCAGCCATAAATCTGAGGATCTGGCCCATATGAGATGGCCCGCTTGTGTGGACATTATGGGTGACAGTGAAGGACGCTGCATATCAACAGCGGCGCCGCCTGCATGACAAGGGGCAAGTGTTCAGGATTAAAAGCTCCAATAGACAGAGGAGAAGAGAGAAGGAGGGAGGGAGACAGGGAAGTAGAGAGGGAGTGAAGAAAGGGGGAACAGCACAAGGTTCTTTATAGTCAGGAGAAGGACAAACCTTGCTCAGCCTTGGATGCATCAGCCTGTGCTGATGATGAAGTGAGCCTTCTGCTGAAGTGGACGCATACTCTTTGTTATCTCACTCTTTATAAGCTTACTGAAGAATCTTGAAATATTGATCAAGTTTATTTAACAATAGCTCACCATGGGTATTTTTTTCATATTGTATGTTGGCATAAAGAAAATGCTATAACCTTAAATGTAAAGCATTTTCTTGATGCCAACATTAATAATTATATATATATATATATATATATATATATATATATATATTTTTTTTTTTTTTTTTTTTCAATAGAAGTTTTAAAAATGTATTTATTTTTATCCTTTAACAAAACATTAATTCAATTTCCAGAAGAGTAATCCAAATCAAATTAGTATTTGACCACCCTTTGTCTGCAAAACCAGAATTGCCATAAATTTTTCCAGGTACAATTGTGGCAGAAAAAGCGTATATGTACTACAGTACTCCTATACCAAGAACTTGCTCGTTTAACACATCCAAATTTATTTTACTTTGCTCGTTTTGCAAAATACCTACATATGAAACTGATTATTAACACCTGTTAAGTATAATTGCTTATTCATACAATTGATCCTACAACATCTCTAACCTCTTGCAAGAAAAAAAAAAAACATTCTAACTTTACAGCATTCCTTCACACATGTCTAAAACCTTTGCACAGAACTGTATATAAAATATACATTAGTCACAACAAACATCCATGTTTTAAATAATTTGATTTACTTTATTTACCTTGAAAATAGATGTACTTTATAGCAAAACAGCTCAGCTGATCACCATCAGAACTATTCTACGCACTAGAATTTATTTTTTCATACGGTAAACGCAGATTTTACTTTTTTCTTCCCTCTACACCCCCATCTATTTTAATACACAACAGTTTGGTAATTACACTGAATGATTAAATTGACCTTGCTGGGTTTATTTAAGAGAATCCAATTAATCTAAGGGTAGTCAAAGCTCTCTCCTGGCAGATTATAGCTCAATTTCCTCAGAAGCAGGTCAAGGATCTAAAAACAGAGACATCACTCTTTAGGCTGCCCTCAGGGACTGTTCTGAACAGTTAGATGTGGCTAATGAATGTGCCGCCTTCTTTGCTCTGGCCCCTTTGGAGCGCTCTTATCTGGAGAGCTTTTAGCTATTTGTTATGCTAATAAAATATTATAATTCACTTACATTTTAGGATACATTAAAAAACATATTGACATATATACTTATACTTTACATAAAGGGTTTGACTGAAAAATGCAATAAACACCATATTCCGACTTTCATCCATTCTGGCAAATAATTTCCCTTTGGCACGAAAGTTGTCTATAAAAAAAGTTTTGATTTGAATACCACTACAGATGTTTTTTTAATAAGCTTCAAACTTAGATGTGACAGTGAATGACTGCATTACATTGCAAAACACAACACATCCATGAAGAGCCAATCGCATTGCTTCTTTGTGTCACGTGATCAGTGAAGTGATCTTCGAGCAGAACAAAATGATATAAATTAACTAAATGCAGTTGATGGACTTCTGGAGAATGCTGAGGCCAAGAAAGAGGACGTTTAAGTCTGTTACTGTGATTACAGTTTCCCCAGCAGTCATGGACTACCATAATAAAATGCTGGCATCACCTACTGAAGTGGTAAATGGAGGAGGCTAATTTGTAATGCTTGTAATGCAAACTTTTTTTTTGTAACTAAAAAGCAGCAAACATCAACAATTTTCCTTGTTCCAATTTGCTGCTGGGTTGACAATCAAACCACGGGTTTGCTATTTTTATATTTAAAAAAATTACATTACATTGTCGCAAACACTGATTCATCCATTTCCACAAATACAGAGAGAGGTGGAATTATAGCGCTTTGTAAAATCATAGAAAATTCAATATAACCACAACAAGTTTGACAAATTTTATGATTTGGACTTTGTGACTTAAAGAGACAATGCACAATGCTTTTAGTGTCAATACTTATCTTTTGCATTTTTTTTTTTTAATAAAATAGATTTATTTCATTTTGCATTCCAAAAATGTATATACAGTACACATACCAACAGAAAAAAACAAAAACAAAAAGAAACTAAATTGATTACCTCATAACAGTATATAATAGTATAAGGCGTACGATGCAGCAAGTGAGCAGGCAGTTCTCAAAGTTGATGTGTTTGAAGCGGGTAAAAATGAGCAAGTGTGAAAATCTGAGCGACAAGGGTCATAATGGAAATGGGTAGGACAACATGGTCATGGTTGTCCAAGACTTATTGATGCACACAGTAAACCAATCGGACAGAAGAGCCACTGAAGCACGACTTGCTGATTAGGTTAATGGTGGCTATTATAGAAATACAATGTGTTACAACATATTGTTGTGGATGGGGCTGCGTAGCTGTAGACTGGTCAGAGTGCCCGGTCCAGCACCACCACCGCCTGCCTACAATGGGCATTTAAACAGTGCTGCTTTAAATTTAAACGATGCCCGTTACACCACCAGCAACAGCCTGAACCCCTGGATACAATTCAGAATGGTTCCATGCTTTCAAATTCAGACCCCACTCAAGACTCATCAGAAAAGATAACTTTAAGATGCACTAAGGAAAGTAAGCATGGAGGCGTGTCAGATGTCAGGCTCTAAGCAATGTTCGCCAGGTTCAATGTGTTGTCCTGGAATTTATACTGTATGGATGTTGCTTTGATATGTACCACCATCAGGACACATGACATGACATCATCAAATCAGCAAATTATATATTTTTTCATCATCAATACTTCTGATTTAAAGCTCATTAAATGGAATCTTTTTCTCAGTTAAAGTATCATGTTTAGGTAAATACAGTAACTGCTCATGCATCTTTTTGTCTCAAATATTCCTATAAGACTATTTTAAGAGTAATTCTCAGGAGTATTATACAAGCTATAACTCAGGTATTTATAGTTCCTTATTGCTGGTTGCAGGTGCTTTAGAAAATGAGTTAGAGTAAAAACTTCACACCATTACCGGAGAGCATGTGGATCGGTTTGTGAAACACTGGTTTAATGAGACTCTACTAAATATATACATCTGTCAACAGGCATCAATAATCATGACACGCTGCTCACGGTCTCTTTAATTAGCTCCTCTGACAGTATCTATCAATTATGCCTTGTTCTCTAACATTTCCTGTGGGTTATGGAGCCAAGTCGTTTGTGCTCTTTGATAAGTGAGGCATGTGCGACTGCATACTTCATGAGCCTTAAATTATTTTGGCAATTTTCACTCAGGTAAATGAAACCT
The DNA here is from genome assembly GCF_024256425.1 of Clarias gariepinus. Classification (NCBI taxonomy): domain Eukaryota; kingdom Metazoa; phylum Chordata; class Actinopteri; order Siluriformes; family Clariidae; genus Clarias; species Clarias gariepinus. The sequence goes on along the minus strand of NC_071114.1, from coordinate 6,981,306 downwards.
TAATGAGTAGAACGGAGTGTAATTCAGCCCCATTCATCTTAGTCCTGATCTGTAGGCAGGTTAGAGCTGGATGGATGAGCATCCGCACGCACCATACAACAAAGCTTTAGTCATTACGGTCAGCGTTATATTAATTAACATTCTCGGTGTCGTTCTCAATTTTCCGAAACGTGTTGCTCTCAAAGCAACGATGAAAGTCATAACAAAAATTGAATAAAATGTTTACAGCAAACACTGGACAATTAAGTAGAAAGCTAAAGTCCCTCTGAAGGCTGCAGATATATAACGCTTTGATGAGTTCTAAAATGGAGCTGTATTGTTTTCTCAGGTGCCATCCACATCTGTTCCATAAACATGTTTAGTTTTGCTTGGTCGCTCTGTAATCGTGCTTGTACGGCACAACAGACAGGTGTAGCTGCTAAATGAAGTATTACATAGTCATTGGGACAAATTGTTCCTAACAACTGACAAGATTATCTAGGGGATGAAAGTAGTGATAGGATTTAGGATTTTTCCAACGATCTGCTATCCTGGCAAACGCGATAAGAGGAGATGAGTTGGGATTTGATTGCATGATTCTGAGGGATATAATGGAATTTGAAGTCAAAACAACAAGCAGACTGATAAGGATATAAAATCACATCATTAAGTGCATCTTGCTAATACTGACTTGGACTTGATTTTAGCTCCAGAACTGCCTAAATGCTGCACATCCATGGTGCGAATTTCCCATAATGGCATCCTAAAGGTAATCTATTAAAACTGAGATCTGGTGACTAGAGAGGCCATTTGAGTACAGTGAACTCGTTGTCATGTTTGAAATGTTTTTAGCTTTGTGACATGCCGTGTTATCCCGTGGTCATAAAAGGATGGACACGGTCAGCAACAATACTCAGGCAGGATGTGGCATTTAAACAACGCTCATTGGTACTAAGGAGCCCAAAGTGTGGCAGGATGGAGCCGTGCTTTCATGTTGTTTGCGCCAAATTCTGACCCTGCCATCTGAATGTCATAGCAGAAATCAAAACTCATCAACTTATCATCACCCAAGGGCAATGTTTTTTCCATTTTATATTGTCCAAATTTGGTGAGTCTATGAGAATTGTAGTGTCAGTTTTCTGTTCCTAACTGACAGAAGAGGCACCCGGTGTGTTTTTTCTCTGGTGTAGCCCATCTGCTTCAAAGGTTCTTCATAGATGCTCCACGGCATACCTTAGGTTGTAATGTGATGTTACTGTTGACTTTTTTCTTTCTTTTTTTCTTTAGACTATTCTCTTTAAACCCTAGGAATAGTTGTGGGTGAAAATCCCAGTAGACCAGCAGTTCCAGAAATACTCAGACCAGCCCTCTGGCACCAACAACCATGCCATGTTGGAAGTGATTTAAATCACTGTTCTTCCCCATTCTGATGATCGGGTACTTCAGTAGTTTGACTTGACCATGTCTATATGCCTAAATGCACTGAGATGCTTCCACGTGATTTCCTGATTAGATATTTGCATTAAAGGTTCAGTTGAACAGCTGTACTTTATGGAATGACTGGTGAGTGTAACAATGAAAACGCTCCTTTACACACAAATACATAATGCGCCTGTTTAATTTTTCATGGCAGTTTTACAGTCCTTATGTCCTGATCCACACTATCTAAGCTTTAAAGTACATGTTAAATAGGTGATGTGTGTTAGACATTTTTTTATGTCATGTGCATACTTTTACCCAATGACTTTTTAGCAGTTGCATTGTTCTTTACTATTAATTCCTGACACTAGGAAGAAAAAAGGAGGGAATCGGCGGCAAATGCACCAGAGGAAACAGCGTTATAGTAAAAAGAGTTAAAAGTTATTTGAAGCATAAGGCTATATTATATTATGACCAATGAATGGAGTCACGCTTAATGTATATATAACCATTACATGCAAAATATATATATATATATATATATATATATATATATATATATATATATATATATATATATATATATATGACTACATTTTTTCATTTTTCTTCACATGGATGATTTTAATTTTTTTTTTTCAGAAGGTTAACGTATTAATGCGTCCTTATCTCCATAATCTCTTCAGAGTTCACAGATTTAAACAGTCGAGTGTCAAATTGCAAAACCGAATACAAGCCTGACTTCTTCCTAAAGGCATTAGCAATGTAATCTACTTCTTTTGTTTGTGTCGCAGCTAAGATCCAGCTCTATAATCACTTTATAATCCAGTTTAAAAGCAAAGCAGATTATACAACATTTTCAATTGATGGTAAGTAAGAACACAGTGATGTGCATTATCACTTCCAGTTTTAGTGAAGGCATTCCACACACAGACCCAGATTAAAAGCTGAACGATATCAGGCATTCTGTTCAGTCCCTGACCTAATCCGTTACAACTGAGCAAACAAGAAAAGAAAAACGTTAAATGAAAAAAAAAAGCATAAAGGGTGTCACGTTTTTCTTGATGTTTTATGTATAAAGAAAGTCTATACTGTGTTAAAATTTATCGCAATTCTTGTGAATTCAAATTAAATTGTGTAATATAGCAAAGTCGATTAAATTGAACTTTATTGTCCTTGAACAGTGTACAAAACAAAGCCAACTAAATGCGGTGAGCATCCAACCAGAACTGCAAAACAGGTGTTAATGATGTAAAGTGCAATGAGACAGTAAGGTAAGTTGGCAATAAGATCCAACTGACATGCAGATGGCACGGGACGGATAACGCAAATGGAACACAAGCATAAAAACTGCAGGAAAATTTTGCATTTGTATATATTATATTATTTTTTATTATATTATATTATATTATATTATATTATATATTTTTTTTTGTTACTTTATTTAACCAGGTAAAGATTATCCTAAGACTCCACTACAACCCTAAGAGACCTGGCTTTAAAAGTGGGGAAATGTCATCCTGCAAAGACTTGAGGCAAGAGTCCATGTGTAGACTGTTCTTTAATAAAGTCAACATTTAACATGTAATACAGTATGTGTGGTGTGCAAAGGTCTTAGGCACCCTGTGATTTTCGAGCACAAACCTCCCTATGTATTATTTAGGACTGTATTATTGAATGAGTACAAAAACATTTCTTATTTTTAAACATCGGTATTCCACCACAAGAATTTGAAGCTCCATAAAAAAATTGTAAGCCAGAAAAGAAAACTGTGCATTATATAAATACTACTTTTCAGACAAAAAAATTGGATGCTGATTATGAATGCAAAAAGAAGCAGGTGTGACAGTCAAAGTCCTCAGAAGGACAGTGTTGGGTTGTTTTGTAAAATTTAGTAGCTAAAAAAAAAAAAAAAATTGTCCCTGCCGCTAAATGTGTTGTTGTAATACCAAATACAGAGTTTATTATTTATTTATTTATTTTTCTTGGCACAGTGGCTTAGTGGTTAGCACTGTCACCTTGCACTTCCAGGTTTCCTCCGGGTGCTCTGGTTTCCTCCCACAGTCCAAAGACATGCAGATTAGACTAAATGGTGTTCCCAAATTGCCCACATTGTGTGTGTGTGTGTGTGTGTGTGTGTGTGTGTGTGTGTGTGTGTGTGTGTAAGTGTTGGCCGGAGGTCACCATTGGCCTCCACCATCCATAGTTGGAGGTTCCTTGGTGGATGGATGTATAGATTTTTTGTTTTTGTTTGTTTGTTTTTAAAGACATCCTTACTCCACAGAAATTATTTGCATGTTCCTAAGACACAGTACTGTACAGGCCTATCTGTTGATGCTACTGCAGACATGTACACTTCTGAAATAGTATACTAAGTGTACAGTACCAATACCGTCTTTCCTGAAGAGAGGAATGTTGCGCAGATTAACATGCTACTGTATGTAGCATTAGGGTCCGGGCTCGATTCCTGGCCAGGCTTGATTCCCTTTTCTGTGTGCATGGAGTTTGCATTTTCTCCCCGTGCTTGGCGGGTTTCCTCCGGGTACTCCGGTTTCCTCCCACATGTCGTAGGTTAGGTTAATTGGTGTTCTCAAATTGCCCATAGAGTGTGTGTATGTGTGTATGCCCTGCAATGGATTGGCACCCTGTTCAGGGTGTACCCCGTCCTTATGCCCTAAGTCTCCTGGGATAGGCTCCAGGCCCCCCACAATCCTAAATACAGGATTAAGTGGTATATTATATTAAGTGGCAATATTATATCATGCTTAATAATAATGATCTCTGCATGAAATAAAAAATTTTAAGTTTTCTAACTCCCTGTACTATACAGTATGTGATGTTTCTTTTCCTCCAGCCCAGAAAATATATGAAGAAAATTATAAGGACATCACAAGCTTATGAGGTTCTATGCCAAAAAAAAGTTAAAACGCCTTTGTAAGCTGTAAATGCCCCTGTGCCATACATGAAGACACGGCTTTCCAAGGTTGGAGCTGAAAAACTTTAATAGAGCCCTGACCTTGCAAACCTGCAAACACTTTTGGGATAAAATGCATTTGGGATGGTAAAGTGCATTTGGCTGCACCCCAGACCTCCTCACCAAAAGCCAGTGCTGTACTATACTAATGCCCTGGTGGGTGAATAAACACAAAATCTAACATCCCTGTTCTAAAATCGAATAAAAACAGTCAATAAAATAGTAAAAAATTATTAGGAAATAGTTTTTCAAACAAACTTCTAAACTTAAACTCTAATCTGAAATCCAACATTTGGTAAAAAAATAATTGAATCATGACATATCTCTAACACGGCATTATAAAACTCAGATAAAGGGCCCGCTTTGCATGATGGTCCTCTTTACCTGAATTCGTCCTACACAAAAGCAGCCCATTCACAAGGACAATTTAATCCAGCAGCCATGCACATATGGCTACTTGACTTAAATGTTCAATTACAGCTAACCAGGAATGTCCTTTAAGAGTGAATGACTCTGGTGGTGTTAATTTATCAGAGTGGTTTTATTGACAACTGCCAAACCAGCTGTCACCTTGTGGTAATCAGGTGTTATATTGTGTACAAACTTCATCAACTGTGACTTTGTAGTTTTAGCATTAAACACTAACTCCATTGAGCAAAGAACTGAGTCTCTGCCCATCCAGACATGATGAAAGAAAAACTAATTACTAAGAACGTGACAGCCCAATAGATACAAAAGTACGCCGATCGGCCATAGCATTAACACATTATCATTGTTTATTAATTATAATGTATACCAGTGAACCGGAGACATGATCATGGGCTCCCAAAGCTCACCATGCTCGCAGGGACTAAAGGCCAGTCTGCCTGATCTAATCCCACAGAAAAGCCAATCCAGCACAACTCGCTGATACAAGTCAATGCTTACTACAATAGAAAGGCACCAGAACACCCAGTGCACCACAGACTCCCATGCATGGGGCCCAGCAGACAAAGAGCACATGGCATTTCAGCTCCCCAGATCCCAATCCAATCGAACACCCATGGGACGCGCCAGACAACCAAGTCCGATCCACGAAGGCCCCATCAAACAGCTCACAACCTCTATAGGAACCGGCGTCTACATCCTAGTGAAAGCCACCAGAGAGCACCCTCAGAGCCCCAGTAATGCAATGTCCCCATGGGACCAGAGCTGTCCTGGTGGCACCCAAATCCTAGGTGGTTTTAAAGCTCTGTCTAATCGGCTCAGCCAAAAACAACATTGCATGCTCTAAATTTTTACTAAACCACCTCTAGCTTTGATCATTTATGTTTTTTTTTGTTTTGTTTTGTTCCCCCCATCACATTTTCAGCAAAATCGACAGTGCAGTTTTGTAATCCAGTTAAAGTATTTTTTACAGTTTCCTTCAGTTGATGCAGGCCGATAATTTGACATTTCTGATTTTCTATTTGTTTGAAAGTTGCAAATTTCTTGAAAAATTACTTTTTAAATGAATATAAAAAAAGATTCTAGTAATTATGTGCAACCTACACATACTGTAAAACTGCTATTTTTATTTTCTTTGTAATATTGGAAGATAAAAAAAAGGAAACCTGCAGAAGAGCCATGGCAGGTGAGATGTGCTCGAATGCTGTGACATTACTGAGCAAAGAATACAAAGCAGTGCACTCATAGAACAATGACAGATACATATTTGAAGATGAAATTACATTTTGGTTCGCCTTTTCATAGAGCAAGCCATGTGTGCTCAAAAAAAAAAAAAAAAAAAGGAGGGAATTGGTGCAGAAGGACAATTTTGTCCTCAGATGTTAAAACACTTGGCGAAGCTTTCAGTGGAATGCATGGTAGGTAAGGATAATGCCTTTAATTTAAGAAGGTGGGAAGAAATAGCCTCAAACTCATCATAATTACAGTATACACTGAACGGATTTAGAAAATGTGAGGGTGCGCTCTCTCTGCTCTGAAGGAGTATGTTTTTTTTTTTTAAGCAAAAAAGTGTTTACCAGTGGTCTAGGCCCTTTACTACATATTACTGCTATTTTCTCTACTGGAATTCCCTCTGCTAGAAATTGCATTCAAATAGATTAAATCCTTTAATGAACATTTTTCTGTCTATGTGATTTGTATAGAAAAGCTAAGAGGAAATCTGAATTCTGATTCTCTAAACCCTTAAGCATGTATATCAATATATATATATATATAGCAAACCTTGACTTTCTGACTCAATGGAAAGTCGTGCAATATATTTTGGTCCACTGAATAGATTTAGATATAGAATAATATTTATGTATTATTTCACTTAGTAGAGACTTTATCCAAATAGATGCAGACACAAAGTACAGCAACTATATACTCTATACAACTGTATATAACTATATACAGTGGTTATCACTGTCGCCTTGCACCTCCAGGGTCCGGGTTTATATTATTTATTTATTAAATATATAAATAAATATTTAATAGGTAATAATAAGTAAATAACCAGATTTTTTACAGTGTGTCAGTATTGCAGAGAGCTTGCACAACTACCCTTTCCAGTACACAATAGAAATTGTTTGTGATTATTACAATTGAACAGCCCAGACATTGAGACAACTGATTGTGTACTTTTACTTAAAAAAAATACTTTAAAGTAAATTTAAAAGTATGTACTTAGGACTTTTACTTAAGTAAGATGTTGAAGTAGTAATTATACTTTTACTTAAGTATATATTTTGCAGGGTAGTTGTATTTTTACTTAAGTACTAAACTTAAGTATTTCCTCCACCACTGCCGAGACTCATGAAGCTTCTGCACTCCCACTGAGCTAAATCATTTTGATATATTTTAAAGTATTTATTAAAATATACAGTGGAACTGTGGCATACAAATTTAATTTCTGTGAAATTTTAAAACCATTAGGAAATAATGTAAATGCAGATAATCCATTCCAGCCACCCAAAATTATTATTATAATATTATTACCAATATTAATAATTTTCAACACTATAATCATATTTTTGCATATAAATACAATCAAAACATTTAAAAAATAATGTTAAATATTAAATAAATAGATATTAAGGCTCAATTAAATTACATTTATAATTCCTCTTGGCAGCGGATGCTTGAAAAACAAAGCTGAAAGTGGATTCCTTTTCTTCTTGCTACCGTCATTACTAACATTCCTAAGACCCATGGTGCCATGTCTTTACTAAACCTTGCAAAAAAAAAAAGAAAAAGGCAAAACAAATCCCACAAAAAAAAAAATGTACAGCTGCTTCTCTTGGCTTTTCACTAATTCAAACAAGTTTTGAATGGCTCCTGGACGTACACGCAACTTAGCCGGCATTCGGTTTAGGCTTGGTTCATCTAAAATGGTTTGCATGCCGAGGCAATTTCCTTTAAAATTTCAGTTCTTAAGCTGAAAATTCGTCAGGCTGGGCCTTCATATGCTGAGATACCACTGTATTCTTTCAGCAGAATTAGCATTATGGTATGGTATTACACTGCAGAAGCTTTATGAGTCCCAGCGGAACTTTAGAGGGCATTTCTGCAAAGAATGAGATTTGTATAATTTGGCCCTGATTACTTACATTGTACTCACAATTTGGGGCTTTAACAGTCGATATGCAGAGCAGGAAAACTTATAATGTCCAAGACCTACTGTAATATACATATATAGGTCATGACCAGTGTTTAAGGCTTTGGGCCACCTTTGAACTTCATCTGCTCAGATTAATTGTAAGCTAATTATTATTAATGTATTAAAGTACTTTCTTCTCTATTATTCACAGCGACACTAACCAATTATATCTGTATGTCTCATTGTCACTGGTGAGTCTAGTGAAGACACACTGCAGGCTTTAAGTCACTGGCAAAATATTAAAAGACACATCCATATACTCTTACTGCATACACTACCAACATCCAATAACACATGATATTACGTGACTAGCAAAGCTAGGCTTGACTTCACACTAATGAACGTACAATAGAATATGACACGATCTGGATGTATTTCACGATTAATAGTCAAAGCAAAGCAGGCTGCTCATTGTGCACTCTGAAAATATCGGGAAGAGGTACTGCAGCATCTTCTTACAATGACCAGGAGGACAGCTGACCTTGGCATGCAGAGGCGTATCAGCAAGCGTGGTCAATTAAAAAAATGTGCAATAGAGTACGTGCACACTGCTTGTGGATCCTCGCTGCTACTGTACTACCAGCCCGGCCATCCTCACTCTTTATTTTTTAAATGTAAAAACCATTATTCTGTTCAGAGGTTTTGATTTCTAGCAGCATGTTTCAGCACTCAGCATTAACAGAGATAAATATTTTACAATACAAATTTTGCTCAACGCAACCTGTTTTAGTAGCAAATGGAAATAAGAATTATATATGTATACTTTTGATACGATTAAGTCCAAGATTGCAAATAAAAAGGTATGTACATGCATATTCCATCAATTATACATAAATCATTGATGATAAAGATGAATCATCGCTGAAGATTTTCTTCATAAATACAATAAAAATCCTTCATTTTTAAAGACATTTTTTCCCCTGAGCTCTTATCTTTAGTATATGCGCATTCATATACAAGATATACTTTTTTTCCTTTGGCGATTATAACTTATGTTTAATTACATTATAAAGCCATCATAATAGAGCCATTTAGTCTAATTGCTCCAACAAATACAGACACCTGGCACAAAAACACACTGATGGTGCGGTTATATAATACGATAATGAGCCGAGGTGGCAAGTAACAAAGTACGTCTACTTCGCTGCTGTAATTAAGCATCGTATTTCATGTATCTGAGCTTTATGTGACACTTTTTACTTCTACTCACTACAATTTAAATGAAAAACCTGTGCTTTTACTGCCCACATTTTAAATAGACACTTTATGCCGTTATGTTTCAGCTGACCATCTAAACAAAAGCGTTTATGCCGTTACTCATATATCATGACTGAGCTACATCCTACATGAGAAGGACAGGAAGAAAACATTACAGATATCCTTTATGCTCTAATACAAGCCTATAATTCTAATGTTTTGGCACCTCCTTTACCCATTTTGTAATCTGTATGTTCAAGGTTTGCCTATGTTTAACTACAGAAACAACTTGCATCATACAGGGTAGCTGTGGTGGAAACTAGCTACAGGAGCTAAGCTACCAAAGTAATGCACATTAATGTTATCAACAGCATCAACATCAACTGTGGTTAAAATTCATTACAGTACTGTTTATCAGTAACTTAGTTGAATAATTCAGCTGTACGTTTGTGCTTAAAATACATTATAGATCATGTACTTACTGTAGTACTTCGACTTGAAAAGTTAAATTTGAAGTGATACTTTTACTTGTACTGGACTACATTTTACATTTACATTTACATTTAGGCATTTGGCAGACGCTCTTATCCAGAGCGACTTACATTTTTATCTCATTATACATCTGAGCAGTTGAGGGTTAAGGGCCTTGCTCAAGGGCCTAACAGTGGCAACTTGGTGGTTGTGGGGTTTGAACCTGGCATTTTAAGGCAAGTACTTGTACCTTTACTTTAGTATTGAGTTTGTGTGCTTCTGCGTCTTTGCACAAAACTTTGCAAAACAAACAAGTGGCGTAATGGTAAAACACTCGCCCTATCATTTTCGGGTGATGCTGTATTGGCCGAGCTCTCACATCAATCTATCAATCTCTACAGCCAGTCATGGGCATCTGTGAGCTGACCCAAGTGGATGGAGCGGGTAGTGCTGTCCCTTTGAGTGTGGACTCTGTGGTCAACCAACATCACAATCGACCGGTATTACATGGTTCCGAGGAAACACTTGATAGGCTTCGGCGCTCCCTGACTGGTATAGTAGGAGCCTTAATGTGGGGCCCCCAGTGGCAGGTGGGAATCGGATATGTCTGAATTAGGAAGAAAATCAGGGTAAAAAAATTATGATGATATATAATATATCATAAATCAGTTCACACTGTTACATAGAAGTTACTCTGACAGTCATAAATAAAAATGACTTTCCTTATTAACTTTTTTTTTTGCCAAATTCCAAAATCACTTAGATATAGATGTTGATAATTGGGTCCATTGGGAACACACAAAAAAAAAAACACACATTTTTTTTAAATATTAAAAAGCTATTAAAACTCACGAAACCCAAACTCTTTAAAAGATTTGGCATTACCATAGATTATGCAAAAAGCAAAAATGTTTTGGACTGAAAATAACAGGTATATGGAGAAAAGGTCTTTGAATAGTGCTGTTAAACTACTGTATAAAGGTCATTATATTTCTTTGGACTGTGACAAAGTACTCTTACTTAAGTAAGGGAAAAAGCCCATCATCTAAGGTGAAACTAAAAATAGTTCTTTGAATTGTAATAACTCTCCAGAATTTATGACCATCACTTAATGCTTTTTTTTTTTTTTTTTTTTTAATTTATCTTTGCTTTTTTAAAATCATTGATTTGCATGAAGTTGATTGGATGTACGCGGTTATCTCCAGAGACGTAAAATGGCATGTATTATTCTTTTTTCATAGCAAACATGATTTTTATGCATTTTAATGCCTTTGATATTACTTATTATGCTGTATGAGTGCTACTTTTGAAGTCAGGGCTCTGATGGGTGATCAAGAGGAGCCCCTTTTCCATTTAGCCTTGGAAACTACAGAGAGCTTTCCGAGGTTAGCAGTGGCCATTTATAAAACCGAGCCTTTGACCTTATCTCTGTGTATGTGTGAGAGAGAGGGAGAGAGAGAGTCCAGGACTGATGGCCCTGCACAATCAGGTACCGATGGGGAAGCTGGGCCAACAAATTACAAAAGTGTACCTGCAGTTTTTCAACAGTGATGCATCAGCCAGAGATCACCCACTGCTTTGTTCGACATATAGGACATGTATCATACAACAAAAAAAAAAAAAGCGATTTAATATTCATATCCACGCAAACCCACATTTAGGATGACGCCATCATCATAGCACTATTTATTGTTAAAGTCACCTTTTTTTAGTTATGAAAAGGGGGATTACAATAGTTCTGGCTCCCTGTAGCCATGACGGAGCTGCTGTCACTAAATAGACTTTCGGGAAAATGGTGCAAGCATTTGACACTGGAGTCAAGATTAGGGTCATTACCTGCTGATGTGGTCTTTATATGCATCTATGTGTGCTTAAGGTCATTCATGGCTGCTTTTTCGCCCCTCGCTCGCTCTTAATGGCTTGCTAATGCGATGGTTGCAAAGGAACAGCTCATTAAGGTCTTAATGGTAAAGCCAGATGCTGAGGCCCATGGGTAGATTATTGCACACAATAATCATTAATATGGTTAAACACCAAACGTCTCAAGAGGAAACAAAAAAGGTCTGTTATCATTCACCCGGGACAAAAATGTTCCCTATTATATTCAACCACCTATCTGCTGCTGAGAGCCTTTTTTTTTTTTTTTTTTAAAAGTAGAGCAAACCAGGAGCAAGACAAGTGATGAAAGATCTGCTCAGCACAAAGCTACATGATATGGTTTATACAGAAATGGTTAGCCAGAGGTCTGAGGAGCAGTGCTATGAGCATCCTAATCAAACGCAGAATGCATGAGAAAAAAGGAAGACATACTGGGGGAGAAATTGACAGTGCGACGGATGGAGGGATAAAGGAGGCCTGGGGTATTCGTCAGTTTCGGTTTAATATGAGGGACATCTGTAGGCTTGACAACATGTGACATGGATGCTTGTCTCTTTGCATCAGTGGCATTTGACAAAATCAGAGCTCCCATTCAGATCCTTATCCGCACTGCAGAAATAAAGACAACCATACCATGTAATTTACAAATCCAATTTAATAGCACGCTAATGACAGTCGGTCCTTTCTCTCTCGGACTCTCTCCCTCTTTTTGTCTCTCTTTTTCTTTCCACTTTGCACTGCAGTGGTGGTGCTCTGCTGAAGTGATGGTTGCCAGGTTACTGCCTCTCAAAATGCACAATCATAAATAACAAGGAGTCTATTAAAAAAAGGACATGAGCAAACTTTGGGATTCTGGTCATGCAAGAATGCAGGGGTAGGACTTGTCTGGTTCACTCGGACTATTTGAACCTGTTGGTGTGGGTGCACGCGGTTTTGGTCCTGGTTAAAATTAACAGGAATATTTATTTTCATGAAATAACTGATAGCAATCTGTTTATTAACAGGGAAAAAATATCTCTGCCAACTGTGCACACAACAGACTTAATTAGAATATAATTATATTGCATTTATTTAATGAAATCTAATTGAATTATTTTTGTTTGAATTCTACACTCATCATACTTTAGAGCTAATGACCGCCTAATGCATTCAAGGATTCATTACGTTTCCGCAGGCGTGTTCTGGATGTTCCAGTCTCTCTTGAATTTTGCCGGGGGCACGGTGGAGAACCATTATTCAGAACTTGGATATTTTATACATTGCTTTAATCATTTTGAACTTGCAAGAGCGGCACTTAAGTTGGGGATCCAATCGGTAATGGATGTAAATAAGTATAACAGCTGCATACATAATTGCTGTCTTGAAAATATATCCAAAAGTACAAGTCATTAAAAAAAAGATTTTAAATCTTACATGAGAGAAATTTTAGATAGATAGACAGATAGATTTTTATCCTCGTAGGGCTGCTTTCAGGGCACAGAACAGGTAGATAGAGTGAGATCAGGACTATAGGGAGCATGCCTTGACACCTCAAAACTAAGTCAAAGTGTCTAAGAGTGTCAAAAGCGTGGGCAGAAGTGCATCATTTGCATTTAAACCAAAGTTTAGGCTTCAGCTCTTCAATAAGCATCTCACTTTAATGAGCACTGTTGTTTATTGAACTTTTTTTCGTGATAATGTTCCAAAACTGGCCCTTGAGAATCCCGGGAAACTGTAACAATTGACTTTTGAACTTTCTCTTAGTTGGCCATTAAGGATGTTTCTGTTCTTTACTTTTAAGAAACGTTCACCTTAACAGACCGAATTATGCTTGCAGATATCTAAACACTTCTGTTTATGTTCCTCCTTGCATTGTTTCGGGACAAGGTACACCCTCAGACCACAAAAAAAAAAAAAAGCACTGCATGCTGCTCTCTTTTTCTTGCAAATCACAAATCAGGCGTCAATTTTAACTTGAACTGCAGTTACAAATAAACGTTTACACCAACACAGCAGTGACTGGAGAGACAGTAGCCTCGAACGGAGAGCGCTGATAAGACAGTGAGGCCAAGAGAAGTTTTGGATTGCAAATCATTTTTGACTCACCCTCATATTTACAGGAAAGTACTACAATGATTTATAGCAGTGGTCTTGACCTACCAGTTGATCGCCATGATATTTTTAACCATTATGCAACATTTAGAAATATGGTCAACTATTTGCTGGTTGGTTAGATATTAATTGCTCTATTTTTAATCGCTCTGTAACTTTATGAGCATGGGTTAGCCCCCCAAAAAAGGGCTTAAAAAAAAAAAAAAAATTATACCTTTACAGACAACTGTTTCCAGCTGCAGTATACTGTATCAACCTGTTCTCTGTCCAGGAAATCATGGCCAAGCAATAAAAAAAGGAGACAGTAGATCATATTGTTATGAAAAAAACAAATTTGCTTTTAAAACCATTTACCAAATTTATCCAACATTCAAGGACTCATGAGAGAAAAAAAATCAAGAATTTTCAATTGTTTTTTAAAAACAGGAAAACTAAAACCTTCGTCACAAATATACTTATGATCGACGGGTTCGTATGAACTCCCTGTTCAATGTAACTACATTGTACCTTGTGTATAGTCTGGTGGAGAGGGGATTATGATGTGGGGTTGGTTCTCCTTAGTTCGAGTGCAAGGAACTCTTAAAGCTTCAGTATACCAAGACATTTTGGACAATTTGATGCTTCCAACTTTATGGGAACGGTTTGGGGACGGCCCCTTCCTGTTCCAACATGACTGCGCACCGGTGCACAAAGCAAGGTCCATAAAGACATGGATGAGTGAGCTTGGTGTGGAAGAACTTGGTTGACCTGCACAGAGTCCTGACCTCAACCTACTTGGGATGAATTAGAACAGAGACTGCAAACCAGGCCATCTCGTCCAACACCAGTGTCTGACCTCACAAATTTTTAAAAGAAAATAAAAATTATTCCCATTAAACACACTCCTAAACCCGGTGGAAAGCCTTCCCAGAAGAGTTGGAGCTGTTATAGCCGCAACGGGGGCAGGGCCAACATCATATTAAACCCTGTGTATTAAGAATTGGATGTAACTCAAGTTGAGGAGAGAGCAGCTGCCTGCCAAAACCCACATTCAAAACCAGTCACAGAAGCACTTTCAGCAAGAAAACACATCTAATAACGTTCATCTTAAACAACATTTTTTTTCTCCTCAATAACTGTGTGTCAATGCAATGAAACAGCACCATGCAGGACAGACGAGCTCTACAGAGGGTGGTGTGATCAGCTGAGCGCATCCTCCGCACCGAGCTCCCTGACCTGCATTCAATCTACAGCAAGCGGTGCTGGACCAAAGCCAGGAAGATTGTGAAGGACCTCAGTCACCCAGCAATGGACTGTTCTCTCTTTTGAGGTCAGGAAAGCGGTTCCGCTCCCTGAAGACCAACACAGATAAACTGAGGAGGAGCTTCTTCCCGCAGGCGATACGGTCTCTTAATCAGTACACTACACAGTACTGATCCATTTTGCACATCCACACATATGTTTCTTGCACTCAGTCTGGACATTCTGGACATTCATTGACACTAGTCAATGAATCACTGTTCTGTACTTTTCTACCCATCCTGAGGCATCTGGAGATTGTACCAGCTTCAGTAGACAAAGGCCAACCCTGCGAGCATCCTGAGAAGGCATCTAGAGAAGGACCAGCTCCAGCTGGATTCTGCTTCATGATGGTTGAAGCTCCACATCCTGCTTCTGTGCTCCCAGTGATCCAGACCCCATCTGCCCTCTGCACCTACTGACTCATCCCTATGCTGAACTGGACTTCATGTTAATTTAAAGAATTTCTGTTATATTGTACTTTCAGCTGCATTACACACATGGTGTTATATCATCTCTATCTGTTATCACCCAGATGAGGATGGGTTCCCTGTTGAGTCTGGTTCCTCTCAAGGTTTCTTCCTATTGCCATCTCAGGGAGTTTTTCCTTGCCACAGTCGCCGTCACCCTTGGCTTGCTCATCCGAGATATTTCATTCATTCATCTCATTATTATCTAGACACATTTTTCTCACACATACACAATGAATTATTATCATTATAATTTTTTTTATTATTTTTTTTTTTATGAATTTTTTTTTATTTTTGTGAAGCTGCTTTGAGACAATGACCATTGTTAAAAGCGCTATATAAATAAAATTGAATTGAATTGAACTAGTGATCACTGCACACATGCACATTCATTGACATTACTTACTTATTCTATTTTATTCTGTTTCCCTGATGCACAGGGGGAAGTCACCTTAAATATGACACTTTTAGACATATTTGCACACCACCTGGACAATTCCATAAATTCTATATTTTCTATATTGTACAGCTAGGTTTTTTCTTATTTTTCTTATACTTTTCATATATTGTATATTTTGTATTGTACAGATATTTTATTGTTTCTTAGTTAAATTTACTTTCTATTTTCTTTTTTCTATTTATTTCCTGTTGATAGTCTTTTATTTTAAGGTCACGGGCAGTCGTCTAGACATTCCACTGCATATCGTACTGTGTATGACTGTGAATGTGACAAATAAAATTTAAATTTAATTTGAATCAATGCATTGTACACCCAACAGGGACCCAGATGTTAACATAGTCAATATTCTAAAACAGAAAAATAAATGAAATTAACAGGTTTATCCACCTCCTCCAAAGTTTGTTTCCTTACTTTTTTGCCTACATAGTACTTGTAAGAATTTAACTTTCACCACTGTTAATTACACTCACTGTTGGTCACCAGCTTTGCCAATTGCACTTAGTCAGTCCTGCCAGTCATGCAAGGATGTGTGTTGGTAGAGTAAAATAGCTGGTTAAATTAAAGGGGGAAAAAAATTATAATCTGTTCATTAAAGATGGTGTTTGTCAATAACACCTGTTGTATGTAAGCAATATCATACTCAGGGTTGTGCTGTATTGTTGGATAACACAGTTGTGCTATATGCAGCAATACAGCGCAACCTCATGTGTGATTTTGCTTAATCAATAAAAACAAGAACCCAACAGAATATCCTTTGACTTTTGGAGCAGCTAAACCAAAAAAAAACAGCAATTTAAAAGAGTACAAGTATAACATCTCCCCTGTTGAAGAAAAGTCTCAAATCAAACTCACTGGCTCCGAAAACGCCCATATATGTATATTATTTGTATTAATGCGATAACTCCACCGAGACATTCAATCAACTTTTTTTTATGCTAAATAAACTGTCTGGTACAGATGGAGTAAAAAGATACTTGGTGCAATGATGCACCAAATCAATTAGTCTTAATTCATGCCATCATTCAGGTACATGGCAGGAGCCTCCTGTTTAATTTGGTGGCAACCACATAGCAAAATGAGGAAAAAAAATAATTTTTGGTTCAATTTTACCTCTGTGCTCAAGGTCCTAAGGATAAAAAGCTTGCATGAAAAGAAGATTTGCTGGAAAATTAATGTAAGTATTACAATAATCTAAGTGTGACAGGATTTTTTAAAAATTATTATTATTTTGAGAAACATTGATATTGGTGGCTCGGTGGTAGGTTTCTCGTCTGCCAAGCCCAGATAGAAAGGAAGCTGTGACCTCTAGATGGTAGCATCCCAAAGACTTCACTGAAGGCCTTGAAGCCCATATGGTTAACAGTATTAACACGTTTCTGTTAGTATAGTTACCTATTAATAATAGATCTATTTTGTCTTAGGAACCCAATCTGCTATTTCTGGGATTCAACCAAACAACGTTCTGATTTCTAACTTTCTGAATCAATACAACATGCTTGGGTTAATTTAACCATGTCTTATACTGAATTAACTCAAATTGAAAGACCCAATCAGTTGTATGGTCAAATCCCAGCTGTTTTAAGATGCCATGGTTGAGGCCTTGAGCAAGCAGAGACATTTACAATGTTTTACAAGTGTATAGTGTAAATCCTGTACATGAAAAAAATTACAGATGTATATTGTAAAGCCTTATGACTGATCAAAACAAACAAGTCTTTTTAACTACTAATCTTTGAGATGACCACGCAGCATGAAATGTCTGCCAATTGAGTAATTTTTATTATTTGTATACATGGCACCTGTTACAGTGTGGAATATGTTAAGCAGCAAGTAAACTATCTGTTTTCGTACATGATGTATTTAGCTAAAACATGGTATTAATGCTAAAAAGTGTCTCACCTAGGGGGATCTTTTAGATAATATCATATAAAAACATTTTTCAGCATTAATACCTAATGGTTCTTATCTTCCAATCCTTGCTTTATTTTTTGTAAATATGTATACACATTTATATTTTTATCAGATAAAAAGAAACACATTTGCTAAATACAATTTCATGTCCTTTTATGTAGTGTCTGTAACTTTTTTTTATTTAAAACTTTTGTGATCTTAATTGTCATTCATATAAAACTTGGCCAACTTTTACATAAAAAGACATAAACCTAAAATAGTGTATTTTTCTAAAATGGAAAACTTTTAAGATATTGCAACATAAACTTGACATGGTTACGGACACTACAGATGTTTCTTTTTAATCTTTTACCAAAAAACAGTTTAATCAACAATTTTTACAGGTTGAAGTATACTTGAAATATACTGTACTTCTAGAAGCTTACACCAATTGTCGCATCGATACTTATAACGAAATATGAGTAATTCGCATTTAAAAATTTTATTGTTTTAAGCAAGACAGTATAATGTTGAAAATGGCTATTATTTTTTTTAAGCACATATAAAATCATCTCTCCAAAACTGCTAAAGTTAGCAACTTGAATTTTTTTAGGGAAGCAAGATTGGTTACTTTAATGTTGCAGAAACTTCAGAAAATGTGAGTTCTTTGGCACTTAGATTGTCTCTATTACAGTATATGTAAAAACATAAAAATAATAATAATCATAATCATAATCAGCACCAGTACTGTGTTTTGGCCGGCTGGAAGTGGGGCAAATGGGCAAGAGAAAGGTTCTAATATTTTCAGTTTACGTTGGTTAATACTAGGGCTGCACAATTTGATAAAAATAATACATTACAATTTAAGAATCTCATTAAGAGGGTGTTTTTTTTATTATTATTATTATTATTATGAAGAAAGGAAGATGTGTACTGGGAACATGTCCTGAGTTCACAAGGCTTACTGATGTGTATAGAGTGTGAAGCCTTGCCCGTGTGGTTTGATCCTACAGATGGTCTCCTGTAGCACAAATTACTGAAAAAGTTAATACTGCCTTTAACAGAACACATAGTTCATTACAATTTGCTGCGTACAGGGCTGAGTAGTCACACGAACAGTCAGAGTGCCCATGCTGACCCCTGTCCCCCCTCAACAGCATCTACAATGGGAGTGTGTGAAGGGAATATTAATTGCAGGTGAAGTAGGCAATCTCGGTAATGCTTCCATCTCTATCCACAATGCCCAAAAAACATACAGTAGCTCCGGCCGGAGCATTCATATGAAAGTGTGTTAAAACTAATGAAACAGACTAAATTGCTATTTAAAATGCGAAGGTACATTTTCAACTATTACTTATGATATTTTAAACACATCTGGGGTTGACGAAGGTTAAATGAGAAGCATTTGGAGATTCTAAATCTACATTTGGAATTTAGTATGCACACCTTAATTACACCTGGCAGGACTACATTCAAGTAATTCTGAGACTCCACTCAAGTTATTACAGACTGACATGAAATGAAATGATTAGTTGCTTAGAGACATGTTATTATAACTGACAAATAGAAGAACAGCCCAGACGAACCTGAATCCCAATCCTTTTTTAAGGATTTATAAAAGAACTGCTAATACATTTTGTTAAATATGTCTATTACTTCACTTTGAAGATGCTCCGGTTTGATGGTACTCCAAAATAATGACCTTTAAAGTGAAGCTTTATCCATCACAAGGTTTCCCAGAACTCCATCAAAAAGCATTTTATTGCAAAGGATCCTTCGTACCTTTCGAACCTTTTAACTGTGCAGAATAACAAAACACCGTTATGAAAGTTCTCTTTATTTCTCTATATAATCCCCTGCTACACTAATGCATTTATCCCAGTGTTTCACTATAGTGCTTGGACACCATCAGGGTAGAAAGTTTTCTCAGTACACCAGGGCCATGATCAGACTGCCTGCTTCACGTCTGAAGTGCTGGCCTCCCAGGAAATCCTTTAATGGCATGTGGAGTGAGATCAGAACTGTATGGGGATGTGGCAATAACTCCCAGCCGAGTTCCTGTAATGTACAAGTGGTGTTGGAGATTGATTGTATGTACAGTTCCGACAGACAGATGTGTATGTGGTGTATGTCTATGATGGTATATACACTACAGTAACTCTTTTTGAAAGATGTAGCAGGCTTAGAGGCAAATATAGATGTGAGTCAGTTAAGCATGGCCATTAGAATATTATCTGTAAGGTGGGATAATTAAATAAACAAGCATTTTTAAAGCTTAGTCTGTTGTTTTGAAGTCCTTTTTTTTTTTGCAATCCAGCTGCTTTAAAAAATTAAACTGTATTAAAAATCCAAGGAACATATATACTGTACTGTATATATGGGTCATAGTAATTAAAATTATTTTATTCAGTTTGTTTAATTTTTAATTTTTTAATTAATCCCGCCTTCTGATTGGTTACAAGAATGCTCTTTCATCTATTACTGGTTAGAAAATTCATAAAACAATTGTTTTGTTTTTAGCGCAATTTAGCACAATATTTGTTAATTATTAAAGTGATTTGTTATTAAACATAAGTAAGCATGTTCATGTAAGCATGATTTATGTACAATTAAGTGATTTACAAATTATAATGATGATAATTAAAGTAATCGAAAAAGATTGCAAAACTGTGGACAATTTTCAATATCCTAGAACTCCTAATTTTATGCACGCACTCTTTAACTCTTTAACACTATTGAACAATATTGGATTGTATTTTTTCTTCCTCCGTTTTATGAATAATTCATGCCACATCTACTTCAGATGTTCATGTGTTTGCGTGTTCGTTTTTTGGTCACCATAGGGTAACGCGACACTGCTGTCTAGAACCGCGCTGATAAATACAGGATTATCTGTCCTTCATCAGAGTCTCGCTCTTGTCCTTTGGTACATTTGCATTCATGCCTAGCCAGCGGAAGAATGTCTCAATGACTGAATAAATTCTCGGTGGCATGTTGGACACAGCATAAGTTGAATCAATGCATCTGCTGTGCGAAAACACATCCTTTAGAAGATTTTGTGATCTGCTGGGAAGCAGAAAGAAGGACAATAATTTAATAAGTGTGCCTATGAGATTTATTGGTTGTGGAATAAAAAAAGCTGTTTCTGGACTGGCTTTTATTTGGTTTTGCTTTTTGTTGTTGCTGTGTGTTTTTTTTTTTCCCCCTGTCTATCTCTCTCTCTCTCTTGGATATAAGATCCGTTGTGCATGCTTATCAAATCATGTAATTGCCAAGAAGACTGCTTACAAGCAAGCATGCACAAAACCTTTCTTATAATCATGTGACAAAAAATTTATATTCAAGCAAGCAGAGAATTAATTTATAAAATAAATAATTATGATGTATTTGCTCATACAAACCAGTAATATTGCACACTATTGTTAAGGCATGCATTTAGCTCAGGTGGTTGTTTTTTAGGAACGCTGAGTTTCTCTTCATCACCTGCACTTTTCCACTTAACAAAAAAGACCATTCTTGTATCTTTCTCACTTTTTCATTGTTGTTGTTGTTTTTTGTTTTTTTTAAATCACACCTGCTTTGGGATTCTGCTCAGGCCTTGCCAGACCACTAGTCTGGAAGCTGTATTGATGCTGAGGCAACACTAGAACAATCTGAAACAGCATCATCAATCAAGGCCTTCCAGGAGTTTTGTGCAGAGCGCAGATTAAATCTCAGCTGTATGAGCTATCGCGGATCTAGACTTATGCGAAGGGGGAGGTTGGGGTGGTGGTGGTGGTGGTGGTGGTGTGGTTGAGTTGGCATTGTGATTTTAAAACTTTACGCTGGATTAAGCATCAGACTTCCTTTCTCCGAAACCAGTGCTATGGAAATGAATAAATATTTGACGTTGAAGAAATAAAATCATACGTAGGATGTTTGTTTATTTTAATTCCAAACAAATTTATGGTGATAAAAATAAACTGGGGTTTACTTATAGTAGGAATCATGTTACAGTTCAGGTTTATATTCAGGCCTGGAGCCTGAATATTACTTATTCCTAGACAAGTGAACTTGGGTGTTTAAAATACAATATATACAGTAGATTGAACAAATTAAAAATTAAAAATACAGTGGTACCTCAGCATATGAATTTTATTTTAGTCAGGAGGAAATTCATACTGCGAAACACATTTGCCCATAGGAAAAAATGTAAATGCAGATAATTCATACCAGCCGGCCAAAATATTACAATATATTATCAATTTCCAACACCATAATCATGTTTTTGCATATAAAAAAACTAAACATTTAAAAAAGACATGTACATTAAGTAAAAATATTAAATAAATAGACTTTAAATCTCACTTAACCTTAATTTAATCAGTAAATTTGACTCCACAGTACTTTCAAGCCCAGTCTATTAGCTAAATGAAAATATTTGCTTGATTCTGCTTCTTACAAAGAAACTATACAAATTCCTGTTTATTTAAAAAAAAAAAAAAAAAGAAATTCCTTTCAGCAAACACATTTATAAACATGTTTACATTCAAAGCAGGAAAAGAACTAAAGGGAA
This sequence comes from Clarias gariepinus, assembly GCF_024256425.1. NCBI lineage: Eukaryota > Metazoa > Chordata > Actinopteri > Siluriformes > Clariidae > Clarias > Clarias gariepinus. The sequence continues at coordinate 6,959,019 of NC_071114.1, read as the reverse complement.
AAATAAAAGGTCAACCTGCCACTAAAGAAATGACGAGACTGAAACACCACAGCAAGTGGCCTTAAAATTTACAAGGTAAAACACTTACAAACTGAGAAAGTCTGAGAAAAAAAAAAAAAACACATTACTATTTACAGGAACTTGTTCTTCAGGACTTGTTTAAAGATGAAAACATATGCATAACTAATTGAATGAACGCTAACTACCTTCTAATTTATTCAGTGACCTCAATCATAAAGGGATAAAAACAGTATTTATTTTTCGCAGAATCATGCAGCGCCAGGATCCGACATCTCTTAGATTTGAGGCTTTCGCAAAACTATTTCCATAAGTCAAGCTCATCAGAACACATGAGAGTAAATGAGAGTAAAAACTTCCTTCAGTTCTTCTGCTACACTAATGCACTTATCCCAGTGTTTCACTAGTGCTCGGATACCATCAAAATAAAAAGTTCTCTCAGGAAGTTCTGCTTCATGTCTAAAATGCTGGCCTCCCAGGAACTCCATTAATGGGCTGATCTGGTCACCAAAGGCATTCTGTTTTTGCAGGATAATGCACAACCTCATACTGCCCACTGCACAGCTTGTGCATTACAGGTGCTCGGCTGGGAGTTATTACCACACTCGCCTCAAGCAATTTACACATGTTTTGGTCATTAAAGGTGTTGCTGGGATGCCAGCATTTCTAGATGTGAAGCAGGTAGTCTGATTATGGCTCTGGTGTAGTGAGTAAACTTTTTACTTTGATAGTATCCATGCACTAGTGGAACAATTGAATAGTGTAACAAGAGATTATATAGAGATTATTTATTATACATCATATTATTAATGTAACCAAAAGTCCCAGTTTGACTCGAACACGCCTTATAGGAATACACTTAGCTTATTTCCACGGTTGATGACGGTCGGTAACTTAATTATAAAATACATACTTGTGTAAAACTCTGCCATAGTTTACACTTAAAGCACTATATATATATATTTATATTTATCCAAGACTAATTTATTACATGATATGCTCTGACTCATGATACGAATAGCAAATTAATGTTTCAGGTGTAATATATGAATTTCTTCGAATCCCTATAAGAGTATGCGTGCACTGTAGCGCTGCGAGAGTTAGAGAACTGGACAGAAATGATTGAGGAAGAAAAGATATTCCAAATATCTTGTTTATCCTTCATGTGTTATTTGGAGGAGACCTCCAACTGAATGTCTAATTGAATTGTTCTGGTGCACAAAATGTGGCCATGCCTGGATAGGCTCACACAGTGCTGCTCAAATTGTGTTTGTATATGCGCGCCTCTGGGACCCAATCGAAAAATTGACCATCTGGAAAAAGAAAGGCGATATGGCAGGAGTTTTATGGACTGGCAGCCTGCGAAAGAACATTATCCATGCATATGCTCTGCTCCGATGAAATACCTCTAACAGACAGCGTGTGTACAAACACGCCACCCACTCCCTGCACGTCGTCTGCCGCAAGGACACACTCTCGAAGCCTCCGCTCGACCTTTCTGCATCATTACACCCCAGAGATGAAAGTTTGGTTAGTGGACACGCACATACAGCATGCAAAAGCGAAAGCAAACACTCCATAAGGTGTTACGAGGCTATTATTCTGGATAAATGGCAGCTCAGCATTACGCCGATGCCCTTTCACACAAACACGATTCATCCTCTTTCACTGTAAATTAAAGCAGTGCACTGGTTTACAGCTAAATGCCAAAAACAACATGCAGTGCATAGTGGGATATCTAACATTTTAAGCTCGATTCTCACTGCGCCATCATTTACAAATTAGTGGGTTGCCTTTTAGGCAAATACAGCATGAACACTCTTTTTTTTATTTGTCTCTGTGTTTGAGTTTATATGCTAGTAAAAATGTGTAATGTACAGCACTGAAAATCATCTACGCCGGAGAGGTAAGTCAAAGGTAGAGGCGGTTCACGCTGTTGAGCTGGTTGTGCTGACGCAGAGGTTAAGGTTGTGTGTTCAAATCCAAGTGCTAAACCGGCCATGTCACCTTGCCCTTCTTAACCTTCCGCTCTGTTAGATCCTACGGAAGCACTTTGCTACCATGGAAGGATAAAAATTATAAGGAGGGAAAAAAACAGTTTTTACATGAAACGTTTTTTGTTATAACAAGATGTTTTAAATTTTTAGAAAGATATTTCCAGGTTGTTTTAATGTGAAATGTTTCACATAAAAATGTAAAATTATCTTGAAATAATGTGATAGTTTTACGTTATAACGGGAAAAGAGCATATATGCTGCTTTCTGAAATATCTGAGGAATGGAGTATTTGCATTCACAAATGTATCACAGCCGTGATGATAACCAGCACAACAGCATGCCTTCACATTCCACCAACACCATTTATTATAAACAGATTATGACTTGTTTTTGTATTTAACCAGTTATTTAGCTCCAGCAACACATATCCTTTCACGACTGTAGGAACTAACTGCGGTTGGCGGAGCTGGTGACCGATTAGTTAGCTTTCTAGCTCGACTTAGACGTAATTAAAAACAAAAGCTTTTCAGAACAACTTAGAATAACAATAAGTATTATTAAGAATTGTAAAACATCTGGGATGCAGAGTGATGCATTTATTATTCAAATACATTATTATGTTTTTACAATATTTTCATTGTATATAATAAGGTGAAAAAATTCAACCTTTCACAGTATATATCTTTGTAAAATGTAAAACTAAATCATTTTTAAAAAAATAAACTTTTCACTAAAAATTTTAAACTTTATTATTATTATTATTATTATTATTATTATCATTATTATTATTCCACGGCCACAATTCACTTCCATAACGTCCTGCCTTCGTTATAAGTCACTGATAAAAGCAGCAGCCAACTACTGTACTGGATTGTGATTTATTTTATCCTATAATTATAATTTCAGATGACACAGTGGCATGGTGATGAGTTCGATTCCCGCCTCGGGTGTGTGTATGTGGAGTTTTTAATTTCCTCTAGTGTTTGGTGTGTTTTCTCTGGGTAGATGAGGTTAATTGGCATTCCCGAATTACCCATAGTGTGTATGTGCCCTGTAATGGATTGGCACCCTGTCCTGGGTGAACCCAGCACAGAGTCTCCTGGGATAGGCTCCAGATCTCCATAACCTGGGGACAGTATTTTATTAAGTTATTAATTAATGAAAACATATGGGGATATGTTACTGTAAAAGTGGCAGAATTTTTGACTGAGATACAGTAGTGTAGCATTCTTAAATAAACATGGTTTATAGTTGCTTAAGGTAAATGTATAACTATTTCACTGGCAGCTTTTCTCAGAGGGGACATAATGTAAAATTTTACAATAAATGCTTCTCAGTGTAGGAAATGACCCTTAAAGAGTTTAAAGACCTCTCTCTTCAATCTAACAACCTCCACAATCAAAACCTCATTAAGGAATGATTTGGGATGGCTTCTGGATTTCGAATATAACATTACAGGATTGCACGGCTTGGTGGGTTTCCTCCCACAGTCCGAAGACATGCAGGTTAGACTAATTACCGTTCCCAAATTGCCCGTGTGTGTGTGAGTATATGTGATGCATTGGTACCCCGTTTAGGGTGTACCCTGTCTAGTGCCCCAAGTTTCCTGGGATAGGATCCAGGCCCCTTGCGACTCTGTATACAGGATAAAGCGGTATAGACGATAAGTGAGTGAGAGAGTAAACGAGGATTGGACGGGAGGTCTGTGTAAGCCCCTTTAATTTTTTGGTTCAAAAAGATTCGACATCTATGAGCACCAAATTGAGGCATTTGCTGATAACAATTAAAGACCTAAATGAACCCAGACTATTGGGATATGTTGTAGAAAATTCTATTAAAATGTGTGGGTGATTGAGGCATCTCACATTAATTAATTTCCTCTCTCTCTCTCTCTTTCTCTCTCTCTTTCTCTCTGTCTCTCATTAACCGTAATGTGATTGTTGTTTGAGGGTCATTGTTAACCAATGCTGTTGATACCAATAGTTTATAATTAATGCTCACTTGTATTAACACAACCACTGATTTACATTTGAATTGCCTAATATACTGTATTAAATAATAATAATAAATATAATAATAATAATTATTATTATTATATTTATTATTATTATTAAATTAGGTTTTAGGTTTCCTAGTCCACAAAGAAGGAAAGGAGAAAAACGAGAGAGAGAGAGAGAGAGAGAGAGAATGTCAGCCAATTGTACCTGCTGTCAGAGCAAACGCTGCTCCTGAGAGAAGGCACCTGAGTGAGCTCAGCCTCGAGGCGCGAGCCGTAGTCATGGCGACAGGAACCACGCACTTCTCGCTCTCCATGCCAGGCCGTGCACGCGCCCGCTCGCGCCCGCAGGAATATAGTTAGTCATCGGTTAGTTCAGCACGAGGCGGCGCGCGGAGGGAGTGCACGGTCGATGCAAGTTTGCAGTGTATTGAACACACATATATATATATATATATATATAGTATTGAACCAAATATATATTGGGGAGGAGGGGTGTTGGATGTTACACCAACAGATCTCATCACGCCTGCGTTAGTCTCGGCGGATCCACGGCACGCGTGCACCCGCTGACTGTAAAGGCGGAAAGCAGGAAGAGCGCGCGCGGGCTGAGACTTGCAGCGTGAAAACTAGAGGGGGCCCTGTTTACTCACAGTGTAATGGAGGACAAGGGAAAAAACATACTGTTTGTGCATCAAACGGTGATGTAGGAGGTATAACTGGAGCATGCAGAACATTACTCGGAGGTGTTATGATGAGAATTTTAATTGGCATGCTGGTGTTCACATAGCCTAATTGATGTTATTTATTTTTTATAAAAAAAATAATAATAATAAAGAAAAAATCCACAGAGTCTTGCTACAACAACAACACTCACTCACTTACTCACTCATCATCTTTACCGCTTTATCCTGTACACTGGGTGGCGGGATGCCTGGAGCTCCTATCTCAGGAGACTTACAGTAGGGCACGAGGCGGGGTACATCCTGGACCAATTTATCGCAGAGCACACACTCATACACACACACTATGGGCAGTTAACTTAATCTGCATATCTTTGCACTGTTGGAGGAAACCGGAGCACTCGGAGGAAAACCACCAAGCACACAGACCCGAGGCAAGAATCGAACCCAGACCCGCAGGTGCGAGGCCACAGCAACAACAAATTGTAAAATGCTCTGTAGTGGTAGTTTTTACTTTGTATTAAAGTGATTTAAATTAAACTTATAAAAACTGTATTTACAAAAATAAGATTTTATAAACTTTGTTTAAAATATAATAAGAGAGCTTTACTTAGGCCTGTATTTTTCTACTGTATAGTCAACTTGACTCGTTGTTATGTTTATGGCAACATTGTGGTCAATTTGAAAGGATGTTTTAAAAAATGATATTAATATTTGATTAATTCATGTCATGCATAAGTATGCTGATATTGAATTACATTTAAGCGTGACATTGAAAAATGAAAGACAGGGCCAGTGAAAGCATGCCTTACATATTACCAAACATGCCATTAAGGTTTCAGTCTGTCTCAAAAAAATAAATAAATAAATAAATAAAGTCGTGCTTATTTGGAATATAATAAACATTTTTCTTTCTCATGTAGCTGGTCATGTCCTTGAGGACTTCGGGAATGTGTCATACCAATATTTTATATTTAATTATATATTTAATTTGTATTATGTTTGTAACTATATCTGACAGATTTTTTTTCTTATGATGATGATAATAATATTAATACTTTTATTATTATTATTATTATTATTATTATATGTACTTTTATTTATTTACATTTTTAGACTGGAATATATCAAAAAATGTGTTAGTCCTTCCCTATGTTGAATGTCAGACTATTTATCTCTCTCTCTCTCTCTCTCTCTCTCTCTCTCAGAACATACTGGTAAAATAACACCTATATTAATTAATTCATCTAATTTTGTAGTTGTAAATGCTAAAATAATTTATAAGGTGCCTGAAATGTACATTTGCTCTTGAACACAAGGCCATGCATCGTCATAACTACTGGCAGTAGAAGTCCTGGTTTCAGTTTGATCTCTGTCTCAAAGCACATGACTGGGTGTGTCAGGGAAGGAAAGCAAACGATTGTGCAACATCACTAATTTTGCAGGTTGTGATATTGCAGCTTTTGTATCAGTTGCTTGCACTTTTAATATGCAAAGTTTAGACTGATTTTGCAAAATGTAACGAGTAACCATCTCTTTCAATATAAATTTATTTAAAGAAAATAAATGTGGAGATGAATGGAAAGGAAAAGTTAACAATATTGTTATTACTAGGGATGTAAATCACCAGGGGCCAGACTACAGTTCAGCCTCAGATTCTAAGATCACAAACTCAGCATCCTCAATTAATGGATCAATAGTTTTCTGTTCCATGGACCTAACCTTATATGAATGAGCATGTCACAGAAATAACTACTGTGGAACGAGTCAGAAGTTGTGCCTCAACCATCAAATCCATTAAACTCATCACACTCATAATAGGCAGTGTGTGTGTGTGTGTGTGTGTTGAGTTTTGATTATGATGCACTAACCCTTAGACATCTTTATAACGAAATTTAGAGTCTTGACACATGGACGTTTAAGTAAAATTTGGTGAAAATAAATATTAAGCAAATTAGGTACAAAATTAAATTAAGCATGAAAAAATATCAATTATGATATCACTAATTACTGTTTAATCGGTAATAAATTACAAACTAAATTAAGGTCAAATTGCATGCATCTGCTGAATCAGATCTCCCGTGCTGTACTAGTCTAGAACTAATACGCTTGTTTTTTTTTTGTTTTTTTGTTTTTTTATAAATGTAGATTATATTATTCACACAATAAAAACAAAAAAAATCTGAATTAACCATGTTGATTTTTGGGGGTAAGGGAAGAGTGCCATGGCTACCTTAAAGCCCCTAGACACCACCCCATGAGTACGACTTATTTATTCATTTATGCATTCCTACTGTATATGTATTAATTCATGGACCATAAAACAACTGTTCTGTGTAACTACATTCTCACATATCTTTCTTTATTTATTTTTCTTTCAATTTAATATTGCACTGTAGATTTTTTTAATAATAAATTAGATTTTATTACATTTAATAATTTGTAGCATTCATTGTGGATATACAATATATTTAATTATTTGGCATGTTTGATTTTATTTAATTGTGGTTTATTAAGTTCAATTCATGGTAACTGATGCATTAAACAAGAGTATCAGGGAAATGAACCTTAACGTGATGCATAACCATAAATCCTCGACGGTCACCTGCACATCTGTACATTTAAGAAATGATTCCTTTAGTCAATCATGTGACAGCAGCACAGTACATATAGTTCCTGAGATACAGTACAGCTCAATTTAACTCAACTCAAATAAGGTCAACAAAATTGGAGGAATTAATGATCTCACTGTTTTTGTGCCTGTGGCTCTTAGTCCCAGAGGTAAGATCTTCAGAAACTAATGATCCTGTACAATTTTCAAACACAAAAGAATTTACACAAAATGGTGTTAAAAAATATATATATATATATCTTTTTTTTCTGGGTGATGAGGTCAGAGGAGAATGGTTTAATACGAGTGCCATGGTAGCTCCAATTAACACTGTTAACAACCGTGGTGAGGACAAAAGCATCTCAGATTTAAGTTTATTAATGAATTAAGATCAGCTTTATATGTCACATATACAGTACATCACTGCACAGTGAAATTCTTTACTCTTCGCATATTCCGGCCTTTTTTGTTAGTAGGCTGGAGTCAGAGAACAGGGTCAGCCATTATACGCCGTCCCCTGGAGCGGACAGGGTTAAGGGCCTCGCTAAAGGCGGAGCTGGGGCTCGAACCGTCAACCTTCCAATCAGTAACTCAGAGCCTTAACACACTGAGCCACCACTGCACTTTGGCGAGGATGGGCTACCATGACAGAAGAACACTATTTGGTGAAGATCTCATAAATGGCATAAACAGCCAGGTCATGGTGAAAGACCTATTAAAAGAAAATGATAGCGATGTCTACGGAAAGGATTTTGTAATCATGTTGTTTTTTTAAAAACAACTTCTGTTGTGAACATTTCTGTTTTGGATGCATGATTTTTTTTTCTTCTATTAAAACAATTCAAATGACTTTATTTACCTCTCAACAATCCTGCTATTGAAAAATCAGTAGAATTTTCCTTTGAGCACTTTGATATTTAAAGGTTAAAGGTTTTATTGATTCACTGCCAGTATTCCTGGCAGGTCAGCGCAGGCCATTATTCAGTTTCAGTTTCTCATATTTTTTCGGACCGGTTGTTTTTTTCCAGTTTTATGAGGAACGAGTTCTCGCTGCCAATGCTAATCTATAATAGTGCGAATTTAATTAACATATCTTTCCACATTTAGCCATATGCCCTATAACAGACGTCCGTTCCTAACTGATTTGTGTGATCTAAAAGGTCAAGGGTTTGGGTTGCGCCTATTTCTCAGTGCTATTGAAAAAAACCTTGCTGCTTTGTCCATGCAAATAGTAATGCACTCGCCCTGTCCTGATGGACATGCAAACATGGAGGCCTGTGCATAATGACTTACTCTGTGGCTGTGTATACAAACCCTGAACCTGAGTCCCAAGGCTGCGGCCTGTCATTCAAGCTGTGGGTGGAATCAGCAATCCGCTGTGATTGTGACCTTGCCCACGAACGGCTGTTTCTCATAGCGAGGCATGCGTATCATTATCACTGGAATCGTTTGCTAAAGGTGACAGATTGAGTCCCTCCATCGAGGAAGCATGAATGAGTGACCGGTAGCAAAGCACGGTGTCCGTCTTCCGAGGAACGGTGGTGCGCGGGGTGTACTGCAGGTGTGTCATGCTTAATGCCGTCTGTAATTTCTCACCCAGCGTCGGGAGCAGGAGTAGCAGCCGGAGCGCAGCAGCTGCTCTGACAAAGAACGATGTGCCTTCACTTTCTTCTATACTTATAACAGAGGACGCGGCTTCCAAACACAGATTCCTATATTAGATAAGTTTGGTGGGATTTCAGCAGTTAAACGGACGTGCCTCGTGACTGCACACAGAATATGAGTTTTGTAATCGATACCGCTTTAGTAATTTACCATGGGAATAAAAATTCATAAACAAAATTGAATAAAAACACTAAAGTGACATGCATATCTTATTGGCGTGGTCTAAATGATGTTACGCCGCCTGCAAACTGATAAATCCAAGCCATGGGAGTGGACAGGTTTCTCATTTTGAGCTAAAGCTGTAGATTACTAGTAGGAAAGAACAACATTTCCCTATTGATTTCTTACAGTGGACATTACGGTCAGTGTGTGTGTGTGTGTGTGTGTGTGTTTGTGCATGTGATATTGACTGGATGACAGAGTGCATTACATATCCCTCCCCCGTAATCCATCCATCTGCACCCGACAGTGCACGGGACAGAAGGAGGGATGATGCTGGAGGAATGGAACAGAGGACAGGACTAGCTGGGGAACCGCAGCGACCCACAGGGTTGACATGATCTAATTAAGCGATCGCGATGTCCGAGCTGGAAGTCGGAAAGGAGGTCCAGACCAAATGTTCATTAGCACTCACGCCTCCTTTTTGGGTTGATGCCTAAACACACACACACACACACACACACACACACTCAAATCCCTGGACTAGACCCCGGTGGTGCAGACTTCAGCTCAAACTCAACAACAGCTGAAAATAAAGATGTCTAAAGAGAGGGAGAGAGGGAGCAGTCTGGGGAATGACAAATCATTCTGTCTCGCTCCTGCTCCCTTAGTAACAATACACGCAGACTTTAACTACTTTTGACAATCAGTAAGCTGTGTAGAATGTTGAATTGTTTGCAAATTGATAGAGATTCAAGGTAAACGATTTTTTTTTTCCGTCAGCCCCAGCTTTTTATAGTTCCACAATTTGTTCACTGAGACAACTGTAGAAACTTAGTTTCCTAATATAATAATGTGCATATTGAATTTTTCATTTTTCTTACTGCCACTCAAAAAAAAAAGAAAAAAAGCTATTAGACCGACCTACAGTGTAATAGCGAAGACATTCAGTGTTTAATGGATTGAATTACGAACTAGAAACTCCAAAGGAATTGTAGGTAACAAGTAATGCAAGTCCTAAAAAGGAATTTACTGTAGAGTGACCTTCATTACATTACCAACTGTTTTTGGTTATGTTTCATAAGAATATGTGCATTTTACTTATTTAATGCTTAATAAAAAGTTTCAGAACCATACTTTTACGGTTTTATCCCTTAAAATGTAATCTGCCCCTGTGTCCTTGTCTTTTTTTTTAAAAAATCTCTGACAGATTGCAAGGCCCCCCCAAAAAAATGATGCAGCAGATATTCTGTGGTTCCTCCAGGAACAAAGTGCTTTCGGAGATCTAAAGGAGCATGGGGTTCCACAGGGAACCGATCCACGAGCAACAAATGCTGTGAATGACGAAGCAGTTTAATGGAGTCAGCTTTCCAAATGGCGAGAGAGGGTCTACTGTATAACCGGTGTGTTGTCCAAAGCAAGGCACCCGAACCCTGACAGCAAAGGTCAATATGGATGCTTCTGTGAAGATCTCCATACTAGAGGATGAGAGATAAAGGAGGCAGCTGGTATCCAGCCCCTTTTTAAGCCTTCCAATGCTCATAAAAGCGTCGCCATGCCACCTGCCCCTCTCGGCCACATTAGTTTACCTCCCCGCTCCATATGGGTCGGTGTGCATTGCGACGTGCAATGTTTGTCTTTGTCTCATGTCTGCTCTGTTCGCTTTGTTGTTGTTTTTTTTAATCCCTTAGCTTCAATTATCACTTGTTCACGAATTTCATAGCCATAGCTCCCATTCGGTTGGGTTTGTTCGTATGTTCAGTACAATGTCTAATAAAATGAAGTCTGCGTCTGCGTCCTTGCCGCTTCTAAATCCTGACTATTGCTTTAATACTGTAGCTGCCATTCTTACTGTACATGTTCTTTAAAGCTTCTTACTATTGGGGTTTTATGGATAAGAGAGAAAAAAAAGATGTAGTACTGACTATGTTTTTGTCTGTCACTTATTTTCCCCCCGCAACAGTCCAAAAACATACCAGTAGGTGAAATGGCTAGTCATAGGTGCCCCTAGTGTGTGCACGCCACCCTGCAAATGACTGGCATCCCCACCTGGGGGTGTTTCTGCTTTCACCCAGCTCCCGACCAGGATAAAGAGTCTACTGAATATGAATAAATGAATGAATGATTATCTTACACTCTGTGGTATAAAAAAAACATAAAAAAATGAAACCAATAAAACCAAGATTCCAGTGGTCCACAGAGTTTCCATATCCACATGATGTTCCTAGTCAGAAATCTTTATGATGGCAGATTGACTCGGGAAGATCAAGGGCAAGAAAATCCACTGCTAAAGGTCAGGCCAGTCAGTACATGACAGGAGAAATGAATTCAACCAACCGAGCAACACAACCAATTATATCCAGTCACTAAGAATACAAAGGGCATGTAAGGAAAGTCAATGTCCGTGGTTCTCTGAGTGCAGAGGTTTGAAGAGCTAAAAGTGTGTTCACTTCTGACTGAATATAATACATGAAGCTGTGGTGTAGCAAGGGGAAAAAGGGAAAGTGGAGAAGTAATCGTATAGGCAAGAGCTAACTAAGAACACTGATATGGCCGGAGAAGACTGTTCCGTCATAAAATTAACCAACGTATTGATACTAAAGGTTTTAAATATTCTCATGCAGTGGTGTTAGATCCATGCTCAGGCATTGTACACAAATTTATAAATTACTAAATATAAATTGTAAGCAAATTTATAAATATAAAAGGTTTTCAAGTCAAACCAGGACTTTTGATTGTGCAGAGCCATGATCACATCTGAAACGGTGGCCTCCCAGGAATTCCAGGAATGAGGTCAGGACTGTCCGGGGGATGCGGGTGTAACTCCCAGCCGAGTTCCTCTAATCTGTAATGATTGTGCGTACAGTTCCCGCTGACAAATGCGCCTCTTCCGCATCTTGGCGACAAGTTATCCAGTAATTTTCAGGGATCAGGCGATCTACTCACATCTACTCGGCCGGGATCATCGTCGACGGACATACAGTACGGCCTTCTCCACCGTTCAAATGGTTTACTGCAGCTACTGTACAGTAAGCATCTCATTACCGTACTGCGCTTGAGGTTTTATGTAAATGTCAATCGCTTTTATGGCTTTATACACCAGAAATTTCATCACAAGTCCCTGTTTCACTCGAACCTCTCTCATATAAATAATATCCCGTTGGAAAAATGAGACGGCTTTTGGATGTTCTTTGAAACAAAAAGTCATACAACTGGAAGGATAAGAGTATATTATTCAAATGAAAAAAAAAAAAAAAGCAAAAAAAGAAATGCGTTTGTTAGCTGGGATATGGACACGGAGCCCGTCAGAATTCTGCACTAATGAGCTTCAATTTTCCAAACCGATATAGAAACGAACTCAATGAAAATCTTAGTAGTATATCTGTCAAAATGGAGCCGTGCTCTGCCAGTCATCCAAAGTGGTTTTATGTGCCATATGGCAGAACGCACCCGTTGGAGTTTTTTTAGAAAACATTTTGAATGACTATGAATACAGATTGTCTTTAATGAGGATAATGTATGAAATTGTGTATGTGTGAAATGAATGAATCCTGGTGCAGGTTGTGTTGTGTTTGACTAGATGGCAGTGCCAGTGTTGTGTTTTTCTCTGAGCATTGAGCATCATTACGGTCCTGCTGCTCTTCTCTTTGCCTGCTAACTTGGTCTACAAAAACATTCCCTCCTTATAGCCTCCTATAAGCCCACGTTCACTTAAAAAAAAAAAAAAAAAAAAGACATGCCTGTGGGTTGCTCTATGCGATTGCAAACTTGTGTGTGTCTATGAATTTGCAGTTTTAGATCCATTTTTCTTGGTAGTTTTGGGTTCATTCGATTGATCCATGAATTTCCTCGTATAAGTCCATTTGGCCGAAGGATTCCATCTGAATCCACTCGGTGTATTTCTTTTTCTTTTTTTTTTTTTTTTTTCACTTCCCAATTTGTTCCACACTTCAGAGCTGCTCTTTTTGAGGGGAGAGTGGTCTGGAGCTGTAGCAATGATGAGGAGTAAATGAAAGAGAGGGAGAAAGGGATGGAATAAGAGTGTGTGAAATGGACGAGTTGCTGTTTAGAGCAGCAGCTGGAAATCAGAGAGTACAGACCGAGAGGGACAGACCGTATCGAAATAGCTACTTCGTTATTGTGTAGGTTTGTGTGTGCAAGAGAGAGAGAGGGAGAGAGAGAGAGACAGAGAGATAGAGAGAGGTAGGCGAAGATTTATAGTGTATGTGTGTGTCTAAGAGACTGAGAGGGAAAAGGTTTAAAGAGTATCTTCAATCATGTTGTGAGAACCTATCAGATTGTATATCTGTGCATGGATGGATGTATGGGACAAATCCTCATGTGTGTTTCAACTCACCGGTGCTCCGAGGCCTTAGAGACAAATACACGGTGTGCCTTGAAGTGAGCACTTACCTGCTTTCTGTGTAGGAATAATAACAGCACTGGGAGCTTCGGGGGGTTGATCCCCAGCTTGGCTTTCTGTCTGTGTGGAGTTTCAGATCTTCTCAATGCGTATGCATCCGCTTCTCCATGTGCCCCAGGAACCTCCCGCCTAAAACAAAAGTCTGCATTTGGAGTTAAATAAGCTATGATCCCTATAAGCCTTTAATTAGATTATTATTACACTGATTAATATGTTTTATCCGGCAACAATTAAACAATTAGGGAGATTACCAAAATTGGGTTAAGACCTGTCCAAGACATAATTAAAACCTGAAAGGATAGTGCTGAAGCGCCAACCTCATAGAAGTAATGTGGTCATGAATGATCATGATCAGAGATGATTTAAATGCTTGGTTTGGTTTCATCGTTTAAAAAATGGACGACCAAAATCCCCCCAGGTTTAATATTGAAACTGCATTTCCAGACACACGTTTTGACAAGAACTGGGACTAAACAGCTGTAAATGTAAATTTGCAAGGGAGCATAAAGTTTGGACTTTGAAGCAATAGGAAAAAGATCATATGGTCTGATGAGTCCAGATTGACCCTACAGGATTTCAGAGTGATGGGCAGGGTAAGAAGGGAAGCACATGAAGTGATGCACCCATCATGCACTGTTCAAGCCTCTGGAGGCAGTGTTATGATCTGGGGTTGCTTTAGTCGCTCAGGTCTGGATAAAATAAAGTCAGCTGACGACCTGAACGTACTGAATGACCAGGTTATCACATCTATGGAGGTTTCCTTCCCTTATGGCACGAGGCATATTCCAGGACTCGAATTGTAAAATGTAGGGTCTGGGAGCATGAGGAATGATTTTCACACATGAACTGGCCACCACTGAAAGTCAATGAGATGTGCTGGAGAAGACTTTACAGAATGATTTGACTCTCCTTATCTCCTGCTTCATCAACGCAAGATCTCAACCAGAAAATGAATGCAAGTCCGGATAGAAATAAATGTGATGTTTCATACTGCTGTGTGATTTTTTTTTCTTTCCTACTTTTTTTTTGTTTTGCATGAGTGTGTGATGACGCTCTATAATAAAATTTTAATTTATTTATAGCATTTATGGTTATCCTAAAAAATTATTACAAAATTACAACAAAAAAACCTTCTCTGTCTTAATATATGGTTGAAAATTGTTAAGAAGAATTAATTCATTGAAGAGATGAAGATAATGAGATGGTGCCCTTATAATCTCGATTTTTTTTTCTTTAAATAAATTCAATACAAGTTACCGAGGGATGGGCAGATTGGGGCCTTACTTTTTATTGTACTTTCTTTAATTAGAAGACAATAAGTGATTTTCAGACACTAAAAAAAACATAAGATTTGAACAATAGTGATTTTTTTTCAGGCTCTTTCTCGTTTCTCGTTTTTAATCATGATCTATCGAACATGTTTATTAGTGTATACACAGTGGACTCAAGGTCATTTTAAGACTTCAAAAGGTAAAAACAATAAACACCAGGTATATAAGACAAAACTGCATAACAGGCAGTAACATATCAGAGACTAATTGGACAAAAGTTCTGTAAAATTCAATCGAGGATAACAAGCTCAGTGTCTTGGAAAATATTTGGCTGGAAAAGCCTCAGTAGATTTTTTATTTCACCAGCTCAGAATATTCATCACTTAGGCTCTTTCAGTTGTTGGAGGAATTGCGGTTCTCATAATGCAAATCACTTGTTCTGGCCCTGCCCAAAAGTGAATGTTTTTAAGAATAAAAGGAAAGAATTAATAAGAATTAGTCACAATATTTGAGAAAAGCATTACTTTTAGTTGGCATGAGCTTCTCTTTGGGTTTCCTCAAACAACATTTTTAAATCAATTTTTAAATCCTTTGGAATGCTGAGTGTAGCTACTATAAAGGCAATAACAAGGAACCAGATACTCCAACTATTGAAGGTTGGTATTATATTATTTATGACATTTTTGTATTGGAAAAAATTACTATGAGGCTACAGGAAGTTAAAAAAAATGGAAGCGGTATATCTCTCTGAAATGCCAATATTTTGTATTATAGGTTTTTCCCCTTCCCCTTATACGATTTCATAATGTAACAATAAATGCACTATAATATGTTCCTTTGTGTACATGCACTTGTCCAATAAAAAAAAATATAGCAAGGTATAATATAATATAATATAATATAATATAATATAATATAATATAATATAATATAATATAATATAATATAATATAATATAATATTTCTAAAAAAGTTAACTATAAAGAAAAAAAAAAGGGGGGTTTTCATTGTATTAAAAATTTTGGATAAATATGGAAATCTCCAGTAAACCTTAAAAAAAAAAAAAAAAAAAAAAGGACCTACTAAGTACGGACCATATTTTAACTAATTCAGCAACTGAATAAAGAAAGAGTGGAGTATTGGAATCTATTCAATCTATTAGATTGTGATGGGAAATTATTTTTACAAATGATTATGATTATTGGATAGCTTCCCTTAGCAACTAAAAGTAAAAACAAACTTGCAATGCCATTGAGCAACAGTGCAAAAAAGAAAAAAAAACGCTGCTCTGTAAATCCCCCAACACAAAAATCACCCAGAGCCAGCACGGCTAAATGGGTTTGGTTGGGTTCTGTGTTGCCTTTGTACTTCGGGTCTCCATCCTCCCAACCTGATGATGTTGCTCTCCACAGCCCAATCTGTCATCTCGCTCAAAACAGGTTGCTCAACCTCTTCCAGACAAACACTAATCAGCCCTCAGGCTTTTTAGGACTCGACCACTTCTTTCTTTTTTTTTTTCTTTTCAGAAAGAACAACCCTGGCTTGGAATGATAGTGGTTGTAGTAAGAGTGGGTATCAGAATGCTTCCTGAGAAGTAAATGTTATTGATCAATTTATGCAGATTTATGATTTACCAATTATTATAACATAGAACATGAAACTAATTGTGTTTAAAGGGGGTGGGGCCGAAGGGGTACATGGCTCAGAAGTTCTGATTGGATGAAGTTGAAATGGAAGATTTTACTCGATGTATATTAAATAAAATCCTTGTTTTTCCATTACGGTATTGGCCAGCACTTAAACAGGCCAGTAAGATTGTTTCCCCTATTGTGACCTCATATAAGAAGCTTGTGTCTCAACCCTGCAGTAGCTCATTTACTGTTCATAGACACTGAAATGGCACATTTTGAGAAGGAGTAAAAAAAAAAAAAGGTGGGTTTAATGTATAAAATCATGCATTGCCTAAGAAGTATTTCAGCTTGAGCATTAACAGACACACTCTAGACATGTGTTGAAGAAACAGTAGAATATGAAGCCTTTAAAGGTGCATAATGGATTAATTTGTAAGATTTTCCAAATCAGATTAGAAATATTAGAGTTTATACCCAGTAACATGGAACAGCATAGTTTAGTACTTTTTGTTTTCCCCTTTGCTCAGTAAAGCAGTGTCTATGTTATATGTACATTGATTTATTCGACAAACATGTACCTAGAGCAACATTTTGAGCTGAGCTGCTGAGAGATAGATGTTTTGATTTTGAGGAGCTCTGCTGTGTTTCTTTGCGAGTTCAGGGATTTGAACTTGCATCCATAACGTTAACCGCTAAGATATCACTGCTCATAACTAACACAGTAGCACAAATCAAAAAAAATCACATAGATAAAATGTTTGACATAAATTGCATGAGGTGTCCGGTGTTCAAACATGCTTAACACGGTCAGCTCTGACGTGTAGAGAATCGCACACATGCACATGCACATATTTCCATCTTAGGCCATTAAATACAAAGTACACATGCATCATGTCCGTCTGCGTTACTACATCAAAAGAGAATGAATCGTCGGAAAAACAAATAAAGGTTGTTTTTTTTACTTACAAATAAACAGCAGCAAGCCATAGGAAAAGAGAGGAAGAGGAGGGAAGCCTTGGGATCAAAGAGAGCCGGAGAAAAGAGGAGCATGGGAGATTAACCCTGACAAGATAATGCATAGGCATTGTTACAGATAACACGGCGAACCTTATGTTTACGCACTCGTACCTTTGTAAACCAGATGGTTCGGCAACTTTTCATGAAAGAAAGTGAAATATTAAGATAGATAGTGAGAACACGAACTAGAAGCGAGTCCTTCGTTTGAGCTAAAGCAAAGCTAAAGCCATGAAAAAAAACAAGACAGAGAGAGAGAGAGAGAAAGAGAGAGAGAGAGAAAGTTGTCGAAAGGTGAAGGAAAGTCAGGATTTGAGAGCGAGAAGGAAATCGCTGATTTCTCATCGCTCATTGCCATGACAGCTTCCCTTTCTTTAAACATCCTTTTATTCGCCTGGCCAGGTCAACACCATTCGGGGTTTTCAATGCGCTCACTCTCTTGGCACTTGGCTGTCTGGTATTGTTGCAAAACAAGAAACTAAACCGGCTAAGCACCTTTCATCCGCACACATTCACCACCTACGTGCTTCCAAATGTCAGGCATTTAGTTGGGAGGCTTCTCAAAGTGCAGCTACAATGGCGCACAACTAGACACACACTCGCACCTGCATGCTGACACACACACACATGCGCGTGCACCACTACAAAGTAACCTTTAATACTGCTCTTCTGTTTACCCCGCCCTAAAATTGAGAGTCTAAATAGATGAAATAGGAGATTGGAGGTGAAGCCGGATGCCTTGTGAGGCGACGCGGGTGTTGCTCGAGGCTCCTAAATCTGAACTCCGGCGTCCTGACTTCCCAACCTTATAAATCAATCTGCCCTTCGAACAGCCTGATGAAATTATTTGGCTCTGGAGCAAGAAGAACATGACGACACCTTGCTGCAAGTCGGCCCCTCTTGGCAGCAGAACAACCTCGCCATCAGCAGGATGACACTGACATAATCACATGCTGAAATGCTTATGAGGAATCTCGGGCTCACGTGATGGTTCGGGCGCCAGGAAGAAGCTGAGTTTTCTTATTTCGAAAAATATCTTTGTTAAGTTGAGGCTTTCATTTGTTGCATTTTTTTTTGTTGTTTTTTTTCCGCCAAGTCAAAAACCCTCTCACTCACTCACTCATGCATACAAACACACATCACACACTGCCATATTGTGTGCATGCGGGAATCGTTTACAGCTTTTGGTGTTTTTAAGGGCACCTGGGGAGAAACCATGATGTGGCAGATTTCGGTTGGAAATCTTATAGAAAGTGAGAGTGAGACACACACAGAAAGAAAAAGAGAAAAAGAGAGAGAGAGAGAGTAGTGTGTCTGTGTGGTTGCTAAGGAACTGTCTAAATGAGCCAAAATTGTACTGTCTGGTGTCCATCAAAGTGCTAGTGCAGGAGCAAGGTAGGAGCTTAAACCATTCTGCTTCTCTTGCTTTCATCTGCAATAAAGTAAAACCTCAACCCGGTACGATGCACAAAAAAAAAAAAAGAAAAAGCAAACCGATCCCCTCTAGATGCTTTCATTGTGAAGGAACGGCGTTGACAGTTGTTCGCCTGATGGAGTAAGATAATTGTGCTTAATGTATTAGTCATGTGTGATGATCAGGTTAAGAGGGGGAGAAAAACAGGGCTGGATTTTGGATATTCAAACTAATTATGACACATTAAAGCAGACCTGTTATACAGAATTCACTTCTTAGTCATCTTAGACATTCAGACGTGTCTCCGGTACGTATGCACAAATAAATCCCTTTTTCTTTTATTCTTATTATTATTTTTTTTAATACTGATTGGCCAAGGCTTATGAAAGCCTCCACTTTCACTCCCCCCCCCCCCTCAAGCTGGGGTCAGACTGCAGGGTCAGCTATGAGCAGATAGGGTTAAAGGCCATGCTTAGAGGTGCTGGGCCTTGAACCCCAGACCTTCTGATCAGTAATGCAGTCTTAACTATTTGAGCCACCACTGTCCCAGGGGCTTTAAAAAAACAAAAAAAAAAACAATTGGATTTGCCCCCAATGTGACCTCATATAAGAAGATCCCCACCCCCAGCTTGTTGCTCAGCTTTACATGTCTCTGGAGGATGACAGCTCATTTACATAAAAACCGACAGGGACATTTGTGAAATACTGGGAGATTTAAAAAAAGGCATTTTTTAAAGGGGAATTTTAGCCAGAACATTAACACACACACACACACCTACACACACACACACATACCTTGGGGGAGCGCTGAGATAATTGTATTAAAGAATTAGTAAAATATGGAACCTTTAATGAGAGAAAATCAGTGAATCCTTAGACCAATCCAAGTCCACTAGGTGTCATGTTCCATGATGTTTATCTGTTTAATATATTTAAAATCAGATTTAACCTATGAGCCAAAACACAGTATTGTGTTATATATATACTGATTTTATTTATTTTTTACGTTATACTGTGCATATGATATAGAAAATGTGTGGGCCACAGAAGCTACTTCTGTTTAAGTTTAATCAATATGAAAGTGGCCAATCTTGCTTCCCTAAAAATTCAAGTTGCTAACTTTAGCCGTTTTGGAGAGATGCTTTTATATGTGCTTGATTTTCAATGTTATACTGTCTCTGTTCAACCAATAATCATTAAAAAAGTAAATTATTTATTGATACTAAAATTAATGTATACTTTTAAAAGCATATGACCTGTAAAAAGTGTTGCTTACATTAAAACATCCCATGCAAAATTAAGAATTTTTTTTTCTCAAAAAAGCTGTAGTGTCCGTAACCATGTCAAATTCATGTTGCAATATCTTACCACTTTTGCATCTTAGAATTAAACACTTTTTTTGTTTTATTTATCTGCCAGTTAAGATAATTGAAATATTAAAATAAGATTTAAATTTAAAAAGGTTACAGACACTACCTTACATAAAAAGGCATGAAATTGTTTATTTTAGCGAATGTGTTTTTTTTCATTTGATAAAAATACATACATATAAAAAAATAAATGTGTATGCATATTTACAAAACAGTTCACTTTTTCACCTAGGTGAGACACTTTTTAACCCCAATACCATGTTTTGGCTGTATGTAAAATATACATACACACACACACACACATCGCTGGCCACAGTATTAGGTACACCTTGCTAGTATTAGTTGGGTTGGACCCCCTTTTTCCTTTTAGAATTGCCTAAATTCACCAGAAACGTTGCCTGCGAAGCACGAGGGCCATAATCACAGATACCTTTCACCCTAATCATGGACTATTCACCCTTTTCCCATCGGTCAGGTGCCTCAGCGCCCGCACAAACAGCCTGAAAAATAGCTTTTTCCCTGTGGCTGTTACTGCACTGAACAGCTGATCATAGAATGTTAACCGATAAACTACTGCACTGTCACTTTCTGTTTATACTGCACTTCTTTATCCACTATGCATCTTTGCACCATCCATAACTTTTTACTGTTTATCATGGCACTACTGCACAGCATATTCCACCCATATTTATTCCGTATATAATGTATCACGCAGACATTCATATAAGTACAGTATATACTGTATGTATATTGTATGTTATTTAGACATGTTATCATAAATCTTGACTTGTCTCATCCACTGCACAATGTTTTCACAGTTATACTGTTTATTTTTATTACAATATACGTCATATTTGTATTAGGTATACAGACACACACCCGTCATTTAACACATTTGTTATGTATTGCAAATAGGTACTTATACCCTTCTGTTTAGAAGCTACATGCATTTTATCGGCTTTGTACAATGACAGTAAAGTTGAATCTCATCTAATCTATTTTTTTCATGGCATAGATTCAACGTGGTCCATCACACACTTGTTGCAGATCCATGATGGCAATCTCCCTTTCCACCGCATCCCAAAGGGGAGGTCTGGTCGCCGTGGAGGCCATTAGAGCACATTGTCATGTTCAAAAAACCAGTTTGAGATGATTGGAGCACCGTGACATGACGTGTCACCATGTGGTCATTGAGGGATGGTCATGGTCTGCAGCAATACTCAGGTAGGCTGCGGCATTTAAACGATGCTCAGCTGGTGCTAAAGGCATGGTGCAAAGCGTGCCAAGAAAATCATCCTCCACATCATTACACCTCCACCAGCAGCAGCCTGACCCGTTGATACAGTACAAGGCAGGATGGATCCACGCTGCTTCATGCTGGAATTCCAACCCTTACATCTCAATTGGAGCATATATAATGCAATAATATACTTATAGTATATACACACATTAATATTAGTTTAGTTTATAAAGCCTTTACATTGCAAGTATATATCGTTGTCTCACTATCACTACAACTCACGATTAAAAAAAAAACCTCATCCGCTTTTAGACGCAATAATCCCATCAGGGACGACCTGACCAGAAGAAACAAATCTAGGCGGTGATTTTTTCTTAACTGATGTTATCTACTCATTCGTGACCCCGTACACCTGAAAAATAACCGTCTCCATTTATTTTGTGTCCATTTTGTGCATGCTCGTTCCAACGTACCGAACGGGGTGCTTCTCCTTCATTTCACGGCTCCCTCCTTGAGAGGAAATTACTGCAATTATTTCATTCAAACAAATGACTCTGCTTTTAAAAGCTTCTCTTTTACTCCCTGCTTTTTTTTTTCCCATCCGAAACAATTACACTGCAAGTGCTGGATGTTGAGTCCTTTGAGACACAACACATTCATTCCCACCTGTTTGACTCCTTAAGGTCTGGGGGGATTATTATCATCATCATCATCATCATCATTATTATTATTATTATTATTACAATTATGCAATTACAAGAATGAAGAATATAAAGCTTTAGATGATGAAAGAGATGATGTTTATTTGGTTATATAACTGTTGTGTATTAGAGTTAGTAGTCTAGTCCACCCCCCCATGCATGTGCTTTCCCTTTTTCAGGTGGGCACACACACATAATGAAACACACACTTACACACGCAAGCTTGTATAGTCTCATTTCCAGGTTTAAAGCTTTCCTGATTAACTCGGCTCCTTCTCCTCACTTGGTCTGTTTCCATATTTCAGGAGGAAGGAAGAAAAAAAAAAGAAAAGAAAAACAAAAAGCATCTGTAATTAGTCCATGTCAGCTTTGAGGTACCACTAGGTGGTGCTGAAGTGCCAGTGAAGCCTACAGCCTCCACAGAGCTCCTTGTGAGCACCGACCGGGTCCGAAGATCTGGTACTAATTTGGACGCGCATTTCCTTATGTGTTCTTTCATTCAAAGCCAGAGCAAGCAAATGGACGTCTCAGGCCAGCCTATCCTGAAGCGATTTGAATGCAGGCTATCAATTCACTCCCTGGTTGTTTACCATGCAAAGTCCAAGAGCACAAGATCTGCATGTGTTTTTACACTTAGTCAAAAACTCAAACTTCTTTTTTAGACAAAGAGACGCGCAGACAGGATCTCCTGACAAACATTTCTCAAGCGTGACAACACCGTGGCATTCTATGTCGAAATGATATTGGTTATAATATGAAGTGTGTTCAAGTCAAACCGGGACTTTCTCATAAATGAAGGAGTAAAACCCACTGGCATTTACAGAAGACTTCAAGCGCAGGGTGGCGATGAGACTCTAGGGTGCGGTAACACATTTTTAATGGTGCAAACATTTTAAAAAAAGGTTGTACATACACTATATGGAAAAGGAGCCTGGCTAATCGTATCATGAACATTCAGCGAGTAGAACTTTAAGATACTCAAAAATCTTGTGGGAAGAGACAGATCTCTGTCTATCAACTGTACACTCAATTACACATTACAGAAACTCAACTAGAATTTGCTACATCATTAAAACATAGTGCTGAGCCATTTATACATGTTTGGGCCATTAAGGGAGTTCCTGGGAGGCCGGCGTTGCAGACGTGATCCAAGCACTTCAGACGGAGTTCCTGGGAGGCCCGTGTTTTAGACGTGGTCCAAGCACATGATCCAAGCACATCAGACGGAGTTCCTGGGAGGCCGGTGTTTCAGACCTGATCCAAGCTCTTCAGACGGAGTTCCTGAGAGGCCAGGGTTTCAGACTTGATCCAAGCACATCAGACGGAGTTCCTGGGAGGCCGGTGTTTCAGACCTGATCCAAGCTCTTCAGACGGAGTTCCTGAGAGGCCAGGGTTTCAGACGTGATCCAAGCACTTCAGATGGAGTTCCTGGGAGGCCAGCATTTCAGGCGTGATCCAAGCATGTGATCCAAGCTCTTTAGACGGAGTTCCTGGGAGGCCCGCGTTTTAGATGTGGTCCAAGCACGTGATCCAAGCACATCAGAAGGAGTCCCTGGGAGGCCGGTGTTTCAGACGTGATCCAAGCACTTCAGACGGAGTTCCTGGGAGGCCGGAGTTTCATGACGTGATCCAAGCATGTGATCCAAGTACTTCAGACTGAAATCCTGGGAGGCCGGTGTTTCAGACGTGATCCTAGTGAAATGTTATAGGGATAAGTGCACTAGTGTAGCAGCAGATTATATAGAGAGTTTTACAGTCAAAAGTACAAGAGCATGAGATCCCCATGATTTCTTTTTTTTTTTCACAAACACAAAACTTATTCTAGAAAGAGAGATGTGCAGGCAGCTGTATGCTCGGTTTCTTTTCTTATACTGCTAACAAACTTTTCTTGATTGTTACACTTATGGCATTCTCTGTCGAGATGATGCTCTGTCGAGATGATTATACAATACAATGTGTGTTCAAGTCAATCCAGGACTTTCTTATGAACTTCAGCACAGAATGGCGATGAGACACTTAGCTGCAGTAAGTTTTAATAAAGGCTGTACATCCACGAATAAGGACTCTGACTCATCGTGTCATCAACATTCAGTGAGCAGAACGCCTGATTCATGAAAATTGATGGATAACGTGTCGCCAGCTTGTGTGGGAACTGTGTACACAATCACTCACTGACACCACTTGCACATTAAGGAACACGACCATGGGTAATTGGCACATCCTTTATACAGTCCTGAGCCATTTCCATATGTTTTGTTCACTATAGGAGTTCCTGGGAGGCCAGCGTTTCAGAGGTCATCCAAGGTAGTTTAATGAAATAAAGATAGTTTTTTACGATCATGCGTCCTGGCGTATTTAATAATAATCAGAATAATAATCAGAATAATAGTACAGCAACTATGCGTCTGTGCACAAATCTTTGTTTCTCATGCAGGTCTGATCTAGTGAAAATTTTACAACCTTAAATATACCGGGATATTTTATACAGAACGCATTTCGAACACAACAAGGTGTAACTCTGACATTCTTCAGGACATCGCGAGCATTTGAGCAAACCGAATCGAGCCAGCGGGTCTTTCGTCTGTATCAGGTGAGGGGATGTGACACATGAAATCGGTTACATGGCTGACTTGACTTGGTCGTCAAGAAATAATAGCAGGAAACAGCTGCGAATTGCTGGTTTCATTTCATACTCTTACGATGGTGCGTCGACTTCTACGCCGTAAAAAAAACAAAGCGGCGGTGAGAAATGCGTCACATCGACTTAAGTTGAAAAGATGAACAAAAAACAAGGAAGGAGATGCAAAAATGCGAACGTTACCACGATTCCCGCCCCCTAAACCTTCAAGATGGTATTGATTCCCCATCAACAATCATTACCTGTTCCTGTGCAAATCACACAGAAAGCTGCGGATCGGCCTGACAGCAATTTACCAGATGCTATTTTGGAGAAGTGGAAAAAAAAATAAAATAAATAAAAATTGGGTGCCAGTTTCAATCCCCCTTCTTTTTTTTTTTTTTTTCCCTTCAGATCTCAAATGATGATTTCCACATGTCCTTAAATCACAGAGTGCTTAGTTCGCCGCGGTGGAGGGGTGATATTTCTGCTCTGCTGTGTGTCAAATAAGCTGGCGGATACCTACGCTTTATTTCCACATCAAAAGCCTGAGAAAGGAAGCCTTAACAGGAGCACTGATAAGAGTCACGGAGACTTAGAAGAAGCTCAGTGTCTTATTCCCCCTCGCTCCCAACCCACTGAAGCATCGCAGCAGGCCACGGCTCGAATAATTTCAGACTTACAGTCCTGCTATATTTCTTAATATCATTTCTCCTGTAATTGCAGGCAGTAAATACAGAGTTGCGACTAATTTTCAAATATGCGGCTTTGGCTGAAATGCCAGAGGCTTTCGTTTTTTTTATTTTTATTTTTTTTTGTCTTTGAATGATCAAAAGGAGGAGAAAATATATAAATAAATAAAACAAGGGGCGATTTCATTGTCTCAGTGTGTTGTATTATTTTCAGTCCAGCGGTGTAAAAAGGAGCAGCAAGGAGACACATGGAAACGTCAAACTGCCTAGTCTGTGCATCCTGTTCTTTCAGCCCTGGTCCTGTTAAATGACCCCTTTGTCCCCGTCTTTTTCAACGGGAGTCTAATAATGATAATTGTGGACTAAATTGCAGCTTGAGAACAGAGAAGGCTGACAGTAGCTTCCTGAAGCTGTGTTCTACTTGTGCCCCTGCGGTCATCCACGGAGCACATAAACAAGCAGAGCCGTGCAAAAGAAACACACTCGTACACTCTCTCACACACACACACACACACACACACACAAAAGCCTTGATAGTTAAAAAAGATCCCTCCTCTCCTCCCTCCACTTGTACTATGCCTATGTGGTCATTTGTGTTATTCACTGCTGAGAGGAACAAGGCTCAAACAAGCACACACACACACACACACACACACACACATATACAGTATATATATATACAGCACCAGTTCTAATGGCGACATAAACAATTCTGATTTGTGAGCTTGTTGCTTCTTCTTTTCTTCAAGGACAAAAAAAACAAACCTGCCGATGTGTGAATTAGTCAAGGGCAACCCAAAAAAAGGTGAAGAGAGAGACGTCTTTATCCTTGATAGAGTCTTTGACCTCATTAGAATTACTTTGTTGGTGGGAGAGAAAAAAATAATAATAATAAAAGGAATCTGAATGTGTGATTCTGCTAAAGAACCTAAAGGCATGTCTGAATGTGGCTGCCAGATGAAAACAATTTCGCTCGCTCTTGTTTAATTATGTCTTTCACTTCTCTAATTGCCAGACTGCATGGAGGCAACATGCACCCAATTTTAGATAGGAGCGAGTGAGTGAGATATTATTTGATGATTAAAGGGAAGGTAGAAGGAGTCCTTTGCATTTCTTTGTTTATGAATTAATCAAGACGTAATTCCTGAAAATTACTGACAGGTGACTTTAGAAAAATTGCACTAATAATCTTCTTGGCAGCGAAAAAGACGACATTGCTTCTATGGGAACTGCATATTTATTCAGATCAAGACGTGCGAATTCCACACGGCCGTCCATTGCTCATGCTTCGCCCGCCTTCTCCGTCTGCTCTCCCACACACACACACACACTTACCCCTTCTGTTCGCTCCCCGGGTTTTGTCTCCAGCTCAGCCAGACCGATCTCCTCTTCTGTGCCGGATCAGCTGTAGGTCTTTTGCATTGATAATTCGCTTCGCCGGCCCGGGCTGACCGAACCTGGCTCTCTGATTGATGGAGGAAGCATCAGATGCTGGCAGACCAGCCTGAATAAGGAAGGCACTGTTGCAAAGCAAAACCTTCAGTCAGACGGAACAAACTTTTAGACAAACTGTTGAGATCTTTCAGAAGCATGCAAAATGTGAAATGCAGCCAACTTCCTGGTGCATGTTTGTGATGGCAGGGGGAAAAAAAAAAGAGACAAATGTTTTCCCGAGGCTCAAGTTGCATCTAGTTTATCAGTAATACTGTACATGAGAATTTTTTCAAGTCGAATCGGCACTTGTGATGAAATTTCTTGTAAACGGAGGCGTGAAAGCAATTGGCATCTACAGGAGACTTCAAGCACAGTACAAAGTTGAGACTCTCTTGAACGGTGCAAACGTTTTAAAGAATCCCGCACTCCTGAGAACGTCTGAGGCCGCTGCAGTCGCTCTCGTCAACATTTAGCGAGTGAATCAACAAACAACAAATCATCCCGTTGCACGTTACAGGAACTCGTCCGGGAGTTACCGCCATATCCTGACTTCTCGCTCCAAGCCATTTCCACATGTTTGGGCCATTAAAGGAGTTCCTGGGAGGCCAGTGTTTCAGACGTGCAGCATGGCTTTGGCGTACTGAGAAAACGCACTAGTGAAACACTGGGATAATTGCATTAGTGTAGCAGGGGATTATATAGAGAAATAATTTTATTCCTTTTTTTTTTTTGCTCTCATCACTGTGCACTGTGTTATTCTGCACAATCAAAAGTCCCGGTTTGACCCGAGCGTCTGTCGTACAAAGATAGGCTCCGTATTGGGTCACCCAGATTCTACGGGTTTTTTTTATGTTTTCGACATTTTACTACTCCTGTGCTTGTGTGCATTGCCTGAAATAATGCGATGACCCAACTCGATGATAACTCCTCTGTAAAAAATCACTCTGACCCATTTCGATGTAAAGTAGGCCTAGTGCACAGCGCTATCCTCTCTATCCATTCCTTATGGCTCGAACGAGCAAACGGGAGCGAACGAGTCGCGTCTCCGCCGCCTATAAAGAGCATTCTCTTACACAAACCAATTTATTACGATTCCCACAAGAAAGAAAATGGAACTGAGTTTGATGATAATGCACTGTTTTCATATACTGTAGACTCTGATAGTCCCTGAAGGCTGGTTGAAAGTGAGAACAAGGTGGGAAAAAAAAAAGAAATCTTGACATTCAGCTTTTTCTCTGCATGACGGATAGAGGGGGAGTAAAAAACGTAAGGGGGCTTGAATCATTACTCTTGGGTGGTATTTGCTGTAACACTCGAAAGCTGGCTGGACTTCAAGTCTGATCAATAAGCACATATGTAGGACATTAGGCGTCGGTGCCAAGTGTCTGTCCCGCTTAGAAATATGTAGCAAGCTCTTCGAGCAATCAGGGATTATTCATCTCGGCTCTGACGTACTGGTACACTCGCTGTTCCTTATGGTTCGCGCGAAACACACTTCAAACACATTTATTATTGAAAGAACAGCAGGAGCACTGTGGGAGTCTTGACTCTTAACTGGCTGCGCGGAAAAACAAAAGAGGAATCACATTAATATAAAAAGGCTACGCGACAAGGTAACGCACTCCCAACCGTTGTAGGCTGCGCGCTGAATATGCTCCGCGCGACTCCGACAAGCCTTGCGATGTAAGGTTTTATGACATGACACGTTCATTAATTATGCTGTTTTCATGCCGTGTCAAAAGTACGTCATCGGCTAGTTACCGTCGCCTCACTTTTGATTGGTCTTGACTGCCTGAGACAAGCAGCAATTACAGCTAAAGTTGTTTGTCTGGAGGAAGGTAAGAGTAAGAGCTGGGGGGGGAGGGGGGGGTAGAGAAAACAACAGAATCAATCTTCTATCACTGGAATGAATGCGGAATTAATCCCGGCGGTCTCTCATGAATTGTTTTCCGGTTCCAACAACTTGCTTTCTCTGTCACTCCTTTCAATCGCTTGGCAATCTTTAACTGTTTGTTTCTTAATTTAATCTTCGAAACGTTAATTAAAAGTGCGAGGCGGGACGGCGCGCGAGAAAGGTTCGAGCACGTGTCACTCCAAATCGCCATCCTCCGCCGATCTTCCGTTTCCCAAGGTTTGTCAAAGTGACAAAACAATAATTGGAAATATGCCTTTGTGAGCTTATCTCACACCTGCAGAACAAAAAAGAACGGAGAGAGAGAGAGAGAGAGAGAGAGAGAGAGAAAGAGAGAGAGAGAGATGTTTGGTGAAAGTTAGAGAAGAAAGAGTACAAAGTATGGAGAATCACAGCAGGTGTCTCTGCTACAGTATGAAACACCTAGACGCACAGTCAGAACATGCACCGATCCGTGCACAATATCCCGCTTCTCTGCGTGTGTGTGACCTGCGAGCAGCGTGAGATCAGGGCTGTGCCGGAGTGTGAGACATTGTTTGCCTTTCCCTTAGGGTGAGATCTATTCATCCTCTATATTTAAAGGCCCTTCATTACTGTCTTCTAGAGTACATAGTGGCAAGCGCACACACACACACACACACACACACACACACACACACACACACACACACACACACAGGGGGCTTAACCCTGTCTCTCTGGTCAGTAAATACGGTCCACAGTGAGAAGCGTTGCGGGTGATAAGTGGACTACAGCTCGCGCACACCCAGAGAGAGAGAGAGAGAGAGATCTCTACCTCGGAAAAATAATAAAAAAAAAAGAAATAAAAATCTCGACACTTTGATGGGTGTCCCAAAAGCTGCCTGGACAATTTCACACAATGAACCGTGATCACCGGGGGGTGGTAAGATCTAGCCAGGACCAAACGACTCAGCTTGGCGACGTGTGATTGTGTATCGCTGTACGAGACAACAAGGACGTGTAAGTCAGAGAGAGACTAGAGATAGATGAGCGAGAAAAAAGGAAAAGTCACCGTAATCATTTCCGAGGTCGTGTTCTGCGTTTTAAATAGGCTACTAAATAACTTTTAAACAGTGTTTTACTCAAATAATTGTACACGCTATGTATCTTTGCTCTAAGGACTTTTTAGTATTCTATCTCTTTTTCTCTTATCTCTTTCTCGTCTTTTGCTAGGACTCTCTTTATATTAAATAAAATGAAATTATATAGAAAATGTTTCACCGTGACTGCAACGTGGCTTAAGATTACTTTAAAAATAGCTTGTTTATGCATACTTAAGCAGCAACCTCATTTCCCCTCTCGTCTGTTCCAACCCATCAGCATTGATCATCGCCACCCGTATACAATACTAATCACCGGCCTGATCTGCACTTTTTTCTCACTGATTCATGCCTTAAAGTTTGATTCCGACTATACAATAAGAAATAAGAGCGATACCGTTATTGTCTTGGCCGTGCACATCCATCTATAAAAAAAACAAATTTTGAAAATCGTTTTGTACAGTCTGTACTTTTAGTATGCTAATTAGGCCCAACCTCTTTCCATGGTGCTGCAATCATGTGACCTGAGACCTCATTATGATTTTCTTTAAAACAGCTATCATGGTGGACACAGAGCTAACGAGAAAAAAAAAAAGAGGTAAGATTTTTTTTAAACAGAAGCCTGGCTTATCAGACTAGTTTAGACAAAACAAGAGTTTACATAGGCAAAGAATTTGGAAGACGGCAACAGCTAAAGGAAGCTCTTTCACTGAAAACGAATGAGCGAGTTGCTACACTTGATCAAATGATCGTAGCAGAGCATGAGTACTCATACTCATTAATATTCATTAGTGCCTGCCAGTGATGGGCGTGTACACCTTGTTTGTGCGCAATTATTTCAATATTTATACAACACATTGTATTTGCTATAGTGACTTTATTTTTTTTTTCCCTCTTCATTTTAACATGCATTCTTATACAGTACATGTAATATCGATTTTGAGAATCATGTATGGTCTGTGTCAATATTTAAGTTCTATTTTTTTTTTTTTTTTTCGATGCTTGAATGATGCATCAGTCACAAATAAAACAATTTCCTCTGAAAATGCTCAGGTACAGAGACTAGATTAAAAATGATAGCCAAAAACATTTTTAAAGAATCCTCCTAGAGAACTATTCCTCGAGTCTACATTAAACAATACAAAAACGTCTGGCTCTCTGGATGCAAAATATAAAAAACAAATAAGGGCAAAGTTGTTCTCACACACACACACACACACACACACACACACACACACACACAAATGTACGTTTGTCTTAAATTTGTGGTTTCAAATATCGATAGCTTTTAACCAAGAACCTGGTTGCCTCTGCCAGAAGGTTAAAACTTGGCCAGAAATAGAAATAAAAAAAACAAAATCAATATGTTATCATCTTATCCTCCAGATTTAAACTCTACTGAAACTCTGTGGTCTGAATCGAAGCCGCCTACATTTAAAGGTCTAAGAATACGAACAGGCTTGAAAGGTTGCGTCTAAAAGTTTCTCTAACCATAAACGAAAAAAAGAGGTTCGATCCCTTATCCTTATCATTAATAATAATAATAATAATAATAATAATAATAATAATAATAATAATAATAATAATTGTGGGACCAGGGGCAATAACAATTGTAAAAGCTAGCAATAGTTAAACTGAATATAGGTTTATTTTGTAATTCTTTTTTAAAGACATTTATTTTTCTTTGGCCCAAGGAGCTACATATTCTACTATTATTTCCAGCCACAGATTTATAGACTAAACACATCATTAAACGAGTCTATTTTGGGGTAAATGCATAGAATTTTCTTTATACCTTCTTGCAGAACGGAGCAGCGACACAGTACAAACACAGCTAAACATTTGCATTAATGAGGCACAGCTGGCACTGAAATAGCTCACACTTCCTAGACATAACCTTCCAAACAATCAATATCATTAGCCACCTCTATAGTATCAGTTTATCCAAACTGGACCTTCCAATACATATAAATTCTTTCTTAGAGTTAAAAAAAAAAAAGAAAGAGGGAAAAAAAAAAGAAATAACCCAGATGCCAGGGAAAAATAACACGAAATCTGTCGCAGCACATGACACACGCCACTTGCACACCACTCGGGCTCGTCAGATTCAAATTCCCTCATTTGGTTTTCTGGCATGACTGTTTCCTTCACGGTATTGCCAAGGCAACGGGAGGTGACAAAGCATACGACGAATATACAAATGATCTGTAAATAATAGAATGCTCACAAAATTGATACTAACAATAAACGCCTGCTTCAATATTGCTGAGACGACTTACTCAAGGATATAAGTGCATTATTTCTTCTCTATCCCTCAGGCGATGACAGACTGCAACGAACATGGCTACAGTTGCCGTGCTGTTCTGTGAGAATTTGTCATTTTTCAGCACTTGTGCATTTATCAAGGAAGGTTTTTCTATACGTTTAAAAAAAATTGCATCATTACTGCTTTGGAGAGATTCATTCCATCAGCAATAAAGCACCAAATGTACAAAATATACATTACTAAATGTAGTAATACCATGTTAAAGCACTATATATACTCAGCAAAAAAAAAATGTTTTTACTTTCAGTAAACTTAATGTGTAAATATTTGTATGAACACTAAAAGAGTCAACACCATAAGACATAAACTAAAAATGTTTCCCAATGTGTCCCTGAATGAAGGGAGGCCCAAAATCAAAAGTACCAGTCAGTATCTGGTGTGGACACCAGCTGCTTGAAGTACTGCAGTGCATCTCCTCCTCATGGACTGCCTATTGCGGACAGTCTGAGCACTGATGGAGGGATCGTGTGTTCCTGGTGTGACGCAGGTGTGATATTCGGATGTACCGATCCTGTGCAGGTGTTGTTACACATGGTCTTCCACTGCGAGGTTGATTAGCAGTCCATCCTGTCTCACAGTGCAGACATGGCGATTTATCGCCCTAGCCACATCAGCAGTCCTAAAGTCTCTTTAGTGTCCTGCGTTTTTAGAACTGTGACCTTAAATGCCTACTTCCTGTAAGCTGTTAAGGTCTTAACGACCATTCCACAGGTGCATGTTAATTAATTGATTATGGTTAATTAAACATGCATGGAAAACATTGTTTAAACCCTTTACAATGAAGATCTGTAAAGTTATTTGGATTTTTACAACATTATTGTTGAAATACACAGTCCTGAAAAAGGGACGGTTCTTTTTTCTTTGCTGTTTTATATATATATATATATATATATATATATATATATATATATATATATACACACTGTATATGTACAGTCAAGCCTGAAATTATTCATAATTTCCATTTGCCCCAATTGGGGTATTGTGAATATTATGAGTC
Organism: Clarias gariepinus; assembly: GCF_024256425.1. Lineage (NCBI taxonomy): Eukaryota > Metazoa > Chordata > Actinopteri > Siluriformes > Clariidae > Clarias > Clarias gariepinus. Next base: position 6,925,784 of record NC_071114.1, on the reverse strand, counting down.
AAATTCTGATTTAAAGTTACTTTTAATTAACCAGCAAGTTTTTTCTTGATTAGAAATGACACAGGCGTCTCCCAGATGATAATAAGACGATGAACAAGAGACATCATTGTGGAAAAAAAAATTATTACTTATCTTTTATTTACATTTGAACAAAAAGTGGCATGTGCAAAATTATTTATACCCTTCTCAATAATCTATAAAAAAAGCATTTATTGGCTTATTAGAGCAATCCAACGCTTCCTATAATTGCTGACCAACTTTTTGCATGTCTCCACTGGTATTTTTGCCCATTCGTCTTTAGCGATGAGCTTCAACTCTTTCAGGTTCCTTGCCATCACCCTGATCTTTAGCTAGACTAAATAATTGAATAATTTTGGGTTTCACTTTATTATACAATAAAGATATACATCCATCCATCTAGGAACCTCTTTAGTCCAACCAGGGGTCGTGGAGGTCAATGACCTCCAAGCAACATTCACACACTACAGGCCTAATCTGCATGTCTTTGGACCATGTGAGGAAACCGGAGTACCTGGAACATGCAAACTCCATACATACACACAGACCTCAAGACGGGAATCGAACCTGGACCCTGGAGGTGCAAGGCGACAGTGCTACCTGCTATGCCTACGTGCCGCCAGCCCAGGAAGCGATGAAGCCGGCACAGATTGAACAAGTCAAACCAGAGTACTGAAGACATCATCTTGATTCTTGATGAATTGTTCAAAACACAATCTGGATCCGGATGGACATAAAGGGCTTCATACTAAATATTGATCGTTGTATAGCAAATACCTTACATAAAATACTAAACTACTCTCATTAACTTGTGTGTCATAATTTCAACAAACTGAATTCAGAACTGATTTTCCCTTTTGTCTCAATACTTTCATTTAAATGCAGTGAAGATGATCTGATGGTGTAATATCAACAATTGTTCTCAATGAAAGCATGTAATTCACTCCCACTAAATGAACCATTTTGTACAAATCCTACATGCCTAATAGTCCAGAAAAAGTCCAGCCGTCGCCAATATAATGAGAGCGGTTTATGTGACGTCGATGTAACCTGGCAACCTGGGAGAGTGGACTGGAATGTGCATGTGTTAACAATGACTTCACTGTAGTGTAAACTAGGTGCTTGTTACATGTATTCCAGTCAATACTGTACATGCCTGGATATTTTCCGGACAGACCTCAAGGGGCAACAACAGGAGACGTTACAGAATCAAAGACGAGAGTACTGGAAAGAGTCCTTTGGATATGTGGTTGCCTAAAAGCGCTTATCAAGGCAGGGCTAAAGATAAATCAGGTTATTAAACATATTAAGGGCACTTATTTCTTATTGTGCAGTGGTACAATGAAACAAAAAAGAAAAAAACTCCTGACTGTCAGCCACACAAAGCAGATGGTATTTAAGAGCAGTCATTGACTACAGAATGGGTTTTTAAAAAAAAAAAAAAAAAAAAAAAAGACATACAAAGACAGTGACTGTAGGAATGGTAAGGCGTGATTTCTTTCCTTCACTGTAAAAAAAAAAATTGAATAATAATTATACTGACATTTAAACTTAGAAATCAATCTCAAATTGTGTGACTCTTATGGCACAATGTGTCTTAACACAGCGCCATTGAGGGGAGCAGCTGACAAATTCCTACTCACCATATGTTATGTGTGAATGTATAATAATAATAATAATAATAATAATAATAGTAATAATAATAATAATGATAATTGCACTATGGCTAAATAATAGTTAGCACTGTCGTCTCACATATCCGGGGTTGCGGTTCAAGTGGCACTTTCGCTTTGTATATGTGTATTTATAATGATAATAATAATAATAATAATTTAACGTTTAATAAATTAACGTTTTATTTTTAACGCACTTTATATTTAAAGTAAATCTCAAAGGGTTAGGGTTAAAATCAACAGTCTGTGGCGTCCTCGGATATGCTGTGCCTAGCGATGAGTCCAGGGTGTCGTCCTGCCTTAATCTTGGAGCTGCACGATTGTTCACATAGAAATCGAAATTATGATACAGACCAGGGTAAAATGATCTAATACTGTATGTATAATAGTAGCTAATGTACTGTGTGCATAGTCATGGATTTCTGTAGGGCTCATCGTCAGGCAAAAGTAAATATTTATTTCATTTTTTGGGGTAAATAATTATTGGCAAACATCCATTTAAAGATATGATTTGTGCCATTATTTTGTGTTCTTTCTTTCTTTCATTTATCCATCTTCTATACCGCTTTATCCTGTATACAGGGTTGCGGGGGGCCTGGAGCCTATCCCAGGAGACTTGGGGTATGAGGCGGGGTTCACTCTGGACAAGCTGACAATCCATCGCAGGGTACACGCACGCTACGATTAATTTGGGGCTCTGAATCAGGAATCGAACCTTCAACCATGGGGGTGCGAGGCAACAGTGCTAACCACATGCTAACTCTACTTTGCTGCCTTATTCGATGTTATCCGGGATAAATATGATTGAATACCAAATGTTACATGTGATTTTTTTTTTTTTTTACTAAACTGTTAAGCATTAGCTCCAGGCTCCCTGCAGACCTACAGTACACAGGATAAGTGGTATAGGTATTGGATGGCTTGATAATATTACTGCTATTATTAGAAATAATAACTCATTACTCATACTTTTGAGGCTTTCTTGATCATGAGCTTCAGTCTGTGCTGCGTTATCCAGCACGTTCTCCATCGAGTTTCCTTCTCTGGCTTCTCCACATCCCTGTAGGTGGATTGGCTTTGATAAATTGCCCCTAGGTGTGCATGACTGTGTCGATGTGTGTGTGTGTGTGTGCATGTGCATGATGCACGGTAATGGACTTTTGACCTTTCTTCCCGCCTCAATCCCAGGGTCCTGATCCACCATGACCCTCACATGTTTACGAAAGACGGATGACTCGTACGTTCGGGTTATATATACCGGTTACACCATTTTTCGACGTTATCCTTGGGGGAAATGGTCAACTAGGCACAGTCCTGTTAAGAAAACTGCCAACAAGTGCACTAAAATACATTAGGAAAAGAGGAGAGCCGGGCGTGGAGGGGTGTGGGGGGGGGGGGCAGCTGGGGGGGTGGAGGTTAAACAAAATATGTTACATTAGTCATGGCATTAAGTGGACCAGCTGAAAGCATTGCCGTCTAATGAATGCAGCTGTGGTATTTCATGCGAATGCGTGGCGCAGACTAAAGCAGGGTTTGTCCTTCGGCGAGGATGTCCTTGTGTTGTTCAGGGGGTTTGCAGAATGTCAAGACCACAGTTGCACAATACAGTACACACGTTTAATGTTTGAAAGCATTTGCAGGAATCAAACAAATGGTGAAAATAGTGCATGCATGTTGTAAAAAGACAGTACAGACAGTACTTGTGTCATTTACAAACCTTTCAAAAATAAAGAAAGGATCGTTCAGCCTACTCTTTCGGATAGCGTTCGTTAAAACCAACGAATGCCGTCTCCGAAGAAAATCTTTGCATACACCTTGTTTTCTGCACGAGGCACTGTTTTTTTTCCCTTGACATGAGGTTAGAATTATTCATCAGACCCTTATTACTGAATCATTAGGTTCTACCGAACTTCTGAGGCTCGCCAAAGAATTCACTTAACCTTTCAAATGATTAATGATTTAAATGTTTAGGCAGAAGGAAATACAATTTCTGCAAAGTGACTACAAGAAACTCCTTCTTGATGACTATTCGATGCAATGTTATGTAAGCAATTTCATTTTGCTCAGCATTTAATTTAATGGTTTAGCTGTCCGAAGAATATTGCTAGGTTCGAGAGAGAGAGAGAGAGAGAGAGCGAGAGAGAGAGTCGATAGAAAAAAAAATGTCACTGAAATGGTGAAACTTGGTCCCAGAGCTAGACTTGAAAGAAAAATTTAAATTTAATAAAATGTTTTGTACAGCATAAAACTCTCATTTCCATAGAAGGGACAGAAAGAGAGAGAGAGAGAGAGAGAGAGAGAGAGATTTCATATAGCCTGTCCAGAGCACAGCCGCTCGCTCGGTCTCATTACCTGAAGACAGACTGTCGCCATTAAATTGAAATTTAATTTACGAAATTGCATTTTAATGTGCGTATTCCCTTCCATCCGTCCAAATGTGGTTCCCGTCACTGGTGTGTCCTAAGGACATTTAATTGGGCTAATAGAGGAGCCTATTAATAGCAGAGCTTACAGTTTCTATACTATTTCACCCAAACCCATATACCATCCTGATCATATCCAAGACTAATAAAGACTACCTCTAAAGCTGCTTTGCATTGCAGTGTACAGTACAATCTTTTACTCTTTTTCTTTTCCGTAAGCACCCATGTCACGGTCTCACCAAATGATGATTTAGTTTGTAACTTGTGAAGTTATCAGCTACATATCAACACTGAATATAACACCAAGGTTTCGGATGCATCAGCAATAAAATAATCAAGACAACGAATAAACAGCGCATCTCCTATGATCCCTTATCCTGCTCGAAATCAATTCGCATGCATTCCTGTCAAGGATGTAGCGCTGTGAAATGAGGCTGAGCAGGAAATATTCCCAGTCTGAAACCGTGCCTTCTTCTCCACATAATCAAAGGACATTAGAGACTAAGAAGCTTCAAACGGGCCGCATTAAAAAGACAGCATTATAACGATATGACAAAGACGAAGCGTCTGAAGGATATCAAAGCGGACCGTGTGGAAATGCATAATGAGCTCTGGTGCTCTGGTCAATTCCAACGCTGTCCAATGCAACTCCATCCATGCTTCTGCCCAGCTACTGAGCCTGTACCAGTTCATTAAAGCATGGTGTCAAGCCCAATGTGGTACAACGCTGATCTGAAACAGAATGCAAAGGTCCAGCTCATCAGCGGCAAAGGGCGTCTTGAGGGGTTCAGGGATTCACGTTTAAAAAATATATATATATTAATAATAATTTTATACTGACTAGGAGAAGCATTGTTCCCCCGGAGTGCTTATTCAGCAAGAAAGAACTGGAACTGGATATGTTGAGATTAGCATTTTTACATTTTGCTTTCTCTTACTCAGGAAAAAAGATCTGAATCATCTTCTAAATGATAGACACACCGTAGCTTTTTGTACATTCCAGTGTCAAAAGCATCAACACTAAAGCTCCTAATATTGAGAACTAACTCGCATGAGGAACTGAGGAGCACAGGAAAGGGGGAAGAATACAAGAGACAAATCTAGGAACTTTTTGGGCAGACTTAAACAACTGTCCTGCACTCGATATGGTTCTTTAGTTGACGCCACAACTGCTGGTTATAAGAATTTATGTAGAAGTTATGTAGAATTGCCCAAGCAAGTGTGACTGAATCATGACCAGTGTTCACAGCTCCACTGTCTGGAAGCCTATGTTTCCAAACAACCAATCAATCATCACCATTATTTGCAGTGACCTATCCCTGCTTGCCACTGGTCCATCTGACCCATCACTAATTACCATTGTTTAACCTGCCCTATTACTGATCACCGGTATGCCACCTGACCTGTCGCTAATCACCGTTATTCCACCTGACATAATACTGATCACTATTGTTCCACCTGACCCATCACTAATCACCATTGTTCCACCTGACCCATCACAGATCATCGTTATTCCACCTGACCCATCACCAATCACCATTGTTCCACCTGACCTATTACTAATTACAATTGTTCCACCTAACCCATCAATGATCACCATTGTTCCACCTGACCTATTACTGATCACCATTGTTCCACCTGACATAATACTGATCACCATTGTTCCACCTGACCCATCACAGATCACCATTATTCCACCTGACCCATCACAGATCACCATTGTTCCACCTGACCTATCACTAATCACCGTTATTCCACCTGACCTAATACTGATCACCATTGTTCCACCTGACCCATCACTAATCACCATTGTTCCACCTGACCCATCACTAATCACCATTGTTTCACCTGACCTTTTACTGATCACCATTGTTCCACCTGACCCATCACTGATCATCATTGTTCCACCTGACATATCGCTAATCACCGTTATTCCACCTGACCTATTACTGATCATTATTCCACCTGACCCATCACTGATCACCATTTTTCCCAGTGACTTACATCTGATCACCAAAGGTCCCAGTGGTGCACTGACCAAAGAACAAATCACAGCCTTCAATATTTCTTTGAGCTGTTTTGGGATACTGGAGCACCTGGAGAAATCCCACAAAGCAGAGGAAGAGCATGCAAGTACGTTCAACATACATGGCCTAGAGGTCCGATTCTAATCCCCAACCCTGGAGGTGTGTGGTGTATTCAATGGTTTTAACCACTAAGACACTATGTTGCTCCAAGTAACAAATTAGAACTTATAAGTTGGCATTTTGTTAATGTTCTATTCTATTCTATCAAGGTTTTCATGAATCAGTCTAACACGTCATCTGGCTCCCTTTTTTTTTTTTTTTTTTTTAAAGATGCCATAGAGACTTTCCCCTTTAGACACTGCTGAGGGGTTAGAGTCACCACTAGAGGGCACCGATGAGCTGAATGAACACACTTCCCAGTGTGCCAGACAGCAGACAGTCCTTCTGTGCAACATCATCCACAAAAGTGTTTACTGGTGTAGTAATATATACCATATCATTATTGTTATAATATATATTATACAAAATGCTTATATATGACCCGACATATACTTATATAATACTCTCTTATATATTATTATACATATATATGAGCTTATGTATAATAATATATAAGCTCATATATAAGTTTTATAACATACGCTAACATATTGTTATACTATATAATATGCTCAATTGCATAGTGTGTGAGTATATGCTTATGTATGAGCCTGTATACGCTTATAATATGCTTTAATAAAATGTATATAATATATAATATGCTTTAGTGTTTACTGGTGTAGAAGAGTAATATGTACTATATTCTTACTTATATAGAATATATTATATACAGTAATATGCTTATATATGAGCATAATTCATCAGGTTAGTATACGCTTTATTACATAGTATATGTTATATATGAGCTTATACAGTATAAGCTTAGAATATGCTTTATATATAGTATATATTATGTAATATGTGTTTGTATTTAAAAAAATTTAGGACATTTTTAAAGGTTGTATATGAAATAATAATAATAAAAAGTTAATTTTTAAGCATACAAATGTATCCCATGATTATTTAATTATTCATAAACATCACACATCTCACAGGTGCTGATGAGATTGTTTTAGTTATTTTGTTTAATATTAGTTTTATACAGTTATGCTGTACTAGACATACATGGTCCGGTTCTAAATCCATGAATTAAACCATAGTTGGTCAGTTAGAGAGCAGGAGTGTAGTCACCTAACTCCACCCGAATAACGGACACCACCATCCTCCTCCTCCCCCTCTATTACTACCCTCATCAGGATTTCAAATCCCGCACCGCGCGTGAGAGATTTGAAATCTGGTGCCTGGACCAGAAGGGACGTCCTATTTGGCGCACTGGTCGCATAACTCCGCCTCCAAGCCTCCAAGGCGTGATTTGATTGGAGGGCAGTCGGGAAGCCACGCCCCGTTCCTTTATGCATTGGCTGGCAGTGGATCAGCAACGACCTTTAACGCGCAGTGAGAGTGAGTGAGTTGAGTCAGAGAGAGAGAGAGAGAGATGTTGAACGGATGGAACCGGCTGAGAGATTAGAGCCGCACTGTTAACAGTTACCCTGACGCGGCTTGGATCTGTTCACACTTTGTATTCCGTATCAAGTCTCTATCTCACTTGTCTTTCTTTCTTTCCTTTTTCAATTTTATTGGCTTTCTTTATTGCCTGGACGTCCGTGTGTCATTATCGCAAGGACGCGCAGCAGCTCTTGGACGCGCGATGCGCCGCCGTGCCACGGGCTCCGTTACAGCGCAGATCGGTGGATTTCTGGATCTATATGGCACCAGGCTCTCATAAAGATTCCCGGTGACTCAGTGCGTGCTGCAGCCGCGATCAGAGGGGGACTCACTGCATTCTAATAGAGGAGGAGAGAGGACTCGCCTCGGTCCTGTTACGCACACACACACACACATACACACACACGCACACTACTGGAGCACTTTGTATCTATCCATCTATCTACATCCACGCACTGTATCGCGCACTGGACCTTTCCTTGGGCTTCTTTTTTTATCTCAAGCAAGAGCGCGCGTAAAAGGATGTAACCTGGCTTTTGATGTTTGCTTTGATCTTTTTTTTTTGGTGGGGGGACTGGATAGCGCGCTGTGCGCTGGGTACGTGTGCTTTTCTAATCTCTTCTTATTCTGTTCTGTATAGTGTGATTTGATGTGATATGATGAGAAAAAGAGAGAGAGAGAGGGGGAATGTCATGCAAAGCTCATGTGTCGCAACAGTTTTTTTTTTTTTTTCCCGCTCTCTATCCATTAAAATAAATAGAGTATAATAGAAAGGGTGCGCGTGAGGGGGGCCATTTCTTATTCTTAACGCATCTGTATTCATAGTGGTGCCTCCAGACGGACAGGTACTGATAGGGGCCCCAGTTTGTGATTAAAAAAAAAAAAAAAAAAAACACTATAACATTAGGCTTTACATCTTCACGTGAGGATCGTTGAAGGCGCGTCTTTGTAGTTGATGTCGTGCGTATTTGTTTAGAAATGGCTCGAGCACGATAAACAAACACGTCCGACGCGTTTCAAGGTTACATTATTTACACGCTGTTCACGTAGTTGGCTGAGGGAACGAGCAATATTACGCATGAGATGCGCTTTTTTTCTGTTTTTTCTTTTACTCCTGAACCGCATTAAAAAAGAAAATGCATGAAAAAAAAGAATAATAAAAAAAATATTGATTTAATTCAGGAATCAATTTACCCGACGCGATTTGCAAAGCAAACAGTTGTGTGTGTGTGTTTGTGTGTATGTATGTGTTTTGCAGAATAGAAAGACAGAGCGAGTGAGAGAGAGAGAGAGGGGGAATCACAGAAAGGCTGTTCGGTCCTGGAAGCCGGATGGACGGTTCTGATCCAGAGCGCGCAGGCTTTCTGCAGAATATCAATTAGATGTTGAGCCGCAACGCCATCAGAGAGCTTGTTTGACGGAGGCTTGCAATGTCTACGGGCATTGTCTCACCATGAACAGACTCGTAACCCGAGGTGTGAATTGTAAGCTCGCTGGACTGATCAACAGGTCGCAAGCGTAAAAAAGAAAGAAAGGAAGAAAGAAAGGCGCATCTCGGAGCCATGGCGCTGGTGTCGACAGGAATGCACCTCTGCTTTTATTTCTCTTTCGTACTCCTGTGGGTGCAAGTGCTGACTCTGAAAAACTTGAACTTTACCATCCTGGAGGAAAAGAACCAAGGTGTGATCGGAAACATCGCCAAAGACGCAGGACTAGAGCTGAGAGAGCAGGGCAAGAAATCCAACTTCAGGGTGCTGGAGAATTCAGCTCCACACCTCATTGATGTGGACCCTGAAAGCGGGCTGCTCTTTATCAAGCAGAGGATTGACAGAGAAACACTGTGCAAACGAAACCCCAAGTGCCAGCTCTCTATGGAAGTGTTCGCCAATGACAAAGAGATCTACATGATTAAAGTAGACATACAGGACATAAACGACAACATGCCCAGCTTCCCCTCTGATCAGATCGACATCGATATTTCAGAGAACGCCGCCCCGGGCACCCGCTTTCCCCTAGCTGCTGCCTACGACCCCGACACGAAGGAGAACGGCCTTAAGACTTATCAAATCACACGGGATGATTACAGCATATTTTCTCTGGATGTGAAATCCCGGGGAGATGGAACGAAATTTCCTGAACTGGTCGTCCAGAGATCTTTAGACAGAGAGGAACGCAGCCATCACACTCTAATTATAACTGCCACAGATGGAGGGGAGTATCCGAAGACAGGTACCATGCAAATCAATGTGAAAGTAATCGATTCGAACGACAACAGCCCTGTTTTCGAGCAGTCTTCATATGTCGTAGAAATTCCTGAAAATTCTCCACCAGGCACTCTGTTGATAGACTTAAACGCCACTGACCCCGATGAAGGAAGTAATGGACAGGTCACCTATTCTTTAAGTTTCTACGGCTCGGATAGAATCAAGGAATTGTTTTCGATAGACGCTAAAACAGGCATCATAAAAATTCAAGGGAAAATTGACTACGAGGAAAACCCAATTATAGAAATTGACGTTCAGGCTAAGGATCAAGGGCCGAATCCTGTTCCTGGCCATTGTAAAGTCACCGTTAAAGTGCTTGACAGGAATGACAATTGGCCATCAATAGGTATTGTGGCGGTTCGGCAGGGGGCGGTTAGCGAAGCAGCACCCCCGGGGACTGTCATTGCGCTGGTGAGAGTGACAGACAAGGACTCTGGTCGCAACGGGCAGCTCCAATGTAGGATTTTAGGCAGTGTCCCTTTTAGACTCGAGGAGAACTCTGAAAATTTCTACACCGTAGTGACAGATAGGCCTCTGGATCGAGAAGTGAAGGACGAGTACAACATTACAATAATGGCCAAAGACAGTGGGAACCCTCCGCTGAACGCGACAAAGTCTTTTACAGTCAAAATACTGGACGAGAACGATAACGCCCCACGGTTCACAAAAATGGTCTACCTCCTTCAGGTGCCTGAAAACAACATCCCAGGAGAATATCTCGGCTCAGTTCTGGCGCATGACCCAGACTTGGGACAAAACGGCACAGTTTCTTATTCCCTGCTTCCGTCTAACGTGAGTGAGGAATCCATTACAACATACGTTAACATCAAACCAACCGATGGAGCCATTTATGCCCTGAGGAGTTTTAATTATGAGCAGACTAAGTATTTTGATTTTAAGGTCCAGGCTAAAGACTCAGGTAACCCCCATCTGGAGAGTAACACTACGGTGCGCGTGAGTGTTCTCGATGTCAACGACAACATCCCGGTCATCGTGCTGCCGCTGTTGCAGAACGATACAGCCGAGATCCATGTTCCGCGCAACGTCGGAGTGGGCCACGTTATTACGACGGTGAGAGCAGTGGACAACGACTTCGGTGAGAGCGGCCGCCTCACCTACGAGATCTCCGACGGCAACGAGGAGCACCTGTTCGAGATCGATTCCGTGACGGGAGAGGTACGGACCGCTCAGCCGCTCTGGGAAGAGGTGTCTTCTGTGGTGGAGCTCATCATCAAAGTGACCGACCATGGAAAGCCCACGTTGTCCGCCATGGCCAAGCTCGTGGTCAAGGCATATTCGGGACCACTTCCAGAGGGCGAGCCACGCATCAACGCCGAGCAGCACGGCTGGGACGTGTCGCTCCCATTGATCGTCACTCTCAGCGTCATTTCCATCATGCTTCTCGCAGCCATGATTGCAGTCGCCGTCAAGTGCAAGCGGGAGAACAAGGAGATCCGTACCTACAACTGCCGCATCGCAGAGTACTCCCACCCACAGCTGGGCAAGAGCAAAAAGAAGAAGATCAACAAGAATGACATCATGCTGGTGCAGAGTGAAGTGGAGGAACGTGACACCATGAACGTGATGAATGTTGTAAGCAGCCCCTCGCTGGCCACATCGCCGATGTACTTCGATTATCAGACACGCCTTCCTCTTAGCTCGCCCAGGTCCGAGGTCATGTACCTCAAACCGACAGCCAACAACCTCAGCGTTCCCCAAGGACACGTGGGTTGCCATACGAGTTTCACAGGGCCTGTGACGAGCACCACAGAGACTCCGGTTAACAGAATGTCAATAATTCAGGTATGTAAGGCATGTTTATGTACGTATATGTCTTTCCCGCTTTTGCTCTCTCTGTGTTAGCTCTTGATGTGAACAAGGGTGAAATTGGAAGTGGAAGTAGGGAGGGGGGAACGGTTTTGATATGTAACATTACTCACTCTTTTCCTTAATGTACAGCAAAGCCTTACCTTTCCATCCATCTTTGATATCCGGTTTCGGCCAACGCAGTCCTGTTACAGAGGTATTGTTTAGATGCACTTTCCAGGTAGAAGTGAGAACCTAATAAATAGACAGCTTTGGTGTCTTGCATTCATTATATGATTAATGCTTTACTGTTTTCGCTCATAAAAGGTACTCACTCTAACGGTCTTGGCAAAAGAACAGAGCTTTAATCAATCGTCGTCTATCCTCATTCATCTCGGTGTCTGATTTTACTTTTATATCAAAATCGCACATCTGATCTCGTAAAGCTTGTGCACCTCTGGAACACCTGTCTATGGCTCGACCACAGACTTTCCCTCTTTCATAGAGGGAAATAAAGAGCTTGGGCGGATTTCTTTCTTCCTTACTAACGCGTCTTTGTGTGCAGCACTTCGCCTAAGCCACTGACGACTTCTGTGTCTCTGTTAATGCTAAGCCAGTTTGAAGGTATTTGAAATCTGTCGTGTCAAACAAGGCTAAAGTCCCTATTTTAAACTGGTGTAGGCACGCAGCCTGGTGAGATTACAGCTAGCTACAAGTAATTTACCTGTCGCTCTGGCCTTTCCTCCTCTCTTTAATGTACGCTTCTGAGGAGCTTTCTCTGCTCATGCCGAGTACAGAGTCTAGTGTTTTTCTAAAGTTAAGTATTTTTTTTTTTTGCCTTCACTTACCTAACATTTATTTATAAAGGCGTGCTCATGGCTGAAGGAGGGTGGGTTAATCAGAGCGTGTCAAGTAAAAAGAGTTTGACGTCTACGGTATTTCAGAAGCGCATTCACACGTCACACACATTCGCCATCACAAAGGGTCAATTTGTACACACACACAGTATGATATATCTTATGAATGGGTGTTCAAGGCTATCAGTGTGTGTCTTCATGTATAGCATGCAGACTTTAGGTCAATGACTGTTTATGATTGGACACCAAATAATAAAAATAAGACGAAGAATCATAAATGCCGAGCGAGCTGCAATTAATCAACCCTCTCTGCACACAAGCTCTCTTACCACCTTTTCAATCCGTGAAATAAAACAAACAAGACTCAAAACATCACACACACCTTAGCTGTGGTGAGAAAACAGTCAAGCTCACGATGCGTACACACATGATAGAGCTTCGTTCGTTCATCTATACAACATAGTGTTTTTTTTTTTTAGTTTTGATCGACGGAGGCAGAGCACGTATCCTGTTACCAGAAAGAAAAAAAAACAAAAACAATCAGAGCGCCTGGTAAAAGACGGGGCTGGAGGACGCCATAGATCTGAGAAGGGTTGTTATAGGAAACATGTCAGAAAGCAAAAACTTGAAACTTCTCGAAATCGATCACACTACACTTCTGTCATTAGTGCATGGAACAGGAATACGCACACACTCATGCATGCATGCACACACACACACACACACTTGCCTTAAAGGGCACCTTAAGTGGCTCCTATAAGGCCTGGAGGCTTTTTAATGGTATTTTATAGCAGGCGGTCCAGAGGTTGGTAACAGCTGGCCACACCATGAGTATGTGTGTGTGTGTGTGTGTTGGTGCCACTGGCTCAAGCTCTTGGCGAGCTGAAACGTCATGTAATTCGCCTGGCAGTGCAGGAGCTCCATGATAACAGGATGGAGGATGAGTAATGGCACTTAATTGCGCTGCAGGCGCCCGGGCATATTACTTACTGACGAATCAAGGTTAAAGAGAATTATCCATGCAATCCCTCCAAGCCAAGAACAAGGGATTTCACTAATTTGTTTAAAAGTGGTTCATCGTCCCCACTGCACCCCCCCCCGTTTTTTTATTCCTTACCTTGAATCCTACTCAGAGCTTGAATTAAAACACACAGACAGAGAAAGCGAGAGAGAGAGAGAGGGGATTATCTATTAGGGTTGCTCTTGCATGCAATTTGAAGACATGGGTTATAGAAATGAATAACCTTGATGGGTTTTCATTATGTCTCATGTAACAGATAGAGAGTGCACGCTTGTGTTCATGATATTCCAGCTTCTGAGTACGGACGGATCCGCATGCAAGCTGAGAAGTGCATGCCATGCATGAGCGATCCTGCCTATAAAAGTCACCTCTAGGTGGAGACAGTCTGCCTGGAAAGTCTCAGAGACGGCTGGACTTTGTTTTTGGGAAAAATCTGAACAGAATTGGCATCAAGGTCTTCATGATGTCCAAATCTGAGCTCTAAGCTCCTGCAATAAAAATCTGATAAAATCTCACACTTTACAGTTTAGAGAACGACTGACACAGACAGAAGCAGGAATTGACTTAGTTTGGACGTGGGGTGATGGAAACATAAGGAAAAGGCTGCTAAGTATTGTTTTTATTTATTCTTTAATCAATCAATACAACGTTCCACGGATAAGACGAGCGAGTGACTCCGCCAGGATCTCTTTGTGCGCTGATGCAATCGTCGAATGACCCTTAGGCTTCCTGTGATCTTGTTTCTCGTGACATACGGCACTAAAATCTGCTGTCAGGTACTGAGAACCGAGTTTATGATACAGCTTGAAAATTCAATATATGACGTCTAACAAAATACGCCCCCCTCCCCCCGCTCCTTCTGCTTCGACCCCTTCTCTCTCGCTGTCTGTTCGTGTGTTCTCTATATAATTCTGCGTGCAACTGAGGGAGCGTGAGTGCAGTCATGCATGCTAATAGATATGTCCTTGCATAGAGACTGGAGGCAGAGCAAAAGCTGCAGAATGGCAATGCCTGAGGATGGGGGGGGGGGGGGGGGGGGGGATTTTCACTTTATTTATTTATTAGATTTTTTTTTTCTCTTTTTTCCCCCACCTCACCAGGCTGGGAGGGGGCATCGTGCATTGTGTATTCCAGGCATGATTTAGTCACAGCACTTCCTTTATATGTGTACGACAGCCAAAGGTTTGTCCTTAACACACCCCCCCCTCCCCCCATAACCTCCTCTCCTCTCTACCTCTTTCCTCTGTGCCCCTTTATTTTTCAGAAGCGCTTTCCACACTCAGGCCCTGAGATTTTTCTTTTTTTTTTTTTTTATCCCTAAGCAACTCGATATAGTATAGAAATTGTAGCTGCACTTGAGTGAGCAGCCAAAGTGTCTGGTTTCATTTGTTTGTTTCTTACTCTGGATTTTGTGCAAAGGACATAAGGAGTCTTATATACGAGAGAGAGAGAGAGAATTCAGGGATGGAGTGAAATAAGAAGTGAGAATTACAAGTCCAAAAATTATAATGAACAATTCATTTAAGATGTTATTATCGTTATCCATCATCCATCCATCTAGGAACCTCTGCAGTCCGACTAGGGACCGAGCAGGCCGAGGGTGACCATCGTATTTATTCCCTTTTTTTTTGGTTTACGACTGTGTTTGGATCTCTGGGTTAACATTCACACTCACTCACTCATTATCGATACCTCTTTATCCTGTATTCATGGTCGCGGAGGGCACAAGGCGGGGTACACCCTGGACAGGGTGCCAATCCATCGCAGGAGACACACACATACACACACTTATTTACACACTACGAGTAATTTGGGAACGCCAATCAGCCTAATCTGCATGTCTTTGCATGACTGTGGGAGGAAACCAGGTTGCCTGGAGGAAACCCCCTAAGCACTGGGAGAACATGCAAACTCCATGCACACAGACCCGAGGCGAGAATCGAACCCAGACCCCAAAGGTGCAAGGCGACAGTGCTAACCACTAAGTCACCGTGCCTAATTTTCTAATATAAATCTAAAAAAATAATTTTAATAGATCATTTTCTTACTCATCATCTATACCACTTTATCCTGTATACAGGGTCGCGGGGGGACTGAAGCATATCCCACTAGATTTGGGGCACGAGGCGGGGCACACCCTGGATGGGCTGCCAATCATTCGCACGCTAATTCATACACCACTATCACGTTAGTCTGCATGTCTTGAGGAGGAAACAAACCAATCACGAGGAGATCATGCAAACTCCCAAGGTGGGAATCGAACCCAGACCCTGAAGGTTCCAGGCGACAGTGCTAAACATTCTACCGCCTTATCATCAATATATAGTCCCTTTAATATGTCGCGCATCTTTAGTCGTCGTATTGGCATTATTGTTAGTCGTCACACTCATCCCCTGTTCTCTCTCTCTTTCTCTCTCTCTCTCATCCTGCGTGTCTCAGTTTCCCTGCTTTCCATCTCCTCCATTTGTCTGTGCATTAAACAGCCTTATCGTGCTGCCCTTGGTGTATTGTTCTTATTTCCAGATGCTGCGCTACAGTGAATTATTGATGTCAGATTTTTTTTTTTTTTTTTTTTTTTTTGATACACATATGCAAGATCAATGTGTTTCGCAAGCTACCAGGGAAATGCATCTGAGCTTCTGAATGAGTTACACTGATAGCGAGATAGCGCGTGTTTTAAACCCACACCTTGCTTCTCCTTCTTTCTTTCAAGTCCTTTGGAATTTGTTTTCTTCTGAGCCGTAGGTTTTATTTGCCACCTTGTTAACACTGTATATATTTGTACGTGTGTGTGTGTGTGTGTGTGTGTGTGTGTGTGAGAGAGAGAGAGTACAGAATACCCGTAGAGAAGTACGCACACTGATCCCTGGTTATATTTACTCCCTCATTAATAAATCAGCAGATTTAGCCAATCAGACACGAGTTTTGGGTGTCAGGACACTTTGAAATCCTTCATTACATGGTCCGTGAGCACAAAAGGAAGAAAGTGCGTGTGTGTCCTCATTCATATACAAGCTTTTCGAATTCCTACTCAGATTAACCACACACCCTCCCTCACGCTCTCAAACCCCAGTTATTTCTGTCTGTGTGACTCAAGCGATGCTTTAGATACAAATTAGAGATGGTTTGAGATTAGCCTAGATTTTTTTTCATATAAAAAAGATGAAAATCCATGCTATCCCCCCCTCCCTCCCTCCCGCCCTTCTACTTAGCTTCTTTTTTGTGCACTAAAGACAGAAGTGAGTGGAGAAAATCGTAGCGCTGCGGAAAAAAAAAACGACAACAACAAAAAAAATTAGAAGAATGTCGCCGCTTTAATTAGCGCACTACGGAAAGTGCATGTGCTTAATACACGGGACGTTTGTCGAGCCGCATGCATTATGTATGACAATTCTGGAAATTCAAGTCACGCCGTTGAATTATTTAGCGAGTTGTATAGCGCCATAATCCAGCCCGTGCCAGGCTGCCAGGGTTTGAGATGCGCCGTAAAAATCGGCGGGTTATTATTAACTTATAACCCGATACGTCTTTGTGTCTCCGCGCGAATCTGGGGAATCAATCGGGAGCACGCTGACGTGTCCGAGCGTCTGAAAGGGCAGGGATTGGAAAAATGATTGAGAGGACAGGACGGGTGGATGATTTATTGACCGATGCATGACTTTCAACTGGAATGCTGAAAAGTCTGAGCATCACCTCTACCACCTGCTTTAAAGAAGGAAAAAAAAAAAAGACATTAGTAGATAGAACATTATACACTACAGTGCATAGATAATGCAGTATAGTGCACTTGCGTATGCGTGTGCACGTGTCAAGGTCTACAAGACATCCTTCTTGAAGGATAAAGAATTATTGCTTACTTGGTGTTGCGTGGTTTGGTTATTTAATTACCCCAGCAGGCAACAGAAGCCATTAGCGGAGAGAGAGAGAGAGAGAGATGTACAGCACAGGCGTGACGCAAGACCACAAAGACCACTGACCCTTGAAGCCGGAAATACAAAAGTACTTAATCTGCCTGGTCGAGGCATCTCAAGCTCTTGCGGTTTTGGTTTTCAGACTACATCGTCGTCTTATGGGTTTTTTATCGCGACTCGTGGACACGTCAGACAGGAGCGATACAGGATTTACGACTACGTTCTGCTTTTCATCTCCAGGCTTAAAATTGCTCTCCGGCAGCCTGCTTGTTTTTCACAGGCTTTTTGAGGTTTTCTGTTTTTTTTTTTTTTTCCCCATCGATCTTACAGTAAACAGTGGTTTTCTTCTCCTGTTCTCTCCTCGAACAACGCAGGTGTTTGGAAAAGCAAAGCGCTGTTAGTTCCCGTCAATATTTGCTCGAGCTCCTCCTCGCTGCACACTATAACCTTAACCGCTAATGGTAGACATGCCCGGTGCTGAAAGGCATCATCATTAGACTTGCAATAGATCACACTCAGGTTTGAGCTGATATATGTTTAAGGAAAAAAAGAAAGGGGAAAGAAAAGGGAAAAAAGCACGCTTTTTCTGCTTTACAAAGCGGAGTAATGACATCTTAGCAAGTCGAGATATGGCAAGAATAGACGAATGCATCTAGCA
Organism: Clarias gariepinus; assembly: GCF_024256425.1. Lineage (NCBI taxonomy): Eukaryota > Metazoa > Chordata > Actinopteri > Siluriformes > Clariidae > Clarias > Clarias gariepinus. The sequence continues at coordinate 6,907,581 of NC_071114.1, read as the reverse complement.
GTATATCTTGTTATAAGAATCGAATAAAGCAAAATCTACAATAACATTGATGCTATTCCTAGATCATTTCAAGCTTTATCTCTTTATACGTTCTTTCTCTCTTTCTGCTTTAAAAAAAAAAATAAATAAATAAATAAACACCAAAAATTACTTTAAATCTGCCAATAAATCAAGCGTAAAAAAAACGATTAGGGAGTGGCTTCAAATCGAGTCGCAATCATGTATTAAAGGTCCCCTATTTTACTACTTCTACTTCTAACAAGTTAAATCAAGTCTCCCCAAAGTGTGTGTTGATTCTCCAGCTGAAATACTCCTCAGATAATGCTAGGAAGAGGATCTTCTTATATGATGTCACAAAAGGGAGAAATCTAATTGGCTTGTAAGGACTCAGGTTAATATGAAAATGGAATGGAAAAAAAAACACAGGGATAAAAATGACAGTAAATGGCCCAAATGTTGAAACGTGGAGCAAGTGGGTGACAAGTTATCGGCCGGTTTTCAAGGATCAGGCGTTCCACTTGCTGAATGTTCACAGGAACGAGTGCAGTGGGCTCTGAGCCACCTCGACCAGGATCGTACAGCCTTCTTTAGAAAGTTCGCACCGTTCAAATGTCTCATCACCATACTGCGCTTGAAGTCTCCTGTAAACGTAAGTCCCGGTTTTGACTTGAACGGCCCTTGTGAAGACTCTTTGCTGGAGAATGTTGTAAGTCACAGATATTGACCGTCTGGCCTCGGGTTCAAGCTCAGTAATTAGTCACGTTAACAATTGCTGCGCTGATGGAGGACTCGACCACTCAAAGCAAATTAGTGCGTTACTGGAATTGGGAAAGTTTTAAGAGACTATTAATGAAAAAAGCATGAAACGTTAAATACGCAGACACTTTCACGCTGATGTTTTCTATTTTTGGATACTGTGTGCTCTGTGTGCTGTATGTCGTTCCGTAATGGAGTATGGACGGGCGTGTTTTGTTGTTCAGATCCATCTCATGTGACTTTGGGTCCTCACTGAACCAAAATGCTATTTAATAAGAGAGATGATAAAAATATACAATAGAATACAGTATACATGATACATGTTTAAATAAAGTCATATTAATGAGAAACCTGAATCTCTTTGGTGCCTCTTTGATTACAAAGTGAAAATCTAAATGTAAAAATCCATGCTGATAACTAAAAGCATATAAACACAGACTGTAAAGAAATCCCGGATGGTGCTGAAGATCACGGTGCTAATTATAAAGACTGAAGTGGATTTTCCCATTACGCTAGTACTTTCTGGACGAGGCTCCCGAACAGTAAGAAGCTTTTGAAACTGTCCTCCATCAGAGATGAACAATTTGTTCGCTCCGTGCTGTGACCCCAAAACACACACACGCACGCACAAAGCTGGGTTTTGTGGTGCACTTTGCCTTGAGGGAATGAATAGAGGCAGGATGCTGCTGAGCCTCCACTGCCTGGGTGGGAACACACAAGATTGTTCAAATCACCAGCTGTGTTTTGAAGTACCATCCTGCTTCTTTATTATTTCAGAATTATGCTGGCGACCCAGCAGGGCATTCCGAACCCTCGAGGGCTCTTGGGATGCTTCTCACGGGCCTCCTTGTGCTTAATTGTCTAAGTGGCAGGATCCACTTTAGGCTTCTGTTTGTTTGATTCAGATGTAGATTCTTTTGTATCGGATGTCCCGTTCTGGAAGAATATAAGAATTCATATATCATTAATATATTATAAGGACTAATACGACAAAGGAATAATATTTATATATATATATATATATATATATATATATATATATATATATATATATATATATTGCCGCGGAAATCATGTGCCACCTTTTCTTCTTTTTTCCCTTTCTTTTTTTAATGTTGGCACTCACCCAAGTTGAACTCAAGTTGTCTCTTCTTCTTCGAGTGCCCTCAGGTAAGTTCCTATGCTGGGGAACAAGGGTCTTTCTTGTGAGAAGCCAACAGAGAGGGATCTTCTTTTTTTTTTTTCCCTGCACTCATTTGACTCGGAAAAATCTCCTTTTTTTTAACCATAATAAAATGTTAATTTAAGAAAACATCATTGAAACAAACAGGCTCCTGCGTGAAATTTCTTTCTAGAGGAATAGTACATAACAGGTGTAACTGGAATTGTGTAAAGTTACCCAAAGAGGGATTTTTGGTTGTTAAAACATTGTGGCGAGGTTCATTTGGCACACCGTTTTAAAAGCTAGAATTATTTATAATGTTATTATAAAATAATGCCAGAGGAAAAGATGACCAAATGACAATGGGACAACGGATGAACAAATATGACTTCCATGACTTCCAATATGACTAAATATGACCATGCAATCCGCACAACAACTTGGCACAGGTTTTTTACTCCAGATGCCCTTCCTAAGGAAACCCTCCCATTTTATCCAGGCTTGGGGCCTGCATCCAGTGGCTAGGGTTTGGGATTTGAACCTGGCCATTTCACATAGCAGGCGAGAAACTTACCACTGAGCCTCTAATGCCCCAAAAGTGTTTCCTTTTTATCTTTTAAAAAGGATATATTTATTTCCATCTCTCAGATGAAATACATGCTTTTCTTCTTGATCACATTTTTTAAAGCGACTAATCTAATGGTCTGAGCATGGCCTTGAACTCCCTTTCCTGCAGTGAGAGAGCTTACTGTACCATTGGGCTGATAGTGCCGCTGAGGCTAGTAGATGTACACACAACGATCAGCCACTACCGAGTAAGTTGAATAATATTGATTATCAATTATATACCGGTAAACTGGTGGCAGGATCATGGGCTCCCAAGGCTCATCCATGCCTGTCGTGACCAAAGGCCAGCCTGCCTGGGAGCGATCCCATAGAAACGCCAATGTACATTAGCACAGATTTCTAAAAAAGAAAGTTAATGCTGACTATGATAAAAGGGTATCAGTACTACAGTATGTATGGTACTCAGCAGGCAAAGAGATCATGATTGTTGATCTTGCTTCCAAACTCCCCAGATCTCAATCTGACTGAGCATCAGTGGGATGTGCTGGAACAAGTCTGATCCATGGAGACCCCACCTTGCGACTTACAGCATTTAAAGGATCTACTGCTAACATCCTGGTGCCAGACACCACAGCACACTGTCAGATGTGTTTTTGAATCATGCCTCAAGGGGTCAGAGCATTCTTGGTGGCATAAAGGGAACCGAATTCCTACATTAGAGGTTTTAATGTTATGACTGATCAGTGTATATTGCTTTGTTAAACAAGGGAAGCTGTTGTGTCCTTCAGAGTCTCCGATCAGAATTCTAAGCAGTGTTAGAAACTTAATGTGGTCACATGTTGTGCAAGTGGTACAAACGTTGTGCAAACACTCCAATTAAAGAATCAGGTTTCGTTGTTTTGTGGGTGTATTTGCAATGTTGCGTTTGAGTCGTTCATTCAACGTTATCGTGACGCCATTTTATCATAGTCGTTCTGACTTTCACGAACAACATTGCAACCTAATGACATCTATATGATAGCGGCCATCTAACGTTAGGGGTCCCGTCCAAACTTTTTAATCATTATTCACATACACGGTTTTATTATAGGTGTATAATAAAAAGCAGAGATTAGACCATTGAGATGTTCGCAAGAAAAAAGCTCTTCAAACTGCTCAAGGTTTGAGTGAGAAAAACATCCCTCTTGAAAGATAACAAGAAATCTGCTATGTAATTATGACTAATCTGTAAATGATGTATGGAAATCCTAACTTTGATGTATGGATCATTTGCAATCACAGCACAGACATTTTGATGATATAAATTAGAAATTATAGTTGTGAATAAATTTGTGCTTGAAATTTTTATTAATCTGATTATGGAGCAGTTACGGCTGTGTAATCACATTTAAGCGCAATTGCTTTCCAGAGAGAACGACTCCATGTGGTAAAGTTCGTAATACCAAAGCCTCTTGTTCCTCATGTTTAGTCCTGAAAACGGTGTATGTCTATGGAGAAGTTGAATAACAGATGTAATTTCTGTTCATCACTGATTACAATCCTGATAGGGGACCGGGTGCAGGGGTTTGTCCGTGGGTAATTACAGTACAGAGGTTCGACCTGAGCAGTTGACCTTGTCGTATAGTGTGAACACTCGCTAGCACTCCAGTGAAAGGTTTCTCAGTGTTCCCACTGCGGTTAAATCAATGGTCGGTCCAAATGTGGAACAGGGTTCGCCTTTCCACTGAGGTGCAGCGTGTGCTCGTTTTTCCCCCCAGTGTTCTTAGATTGCTGAGTTGCAGGACATGTGGGTAATATGAACCCAGCGACTGCGGCCTTGTCTGTTACACGCATCGGGCTTGTCAGCACTTGTGTTTTGTACACAGTCTTATCTGTTTAGGGCAAGTCTTGTTACACCTCGCCTTTAGCCGTTTACCTGAGCCACGCCGTAAATAAAAGGTGCTTTGTTGTCATAAGAGTCCCGAAGCCACAGGGACAGTTAGAGCACTACTCCGGATACCACCTGGTTTTAAGGTGGGGGAAGGGTCTGACCCACGGTTGGACCAGCAATCCTAAAAAAGAAAAATTGTAACAGTTGAAGAGTATCCAAATATGGACGAGTGTTTTGGGCATTGCATCCGGTTTAATCCTAAACCCAGGTTACTGTACGTTCATGCGTGCAGGTATATTCCTACCTCATGCCCAGTGCTCCCAGTATAGGCTCTGGATCCACCGCATCCCTGATCAGTAAAAGCGCCTACTTAAGTTGAACGAACGGAAGTGGTATTCTCCAAATCAATATTTTGCTTTTATTTCTTTCTGGAAGAGAAAGAAAAAAAAACTCTTAAAACTCTCCCTTCCTTTCTATCTCCTGAGGAATGCTGGCACAACGGTAATAGACTTCCATACTGGCACTTAATGTCTCTGAGCGAGGGATCACTGGCGCCTTTTTAAACTTAGATCCATCTACAGACTACGGCTCTATGATTGATCCAAAGAAGGAGGAGTTAGTAACTCTTTTCATCTAGTCAGAGAATTGTTTGCAATACAGCCCCCCCTCTCTTTTTCTTTTTCTCTTTCCTTCTCCACACACAGTTCATTCTTGTCATTTTAGATCAGCTGTTTCATGGTTCAAGTCGTGACCTAATCCAGATACCTGATGATGAGATTATCCTGTCATCGACGTGAACTTTGTGCGTTCTCCACAAATCGATCGCCATAAAAGCCTGTTCAGGAACAAAGCACCCACTCTAGAACAGTTTAACGTTAAGAAGACAGGACGTTCGAATAGACGACCGGTGTTCAAGTCAAACCGGGACTATTGAACACGGTTATGAGAGTAAAACCTCCCATTATTTTTTTCTTCATATAATCCCCTGCTACACTAATGCACTTATCACAGTGTTTCACTAGGGCTTGGATACCATCAAGGTAGAAAGTTTTCTTAGTTCGTCGTAGCCATGATCGGAATGCCTGCCTCATATCTGAAATCCTGGCCTCCCAGGAATTCCTTTAAAGGCCCAAACATGGAAATGGCTTGGAGTGAGGTCAGGACTATATGGGAATGTGGCAATAACTCTTAGCCGAGTCCCCATAATGTGCAAGTGGTATTGGTGAATGATTGTGTGTACGGTTCTCACAGACAGATTCAAGTTGACAAGTTATCTGTTGATTTTCAAGGACCAGACGTTCCACTCGCTGAATGCTCACGGGAACGTCATTCATGGATATACGGCTTTCCTTGAAACGTTTGCTCTATTCAAATGTTTTACTGCGGCTAAGAGTTTCATCATCGTACTGTTCTTGAAGTCGTTTTTATGACTTCATTCATGAGAAATTTTACTACAAGTAAGTTGACTTGAACGCCCCTCATATACGACCACCCTGCACTGCCCCCCCCCCCTTTTTTTTTGCTGTGCATGTTTTTTTCTGAAAAACCATGAGAACTATGATTATTTTCATTTTACACAGGAGCAAATGTGTTCATAACAAACATACTGTAGAAACCACCCAGGTCACATTCGGCTCTGATGCCGTGGTTTTTTTTGTTGTTGTTGTTTTTTGCCTCAGCTAAACCAGAGGACCAGTCCATCACTGGTGTGTCAAACCCCCCCAAAAAAGGAAAATAAATAAAAAGCCTAGATGCTGAAAGGAAAAAGTTTTCATTTGATGAGAAATGCTGCTGTGTCTTTATAAGGTCAAGTGCCTTTTATAGCTGTAGATTGTGTACGGTTGCATCTTTTGGGTTTCGCTGCTTAATTTCCATAGAATTAACGACTGATGCTTTTCTTGACAAGTCACTTCAAAGAATGTGCAGGGTTTGGCTGTCTGGCACTGCAGTTTAAGCAGAATGTTCTTTTTTTTTTAAGAACACACACACACACACACTCAGTATGGTAGGCTATGGAGAGTTGACAGAAACAGTGGTTCTTTATTCCAGTCCTGGGTGCATGTTTCCCTGCTCTAACACACCGCACCAGTGTCAAAGTAACCAGGACTGATGAGTAAAAAACCTTCTCCAAACACTCGCTCTCCAGCACATAAACATGACGGCTGGCGGCCAGTATGTACATAAATTCTGCACATGCTTCTAATGAAATAATTCCAGGTGGTGCCTGCAGTCAGTATTTACATAGCTAACTGCTATGGCACTTTATTCTTACATTTATAGTAGAATAGACTCAGAGACACAGTGTTCGCTCTTTTTTTTTTTTTTTTTTTTTTTAGGTATGGGCCTTTTTTCTGGTTCTTGGCTAATGCTTCCTTGATTTTAAGATGAGTATTCCTTGTTTTAGGCTAAGTGACCATGTCTTTATGCTAACCATTCCTCGCGTTTACAGCTAAGTATTCCTTACTTTTAGGCTAACTTTTCCTTGTCTAATTATTCTTTTGTTTTTAGGCTAAGTATTTCCTTGTTTTTATGATTATTCCTTGTTTTAAGGGGAAGCAGTTATTTGTTTTTAAGCTAACTATTTATTTGTTTAGGCTAAGAGATGCTCACTTTAAGGCTAACTATTCCTTGTTTTTGGCTAAGTATTCTTTGTTTTTTATGCTAACTTTTCCTTGTTTTTAAGCCAACTATTCCTTGTTTATTAGGCCAAGTATTTCTTTGTTTTTAGGCTAAGTATTCCGATGTTAGGCTAAGTATTTATTGTTTTTTAGGCTAACTTTTACTTGTTTTTAAGCCAACTATTCCTTGGGTTTAGGCCAGGTAATCATTTGTTTTTAGGCTAAGTATTTCTTTGTTTTTAGGCTTAGCGAACTGTTTGCGCTTTGAGGCTAAGTATTCCTTGTTTTTAGGCCAATTTTTCTTGTTTTTAAGCTAACTATTCCTTGTTTTTAGCCTAGGTATTCTTTGTTTTTATAACTATTCCTTGTTTTAAGGCTAAGTTTAAGGCTAACTATTCCTTATTTTCAGGCTACTCTAAATATTCTTTTACGGCTAACTATTCCTTGTTTTTAGGCTAACTATTCCTTTATGGCTAAGAGATTCTTGATTTTAGGATAAGTGTTTCTTGTTTGTAGGCGAACTATTCCTCTACTTTTACGGCCAAGTGTTTGTCATGTTAAGGTCGACTAATTGTAGAAACCAGTTGATTCTATCGATAGACTAAATTTACTACTGGAATGCTTTAACATGTTAACAAATATATAACTCTAAAACGCCACAAACAAATCAGCAGTACAGCACTTTGCTATGAAATTGTTATTTATTTTACTCTAAGAACACATTCATAGTCATCTAGTTTTGTAATTTTCTTGCATTTGGATTTTGCGTTCTGTATGTCTTTTTTCTCCTTAAGCATGCCATGAATTTAAATTTGACTACACACTATAACAAAAATTTGTGCTTTGATTTTTAGCTGATAATAGTAATCAGTGTATTAAATAGCTTTTCTATACTCTGTCATATTACAGCCTTCTCTTCACATTTCCGCTGCTAAGTGAGCCGTGCCATACTGTACTTAAATACCCCTGCTGAATTTGGTTACCCATCCTGCGCAGAGTCCATGCGTGTTTTGCCAGAACATACAGGCACAACCATAAATGGTGCACACCGTGGAATGACTGAACACAATCGTCACAGAATCCCATCCCTGCTGGCACAAAAATAAAAAGTAATCCAACCTTCTGGTGGAGAGCAGGAATTGATTTAAGCAGCTTTAAAAAATCAATTTAATGCTTCTGATTTTTCCCCCCTTTTGTTTTATTTACTCAATAATATTTTTACTACACCATGAACAAAGTAAAAGCTGTACAGTTGTGGCGAATTCAAAATGACTCCCTATACATTTAGGTTTTATATTCCAAACAGGACAGAAAACTAACCCGGCACCATATATACAGGGGGCGTTCGAGCCAAACCAGGACTTTTAATTGTGCAAAAAAACAAAATTATCAAAATGATGAGAGTAAGAATTCCCTTTATTTCTCTTTTCTTTATAATCCCCTGCTATACTAATGCATGTATCTTGGTGTTTCACTAGTGCTTGGATACCATGAAGGTAGTTTTATCAGTACACTGGACCATGATTAGAGACACAGTGTTCGCTTTTTTTTTAGGTATGGGCCTTTTTTTCTGGTTCTTGGCTAATGTTTCCTTGATTTTAAGATGAGTATTCCTTGTTTTAGGCTAAGTGACCATGAATCAGACTGTCTGCTTCATGTTGGCCTCCCAGGACTCAGAGGTGGCAATAACTCCCATCTCTTCCCACATACAGGTTCATCTCTTCTCCAAGTTAATCAGTCGATTGTTAAGGATCAGACGTTCCGCTTGCTAAATTTTCACGGGAACGACTGCAATAGGCTCCATTTGCACCATTAACATGTTTTACTGTGGCTAAAAGTCTCATCACCTATTGCGCTTTTGTAAAAGTCTATCAGCTTCACTCATGAGAAGTTTTATCACAAGTCCCGGTTTGACTTGAACGCACCTCGTATATAAAAGGTACTGTCACACTTGGCTGTGTTTTCATGCATGGCCAGCCATAAATAAAACGTACCGTATCCTCTTTGTTTTCAGTAAACACTAAAGTATTGTCAGTGTGTTTATAGAGCAAACTCTCTTCCTCCTCCTTTACTAGTTCACACTGTGGAACACAAATAACACAGTGGCACACATTTCAGCATCAAATGAGAGATGCCTGCTTTCATTTTCAAAAGAGTTTATTCAAATTTCGAATTTTTTTCTACCCGAAATGCCGTAGGGTTAGCCTCGGGATCAGATTTATATTTTTGTTTGCTCTTCCCCAGCAAGCGATTATGATTTTATGAAAATGAACATCCTTTGCTCGCCACAATATTAAGAATAACATCTATATTAGAATACGTATATTGAAAAATTATGAAAGCCTTCATGAGAAAAAAAAACGGCATGGTCACTCTAGAGAAAGCCTGGGTTGCTTTTTCTTCTTTTTTCTTTCCACACTAAGTGACATTGTGTGCACATTGTTGTTGGCAGTCTGTTCCACAAAGTGACAAGACTCTGGAGGGGCTTACGCAGATCGACCAAATCCACACCAGGTGGTCCACGGCTAGATCTGGCACCATCTCCGAGGCGTTTATAAAGATGTGACATACCAACATAAGGGAGGATTACGGGTTTTTTTTTTTCGACCTGTTGCGCGCACACACATATAACGCACCCTGTGATTACTGTAAGCGTCTTAGCAAAAGCTCTAACGCACCATGCTTAATAAGAGTTAGGCCGGGTGGGATGTTTACAGAGAGAGAGACACTTAAGCTTAAAGAAAGACGCCTAAGTGTCATTACTTCAACTGAACTTCCAATCCCAGCTCTTCCGCTCAGGTATTTAGTTTAATGCCAGTTATATGCTGGAAATATCAGGTGTCTGGGGATTCAAAGACTGTTTGGGCATCTCGGATGTTCGGCAGAATTTGCTAAGGTTCAAATTGCCAGGGAAAAAAAAGGATGATGGAAGTTCTAACGCTTTGAGAACATTTGAAGAAGTTCTACATTTCACACCACTACAGGAAGTTTTGCTCCTGCCATTGTTTGTTCTCTCCTTTCTTTCCATCCTACCTCCTTTCCTTGCATTCTTTTTCTTTCTTTCCTTCCTTCCTTTCAATTGTAATCTAGGACCTCGTTGCTCATTCTCTGTAATGAATGTTACATCACCAGTGAGTCATGTTGCCATCGCTGAGTGTTAAGAGGTGCTGCCTGAATCAGGAGTATTGATTTTATGTACTTGCCGTGTCCTCTTCACCTCAACACGTCTCTCTCCCTCTCTCTCGGCCACATTAGAAGTGTGCATGTATCGTCATATATCGGCGCTGTGGGTTGCAAACTTTGCATTCCCATATTTCATTATTATTATAAATCAATGCTTTTTGCCAGCCTTAAAGTCTGTCTCTAGGTTTTACAAATATTTAACTAAAGTATTAAGAGCTTGCGATCAGAAACTCAACAGATCCTCAAACTGTCCCCAAGGTTTTTTTTTTCTCTTAAATTTTCCATCAGGGAACTTACAAAAATAAAAATAAAAAGTTGACATGCTGTATGATGCTAATTTGTTTATTTTTTTAGAATGCAATTTAATCAAATAAGCGATTTAATCCATCTTAAGTGCTCGTTAATCAATTTCAAATTGGTAAATTCCTTGAAAACATAACGCAGCTTGCATTTTCCGCAAATGTGAAAGTATCACTGCTTCTTTTTCTTCTTTTTGAGTTTATGCGTGGTTTGTGCAATACCACCACCTACTGGACTGGAGAGAGGAGCAGAAGCAAGGGGGAAATATAGTTAAACGTCCCAGTGGTGCTTCAGCCTATTATCACCACTCGTGTAATGCCTCTCGTCCAATCATATTGCTCGGTCAGAAATAACTTAGGTAATGCTTATAAGATCAAACCCGGTCATCTTTAGCGCTACTGAATCGAATCAAATTGTAACTCGCAATGCCCCCCAAATCAAATATAATCAACAGTCTATCTTTGATTTACAGTTTTGACATAAACATGAATAAAAACTGCAAGAGCTAGGCAAATTTAGTGCTTTGAAAGGGACAGAAGTATTTAAAAAAATAATAATAATAAACAATCTGGTGAACAGTTCTGCTTAGCACTGAATGACGTGCCTCACCCTGCTGCTCTACACTGGTTCTTTATATAGTTGAAATATTTGTGGCTGTTGGTGCGTCTTTTGTGTGTGTGTGTGTGTCCTCAGATACTACTCTTTTACTCGTTAATTCATTTGATTGTTTATTGCGGAGGCTCATGTTCGAAGGACATCATATGATTCAAGGATTTTTCAGACCAGCCCACTTTGTGTTTGTGTTTTTGTACGTGTGTGTGTGTGTGTGTGTGTGTGTGTGTGTGTGTGTGTGTGTGTGTGTGTAGGTAATGTGGTTTAAAAGCCTTATTTGTGCTCATTGTGCAGGTCTTCCTGAGGGAGACTTGGCCTGCTTCCAGAGTGGATGCATAGGGAATCAAAAGGCTTCACTACAGGCTGGGCTCTCAACAGAAACCTTAGCTCATTTCTAAATCACTTCATGCTTTTATATATCAATTACACACCGCTTCTGCTGCAGTGGAGCTTACAGGGCCGCGTGCTTTTACTTTCCTGTTTGTTCAAGTGCTCGCAATCCTTTCAGCGCTGTTAGATTACACCACGGCCAGATCTCAGGGTTTTTTTTTCTTTGTTTTTTATTTTTGTAACTCGGTAGCCCTTTTTTTTGATAAATATCAGTATTTAAGTTTTTTGTGCTGCTTCTAGAAATAACATTTTAAAAGTAGCAACCTGGCCACGCGAAACGCAAAAGATGTAGATCTGAACAAACCAGTCAACGTCCATTTGTCCTCCTCCCTCTGTCCTTGTTCCGGCCTGCGTGCTATCAGGTTACAGGATCGTGTTCTGTTATTTTGAAAGTGGAAACCGAACCTTATCCAGCATGCGTACATCTGCTGCTCGTCTCATCAGGGTTTACTGATCCGAGGTGCTTTTGGGCAAACTGTACACACGCAAGGCTGTATAGCTTTTAATCTGACCCTGGGATTATGTTAATCTTGCTGGGGTTATTTGATGGCATGTAAATTCTAGTCATCTGTATGTATGATGTGGCAGCACGGTGGCCTTAGTGGTTAGCACTTTTGCTTTGCACCTACAGGGTGCGGGTTCGATTCCCTCTTCGGGGTTTGTGTGCATGTTCTCCCCGTGCTTGGTGGGTTTCCTCCGGGTGTTCCGGTTTCCTCCCACAGTCCAAAAACATGCAGATTAGGACGGATTTCTGTTCCCCAAATTGCCCATAGTGTGTGAACAGATGTGTGAGTGTGTGTGCTCCCCGTCCAGGGTGTACCCCGCATCGTGCCCTAAGTCTCCTGGCATAGGCTTCAGGCCCCCCCGCGACCCTGTTTACAGATTAAAGGTGTACAGATGATGCATGATGAGTATGTATAATGTTATAAACACACAAATCTATATAATTAAATGTATATAGCATTAAATATTTATTATAACAATGGACTTAGCGTAAACCCTACATGGACACAACAAAATCTATTCAATCTTTTCAATTGTTTTAGAAGCAAATATCCCTCCAAACCCATCAAGGACGAGTCGATCTATGAAACGATCACGTTTTTATCATAACGTTTGATTTATTTGACAGAAGACGTACCCATCATGTAGTCTGAGTAATTGGATGAGCGGTACAAGCAACAGCGAAGGGCGCAAAGCTACCCCCTAGAGAAAGGGGATTAATTCCGCAGTTTAGAGCAGTAATCTGTTTTGTGCTGCTTAAAATATAAACCATCGTGCTTTATATTAATATCTCCAGTGATGGAGTGAGTGCTGTTAGGAATTAAGACCTGCTAAATATCTCTTCTCTTTCTTTTTTTTTTCCCCATTTCTAAATTATGCAAGCGGGACAGGAAACGAATGGCCATGGCATTTAGTTCGTTAAGGCCAGACGATTGATTGGCTTGGTTGCCACAGGAAAGCGCGCAAGTGGTTAATTAAATTTGATTACTTTGAAATGCGCCAGAGAATCGGCCTGATCAATGCTATCGCCGCTGAGTGGTGGCGTCCTCTTTTGTTTTGTCTCCCTCTCTTTCTGTCTGTCTTTCTTTTTCTTGCTTTTCTTTCTCTAGGTCACTCCACATTGTCATGATGTACTATACATCATCAAAGTCTGCACCTGTAAAAAGCTCTAGCTTTTGTTCTTTTGAAACAGTATTGTTTGTGTGGTCTTGTGGTTACCCGCTCAGCCCCTGTTTTACGACATTATTGTAAACACTCGCTCTTTGTGTATGTAGCTTTATGGTACGCGCCTACAGATGGCGGCTCTGCTTACGTGTTTTGTGACTTAAACAGCAGTTTGAAAAGTTTGTTGTCTTCGCTCGCTTCTTCTTAAAAACGCAGCCGCTATTTATTTCACTTAGCTCAAGCTTTTAAAGAGTCTACGTTCAGGTAGCGATTCTTCACAATTTATGTATAATTGATCCGTTGAGACGTAAACAAAGTCTTTGCGATTGTTAAGATGAAAAATGCAAGCTTTTAGAGACACGGACGACATAAAAATGGTTATATGGAATATTTTCTTGTTTCTTTTTTTTTTTTTTTTAAAAGGATTACCTGGTGGCTGTTCTGTCGCACTTCAGCAGGTTTTCCTCGTCTTTTTTTATTGCCATGTTTTGAATCCACTCGTCCCAAATCAATCAAGTTCTTCTTCTTCTAACTGATCACCTTTATTTTCACGATGAAACATTTGAAGTAGTGCCAGATGATGATCAATCCTCCATGCACAGATCATGAGATCTCATTGAATGGTTTATGAGTGTCAGTACAACGTGTGAACCATATGCCGTGACCTGGACCAGATCTTGAGCGAACTAAAAACTTCAGCGAGATTGGCAAATTTAAAACAGTACTTCACTACAATCGTCTTGCACCTACAGGGTCCGGGTTCGATTCTCGCAATCATATATATATAAAATAAAGCAGTATAGACGATGAGTAAGTGAGTTTGATTTTATTCCCATATTGTGACCTCATATAAGAAGAGCGCACTCCGCTGTGGCGACCCCTCAACAGGAGCGTCCGAAAGACCCACAATAATCAAGAAACCACAAACGACTATTTGGTCATTATAGTCTTTAGACGTGTTTTCGGTTGGTTTAAGGTTTCTTACAGCTGGATGAGGAACTTAAATGGGTTTCTTGTGTTTAAATGAGGTATGCGTGGTAACTGTGTCGAATAGGTTCATTGTAAAATACTCAGGAGTCGTCTTAGAAGAATAGTCCAGTTACTGGTAGTGTGCATAAACAAACCGTCTGCCACTGTGTTATAAAATGGCAGTTTTCCAATACCACCACGGTGAGCAAATTCAGCTCTAAAAAAAGAAAAAAGCCATTTGGATTTAAAAACCCAAATTTTCCTTTTTTAAATTCTTTTTTTAAGGGTGTGTTAAATTTCGATTTAGAAAAAATAAAAACTATGAAACGGCCCTTTTTAAACGTGTGTGTAATAGACTCAGAGGATCTGAAGGGGAAAGCCTGGGGTCACCTTGGTGGAAACAGGAGACGCTGAAGTGTCTGAATAAAAAGTCATTAATGTCAACTCGACAGAGACGCGTGATAAGGGAGAGGAATCGCTGCTAATCCATGCAAATTTATACACTTTATCTACTTCTTGATCTCTGGTCAGTCTATCAACATGTTCTTAAGGATGCTAGAACCCTTCCTTCCTTTCTTTTCCCCCCCTTTCATCCCTTTATCTTTCTTCCGTCTGTCATTATTTTTATTCCTTCATTCTATCTTTTTTTCTCCTGTTTTCTCCTTTGCTGCCCTCTTTACTTCATACAATCCTTTTTTCCCCTTCCTGTTTCCTTTCCTTCCTTCTTTTTCCTTTTTTTGTCCATCCCTGTCTTTTCTTTCCTATTTTCTTCGTCCATAATTTCCTTCCTTATTCTTTTTCTTCCTTCCCTTCATCTTCTCTTTTAGCAGTTTACTTTTTCTCCTTTCTTTCTCCATTCTTTCATTTTTTTTCCTATTGTCCTTTCTTCCCTCCATCCTTTTCCTCCATTTGCTCCTTCCTATATACATTTTTTTCTATTATTTCCCCTTCTTCTTCCTTCAGTTGTTTTTTCTCCTTTATTCCTTCCTTTCTTTTATCCTTCCCCCTTCCTTCTTTTCTTTTGACCGTCCTTTCTTTCTTCCCCTACATTCGTCCGTCATTTTTTTTAATCCTTCCCCATTCCTAATTCCTTTTTCTTTTCCTTCCCATTTTCTTTTCTTATTCCGTAATTCATTTTCCTTCCTCCCTTCTCTCTGCCTCCACAGTTATCCATTTTCATTCATTTCCATTCGTTCTCCCTTATTTCTCTCTTGTATTTCCCTTGTTCCTCGGTACTCTTCCCCTCTTTACCTGCCTACACACACACACACAGAGTTATGTTCATTTGTCTCTATTGAGGGGTGTCTTCAGAGAGAGCACTGAGGATGCACTAAAATAGATCAGCCATTTCATACCGAGAGCGAGCCCATATACACTCACTTACATCAGTCCTGTTCTTTTTCTCCCTGAGGTGTTCCCATATTCCACCAAGAATCGCGTGCACGCACACACACACACACACACACACACACATTTGTCATCTGAAACCCGGCCATGTACAGCGCCTGCGGGTTCATTGCTCAAGAAATCCGGTGTCAGAGATGCAGAACGTCTGTGTTTGTGAAAACACAGGGCTTTTTAACATGGGATAAGCTCTGGGCCTGCTTCTTCATTTACACACACACACACAGCGCTAAAGTCGCATTATGGGGGGGGGGGGACCATCCAACATCTAAAAGTAGGTCTAAAACATGATGAGAACACTTTTCGTAACACGTGAGCAAGCTTTCGGGCAGCTTTCAATAAAATATCCTGTTTCTCCTGTGAGGAATACGTCGGTCTCCGCAGCACCTCGGGCTCTGTAAATGCAAGAAAAAAGAAATTATACGAACTTTCAGCAAGCAGCCAATAAAGGCGTTTGAGCACAAACTCATTCAGGCGTAGCCAGCCTGTGCACTTTTAGTTTCGATAGTGTTTAATAAAAAAAAATATATATATATATATATAACGGGAGCAATAAGACAAATAATAATATAGCCTTGAAAATTCTCAGTATAGTCCATATTTTGTCTCTCGTCCTCTCTTGTCTCGCTTCCTTTCTCTAGGGATAGTTTGGATAGAGGCATATTATAAAACACTTTCCAGGAAAGTGCTCTTATCGTCTGTTTTAAAGTGCTGAAGCCTGGGTCATGTGATAGCATGTAGTGCTTCCTATTGCTGCCTGGAACAAGCTGTTAATGCTACCTAAATAAATTAACCTGTATTTGCCTCCGCGCCGACCCGAGACCGGAGAAAGTGTTCCGTTTCCCTCCAAAAACTTTTTTTTAACATCAGCTCAGAAAAAAAAAAAATGAATACGCGCTGCTTCTACGCTGACGTGACGTTTCTCAAGTCTCGCATCCCAGACGGTTTTAAGCCTCTTCCAAATAATTGTTTTCTGTGCAAGAAAGACGAGAAAGATTAAAGAGATTGGAGAAAATCAGGGGCCGCCAGATGTTGTCTGGTTTTACAAACATCCAGAGCGATCGTCCGTCCCGTGCCAGACGCACTCGGTCATCTCAGATTCCGATCTACACTTTGATACGACGTTCCTCCTTAATTTTTCGGGCTCCTGCGAAGTCGAACATCACGGCACAGCGGAAAGCGCCGACAAAGGCGGGAAAAGGTTCTCGTGGTTGAGGGAGGCCAATTTGACCTTCTTCAGAGCCTCCTCCCTGCTGAGCCAGTGTCTTTTTAGATTTTCGTTTCTTTTCTTCCCCCCTTCCTTTTCGGCTGTCACCGTCATTACGGCGCCTTTTTAAACTTTCTTTTGAAGTGCGTTTGAAACCGCGCCTTACCCATACGTGGGAAAAACGTGAGGGGATTCAGTGGTGTGTCATTAGCATAGAGTACATGTGAAGGAAGGTAATAGACAGTTCACAGTTTAAATGCTTTAATGGGGCTCAGTCTGCCTTTGGCTCTGTCTAACCCAAAATACCAGTTTTAAAGTGATGTGGATCTGAGTTCAGGACGGATCGCTCCCGCTGGTTTGGGACACAAGTGAACTGTGCATTAACTGTAACACTCATACTGACACCGTTAGCCGTTATATTTGGCAAGCATTACTACGTGCTTATCTTGTTCTTTCTATTCTTTTGTTTTTATTTCCCTCTTTATTCTCTTTTCTCTTTTTTATTGTCTAATTTATTATTCTTTCCTTTTTCCTTTTCTGTCTTTCTTTCTTCCTTTCCCATCTTTCTTTCTTCTCTTCCTGTCTACCTTTCTCCCTTTCTACCCTTCTTTCTTTGTTTCGTGTATTTCCTCCCTGTCTTACTTTCTTTCTTCCATTTGCGTCTTTCCTTCTTTTTTCTTTCCTCCCTTTTCATCTATGTTTCATCTATCTTTTTTTCTTTCCTCCCATGTTTTTTCCCTTCTGTCCGTTTCCTCCTGTCTTTCTTTCTTTCTTTCATTACTTTGTGTCTTTCCTTCCTTTCTTTCTTCTTGTCTTTTTTCTTTCTTCCTGTCTTACCTTCCTTTTTTTCTTCTCTTCCCATCTTCCTTTCTTCATTCCTTCCATTCTTCAGTTTTCTTGCATTCTTTTGTTCCTTTTTTCTCTTTCCTCCCTTCCCTTGCTTATTAATTTCTCCCTTCCTCCCTACCCCTTCCTCTTCTTCCCTCCTTCAATTTCTCCTTCTTTCCTTTCTTCCTTTTCTCCATTATTACTTCCTTCCAACAACAGCGGTGTGTCATTATGACACATCAGTTAAAAAACAACAATAATTATCTCCACATCTTGTGGAATGTCCATGAAACAAATTAGTTATCACTTCTCTATAGCGGCTCTAAACTTCATGACCAGGCCTTTTTTCATTCTCTTTAAGTTTATCCTGGGAGAAAAAAAAATAAATAAAAAATGCTGACACTGGAGACGACTTCCCCCAAAAACCTTGGGGTCTTGGAGCTTGTTTGTGAACTATGAGCACAAGGAAGTGAACACCCTGGATGGGGTGCCAATCCATCTCAGTGCACATGCACACAAATTCACATACCCAATCATACACTCGGGGCAATTTAGAAATGCCAATCCGCCTACTGCATGTTTTTGGCCAGTGGGTGGAACCTGGAGTACATGGAGGAAACCCACCAAGCATGAGGAGAAGATGCCATCTCCATGCAGGTGTGAGGCGACCGTGCTAGCCCTTTTATCAACAGTTAAACTTTTTTTAAATTTATTTTTAAACACTTCACATGTAGTGAACTAACTTCCCAGGTTAGTTGTTACTATGGAAACAACGATGTATTAGAACAAGCATATTAATCTAAATCTGCTATTTGCCTTTTAGACAAGCTGCTGTTGAGAAAATAAGACCTTTTGATCAGATACAATCAAGAACTCGGCAGCATTGTGGAGGAATATTGGCCGTGGGTAATTTTACAATATTACCAAAAATTAACTGTTTATTACTCTGAACATACCAGAAATACAAAGGACGTTCAAGTCAAACAAGAATTTGTGATAAACTTTGTTAATTATAGGCTTAGGAAATACAGAAATTTAGTACGGTGATTAGACTCTTAGCCGCTCTTAACCACTAGACTAAGAATAACTCGTTGCCAAATTTTAAAATAGTCTGTAGGAACTGTACACGCAATCATTCACCAAGACCGCTTTCACATTAGGGTAATTATTGCTACATTCCCCGTACAGTCCTGACCTGAGCTGAGCTCCAAACATGTTTGGGGCGTTACAGGAGTTCCTGGGAGGCCAGCGTTTCATGACATGCAGCAGGCAGTCCGATCATGGCGCCGGTGTACTGAGAACACTTTCTATCTTGATGGTATCCAAGCATTTGTAAGATCCTGGGATTAAGTTTTTCTCTTATTTTAAACAATCAATGACTTGTACATGCGTATATAATATTTGTTCACACATTATGCAGTACATTAATCTCATAAACTGCACGGACTGAATTCTTAGAGGTTACTTTGGGTAAGAGCGTCTGAATCTCGAGAAGGTGAAGCCGGGGATATTCACATTTCAAAGCCATCATATTGCTACAAGAGAAGCCAAAGCCTGCGCAGATGAAACCGTGTGACGTGAAATGGAGACACGGGTATAGTGCATTAGTCTTCGTTCGGGCTCGTATTCAGCCATGTCAATATTGTCTGGACCACAGCTCTTGCCGCCTTCTTCCTCCTCTCCACTCCGTATTGACTCGGCACTGCAGAGCAAACACGTTGTGGCAACATTGACGTAACGCAGAGAGCTGAGTAATTGAGCCCTATAAGAGAAGGTGCTATTGGCTTTTCCAGTGTTGTCAGATGTTGAAAAGATGAACAGGGACAGAGGAGAAGGGAGAACTACGACTAGATGGATGACTGTAGAAGTTTATTGAATAACGCGCTCTTCTTGCTTAGAGATGATAATGCTGATAGTCGACAAGCCTGTACACAGCGCGCTTGTTCGCCGCACCTTTTGTGTGTGCATGTGTAAATAAAGTACCCCACAGGAGCGTCTCTGTGATCCTGCCTTTCCCTTTCTTCTCTGCCATTCTTTGCCTTTCCTATTTATATCCATTAGGTCACTGCGGGTTCACAGTTGTGCGAGTCGATGTTTGGGAATAGTTTAATTGCCGTATTAGTTACATAATTAAAACGTACAAATGTAAGCATTAACAACCTCCCCCCTCCTCCTCTCCCGCTTTCCATCCTCCCCTTTTTTTCTGAATAATTAATCAACCCCATTCACCGGGAGATCTCTAGGCACACCAGGATGTGTTTCCATGTCATGCAACACCTAAATTTCTCTCCCTTCTCCTTCACAGACCGACAACTTCCCCACCGAGCCCAATTACATGGGGAGCAGGCAGCAGTTTGTTCAAAGGTAAGTCCTATTAAATTACTCTCTCAGCTGTCACATATGCCCGGACACCCTTTCCACCCACCCCACCCCTTTCGACTAGCGAAGCCTCGAATTTAGAAACCCATCCCGTATAGGTTGTTTACGCTTTCTTAATGTATTTGTCATCATGTAGCAGTTCCACGTTTAAGGATCCGGAGCGGGTGAGTCTGAGGGACAGCGGACACGGGGACAGTGACCAGGCCGACAGCGATCAGGACACCAATAAGGGCTCGTGCTGCGACATGTCCGCCAAGGAAGCGCTGAAGATGAAGGCAACTGGGCTCAAACCTCAACCTCTAGAACAGGGTATGTATCAGACAAAACTTGTGCCTGTGGGATTTTTTTCTTCTTCTTTTATTTAAGTAACATGTACAATAGCGCCTTGGGCAGGTAGCTTGGAAACAGACCAAAAAAAAACGAACAAGTTTAACTGGTCTGATTGCTGCAAGGCTTACTGGCGCCAACTACAGGATTTTAACCAAACACCAATAAATGAGTGGGGAAAGACAGAGCTAGAGTACATAAAATACACAAGAACTAATATTTAATTTGGCCAGCTTCACGTCTGATTAATCAAAAATGATTTCTTATTCTCCCAGAACCACTCTTTCACAATTTGAGTCATGGAGTATTTCCAGTTCTATCAGGGTAGAAAACTCCATAGATGTGATTAATCTGGTCATCCAGTACATTCAGGTCGTCAGCTGACTTCATTTTATTGCCGCATAACGTTGCTGAGTCTAGACCTGAGAGACTGGAACAAGCTCAGATCATAACACTGCCTTCAGAGGCTTGTACAGTGGACACTACACACGATCGCTTCATGCGCTTCCCTCCTAACCCTGACACACACATCGCTCTGAAATAGGATCAATCTGGACTCAACAGACCTCATGATCTCTTTCCAATGTTCCCAAGTCCAATCTTTATGCTCTAGCAAACTGCAGACTTTTTTTTTCCTGATTAGTCTCAATAACAAATGGTTTTCTTATGGACGAACAGTGGTTTAGTCCCAATCCTGTGAGTTCTCATTACATTATGTGCATGTGTGTGTGTGTGTGTGTGTGTGTGTGGAAATGCTGTTTCTTTCACTATCAAACACAGCTCTGATTTCTACGTCCATTTCTTATGATGCAACTTCACCAAGCGTTTAAATCATCTCCCTTCATGTTCTTTGTTTCGGACCACGTTTCTTGCGACGGTTCCGAACTATTCTTCCGGGTATGAATAATGCCTTGGCCGGTTCCTTAACGCAATTCCGGTATCTCTAATGTTTTTTCTTGGACTCTATCTGAAATGGCCACCTTGGAGACCAGTGTGTGCTCTCCATGCTTGCTTGATTTCCATTACCGCTGATCGGCGAATCATTTTTCACAAGTTCCATGTTTTTCGCTTTAATGCGAGCACTGTGCAACTAAAATAAATGAGCAAATTGTTTGACAGTTTCGACTGGAAAAAAAACGAAGCAATATACAGTATATGAGAGAGAGTCCATAACCCCCCAAAAAAAAAAAAAAAACTGAGCTTCGTATTTCAGTGCCCTCCTCCTAATTTATTTCATTCTTGGTTTAATAGGCTTTATTGGCGTGATTGTTTTACAGACAACATTGCCAAAGCAATTACAAGTTGGTCGACAACGTATAACGCGCCGCGTGCCAATACATAAACAACATTAATAATTTACTTTGGCTCCCCCGCTATCTCTGACTCTCAGTTCAGTTTAGCGTTGTTTCATGTCTGCTTTTCACACCGCATTGCCAAAGCAATTACAAGTCGGTACGCGATGCCATAATGCGACGAGATCCCTACATACGACCGACATAGCGTTTCATTTACACTTCCCCGAAACTTTTCCATTCTTCAGCATTCAGTGCCCTCGCCCGTGTTGCTCCACATCCGTATTATTCATCGCCATTCTATTGGATCTTCTTTTTTATTTATTTCCCTAATCTCTCTCCTTTTTTTTTCCTCCGTTATTTGATCTGCCAAAATGTACAGCCGGTCTGCCTTTCAAAGCCTCTCCTTTTCTCAGTCTTCCCTCTCCATCCGCTTTATAATCTTTCTTTTTTATCTCACACCCCAGCCAATGCCATTCACTCATGTCTTACTCTCTCTAACTCTCTCTCTCTCTCTCTCTCTCCCTCTCTCATTCTTGTATTCCAGCACCGTTCTCAGTTTATCAA
Organism: Clarias gariepinus; assembly: GCF_024256425.1. Classification (NCBI taxonomy): domain Eukaryota; kingdom Metazoa; phylum Chordata; class Actinopteri; order Siluriformes; family Clariidae; genus Clarias; species Clarias gariepinus. Next base: position 6,885,482 of record NC_071114.1, on the reverse strand, counting down.
TCCAGACAAGCCCATTATGATTTTATAAGCCAAACCACTTTAGCCTCTCCATTTAGTCCATGCTGGGGAAGCGCTGGGAGCGTGCTTCTTTATAACTTTCATAATGGAACATGGAAAGCGACTTATCGCGCAGCAAGAGAAATTACGTGCTCAGCCTGATTAAATATGAATAATTATTCCCCATTCCGTGTCGGTGCGACAAATGACATGTGACATTCCTTGAACAATTCCTTGAACTCCACCGACAGAAACAAAGTCATATGTGAGGAGGCCGGAAAATTATTTGCCCTTTTTTTTTTTCCTTTTTTTTTTTGCTCCTGGAAAAAAAAAAAAAAAAAAAGAAAAAAAAAGGTTGCGTGCATCCATCCAAGGGCTTGCTGAGTCACATTTAAGACTATTTCACCGTCGCTTTATCCATCAAAAGAGAATCCAAAACCAAAAACTCTCAGTGTGTGTATGTGTGCGCTGGCAGTGAGAATAAATGGCCTGTGAAAAGCTATAAATCAAATATAACAGTACAATTAATCAATAGAACAGAAGGAATCTTCTGCTGTCTCGGTTGAGACAGTGGAGTACTATGCCATTGATGTCTGCCTCGATTTAACTCTGTTTGTGTGTTTCATTGAGATTCAGGAAGAAAGGATGGGGGAAAAAAAAAAAAAGTCTGAACACACTGGCAAGAGAAATTGGCCAATTAAAGAGGCCCATATGTTTCTTATTTTTATGACAGTAGTCATTTAATGGTGCATGGGAATAGTTGGAAAATTGCTGAAATTTGCTATTTTAGCTGTGGGATTCTGTCACATGATCGGCAGAGCGCCGTTGTCTCAATCTGTGCGTGTGTTCATGATACCTGATACTGTACCAGTGTAGCATTGTCAGTTCGAAGCTGAAAAATAGCAAACTCGCCCCGGAGTAACTCGCGTTACTTCTTTTCATTTCGAAGTCCAGGCATCTGGAGCGGTTGCTTTAACAGGGCCCGGGGTTTAAACGACTCGACTGTCGTTACGAGGCGATGAAAGAGCCGTATAGCCGTCGTATTTCAAAAGCAAAGTGATCCATAATGCATTATGTTGCATTATTGCTGCATGGTTTACGGTGAAGCCTTATAGCTGCGTTTTGCACCAAGCAGGGGGCAGTGTAGCATGTGTGTGTGTGTGTGTGTGTGTGGGCAGGGAATATAGTGCTTGGAGCAACTGTATTCTCGTCATTGGTGGAATGCCTAACCTGGGGAGGCCTCGAGGCTGGTGTTGGCTGGAGCTGCTCGGACAGCGGAGATGTTTTCAGTAAATATTTTTCCTCCTTCTTGTCTCCTCGTTCACTTTGCCCTCCGTCTTTTCTTCCCTTACCGATCCATTGCCCTCTTTCCATTCCTGTTTTTTTTTTTTCTGAGAGTCTGCCGGACTTGTTTTTGAACAATGCTTAGGCAAGACAACTGAGCCCCAAAGACATATCGAAGAGACGTAACAGGAGAAAGAAAAATATATACTTTTAGAAGAAAAAATGAAAAAACTTTAAATAAAACATGTGAAAGTATAGTTTATCCAGGTCTGGGCAAAAAGAGGCAAATAATATAATATTTTTTTTTTTTCCTTTTTCCAGAGTCTGACTTTACATAATCTTTATGTACTTGCTGGGTTTCCTCTAGATTACCAGATTAGTCTAACTAACATTCACAAATACGATTGGTTAGAAGAATTCAGTTTCGCTTATAAAAGGTTAGAAACCTACAGAAAAAAAGTGGGGATTAAATGACTGCGTTTTTAGCCAAGTTTAGGCTTTTGTTTCTATTTATTGTCAGCCTAAGCCACATTTATGCAGAATTAAGTGATTATTAATAATAATAATAATAATAATAATAATAATAATTAAAAAAAGGAACATTTGCAAAAACCGGCTTTTTTTTTTGCAAGCTGTTGTGACGTTAAGAAATTCCGCCTTCTGTGTTATGATTGGTTAGAAGATGTTGGTATTATTTATTATTGCTTAGAAATCTAAGAGCACGAAGCCGAGACTTAAATAATGTTTTTTTTTTCTTTAAAACAGGTTAAAAAGACACGGCAGGATGAGAGTCACTCCGGGTTTAGACCTCTCATAAAAGGACGTTTTTTTCCCTTTGGGTTTAAAAAAAAATATATTTTATGTCGTTCTGTACACAACCATGTGTGTGTATAAATATATATATATATAATTTTTTTTGATCCTTTCTTTGTCATTGTTTATTAAGCGATAAATCTTCAGTATCACACAGGATTTAACATCTAATACCTTGCTGACAGACAGAGGATTTAATTCTTCCAGGGAGCTGAAGATTTATTCAGCTGCCCTAAGAGGGAAAAGGCTCACACTGTCCACTCGAGCAGTCAGTAAAGCACGCAGCCTGTAGTCATCAAACCCGAAGCGTGGACAGTTCATCCTGTCCATGTGTGTGTCCGTGTTTGTTCACTCCTTAGGCCATGTTTATTAGGCAGTAATTCAGGCAGAGACAGAGAGAGAGAGAGCAGGCTCGAGGTCTTGCTGCACATAAATAAGCAACGCTGCTCAACACAGTCTCTCTCCCTCTCTCTCGCTCTCTCTCGCTCTCTCTCTCGCTCTGTAGCTCTAGGCTTACATACACTGCACTCCAATTAGGACGTACCCTACAGCATTCATTTAGTGGATTCTGGACACAAACATGAAGTGAGATGATTTAAAGAGCAAGACCAGTATAAATTCTTTAACACGTTTGTCTCAGCAGGTCTTTATCCCGACTGAAAAATTGTGCTGATGGATAGACGGATTTATTTAAAGGAAAATGTTACCTTTTAAACTCACTCAGGAATTAGGCAGGGAACATCCCTTAGCCACTTCTATATAAAAAGAATAAGTTATATATAAATAAGTTTTGTCTCTACATTGGTCAGAACTTTTTATTGAGGATCTGTCTGTATGTCTGTATGTCTGTCCAGACAGATTTTGTCACAGCATCACGCAAAACTGGCTGGACAGAATTGAATGACACTTTGTCATTTTAAATTTAAGTCCCTAAGGATTTGCCTGAAGTTAAACCTGTGTCGAGTAGAAGGGAAATTTCGTGCCAGATTAGAAACTGCGAGTTTTGACGGCATACTGCGCATGCGTCAAACTGTGGGCGTGTTTGTGAATCGACCACTAAACAGAACTGAATGAATTTAAGATCATCAATCTAACAAAATTTGTATTTTTTTTGTATCAATAAGTTAGACAGAGAGTTCTGCCATACAGAAAGACAAGCAGACATGTATGCGTGCTTCAACCTGAAATAATAATAATGATGACATCACTGATTACATTAAAGCTCATCAGATTATTTTTAACTTTACCTTTTTAATTGTATTAGTAAGCTATATATATACACATATATACATATACATATATACACACACACATCCTCACGTGTGTGTGTGTGTGTGTGTGTGTGTGTAAAAGATGTGATTTCCACTATTTATTGCGGTATCATTCATAAATTACACAATGACCATAAGACCTTATTATAGTTATTTGTTTATAGATGTCTTTCTCTCTCTCTTCCCTCTCCCTCTCATCTTACCATAATTGCATAATTGGATTAAAACCAAATTGCTCCAAGCACTCACACACACACACACATGGTATTCCCCATCCTCACTGTCCAATGCATTAAAGACACATGCCTTCCTGTTTCCCATTTACCGTGTTGCTCTCAAATTGATTCATTAAGCTCCCCAAATTGCGAACGGTGTATTAATTAAGCCGAAGTGTATCACAAGCTGCTTTTTTTTTTTTTCTCTTTCCTTGCCTGGTGTCTATTAATTGGTGATTAATTGATACAAGGACTCGCCCAGAGCAGCAGCGTCTAATCCTGGAACGTCTTCATCAGCCGTTCAGTTCTATTCCTGTCCGTCGTGCACGGCCACGGAGACGTGTGATGTGCGTGCGTGATAAAGTGTGTGCAAGTGTGTCTGGGAGGTGGGGGGGAGACGCTTTCTTTAGATCGCCGGGTGAGTGTTCTGGATGACCTCCTCTAATTGCATTTGATTGAAGCGCGATAATCAAATTGCTTCCCCTTTTATTGTCCCTTCTCCTCTCTTTTATTTGCCATACTGCCACGGTAACCTCAGCTTATTACAGAGAGAGAGAGAGAGAGAGAGAGATGGAATGTTTTAGAAAGAAAGGCATGATCTGAGCAACAAAGTGAGAAAGAAAGTTCCTAGGCTTCTGACGTTACTCATCTCCCCTGGTCTCATTCGTCTGTGTTATTTAATCAGAAGCCCTGTAAAGGTATCGGCATTCGGAGCAGAGAGATGTCATGCTGTATAAGACACACAGGCTCACCCACGGAGAAACTATTGTGTGGAGGCTACCTGAGAGCACTGGCTGATTGATTTGCAATAAACTGAATTGAGCATACTGGTATGTGTGTGTGTGTGTGTGTGGGGTGCATTCTAGCAAAGTTGATTCATCTGACCAGATCTAGGTCTCAAATTTCAGAGCACAGAAAGAAGCAGCCTGGTGTAACGCTCCACGCGGATGTCTTGACAGAGATTGGCTTTTGTTAGTATGGATCAAGTTATGGATCACGATCACAACAATGTAGAACTTTTACGGCCAAACAAGGAGCAATATAAAAATGATTCAGGCTTATAAATATATATACACACACAGTATATCAAGGTTGAAAGTTTTCTCAAGGCCGAGCTGAAGCCATGATCAGACATCACGTCTGAAACCCCGGCCTCCCAGGAACTCCTTTAATGGCCCAAGCATGTTAAAATGTTTTGAAGCGAGGTTAGGTTGTATTGGGGGGGGGTCAATAACTCCCAATAGGGTTCCTGTTGATGTGGTGTTGATAAACGAGTGTGTGTACAGTTCCCACAGGCGGATGCGTCTCTTCCTGAAGTTGGTGCTGTCGATTTTCAAGGCTGAGGCGTCCCACACCCTGAACGTTCATGGGAAAAGGCCTGGGATCGTCCTTCACGGACCGTCTTTAAAAAGTTTGCACCATTTAAATGCTTTATTCGGGACTCTTTACTTTGGTAAAGGTAAATCGCTTTTACGCCTAAGACGCGGTTTGACTCAAACGGCCCTCATGTATCCTTTTCTTTTATTTAATTACTATTATTTTAGGACATATTTTGGCACTGCCTCACACATACACTGCCTGACTATATTTCATGGAAAAAAAACCTTTTAGTCCATTTAGACCAGACCAAAAGTGAAGGCACCCATGAGGCTGCTACTGATGATAGAAAAGTGGGCGGGGCTTTCAGGTCATTATAAAAAGATTTAGCATAATTTCTGACATTGTAGTCAGATTTGTTTTTAATCCTTACTACATCAAATGCATTTTTTTTTAGCTTTTGCTTTTAGAAAGCCAAAAAAAAAGACTAAACATTGCTTCCAAAAAGAAAGCATGGCACCTATATTTTTACTCTTCTATCACATTGGATCTAAAACAGGAGTGAGTGTTTCTCTGCACAGGTACGTGTTAGTGCTCCAATTAAAAGTGTTACCCAGGAGGCCGTGAGCCAATCGTAGTAAATCGCGATACAAAAATAAATAAATAAACAAACAAACAAACAAACAAATAGAGTCCGCTCGTGCCATCGGAAATAAGTCCTTGCACTTTTTACAGCTACAGACCCCTGAAACACATCCACTTCCAAGGAGTCAAACAATTAATTAGCGCTTTCTATCCAGATGCCCTTTTAAGCAGCCTGCTACAGGGGAAGCGGCCTCCGCGCGACTGCCAGGATTCGGCGCGATCCGTATTGACAGACTTCGAAAGGTCATTTCCCATCATTCATATTTCACACGGATACAACGCCTGTGTTGTGAAGGCACCGCGTGTTTTCGCCCATTTGTTTTGAAAAGCCTTTTCGCTCCTCACGTCGAGTTCGTCCTCTCTCTTGCTAACCGACGGGAATAAATTAGTGCTCCGGCTCTCCTCGTAGACGTGTTTTCTGTATCTTCAATTTAAAAAAAAAAAAAAAAAAACATGTAATCCTGCTTGTCCCTTAGTGAAGTTATGCATCTCCATGTTTTTCTTCCTCTCGCCTTTTCACTAGCATAAGTGGAACGGTATGCAAATCGAAGCACAGGCAGCGCGCGTTAGTGTAGAAGTGGTTGTGCTTTTCTAGGGCAGTAATGGAGGGACTGTGGGAAAGCAGAAGCAGCAGGAAGGTAATGTCTTTTGAGATCCCTAGTAAAGCTTTTTAAGATCTGGCCAGCCAGATATCAAGCAATTGCGCAGTAAGGGTTCCTAGCTTTTAAAAAAATAATAATCAAAATAACAAAAATATATACTGGTGGCAGTGATGGAGACCATCTGCACATTTTTCTTTTAAATATGTTTTTAAGTTATTATTCCAATCCAAGACTTTAACATATATAAATTGTGCTGTCTGGATCCTAACAGCTGGCTCTCGCTTGGCCAAAATATATATATATATATATAAAATGATAAAAAAAGTTATATAGTGGTGGTAGTTTTGCAAAGAAAAACTTATGTGCGTTAGCATTTGCTTTAAAGTGCTGAGCGTACAATAAACTCCACCAGGCTTAAAATTAATTTCCTGAAGCCAATATGGATGAAAACTAGGTCTAGCTGAATTGCGTTCCATTTCCTAGCGCTTTTAGGGAGCACAGTGCCAGCAAGAGTAAATCACCAGCGTCGTCTTCGTCGCCGTCCCTGGGCTCGGTGGCGCAAACATGAATTAATATCATATCGCCGTTCGATTTCTCTGAACACCTGTATATTATTTGGTATTGTTGTGGCAAACCCGTTTGTCTTTTTATTGCGAGGTAGAGCTGTCACTCACACTGTAATTTGGCAGCGGTCTGTAAAATTTGTTCCGTATCAAGATTGACAATAACGAATACATGGCAATAATGCGGCATCGATTTGCCGCCCTGTGAAATAACTAGCAATAGTCCACGGATGACTCGATGGATCGACGGATTCCTGTAACACCAGCAACCGTTCGTCAATCGATCAATGACGCTTACGAATGACAACGATCATCAGCCGTCTCGAACCCCAGACCTGATGATATGCCTGTAGTGCATGAAGTCCCGTGGAGAGGACCAAGCGTCCTTTCATAACGATTACAGACGGCTAGCGGCACAATTCTCAGTGCCCCAGTGACGCTCCTCAAGCATTATATCTGCACTCGGAAGGAATCGTTCGGCAGTAGTTCATAACATGAGATGTGTTACGGCTCAGGCACCCAGTAGGACGCCCACGTGTCAACCAGAGCGCTTGATGTTCCTTAAAGATGATGCGCCCTAGATATAAGAGCTTTGAATGAGTCAACTAAACCGCCATTAGCGTCTTTGTTTGATGTTTCGATCAATCCACCCCCTTTATGACAGATGTTATGCAAATTCCTGTTCTCTTCACGCCATCATGTTCTGTTGTTCAGCTTTTAAAGCGCTTTTGTTTTTATGTTCGGTTTAAAAGTAAACTTCACCTCTGTCTCGCTAACCGTATTAGCGTCCGAACATCTGGAGTAGTTAGCCTCCACAGATCGGAGAGTTTTTTAATTACAGTATTAGCATGCAGAAAACCTAAACAGGTAACACTCTTACCTATTACATACTGCTGTTGCACATCAGTTCATTAATTGTGATTAATTGGGCTTTTATGTAGTCTCAATTCTTGATGAGAAGATGTCTTGTAGTGGGAGTATAATTAAACGAGCATTGTTTTCTCGATTCACAACACAGCTTCTTGAACTCGAACCAGAAAATTTTTTTTGGTTTACTGTCGAATGACGTGAGCGACGAACACAATTAGAAGCCTGAGCGGATGAAAGAGGCGAAAGTCTCGTCACTCGATCGCGATTTCAGCTTCTGGATAATGCGGTCTCATACACCGCTGGCGCGTTCTCACTGGCAAAGACAAGCCTGCGCGTGGAAAAGCGCTTTAGACCACTAAGCCAGTGCAATCCCACAGAAAGGCTGCAAATCGTTTAAAAGGAATATCACCATCCCGTTCCTTTTATTTAAGGGATTTAAAGGATTAGTGCTTTTTTATTATTATTAGTGTTCTGTTGCAATGCCTGTTCTATGCAAGCCTTCATTCCGTTGTTAGAATGAAACACCAGGGAAGTCTCAGTGTCTCAGTGTTACTCCCCATATATTATCCTAAAGGCAGCGAGGACACAATCGCTCGGATGTCACACGTGCACACAACTGTGCTTTCTCTTAATCTGCAGCTCTGCAGCTGGAGATCCGAGCCCTCGTTAGCCTCCCGGTGGTGATACCCGAGGTAACGACAAGACCCGTTTTTTCCTTTGGCTTTCTCAGGGAGCTTGCCATAAATCTGTGACATTAGCTCACAGGCCTCGTCTACGCGCTGATGAATTACAGCCTGTTTATAAAAGTAATGGCTCATTTCTCACGTGACCCCTCTTCAGTAGTACCCTGCCTCTCAAGTTTCCACCTTAAGAAATTTGCCTCGCCATACAAAGCATTTTCGGCATACAAGTGAACAAACCACATGTTGCACGTAAATCGGGAGTCGTTTGGCGTTAGGGGGTCTTTTTTTTTTTTTTTTTTTTTTTGCTTTTGCAGTTTGTGCAAGATTTAGTGAAGGTTAAGTGAGGTTTATTTCATATTTTGCTTTATTTGCATGTCTTTTTAAATGTTTTGATCATTTTTTATATGCAAAAGTATGATTATAGTGTTGGAAATGGCGAATACTGGTAATATTTTTGGGTGGCTATATATAGATTATCTATATTTACATAATTTCCCATGGCAAAATGTGTTTCGAAAATGAACCTTAAGAACCGAGGTATCGTTTTAATATCATTAAAATAAATAATCAATAATTTACACTAATTACTATGCACACATCTAAATGTTCTGACTAATCTGACATGACCTAACAAAAAAAAAAAAACCTGGCTGAGTTTGTATTATTACTTGGGAGGAAGTTTTTAAAGAATCACGAGCAATACTGGAGAGCTCGGAGCATTTTTGTTTTGTTTTATTCGAAGACTAGACTAAAAAAAAGAGGCGACCCGAAGTGAAATATGGAGATATTTTGGTTATAAAGTGAGTAAAAAAGCTGAGCGCCTAAACCCAGCAGCACCGCTGTGCACGCGCCGTCTTAAACTGTGCTAGAGTTGATTTTATATCGGGGCGCTCACTGCGCATTCAAGATTTGAAAAATAAACAGACAAAAAGGACAAAATAGGTATTTTTCTTCTCTGGAGTGTACCGAGAACTGAGTACAACCACATTTTTTCTATGCTTTCTACAGTTTTTTTTTTTTATGTCTGAAAACCTCAGATCAACAGCACATTATTGTAATGTTAGCGAGTTAGGGAGCGTCTGAAAACTGCATGACCTGGACAACTGTGTGAATTCCTACAAAGAATATAGTCGTGCATTTCGTAGGGTATCTAATGTACTGCAGTGTTAATAAAACCCAAGCGGCGCAGATACTACGTGCCGGCAACACAGCATGGGTCAATGGCTATTAAAAAAATATATGTGCTTGTATGGAAACCTTGCTGGTGTGTGATAACGGGGAGGCTTCAGACTGTGTATTTGGGTTTTCAGATAAGTCAGGTAGAAGAAAAGTTATCATTACTTTTATAACGTGGAAATGTTAGCAATATAGACATGACCAAAAAAAAAACCCCAAACATAAAAACACGTGAGCTTGTGTAACTGAAAAAAGGGATGTCACTTGCACAATCCTAAGCCATATATACGTTTTTTTAAATAAATAAATAAATAAAATAATTAATTTTTAAATAGTCTAAATAAATAATGGCTAAAATGCTCTGAGCTTTAAGGTGTAAAAGAATGTACGGATACAGAATCCATGTTCCAATACTTTTGGTATCGAAATGAAAATGTTGGTATCGTGACATCTCGACTTTCTACTGATTATTCCAGCCTTTAATGAACGAAATAATGAAAGCTATCCGAGGCATTTTTTTGTTTCTGTCCAGTGCTCTAATTAAGATCTTTTACAGCAAGCCATTAATTAGAGCACGAGTTAATTCCTACTTCAAACGCACAGCCTCCTTTTTGAGATATCTCAGCCGCGCTGTGTTGTGAGAGCCGTAATTGCCGGCGCATTCGGCGCGTGGTCAGGACGCTTTGATTGCCCTGAGCCGTCCTCGCTGTTCTTTATGATCTTCAGCATTTGACCTTATCACTTGAATTCAGCCAGTGGGAGCTAAAGGTTGAAAACGATGTTTTTCGCTTAAAAAGGCCAGTCCACTTCATGACGAGATTCAGGGAAAGTGTTACAATTTAACTCGGTTATGAAGCTGGATGCGTACTAAGTTATTTGGAATATTGTTATAGAAACATTTATAAAAATTCATTGATTTAAAAAGAAAAAAAAAATCCATGTTTTGTTAGATTGGTTTCTAGCTTATCGGTTTCAATTGCACACAGCTTTAGTGAATAAATGGTTCGCCAATGTATCCCGAAAAATTATTTGCAAATTAGATAAGACCAGCCATTAAATTAGGACAAAAGTATAAAAGAATGGGACGTTATAAAAAAATAAAAATAAAATAAAAAAAGACACGCTGCGATGGCCGAGCTGCGTTACTGGAAGATGTAGTGGACTGTGTGTTTAAAACAGCGGCATTACTTTTGTTTTAATGTCTTTTCACTGTTTTTTATTTTTTTTAAAAAATTTATATAAAGTCTGTAAATTTAATTCAGCCTCGTCCCACAAAGCCTCAGATTTACACACAATTGCTGAAAATCAAAATTGCTGTAAATCCGATAGGAATTTAACTTCAGCTCTTCAGCACCTTTATGAAATCAAAGAAAGAACAAAAAAAGAAAAAAAGAAAATCCGCACAAATTACTTCTTGTAATCACTGTCAACATTGGAACAGGTGTTAAAATTCTAATACTTCTTTTGTTTGTGAATCAAAAAAAAAAAATTATGTAGCAGTAAACCTGTTTAAGCAACACGCCACTTTCATTTGTTTTCTGTACACAGATCTTCAGAAGCCTGGTTGCTTTTGCATAACATAAAGCCCATAAATATCTGACGTCTGTCTGATGGACTGTGTTTGGTCTTTTATTTTTCTTGATTTACATTTAACAGCTTAACTGGCAGAGACCATTTGTTTGTTTGTTGTTTCTCTCTCACTCTTTTTCTCTCTCCCCCTCTCTCTCTCTCATTGAGTTCATGTCAGTTTCAACTGACGAACATCTTCATAAGTGTGATAAGCACACATATGCTGGGTTAATTAATGCTGCGCATCTCCCCTGGGTAACAGCAGCCCACATTTCAGTTTTAACCTTTTCTTTTTAAGGCATTGTTGGGTGTATAATTACGATCTGTCTAATTTGCGATCTATTAAAGCTGCTGATGAGATCAGATGAGATGAGATGAGGTTGAAATTCTGTGCAGACAATAAACCAGGAACTTGGAGGTTGCTGGGTCGGGAACCGAAAGGGCGATTCCAAATCCAACTGATAAGAAAATGGTAAAAGATAAATATAACCTAATTTTTGATCATGGTAGGGTTTAACCACCTAGGATTTGGGTTCCCCTTGTGCCAGCAGGCCAGCTCTGCATGACTCCACAAGACCTCTGGGGTGAGCCGTGGTGTCTGGTACCAGGACATTGCTAGTTTGGGTACGTTTCTATCGTTGCCAGCCTCAGATCAGATTGGACGCTTTGGACTTTGGTAACCGGAAGCATCAAAGAGCCTTATATGCCCATGATCCTGTCACCAGTCTACTGGCATATAATTGATAAATCAATATTAATGTTATGGCTGATCATTGCACATGTTGAATCTTCAATTGCAGGGAGATGACCGAAGGTCCTAAATCTCAACTATCTAAACGTTTGACCTCTTAACCTAAAACTGGAACCAGAACAGGTAAAATCCAAGCTACTGTATATCCAGCCTTCGCCGCCGAGGGTGGACTTGTTTAAGGTTGCTATAGTTAAACTTTCTGTTAATACAATAACCCGATTAGGATGAAAATAGCACTTGAGTAGTCCTTTAACAGGCGCATCCCTGCGTTTTTTTTTTTTTTTTTGTGGGTGCATGTCTCATTATAGCACAAAGACATGAAGTGCTTGTGTGTAGGCCGCACTGGCCGCTGTGCCGTATTGAGCGTGGACAAAGCCGGGCTCAAGGATACTCATCCCCTTTTGTACAAACACGGCTCCTGAAAAGGGAAATTGATTGGGCTTATCGCACAATAATCAGCTTTTGTTATTCCTAGATTTGGCTTCCGCTCCTAGCCCCGGGCTTTTGTTACGACTCGAATAGCCAAATTAAGAACCTGGCTGCATTAAGACATACGAAATTAACTTAATATTTCCATCTGTTCTCCACATAGACCAGACACATAGCTTGTCCACTGATTAGTAATGATCCTGTTCTTCTTTCTTGTCCAGGGCCGAGATTCATGCATGCACTTCCGCTTTCCTTCAGAAGAATTTGCATCTTTACATGCATTCACTTATACTTAAGTGATACAATTACAGAATCTAATCAGGACCCCTGCTAGTTGCAACAGTTTGTACTGATGAGACCTAAAATTAAAACCATTAACATTAAAAAGCACATAGGATTTAGGTTCCCTTTGTGCCAACCAGGGTGGCTCTGGCCCCTCCGGGCTTGTTCGGCACTGCAGGGCCTCTGGTGGTGTCATGTGGTGTTTGGCACCAGGATGTTAATGCCGGTTCCTTTGGAGCGTCTATGAATCGAAAATTTCTTGTCCGGCGCATCGCATCTGTGCTGATCAGTATCTAGGAAGTTTAGAGGCCGGGTCAGAAGCCTTGGGCTCTTTTTTTTGCTTTGCCCCGTGTGTGGTTGGCTCTGGTGCACTGGATGTTCTGGTGCCGTTCTATCATGGCCAGTATGGACTTTTTCCTGCGATTTGTGCTGCATTGGCTTTTCTGTGGGATCAGACTGGACGGGCTGGCCTTTGTCCCCTGCATACATGGGAATCTCGGGTGCCCGTGATCCTGTCACCAATTTGCTGGTGATAAATGTTGTTCAGTGCTGGTGCTAATGTTCTGACTGATCGGTGTAGTGGATTAAAATAGTTTCATCTTTGGTAGCTCTATGGCGTTTGACAGCACAAGCAATTATCGTGTGCTGAGCAACGTCACTGCCTCAAGCAACCACAGAACACGCTCTGTTCTTTTTTTTTTCCTCCTTCGCCTTCATTCACCTAGTCACTGTGAATTTTCCATGGATATGCATAATTACATAGAAGTGTTTTATACCGATATTACCATAGAGACAAAATCCATACCTTGAGAAAACGAGCACACAACCCACTACTAGTGTGTAGGCGTGCGTGTTCGGAGTGTGAGTGATTGACGTCTCAAGACTGACTCCTGCTTTACTTTCCTTAGCTTAACGTCACACAGCTCACAGAGTATGCGTGCTCGCGCTTACTCGCTTGCGTGTCAGTGTCCGTCCACAGACTCGGTTGGGGAAGCATGCTGTCCAGAATCGTCATGACGATGACGCCCCAGAAGGAGCTTATGATGATGCGTCCTCTCATCTTGGCACCCTGCCACTTCTTCCCATCTGTCCTCTGTCTTCATTACAGCATGGAATTGTGTGTGTGTGTGTGTCACAGTTAAGCTGTGACACTAATCCAAAGGACTGTCATAGGAGACTTTAGACGGAGTTAAGGTTTCACCCTTTATTGACTACCACATGGTCTTGTATATTAATCCTCTTTCTCAAACATCGTAATATTCCATACTGTCTTTTATTTTATTTTTTATTTTTCTGGATTTGTATTTAACGTCCGTTGATTTTAATGCCCTATAAAATAGTACGGTCGTGATCCTGAGAGCTGTGTCAAAACTGAATGATTTTTAAAATAAAGTTTGATTCCGATACATTTGTGAATTTAAGAATAATAAAAACTAAATACGAAGGTGTGGATGGAGACACTCCAGGCATCAGCATCCTACCGTGTAATTCTTCACGTACGCTGCTTCGTTAAACAGTTTTGACTGCTGGCTGGTGATTTGAAGAGGTTAAAAGTGTCTACATGACAGCATTTTGAGCTATGAAAAAATCCTAATATTTATTCATGTTAAAAAGCCCAGCTTATAAAGTGCTTCAAGCCCCTAAACCAAAACTTCATGCTCTCCCATGTCCCTTTTCATCTCCCTCATGCTTACCTCATAATTATGGCTCAACGTTCCTCCAGCGGCGGCGCTTTTTTCCGCCGTACTTTCTCCTGTAATTGCCTCACCTTCCTTTTAACACTTTGCTACTCAGCTTCTCCTCAGCTTCCCGTTTTCTCCACCCGCCGAGGCACGGACGTAGCGCTACGTGCATCGCTTAAGTACCCGACCACAATTATGGCGTGTTAGATTCAGACAAAGTTTTTTTTTTTCTTTTTTCTTTTTAAACATTCTTTAGGAGGAAACATTTTATCGGGCGCACCAGCAAAGAGGTTTCCTCCGATAAACAGATTGAAGCTGTTTGTACGCGTCAGATTTCATACCACATTAAGCTATGCAAATATTTCTCCCTGCATGAAACGTTTTCCACAGTTTAGTCATGTTTCATATTCAGCCCTAGAGCGTCGGCTTCAAAAGGCATCTTTCTGATCTTCTTTCCTTTTTTCACCCCCACTCCTCTTCCAGTTTATATGTCACTTGTTGTGGCCTGACTGCTTCCTGCAGAGAGCGAGATGACAGACTCATTAGGAGAAATTGGGGAGAAAAGGAACTATGTTGATTTGAGGGTGGTGTAGAGACAGAGCGAGAGAGTGAGCGAGAGCGCGAGTGGTAGAATATGCCTGATGAAACACTGATAGAGTGCAAAAATGGAGATGTGATGTGAGGATGAGTGGTCGCATACAAGAGAGGACAGTGCTAAACGGAGAGCTCGAGAGCCACAGAGGGAGGGACGGAGGGCAGAAGAAGGGACGGAACAGCAGGCTTTTTCTCAGTAGGAGGCAAGCTTAAGTAGCATACTTCTTCCCCCGCTTCCTGTGGGCTATAAGCCACCTACAGTTAAAATAATAATCAAAAGGAAGCCTGGCGACAGAACGGCACAGTGTGGTGCTCTAGGCAGGGACGGGCACACATACACGCGCGCACACACACAGTCGCACACAGGAGATCTGTGGGGTTTGGAACATTTAGAGATGATGATCTGTCAGACCGGCCTTGTCCTTATGTACCTGTTGTACAAGCCTATTTATAAATAGCACTGACTAGAGCCTGAGCCAACACCAAGAAGATCATTTGGCCCAAATGAAGCACCAGGTTGTAATCGACAACAAAATTATTTCAGAAAATTATATTTTCAGAAAGTAGAAGACCTATAGTAGATTTCTAGGTGGATTAATTTTTAACATAAACTATACAAACTATATTAAAATGTCTATAAATATCTAATATAAATTAACCTCCCTTTTGGTAACACATTCCTAAAGGTCACATATATTACTGTTTTTTTTTTTTTAACAAGGTAACGGAGGTGTTTAGCACATCAGGCATTTTTTATTTGTACCATGCCCTGGAACGAGTGCTCTCCCCTTCCCACATTATTTTTGTTTTCCTTCCTCCGGTACACTTTCGTATTTAACCTCTCCGATACAGCAGGGGGCAGTATGCACCTAGTTGGTTTGCAACACAGAGAGAAGAATAAGAAATAGTCAATCTTTGTGCTATGTGCTTGATGTTATTGATACAGTATTTCAGGGGAAAAAAAAAAGTCAGGAGTGATGCTCTCGAGTTCCTTCCTACTTTTACTGTAGGTCAGAGGATGAGATCAGCACATGCCCTGGACACATTCTGAGATTTCCGGAGGAGACGCACGTCACTGATGAGGTCACTTTCTAAACCACAGTCCACTTCTGATTGGCTTTCATATCCAATTTGATCAGTGCCCAAGTGGGTCATACTATGCTCGAGACGTCTTACGAAGCCTCGAGCCTGGAACCCTGTTGGTTCTCACTGATCAAAATGAACCAGACCTTTGAGAAGCCTTTGAGAAAAGAAAAATTTGAAAACGCTCTCAAATGATGTGTGTGTGTTAATACTCCAGCTGAACTACCCCTTAGATAATGTTTTAGTGTATATGCAAATGAGCTTCTACTGAGCCATGACCCCTCGAGTACAACAAACCGGGGGAGGCGGTTCTTCTTATATGAGGTCACAATAGGGGGGGAATCTAATTGACTTGTTTAAGACCAGGCCTCAACAAAAATTGAAAAAGGGACAAAAAGCAGGACAAAAATATTTAAAAAAAGAAATAATTGCAGCCTAGCTATAGGCAAGAATATATAGATCTAAGTATACTGTATCTTCACGGTTGATATCTTTAGTATGCGCTGTATTTTTTTTCCCCCTTCACTGCCTGTGCAAGATTCAAAGGTCATACCTGAAGACAAGCTAGTTTATATTGGAAGTCTTTAGCATTATCCATCCACAATCATAAATGTCAGAAAAACATGGAGTGGAGGAAGAAAAAAAAAAACTTTTTTTTTCCTGCCACCCACCTTTTGTCTGTCTCTCATGTTGAGTCGTCTGTCTCTCATGCACCAGGAGTGGAAGTAGGAGATCGATGTCGGTAGGTCGACCCGCTTAATCTTCAGCTGTTATATCCAGCAATTAACACTGATCTGAGTGCGAGAGACAAAGCGTGGAGGATCAATTATGGAGATCCTGACTCTCTGCAACATACACAGTGGTGTTCTTGAGCATGCCTTCGCTTGAGTCTGCACGTGAGCGTGTCTAAGGGTGCAAAACCTTAAGCTTGGTATTTAGTATATCCCTGAGATGATTTTGAAGGTGTAGCTGCCACGTCGATTTGGCAGAAGCTTGGAAAGGAGGAATGGCCGTCCAGCCATCTGTGAAAAAGGTGGTTGAATTGGAAAAAAAAAAAAAAAGATTAAAAAGGGACAAATCTCGGGATCAATCCCCTCCCCATGCAGTAAAGCTGGAGATCAGCTTTATTTGTGACAGAACCAGATGAGGGAGTGACCTGCCAACATAATCTAGTCAGGAGCTCGTGATAATGCCTCTTCAGGTTGGTGACACAAGCATAGAGAGAGGCAAAGGGAAAATAAATAAATAAATAAAAACACCACCTCGGTATCCAGGCAACACCGGGAGCAATTTCTAAGCAGGTAAAACTGATATATGTCCCTTGTGTTCTCGGGGACCTGCTGTAAATTGACTCTCTGTACAGTCTCACGGACTGCTCGGTTTCCGTTCCTTTTCTACTCGGCGAGTAATGCAGATTGCCTCTACACCACCAAGTGCAAGTGTTTCATCACGGACCTGCTGTCTAACCAGAAAATATCGGCACTGCCGATGCGGGGTTTCGTCTCTCTGCGGGGAATGCGTCACCCTGGCGTCGTTATCGGAAGTCGTGCATCGACATCGCTCGTTCTTTACAGACTAGTACAGTAAATTAAAGCGTGGTTTGCATTGACGTTGTTTGTTTTTATTTCTATTAAGCTTTAAGGAACAGGCCACCTGAAAGGAAGATGCCGGGGGTGGATGGTAAGGGAGCATGATGCTGAGAAAGGAGGGGGGCTTGGTGGTGGTGGTGGTGGTGGTGGTGGTGGCAGCAGCAACAGCGGCATTAACCTGTTTTTACTAGTGGCACTAAAGTAAAAAACAAAAAAAAAAAACAGATAGCCATGGCATTCAAAGTCATTTGCATTTTATTTGTTTTCCTCAAACTCGCCGTGGCCAGATGTCAGCCCGACTCCCGAGCGTAGTTTAATTAGCTTGAACTCGGTGCTGAAATGTTGACGGCCTTCAGCAGACTGTGACCACTGTAGGATATATTGCTTTGTTCGCGGTACGTGCACTGGGCGTGCAATAAGGACAGAAAGCAGAGGGATGTGTTATCAGACAGCTTTGTGTCATTAATCCCCAATGAAACGGGTTTAGAACGCCCAGTTTCGTGTTTCGAAGCAAATCCAAGCAAGGCAAGGTCCAGCTGTGTTTTTTTTTTTTTCAGATTTTCTGAGCAACTCTCCATATCAGGTGTTTTTATTTAATTTTTTTCATGATGATTTTTTAAATAATTTTTAGACATGTGCTTAAACATCTCTGAGCCTGTATAATCCTATTCTGATCCTGTGTAAGCCTAGTAATCTTTGACCTTAATCTTAAAGCACTACAATGTATTTGTGGGGGTATTTTTGTTGGTGTTTTTATTTTTATATTTATATCCCCGGGCCTTTATGAGAGCTTACATTTCTGAAAAGATCCTCCAGCATGAAAATTTGCGTTGCAAGCCTTTATTAAAAAGATTTCATCCTTGATCGTTCATGAATTCGATTGACTTTTGTTCCTTTTGCGTCTGTTTATTTCAATGACACCCTTTTTTTCTTCTTCTTTTTTGTGCATGTTTGAGAAAATACCAATCTTCTTCAAGGGTTATGCTCTGATACACAAGCATAAAATGATACAGCTGAAATTCGATATTAGGAAAGAAAAAACAGCTCTAAACGATTATCCCTCGACAACACAAAGGCTAATAGTCTCTTATTGCATTTGGTTCAAACATCTCGTTCTAATTTGATCATATTTATGAAACAAAGAGCAAATATATTTATATATTTATATGTATTTTTATCTGAAGCTACATTGCTTTGATGGTCTAGACGGTAAGCAGGCCTGTTGTACTCGGCGGAAAAGGAAACATCAATGCTAACTCAATGGAGGTGAAACCGTAAGCTGCTAGTGCGCTAGCTAGCTAAGGCAGGATATGGGTGGAGGAGATGGAAGATGAGAGTGGACTGGATCATGGCAGGAGTGTGTCAGTTAGCCTTTTTTAACCGCGTTAGCACCGAGCTTTTTGGAAACCAATACTTCAGAGTGAGTCCCAAGTCTCGAGCTTTTGTACGTCTGGGGTTCTGGATTAGCTCAGCTGCTGGTTTCGGGTAACACTGCGAGATCTGATTAGGATGATTTGCTGGTCCTGGGAGCTTGTTGACTTTGTGTAGCTTCAGAGAATTGATAAATATCGCGCTTAACATTCATATCATTATTTCCTTCCTGTCTTTGGAAGTCGAGGAGGAAGTGATGGCGCTCGCGAATATCGGCCACTCCATCTCTCATTATGCTGATGTTTCACCTTCGTGCCAGGTCTCTTATCTGTTAATGGCATGCTTTAGCTTTTTCTTTCCTTCCTGATACCTGTTTGAATAAACTGATGCTTACTAATTATAAAAAATAAAAAATGAAATAAAGTATTTTATGGTCTTGTGCTGAGAAATAAAACAGCAGTTAGAGGGACGCTCGGGCTGTCCGCCACATCAGCAACACATGTTTAACCACTATTTAAAAATTTATTGAAATTATTCCCCTGGAAAAACAGATGAGTAAAAAAAAAAAATCTATTCAGATACCGATCGCAATTTATTTGTGATTGTAATATATGTATTATATAAAATTTCCATTTGAGATGGTAAAATGTTGCAGTTCCGTTATGATCCTACAGGTGGAGCACTCAACTGTTTTCACATTCGCAGTGAGCACAGTGTCGCAGTGTGATAGGATTTGATATAATATATTTAATTTAAAAAATATATAAATTATTATATATAAAATTATAAGTATTATATAATTTGATAGGATATTTATCAAATTGTGCTACTTATTAAATTGCAATACAAATCGAATTGGTATCAAACCTAGGTATCATGATAATATCATGTCTTGGATCATATGTCATCAATATCAGCTGCCGGTCGAAGGTGCGAATAGCTTAGAGTGCGCCACCTGTAGGATTAAAAAGGAACTGCACAGTTTTGCAACTTTAACTACAAACATATAAACATATATAAATTAAAACGTATTTTTAGAGCAATCAGTTTTTGAGTCAGTGTGGCGCACAAAGAATCACGATATGTAACTGAATCGTGATCATTACCCCTCTACCTACAGTGAAAACGCTCTATAAAAGCCTTTTTTTTTAGTTGCGTACAAGTTCTCTAAGGTTTTCTGATGGAGACTTTAGAAAAAAGGACAAATGTAAGGCTTAATTTAAAATGAAAAAAAATATTGAAATGTATTTTTAGACCTTAATAATTCATGACAAATACATAAGACAGTGACTAAGTTTAAAAAAATAAATGCTATAATTTTGCTTTAACAAATTCTCCTTGGTTACAGTCTTCCTGTACACCCTTCATTTCACTCTGTTTCTTTTTTTATCTGTCTAAGAGAGAGACAGAGAGAGAGAGAGAGGAACTGGGAGAAGCGATGCTGTGGGAATATTAGCGATGGAAGCAGAGAACGAAGTGTCAGGCAGTGTTTAAGAGCGAGTAGATTAGTGATCAGTAATGTTGGCACAGTTCTCCTCGCCCTAGCACTATCCACTCAGGAGGCTGAACAGCTTGCTCTCAATGACCCACAATCATCAGGCAGAAAGGGCCGGCTTCAGTAGATCAATTACCTCCATGATTACATTCATCAAATGCTTGATTGAAATTCATGAATCCTGTAGAATGAATGTTTTTATCTCTCACAACCCTCTTTTTCTCTAAAATTAGAAAGGACAGTTTTAGTGTCCAGGATTTAACACTTTCATGGCACGCCGTGCCCTTCTCTCACTGGCACGCATCTATCTCGCATGGAAAGCTATATACACATATACACACACACACACACACACACACACACACACATGTTGAGTGATGTTAAAGTCTTCTCGGGACTCCTCATTTCCCCTGTCCTTTGTTCTCCCATGTCTTGTCCTTCTAATAAGAAAGAAGTTGAACCGGTTGCTTGGGGCATGCAGTATGCTAAACAGTGTCTGCTAATGAGAGATCAGATGCAGCAGAGAGAGAGAGAGAGAGAGTGCATGTTTAGTAAGCTCGATCCTTGGCTGAGATTTAAGTATCCTGCTGACTGCAGGATAATTGACAGTAGCATAATCCTCTTCTTCCACGCGGCACTCCAGAGAGAGATCACAGTGACAAAGTGATGAAACACGGAAGTACCGAATCCGACTGTGGCAAAAAAAAACACGAGGTGAAGAAAAACGACATTCATGTAGCGGAAGCTTATTTGAAACTGGAGAGTCAGATCCGTCACCGTACTTTAGTTTCTTTCATTTTATATGTACGCGTGCGCTTAATCATTTTTGAAGAATTTTCTCTACAGAAAGACTACTCGAATCTCTCCTAGAAAAAGCATTCGTTTTATACGCAAGATGCTTTTGGAGAAGACTCATTAAGTCATTTCAGGTTCTTTCATTTGTTGGTGGTTTAAGAGGGGCGTTCGAGTCAAACCGGGACTTTTGACGAACCAACTTTTGCGAGAGAGGCCCATCTGTCTGTGTGAACTGTACACACAATCATTCACCAACACCACTTGCACATTACAGGAACACGGCTGGGAGTTATTGCCATATCTCCCATACAGTCCTGACTTCACTTTATGCCATTTTTCCACATGTTTAGGCCATTAAAGGAGTTCCTGAGAGGCCAGGGTTTCGGATGTGAAGCAATTCAATAAAATTTTATGTGTATAGTGCTTTTAACAAGGGTTATTGTCGTAAAGCACATAAAAAAAAAAAAAGTGTATGAATCAGTGTGATCAGATTATATCTGAGCAGGGACAAGCAGGGGGTCCTTTCACGGCATACTGAGAAAACGTTATACCTTGATGATGTCCAAGCACTAGTGAAATGATGGGATAAGTGCATTAGTGTAGTACGGGATTATATAGGGACATAAAGACATTTTTTTCCCTCTCATAACTGTGTTCTGTTATTCAGCACAATTAAAAGTCCCGTTTTGACTTGAACGATCATTGTATTTATTGGAACTAAATTTCTGTATCGAACCTTAAATGTTATTGCATATCGATCATTATTGATGTTTCGCTATGGACGACTTTGAACTAGGCAGCTTTTTCAGAGCCTCTTTCATTACACATAATTTCACAATTCCTGCTTCTACGTACATTAAAGTAAATAATTAAAATCGGAATGTTGCTCTGCCTTGATTTTGACCTCTTTATGACCAAAAACGTGATAAACAGGTGTATAAGGCTGTGTTTTTTTTTTTCGTGCACGTGCACCTCTAAGTCATTTGGGCTTTACGGCTGAATGAGTGACTTTTCCAGCTTTTCATGGAAGATTACACACCTCGAGCTGCAGGCTGCACATGCGCACACACACACACACACACACACACACACACACACACACACACACACACACAGACAAAAGGACACACACAACCACACCTAAAAAAATCCCAGCAGAACACACAGCATGTCTCTGATCCCCCATGTCCTAATTACAGAGGCTTAAATAAAACACAGGACTGCATTCTGTTTTCCCCCTTTCTGCTCACAGTAGGGCAGGATGATTCTTAAACCTGTTCAAAAAGGCAAGATTTTTATTCCTGCAGTCATTGCACATGAAAATACAAAGGATTTCGAGTTCATAGACCAAAGTCACATCAAAGCTGTGGGTCTCGAACATGTTTAACGAACAAGTGAGGACATTAAACCGATTTGTTTCAGCTTGATCTGGTGCGATCTGGTTAATGTTCTATAATAATCACGCTACATTATTTCATTAATAAGTGAGCCGATGTTTATTATATCACCATCATATCAGGGGGACGTTTCACTCCTCGCATCGGTCCGCTCGTCCGTATTCGATAGATTAATAATTCAAATTCTAACAACAGTTTGTCGCACTGTTTACGTCGTGTCCAGTCTGTTACCATGGCAACGCTCGATGATGCTCGATCCAGCAAATCCTGGCTCCCTTGAGAACCGTTTCCCTTGATGAATTTCTTCATGGCAAAGTGTTTTGTATCTGACGTTTCAGTTACTTGATATTAATTTCTCGTTCTCGTGCGCAGAAGTTATTTATTGCGCACCCTGCTATACTGAATATCGGTTATTTTTGCTTGTGTGACATTGCTTAATCGCTCGAGGGCTGCTGTGGCATCATCAGCGCAGGTGAATTCTAAAGTGCCGTATGTTTGTTTATTTGCACCGTTCTGTGTAAACCCTAAAGTCTGTTGTGTGTGAAAACCCCGGGAGGTTGCGCAATTTCTGAATCAGTGAAACTAACCCATCTGGTGCCAACAGCATTAACCTGCTGGTGTACCTATTAAAGTGGCCAGCAACTAATCAAAAAGTAAATTTTTTTTATTTTTATTTTTTATTAATGATAATAATTTGACAGATAAACCTTACAAATTATTTATTCGCATATTTCAGTTAGGAAGCTGGTGTCAGGGTGCTGGGTCATCCAGGATACAGTGCTAAGGGCCTTGCTTAAGGGCCCAACAGTGGCACTTTGCTGGTGCTGGGCCTTAAACTTCTGAAATTCTGATCAGTAAACGAGTAATCCACAGCCTAAACTGACTGATCCACCATCACCCTACGATTTGGCGATTTATCAAATCCATCGGCATATTATTTCCACAATTCTATAAAAAACTAAAAAAAAACAGCTCATGACAGATGACTGTAGCTTCCTAGAACGAGTTAACAGATTTCACAACGATGGTAACGCAACCTGTGATGTAAACGCTCATCAGAGGGAATGTGAGCCACCGCTATAGGATGCCATACGTCTACGGGAATGCTAAGAATCCATAACGATAAGTATAAGCAAACATCAGACCTTTTTCTTTTTGGATCGATCTTTTTCGATTTTGGGTTATTATGCGAACTACAATCCTGTTTCCTGGGTAAAAATATGATTAATAATCCTGTAGCAGGTAAAAGCAATAATAAAAACTCTTGCACAATACAGTAGTATGAAAATAAATGCAATTAGCACGTTTTCTCGTATCCGCTCCGCACACTGTCACGCGGGTGTCGAAGGCGATTACATGAAAGGCTGCATAAGCATCCTTTTCTACATCACATGCCTGTGTGGTAAAGGTTAGCACCTTTTTTTCCACCACCCCCAAAGGCCACACGCTTCAACCCCCCTGCAGGCTCCGGTTTGAAATCCCAAGACCGCTTTGACTCCCACCGAGCGAATAGAAAAGTAGCGTTCTCTAAACCCCCTCGTCTCTGCCGTCTCCCACGCCTTCTCCGCGTCTACCACTTTTGTCTAAATTTTTTTCATTTCCAGCTTCAAGAAGGGGGACCTGGTGGACGTGCATATGGCTATTGATTCGGCTTTTGTTGCACGTGTTTTGGAGAATTCTCCCCCTGCCGTGGCTCTGTCCTCTCAAGGCGGCGCACCCCTCCAGGGGTTCAGCTTTGAACGGTTTAACCGGGCAGTAAAGCCCTGCCGGTATGCCAGGAAAGCATGAAAGGAAAGACTGAATCGAAAGGCTTTTGTCGGCCGCGAGTTAAGGTGGCTCTACCTTCCGTGGTCGCTACTCGTCAATGCGCTTCCCCGTCGTGTATCGGTATTCGCCTGCGCACCCTGCAGAGATAAAAGTCACCTGTGGACAGATGTGTCGTTTGTCTGGAGGGAAAAAAGAAGCTATTGGGTGTATATTTGCCTTCTGTGATTGGTTAATGTAATGCAAATTAGGTCAAAGACAAAGCAGTGAATAAGAACATGTAGAAAGCGGTGGCTACAAATGATGTAGAGTACCCAGAGGGAACCCACCAAGAACAGAGAGATCATGCAAACCCCATGCACCGGAGGAGACACGAGGCGGGAATCGAACCCGGTGGTGCAAGGCGACAGTGTTGACCACTAAACCACCATATTTAACTTATGAGGACCCAGTGGACACCCCTAGGACTACCGGATGATTCGGAAACCTAAAGTAGAGACTTATTAGGAAGATCTTTCTTCTACACACTAAAAATGTTAACACCCCGTCTTCCTGTGTCT
This sequence comes from Clarias gariepinus, assembly GCF_024256425.1. NCBI lineage: Eukaryota > Metazoa > Chordata > Actinopteri > Siluriformes > Clariidae > Clarias > Clarias gariepinus. The sequence continues at coordinate 6,860,685 of NC_071114.1, read as the reverse complement.
TGAGTGTTGAAGATCTTTACAGTGGAAAAGAACTTCACAATACCAGGTGGCGAAAACTGCCCATCGTTTCGTCCAAGAGCGAGGGAGTGTTTTAGGAGCTGGTCAAAGCTTTTTTTCAATCATACAGTAGCAGTAAGAGTTCTGAAATGAACCGCAGTGAAAATCTGGGCTGTCTCGCCTAACAAAACATGCCGAAGTACGCCGGCACATATGATCGTCTGTGACCTACTTGAAGACGTGCGTAGTTAAAGACCCCTCATTCCCATCTGTGGAATTTAAACCGCACTCGTTTACAGTTGCTTTCATTTCCATATATGACACATTTTCTGCGGTGCGATCTGCAGACGGATCCTGTTGCACACATAGCTTCTCACCCACACACACCCACACAGATCCCCCCCCAGGTTGTCAGGTGCTATGTCTGTCACCGATGCCCGAAGACCTGTTCAAGCTGCCTCATGTAGCCTCTCATTTCTTTCTTTTTTTTTTTGTTCTCCTCTCATCTCTGTCTCTCTGTCACTCAGTGATCGTTCCTCTCCAAAAGCCCACTCAACCCCTACCACCTCTTACACACAATCCTACCAGCTGCGCCGCAGCCTGCCAGGACACAGGTGCTGGCGTTCTGATGCCTCGCTAGTCATGCTGGGCCACGGTACAAGATGCGACACAGATACCCAGCTAGCGGCCCGCTACCCTGCAGAGCTGCCATGCTGCACCGTGCCCATTTTTCCACAAGTGCCAATCTATAGTAGGCCTCTCCACTGTAATTCTCCCTGTACAAGGTCATTATTATCTCTGGTGTTCTGTTCGAGTCAAAAAAAAACAAAAAACAGAACACTACTAAAAGGACTATGTTTTTTTTTTTTTCCCACCAGGAAACCTAATGTCCTTGAATTAATTACTCAAATAACTTAATGCAAAAATTAAAAATTATAATAAATAAAAGATGGTACTTAAATTACAGACATTTTGCTTGACGTCAGAGTAACAAAGGTGAATTATGCCGAGCCCTTAAAAGGACATGAAAGACAACGCACACAAAAAAAAAGGAAAAAATAAATTGTATAAAAAAAAAAATATCTTTTTATTTAGAGATCATCCAAACTTTTTGCAAAACCCAGCGTGACTCGCACGTTTATGCATCGAGATGTATTTAAACAGAGCTGTAAACACAATAATTGAGGTCCGGTATCTAATTAAGGGCCGGTATCATCCACGGAAATGGCCTTGTATAGTTTCTGACACGTCCCACGCCTGTGGTTTGGTCTCAGCAAAAAAAAAAAAAAAAAAAAAACATTTTTCTGAACAAGGACTAATTTTTTTTTCTTCTAGTAGATGAGTCATTTCTCCAGCCTTCATTGCTGTATAGATGTCGAGTCATAAATCTCGTTGTCTGGTAATAAAACGTGCCGGTGCACAGAGCACCGGGTCTGACACGCAGGTGACATTTAGGGAAATCAAGCTGTCTTCCATCAAATGTCCTGGACATCATGGTAAGCTTTTAAAATAGCAGGAAATCCTTTTTTTTTATATATATATAAGCGGGTAAACAACATCTTAAATCCCCTGACTGATCCAGGTTACTCTGCTGAAAGGTGCCAATCATTGTCATCTTACACTACAGCACACGCTGTGCCATAGTGTGAAATTATTCAGTAAGGATTTTCCAGGAGATATTTAGGGAGGATTTTATTTATCTAATAAGCGTAGAAGCGCAACGGTAAACGCACGAGATCTTACAGTACGTTCTGTAAGCGACATGCCGGCATTAACATCTCAGAATATTTTTTTTTTTTTAAGCTGGAATTTAAAAAGGAAAAAAGAAAGAAATTAAAGATGCAAGGTTGTTTTTTCTTTTGTAGAATTAAATCATTATCCTGTGTTTTAGAATAATAATAATAATATTATTATAATTTATACCTTAACATCTGTTGAAATAAAAGTTGACAAAATAACATCTTTAATAGAGGTGCCTTCAGACCCTGCCTTCTGGAAGAGCATTTTCTCAGCCAATCAGAACGCAGAGATCAGAAAACGGGTTTGGGGGGTGGGGAATTTATTATTTTTTTTAATCCACTCAAATTTGGGACATTAGAAAACACCCATTTTAAGGCTTTTCTGACAAACAGAACAAGAAGAGAAAGACCGTTCTGTTTTTATTGCGTGCATATTTAAGAGTTTTTTATTTATAATGACAACTAATAGCTTTATTTTCTTTTTATATAAAATCTATTTTTTTTTATATAGACATCATACCTATCTTTAGCCCTTAACAAATGGACAGACCAGACATGTAGCTCCGTACTGTATTAGTCTATAACGCGAAACAGGTTAAAATTGAGGACATCTTTATGAAATAACACTTTTATAGCCACACAAAGTGGATCGGTTGCTACTACTGTATGTTTCTCACTAATTCTCTGAAACATCTTTAGTATTCCTGAAAATTACCATCATGACAAATTATCCTGCTTCAGCGTGCAATGCAAACTAGTGAATTTTCATAATAGGTTCTCTTAAAGGCTTGAAAATCTTCCCATCACTGATTGCACCGTTTCATTAAATTGCGCCTAAACACAAGAATACAAACAACAGAATCATCTCTCCATCATCTCTTGCTCTTTTCTGTTCAATCTTTCTTTCTTTCCGTTGCTCTCCCACCCCTTGTCCTTTTTCTGCCTCCCATCCCTTTCTCTCCTATTTCTCTTCCTCCCTCTTAAAGCTTTGGATTTGCAAGCCCTTAATCTTTTTTTTTTTTTTTTGCAAGCACATCATTTCACGTTTTCATATTCGACTTATTTATTTCTTGCTTAATTTACTTTACTTGTTTGCTCACCTCATTTTTATGGTCTTATCCACCTTCACATTGTCGGTCTGCTTTGATGGCTGTGACAGAGAGAGAGAGAGAGAGAGAGAGAGAGAGAGAGAGGTGTCTGTGGTTGTGGGCTAAGCGAGGCAGCGAGTCGCAAGCGTTGCTGTGGGAGCAGCTTAGCGAGAGCGCGCACACAGCGGGCCTGAAAAATAGGGATGCTAATAAAAGATTTGGCAAGAGCCCTTAATGCACCCAGTCTGAGCATTAGGAATACACTAGAGCCTCAGCTCCTCCTTGCACTACTTTTCCCTTCTCGCAGACTCTCTATAATGCTGTCCGCAAAAAAAAAAAAAAAAAAAAACTCACACTTTCCCGTTTTCCTAAGAGAGAGCAAAAGAAAGATCTAGAGAGGGGAGAAAGGAAAAAAAATAACAATTGGCACTGAAGAATGTAGACTTCGTTTGGGAGTGTGAAGCGAGGGCTTGTTTACTCTTAACTGTCCTGGATTCCTCTGTACCTCCAGAGAAAAAGTTGTTGTTGTTTTAGTTTTCCTTCAAAAATTCTATCATGTTTAAAAAAGAAATAAAATAAATAAAAACCTCAGTGTAAAACTCCTGCTTTGGCAGAATCAGGCTACTTCGACATTGAGACACTTATTATAATCTCCCTATTCAAGAACATCCATTTTGTTATTGTAGTAATATGATTTCTTTTAGTGCCGTCAGTCGATTAAAACATTTAATCTAATTAATCGCAGCCATAGTTTGTGATTAATCGCGATTAATCGCAATTTAAAATACAGAGATTTACTGGTATTATAAACATGCAATGCTGGAATAAAAAAAAAGCATGACAAACTGGTTGGAGGAAACAAATTATATGCAGTTTTATAACATGTCAAACATTAACATTTAACAAATGTTAAATTAAAATCTCTTGAATGAGACTGCGTGCAGTGACTTGATAATATGGGGGTGTGTCAAAACCACTGATGGCAGGGCTCGAACCCGGAAGCCTAGAGCCTTAGCCACCTTAGTTTACATTTTACTTATTCCTGTAAAAATAGTTTACCTTAAAAGGTAGCTCGAACACACATCTTTGGTTTTATCCAAACTTCCATCTAGAAGCTTTATACAATGAAACTTGCCGTTCAGTGCACCTGGTGATGTTTCTCAGTCATCTTATTATCTGTGTTAAACATTATCACACGTTATCACATTATGGGAATCTATTAGGGTCAAATTTAATCATATAATTCATTTGTGTTAAAAATAATAATGCATTAAAACCTTTAAATTGATCACTTAATTACAGATTAAGGCACTGAGTTACTGATCGGCAGGCCCTTGAGCAAGGCCCTTAACACTTTTTTTTACTCCAGGGGCACCGTATAATGGCTGACACTGTGCTCTGACCCCAGCCTAGTAACAAAAATGACTTTAAGATCATGCGAAGAATTAAGTATTTCATTGTATATGTGACGAATAAAGGTTGAAATTAAAGTTAAACATTCTATCTATGACAGTTAGGGATGAGAATCACCAGGGATCACCTAATATGATATCACCATACCTAGGTGTGAATATGAAAAATTGGAAGAGTTGTTAGAATTTGGAACAAATTTAGCAAATGCAAATTAAAAATTAATTGAAAAGCAAATACATTTGGAGTCAGCATGGTGATCGTGATACGCAACTGATTGACGTTTTTCCCTACATCTCTAATTATAGCTGTTCTTGATGACTAATAGATTGAGGTGTGTGTGTGTGTTTGTTGGGTCATGGAAGCAGATTTAGTTATTGGATCCTGCCAATCTTTCCCCAGCATCCCCTCAGGTCTATAACAACACCCTGATACAGTTTGATGTTCTGTCATTACAAGTGTCGTAAAACTGCTGGCCTTCTCAGATCCTCTGCCTAGAGTGTGAAGAGATTTACCATACGCATCATCATTAGCCTGATAAATGTCCACAGGAGAATCCTAGCATGTGGTTGAAGCTGCGCAATTTCCAATAAAAGGACCACGGCGTGCCTTGACAGCAGGGCTTTTTCCTTTTTTTTCCCCTTCTTCCTGTCAATGCTAGTAATTGCGGAGTTGATAGGAAATTCCTGCGCCTGCAGCCGACTGAGATAATGCATGTTGATCCCACCGGTCATATATAGTGTCACAGAAATGAGGGCTCTTCACCCGATCGATATATAGATTTGTGTGCGGATAGTCAGGAAAGCGCAGGAATAGCAGCTTTACAGTTTTAATTAAGTGGATCCAAAAAAAGGCAATAACCGTGCACGTGTGTGTGTGTGTGTGCGACTCTGCCTGCGCCCGCATTACATCGCATTCGGCTTCCTGATTTGTAGCGGCTTCCTTCTGAATCACGCGCGATATTGTTAAGAAATCAAGGGCAGTTGTTCCAGCCAGGCATGCCTAATGTATATGTATAGGGGGTTCAGTTCGTCCTGATTGGCTGCATAGAGATCCGTCAGCTGCGGATTATTTATGCCTTAATATGGCCCTGGGTAAACGAGCAATCAGTACTGAGAAGTCATATTCCGGATTATGTTGTCCTCGGCATTCGGTTTGGTTCAGATGATCTCACAATAATAATCTTGGCACTTATAAGCATAATAGGAGTGTCCACATTTTTTTGTTTTAAATGGACTAGAAGTTTAATATTGGAATGTTTTAATATTTATTTTCTCTTGGCTCACGTGAACGTCTATGGTGATGCTATACGATCCAATCATGATGTAATATTCACGCCAAAAAGCTTCCGCATTCTAAAACCACAAGAGGACAATCATAACTAAATTCAAAGCTACATACTTCTTAATTCTAACGCATATTTTGAAATCTCTTTTTTTTAGATATGTAGGAAGATTTTTTTTGTTCATTTCTGATGTGACCAGATCAGAGGCTTCAGGGGTTAAAAAAAAAAAATGTAGGTCTGTAAGTGTCTGATGAAATTTCTGAAAAGCAAACGTAACATACGTTCAATTCAAACCAGGACTTGTGATGAAATTTCTGGTGAATGAGGGCGTAAAAACTGATTGATGTTTACAGAGGACTTCAAGCACAGTAGGTCCGTGAATGCCGTTCCCGTGAACATTCAGCAAGAAGAGATGCGTTAGTCTGTGGGAAGTGTACACACAATCATTCACCAACACCACTTGCACGTTACAGGAACACACAGGAGCTGGAAGTTATTGCCAACCTCTGTCCTGGGCCATTAAATGAATTCCTGGGAGGCCAGCATTTCAGACATGAAGCAGACAGGCTGAGAAAATGTTCAATGCTTGATGGGGAGGCACCGGGATTGGTGCATTAGAGAGAGAGAGGGGGAGGCTTAAAGCCATTTCCACATGTTTTGGATTATAAAGAGAAATAAAGAGAGCGGTCATTCTCATAACGGTATTCTGTTATTCTGTACGATCATAAGTCCCGGTTTGACTTGAACACCCCTTGATGTGCTTTTTTTCTTTCTTTCTTTTTTCCAGTTAAACAAAAAATGTTCCTTCGTTTTTTTATTGCCCCATAGTTTTGGCTGAATAGAAATCTTTTTCCTACACATAAGCAATAAATTTTTTTTTATAATAAAATAAATAATAATAATAATAAAAGAACATGCACAATGCTTATTAGATTATTATCTTCTGGAAGTGGCACAGAGATGACGGAGACAAAAATGATAGAATTGCATGTTCCAGTAAACTTTATGCAACCGAACTCGAAATAAGAAATCCGAAAGCTTTGAAGAAGAATAAAACAAAAAGCAATTGCATCTGAGCACAGGAATTTCCCAGAGAAATGACTCCTGCCAGCCCTCACATACACACCCACATGCAGCCGACAATGCAGTGTTTAGCAAAAAAAAAAAAACAACGCTAGAAAATCCTGTTCTACTTTTCACCCCTGCGTTTGTGTTTTACGTGTCGGAGATCACACTGGGACCCAGCCACCCCACCTTTTTCCTCAATAAAGTCTACTGCATCTCAAATGTCAAGCTCTCTCACGGGTTTCCCAGCACCTAACCCCGCTCAGTCTCTCTCATCTCCCCGTCTATGAGAGTTCTCCTCTCCCCTGGGCTCGGTGTGTATCCGCTGACCCTTTACACTGCAATTCCCTCTCTATTAACACCCCCCCCCTCCCCCAACCCACCACACACAAACACACACACACACACACTGAACCAGAACTGTTTGGGCACGGACAAAAACCCTCCCACCGTTTAAGGTGAACGGGTTCACATTCTTTGTCAGTCACCTTGATACACACACACACACATTCCAAATTATGTTTGTGTTCTAGAACCCTAAACTCTGACTTTGTCGTAAGTAGCTACAATCTGGAGTTGGAGTTAACACCCCTCCGCCCGGCCATGCTCTGTTGGGAAACAAGGCTTTGATAAATCTGAAAAACTTCTTTTTCAAGGTTAACCGCCTCCCTAAACACACACACACACATACATAAACCCACACACACAGCAGGGAATGGGGGGCCGGGGGGTGGCTTTAGTTGGTTGGAAATCAAAAACAATAGCGACACAGGAGTCAGAGAGAGACATGATCATATTTCATCACAACATCAGGCTTATTTTCTTTTGACGATATGGGGGAGCATTTAAAAATTTGATTAATGAGGATTAATAAGGTCGAAGGTCGATCATTTGTTTTCAGATTATTTATTTATTTTCACGAGTCTTGGATGCGAAAGGAATGCAAACTGTAAACGCTGATATTTTTCAGTGAGTCCCATGAAAAACCTAATCTTATATCCATTATATCGTTTAAAATCATAAGGAAGGAAAAGTCTTTTTTTTATATATATACCTTCAGCCTTACTTTTATGACCTTAATGCAAAAATTTATTTAAAAAAAAAGTGCTTTGTTTTAACTGGGCGTTATTACAGAAGAGGATCGAGAATCAATCACACCAGCTTCTCTTGGAAAAGAAACAACAAAATAAAGATTTTGTGATGCACAAAAAAAAAAACTAAACAAATAGTTAAGAGCCTTCCACTAGATAATTACTGCAGTGATTAATATGGATCAGCTGGAAACAAGTTATTTAACTCCAATTGATGCAGTGAGTAGCTTCTCATTTCTTAAACAACCACGACAGAAGACCTATCGTGTGGCCATGGCAAAGAGCAATGAAAACTAAGGAGATTGGTGAAGCTACTAAAATTGGGTTAAGAACTGAACAACGCATTATTTATTATTAAAACCTGGAAGGATAGTGGTGAACCATCATCTTCGAGAAAGAAAACATCTGAATGAGCGTGATGGCAGACCATTTAAATGCTTAATGAAGTTAAATCTGGAGTAGAACTGTTAAAATAGTGCAAGTAAGAGCATTCCCATGCACACAATGTAAAGAGAGTTAAAGGGATTGGGACTAAACAGCTGTGCAGCCTTAGGAACACCACTTAAAAGTGAGGATAATTGGGGAAAAACACGTTTAAATTTGCTTAGAATGTCTGATGACTCCAGATTTATTGCGTTCCAGAGGGTATGAACGGTAGGCATGGTTGGCAGCGCCTACTCCTCGTACCCTAGTACAAGCCTGTGGGGGCAGTGTTATGATCTGGGGTTGGTCAGATCAAATTTTTAGCATTGCTACAGTGCGTGTCCTACAATTGAGGTCAGTCAACGATCTGATTGAAACACCTGGTCATTCAGTACAAAGATTAATGGATTTAGTTTTCTTTCCTGATGGCACGGCCATATTCCTAAATGACGACGCCAGGATGCATCAGGTTCAAATTGTAAAAAAAATTGTTCAGGGAGCATGAGACATCCTTTTCACACATGGATCGGCCACCAGGGAGTCCAGACCTTAACCCCATTGAGAATCTTTGGAAAGTGCTTGAGAAGGCGGTATGCAGTGGTTCGAGGCTCCCATCATCAATACCAGGTCTTGGAGAGAAATTAATGCGACTCTGGACTAAAGTTGTGACATTGTATAAGCTTATGGAAACAATACCATAGCTATAATCAAAGCAGAAGGCGCTCCAATGGAATATTAGAGTGTGCAGATTTTCTTTTGGCTGGGCAGAGTATAATGTACATAATAAGATTTCCAGATAAATACGTTAGTGCTAAAAAGTAAGCAGCTGGCTGACATTTTTCTGTCCTTCCATCTTATGTGCTGCTGTGGACGTTTCTGGAAAAACTAACGTTTATTTTTCCATTACATCTCGTGATAGCAATGTGGCTTTTAATTACTTCACTGATGACATTTCATCGATTTTACTGATGATCCCGATGTCCCGGGTGTAATTTCAGACGATCAGATCAACTGCATGCCTTACACTGAATAGCCGCAAACACTTAAAAGGGTGAGAATGCAATTTCGAAGTAAATAACGTAACAAAAAGAGGGCTCACGTTCGATTTAAGAATATTAAAGATCAAAGAGCATACCTCGTCCCGTCAGCGACCCCCAGGCCACGTCTCGAATGACGGAGCAGTGACAAGACTTAACACGTTTAAGCGTTAATGATTTGTTCACATCTATAAAAGAGAGTGATTCCAAGCGTTTAATGTCTTACCAGCTTCAAACCGAGTCTGAACAGATGTAATGTGAGTTTCGAACTCGAAGGTGAGAATTAAGGCATGCTTCTCTTTCCAATCATCTTGAAATATTCTGTTTAAGAGAAAGCCATGAAGCTAATTAGTGCTGAGAAGATAAATGAAAAATGGAAGGGAAAAAAAAAAAAAACACATCAAAAGACTGAAAAGACTCCATCTTGTACCTATAGGTCCCATATTTTACTTTTTCATGTAAATGTGTGTGTTTATGCTCCAGCTGTAATGTGCTATCTAAGTGGCTATTTAAAGGAGCTGTCTGCTGAGCCACGCCCTCCCAGAGATAAGCAGCGCTGAGCAACAAGCCAGAGGGAGGGGCTCTTCTTATATGATGTCCCATTAGGAGGAAACATCCAATTAGCCAACCCCTCACAAAATGTAAAAAGGTTCCCCTTTAAAAGATTGAACACGAACAGTTGGACGGTATGCACGGGGTTTATCCTGGTACTGAACCTCTGAGACATTACTAGGTGTAAATGACTCTCGACCGTATTAAATGAGTCAAACGCTTAGAGGAACACTGCTACATATAACAAGCACCTCTGGGAGCCTAAGAAGCGCGTGTACAAGCCGGTGTGTAGCCCTGGACTCTTTAGACTAGGAAAAAGGGGTTTAAATGTTCTTAGACATGTTTCGGGGCATCCCTTTTTTGTTTCATGCAATAAAAATGAAAGAGCAAACAAGAGATCTGGAGATAGTTACAGTAAATTTGCAGTAAAGTAGTTTATTATTATTTTTTTTGTTTTGATCAGGTTTGCACCAGAGCCGGAGGACTTGTAGTACTTTGGTACTAGATTATTGAAAATGTTACTTTTCAGAAATTCATGAAGTCTTCTTGTTCTTCCCACCTTGCTTACCTTCTGAAATAGTGAAATCCTCAGGATATTAAATATACATGACGTGTCGTTTGTAAAGCATAAATCACTGCACAGAGCAGCAGGCCCTGCTTCGTGTTGACACTCTCTCTCTCTCTCTTACACACACACACACACACACAGTGCTTTGTCAGAAGCATGGCCATACCTTCATCCCTTTGTGCTTCAAATTTCTCAGGACATCACCGGTTCATCCCTCAGCTTCTCTCAGTCGGTGTGTCCTTTGCGCTAGGATTTGCTAGATCCTCATGTGCGAGTGTCTGTGTGTTCGAGGTGTGTCTCCTGTCCCTTTACAATTTACAATTCCTGGGCCTATTTTACACGCCTCAAACCAATAATAATCCAAAATGAAGATGAAAGGGGTGGACACTGACACACACACACACACACACAAGCCCACACACTTTGCGGCATGCTGTTCTAGGCACTTGGTTGAAAGATACAAGGCGGCTGCCATGGGAGAGCTTCAAAGCCCAGTGACATAAATTTATGATACCAGCTCCAGACATTTTTTTGCCAAAAATGGAGCTGCTGTTGTTTTGCACTGGTCTGGCAGGGTGGAGAGAGGGAGAGATGATTGAGAGAGAGAGAGAGAAGATGGAGTCCTCACTGCCATCTCCTTGATCATGCTTATTGAGACCATTCACTCAACCAGCTGCTCCCCCTGCCCCATCCCTGAAAGTAAAGCCCGCTTCAGATCTCAGACATGTGATATATAAATAGTATAGGATGTATTTGTACTATATAACTGCATTGTAAACTTTAATTCTGACACAATAAACCTCTCTTCATCATCATCATCATCATCCCTCTTGACCTACCAAGTCTGACACAGGAATACACTCTGATACACATTTCTGGCCACGCACTCCGGAATTCTCAAAGATGTCTCCTGTTTATACAAAGTGCTTTTAGAGCAGTTATTACGTCGTCTCCGGATCGAGTGATCACTAGCATGGTATCAGACACCAAGTATCGATACTCAGAGTACAGGTACAAAATCAGGACTGGTGATTTATATCGTACTTAGTTAACCCGTAACCACTTCTAGTAGTAACTGCTTGTCCAACTAAGCCATCAATGTCACGGCATGACCTTGCGTATTGGAACTGATTGGAATCTCTTCAGTGCTTTTTTATTTATTTATTGAATTACCCTTTTAAATGGTTCAGTATAGAAGAAGAGAAATGAAAGAAACCCAAAAAATGCTATAATACATAAAACAACACACACATACATAACATAGTATGTCACGCCCAGATTCCATAAGGGGTGTTCAAGTCAAACCGGGACTAGTGATGACATTTCTGGTGAATGAAGGCGTAAGTGATTGACATTTACAGAAATCTTTAAGCATAGTATGGTGATGAGACTTTTACTCACTTTTACTCACTCACTCATCTACTATACCGCTTTATCCTGTATTCGGGGTCGCCTAAAGCCTATCCCAGGAGGCTTAGGGCACGAGGCAGGGTACACCCTGGACAGGGTGCCAATCCATCACAGGGCACACACACACATACTCACTACGGGCAATTTGGTAACATCAATTAAACTTACCTACATGTCTTTGGAACGTGGGAGGAAACCGGAGTACCCGGAGAAAACAATACCTGGAGGAAACCCACCAAGCACAGGGAGAACATGCAAACTCCATGCACACAGAGATTGGAATCGAGCCTGGCCGGGAATCGAACCCGGACCCTGGAGGTGCAAGGCGACAGTACTAACCATTACACCACCGTGCCACCTGATGAGACTTTGAGCCGTAGTTAAAAAACATTTAAAAGGTGCCTACATTTGTGGGTCCATGAATGACGCGGTGGCTCAGAGCCCACTGCAGTCATTCCCATGAACATTTAGTTCAACTCGCTTCAAGCCATTTCCACATGTTTGGGACGTTAAAGAAGTTCCTGAGAGTCCAGGGTTTCAGACATTAGGCAGGCAGTTTAAGAAAATGATCTGCCCTGATGGCATTCAAGCACTAGTGAAATGCTGGTGCATTGGTGTAGCAGGGGAATATATGGAGGAAAATAAAGAGAATTTGTTATTGTACAAAATCAAAAATCCCGGTTTGACTTGAACAACCCTGTATTATGTTATCACCATTTCAGGTTCTTTATCTGCCATACCACAAGTCGCTTTATCCCAATAAAATAGCCGAGTGCAAACTGTAATGAAATGCAATTCAACGCAGATGATATACAGTACACAGATATACAAACAGTATATCTGGGAAAGAACGTAAAAGGGAAAGAACACATGCAGTAGTAGTATTACAGTCAAATCGTACATCGTTATATGTAGTGATATAGAAGATGTGGTCTTTCGAGACAGTGCTCTCTCTTTATTAAAAAATTACATCAGTCCAAGCTTGTTTAAAAGCAGTATTTTATGGACAGCATGAGGCAATGCTAAGGCAATGTGAGACCAGCTTTAGTTGATCTGTACCATCTCTGGGTCTTTGATTTGCTTTTCATTTTGAATATATTTTTATAGCAATCATGGAGATATAAATAAATTAAATAATAAATAAAAATTTTGACTAATTTGTCTTGCTTGTTTTCCCCTTGTTTGCAGAAGAGGACTGCGTGAACTGCACTGACGAGTGCCGTGTCCTGGGTCACTCAGACCGCTGCTGGATGCCACAGTTCCCGGCACCAGGCATGGCACAGGCTGAGGGTCTCGACTACCGCACAAACCTGTTCGTACCGGCAGGAATGGAGGCTGTGGCAACCGAGCCAGAGAACTATGAGGCAACGGGGAACACCAGCGGCAAGAAAACCTTCTGCACTTTTGGGAAAGAGCGACGCGAGCACTCTGTCCTGGTCGCCAACGTCAAGCCCTACCTCAAGGGAAAGCGTGCTCTCAGCCCGTTGCTCCAGGAAGTGCCCTCAGCCTCATGCAGCCCTACCAAGGGAACCAAAGGCGTAGCAGACGGAGCCGAGGTCAATCCCAGCACCAGCCACTACGAAGGACCCAACGGACTATACACGTCTCCTGGAAAGCAGAGCAGAGATCAGGGTTACTGCGCACTAGCCGCATCGGATCCCGTAGCCAAAGTGCTGTTGGAGGCACGCTCGCGTATCAGCCAGGAAACGGCTAACGAGCCGGACGGAGCGCCGGAGCACGGAGGAGGAGAGCTGAGCCGAGGAGGCATGGACGCCGAGCAGGTGGTCAGGGACATTGATAAACTTCTGCAGGACTGCCGAGGCAACGAGGCTACGGTGGTGAGGAAGTGAACAGACTGATGAAATAAAAAAATAACGCAAAGGAGACAAAACTGTGAAAGAGGGCGAGAGTCTGTGAGATAAGAAACACACTCAAAGAGTGAGGTGCTTGTGCAGTTTGGTAAAGTTGGACAGAAAAACTTGTCTAAAAAAAATAATAATAATGAATAAGCCAGGTTTTCTGGACGCCATGTTGTGTTTTTGTGGGGGAGGGGATTCTTAGGGAACTCAGAAGTTGCTGTTTCTGGCTTCTTAGCAAGCTTTTTTTCTTCAAGTGCCCACCAGCTGTAAACTTTCTTTCTGACTCGGAACGCCACAAACCGCAAGGACACGCAAAGGATTCTGACAATCGAAACGTTGAACACTCCAAATCGCGCGGTTGGCTCTGATCGAGACCGAAATCGAACCGCGACCTTCTCTTTTAGTTCCTCTTTTCTTTTTTTCCTGACTTTGTAATATCATTGTATGAAATCCTGAATAATCTCTGATTATCTCTGATCTATAGGGAGGGGAGGGCGGGTCAGGGGGATGGGGGGAAGGGGTGGTAACCCGGGGTGCTTATTTACGAAACGTTACCATTCCTTCACTCGCCATTTCTATTCGTCATATGTGTAAAGCTGTGTTTCCTCCTCCCATATATACGTGTATATGGAACATTCCAGATTGGTGAAACTGTTACTCTTTTTCCTCATCGGTCCTTTGTGTGAACACTGTCTTCAGCTGTCTTCTACTCGTCACTTCTTTTTTTTTTTAAGGAAAAAAAAGTGACCTTCCACTTTGTCCTAAGGCAATCATAATTATGTATATTAGGGACAGATTTCCTCGACTGTGAAACGAAACAAAACAAAAAAAAAATCTATATAAATATATAGATAATACAAATATATATATATACATATATGAACTTATGTATAGTGTCCAGATATTAACAAAAATATTTATACCTTTTCTAAAAAAAAAGAAGAAAAAAAATGCTGAAAATGCAGTTGTTAATGATATTTATTACGCTGCAAAGGTTTGAATTCCAAGTAAACAAACGTCGAAGGAAAAGAAAAAGAAAAACACACAAAAAAAGGAAACGTCCCTTCACATTTGTCACTTACTCGCAATATCATTTAATGTGCGAAATGTATCCGATTAATGTGTTTACATTGAAATGACATATTTTTACTGATTTTGTTTAATTTTTTTTGTTCCCTTGCAATCTATGTGCATATGAGCCAAATTGTTACGTGTACAAGAGCTATATTGTGTATTTTATTAAATTAATATATAGTTGTGTTGCAATATACATGGGCTTATATTGTATTTGGCAACTGTTGCCTTAGTAGCCGTCAAACTCTGTGAGTTTCCTTTGCTGTTGTTTTTTGTTTTTTATTCGCTTCTTCATCATCTTTTCCCTGTGTCTCTGCTCTTAACGAGCGACCGTACACCCGGGCACACTGGCAGGGGGCGGGGCTTGTTTGTTTCGTTCAAGCAAACTCCTTCGCTTTAACTCGGCCCAGGTTTGTTCAGCCAGCACGTTTCTATAAAAAAACAAAACAAAAAGCAAAACAAAAAACAAGAAATGAAACACAACCTACTACAGTTTAATTACTTTTTTTTCTTTTGCAATGCTGAGAAACTTACAGGGCAGCTATTTTTTTATTCCGACAAGTCTTTGTCATTTGGATCTTTCTTTTTCTTTCAAATCAAAGACTGCCATTCATAACTCAGCGTGGAGTCCCTGGCTAACGTTCTGTGATACTGCCTTACTCAGCCGGAAAGCTCGCATTGTTACTGTAGTGCACTCGACTACAAAGAGGACGTGGGATTTCTTCAGAATGTGCCGTCTTGTTTTGTATATAAGGACTCTGTGTATCCGCTTCATACAATATACGTGCACGTTTTCATTATCGCGCGCTCGTCGAAAAATGCCCACAAAATTCGGCGCAGTTCTTCCTCCTGGACTGTGCGACACGATAACTCTACGTCCTTTGTTTTGTTTATTTTTCAGTTCCTCCTTCCTTTTGATGAATTTTTCCCTCTATGTCGCGGAATTCAGTTTAAAGCACACATTAACATCAGGTCTGCAGTTCGAGTTCAAGAAAAGAGAAAGAAATTGATTCAGGAGAAGTGGTCCTAATACGGTCACCTGAGGAACACCATAAACAACACTGTGTTTTAATTTTATAATAATATTTTTTTTTTATATGCTGCATATTTCCAATCAGACGAATTGCAGCGCTTCATTGCATATTTATTGCTCTATATATTTATTTCTTTTCCAGGAAAGCTTTCGTTCTCTTTTTGTTTTGTTTCTCCTTCTCTTTTTCCTCCACCCAGGTGCAGAGATACAAGTTCAAGTTTGACATCGGGAAGAAAACTAAACTTTGTGTTGGTTTCTAATTATTAGTTTTGGGGTTTTTTTCCCCTGCACCAACACAGTAGTGACAAGTCTGATATTTTTGACACCCTCGACATAACCTCGACAAATAATGAAAGGCATCGCGCCGGCTCGCACTCGGAGCTCAGAGAGGCATCTGACACGAGAGCGGTGCGACGCCATGCGCTCCCTTTCATTTAAGAGAACAAAACACTCACGAGACGTAGATGATCTTATGCGCACTTTAACCCAAAGCCAGACAGATAGAAATAATTTTCTGTTTGTCATTTGTCCCAGTTTACTCATCTCCCCCCCCTGCTCTATTCACTTCAAGTTTGCTCATTTCTCATGGCTTGCAAAGATTTGCGTGTGTGCTGTGCTAGTGGTTTCCGTTCTGTGAGCGTCAGTGTGTGCTCTTAATTTGACCTTAACACTTACGACAGCACAACCGAACTCGAAGACCATCCTGACGTATCTCTCGCAAAGGCTGCTCAGGTCTCCTACTGAGGTAGGATGCATGGTTTATTAACCAGGCCTTGCGAGCTATTTGCTGTCTAATGGAGTAGAAGTTGCTGAGGTCAACACATACTTGGAGATCCAGCATAATGCAGTTGCGCCCTCATTATTGTCTAATTACACCGGCTAGGCATGGAGTGGGATTGATCGCTGCATTAGTCAGACCAGGGTGGGGGGTATGTTTGGTCATCAGAGTCTGCCGGCTTTAACGTGTAAAGTGAATGAAATTCATTTTTAAAAACATCCTACCAGTTCTACCAATGCCAGTGAATCTTTTCCTGAACACACACACCCACCCACCCACACACACACACGGTCGTACACAGATGGATCCACCATACGCTGGGCAAAAGAAACGAGGCACACATTGTATGGATAAGCTCAACTGCTATTGTCTAAGGCTGTGTTCTATGTGATCTGAAAAAAAAAGAAAAAAAAAGAATAAAAAGCTAATTAATACATTTAATACACACGGCTCCTGATTGTGTCTTACATGCATTATGCATTAGCCCTGACGTATACGCTATATGCACAAGTCAACACGCCTCAAGTATTGTCATAACATTCTTATTAAAAGATAACGAGCACGTTACGTAAACGCGAGCACTTTATCCGAAGCGCTTCCTCGGCGAGCACAATAAACTCGTCCGCATTGTACTTGCCGGAGAACGTCTATAAATAACTTCTAAAACGTATACGTTTCCCTGTCTCTATGTTTGCTGTTGCTCCAGCTTGAAGGAATCTGTATTGTATCTCTGCACGCAGATGATATCTTAGCTTTAGGCTAATGAGCCCTAATTTATCTCATTAGTTCACATTCCCAACATGCAGGAAGATTAAAGCGGCAAGCTAGCTGAAGGGCACGAGCCAGCTTGATAGTCGGGCAAGCAGGCTTCGGAGTGTACAGAAGCCTGCTTTCTGAGCGCTGGCGCAGCTCCTTCAGGCTTGGAGCCAAGCAGCCTTTGGGAAGATTTTTAGCGCTTCATGAAATATGACAGATGAGCAACTTTATTTAAATAGCCTCGCACGTTGGTGAATACAGTGCCTAGCAAAACACAACATTTTTTCCTTCCAAATGACCCAGAAAGTTAGCAGGCGACTGCCACGCTAGGATGGCAGCAAAAAGTGGCAGACTGACCGACTCTTGTTATATTTACTGCTTTCAAGTAAAGCTGTGGCTGTGTCACTGTGACCAGGAATGAGAAAAGAGAAGATTGAAAAATATCAGAAAATTATCAGCACTCACCCAGCAGTCAGCAGAGCCGAATACAGAAAGGATGAACAACAGCTGCTAGCTTGCTTAGTCCAACATGCTCACTTAAAATCCAAAACTGGCTACAATGATAAAAAAAAAAACTTGTGAATTTACAATATAACAGCAATATTTACTGTAGAATTTACTCTACTGTATAGCACAGACTGACCAGAAGAACAGAAGTCAACATTTAAAAAGGGTAAAATTATCACCTTACATCAAGCAAAGAAAACATTATATGCCCGGATTAGGGTTAAAAACTTTCCAACTCAGTATGATGATGAGAAAGTATATAATGCTGGACCATCAGCTTCAGCAAAGAAAGAAGAAAACACAAAAATCACTTAAAGATCACTTAAATGCTTGCCGTTTGCTTAATAGTTTAGAATAAAATTCGAAAAAGTTTTGCACTTAAGCCTCTATTAGTGAAAGTGAACTTTATATCAATTAAAAATATTCATATATATATATATATATATATATATATATATATATATATATATATGAGAGAGAGAGAGAGAGAAACCTCGGATTGCGTGTAACGCGGTTTGCGAATGTTCCGCAAGACGAGCAAAGATTTTAAATATCATTTGACCATGAAAACGAACAAGTCTTAATTTACGACTGAGCCAACGTTTTTTATCTCTCTTGCGCTGTGGAATTATGGGTAATTGTCTCCCCTGCTGGGTCTTAGCGCTCGTCTCTCACTGGTATAATCAACATTCGTGCACTCGTGTACTGTTTACTTTAACACTGTGACCGGAATGAATTATGCTTGAGATGGTTCTACACCTTTACTTGAGTAAAGCTGTGTTTGATTATACTGATTGGACTTGATTAGGAAAGCCACACACTTGTCTATATGAGACCTTACAGCTCACAATGCATGTCAGCAAATGAGAATCATGACGTCAAAGGAACTGCCTGAAGAGCTCAAAGACAGAATTGTGGCAAGGCACAGATCTGGCAGTGGTTACAAAAAATTTCGGCTGCACTTAAGATTCCTAAGAGCACAGTGGCCTCCATAATCCTTAAATGGAAGACGTTTGACCAGAACCCTTCCCAGAGCTGGCCGTCCGGCCAAACTGAGCTATCCGGGGAGAAGAGGGTTGGTGAGAGAGGTAAAGAAGAACACAAAGATCACCGTGGCTGAGCTCCAGAAATGCAGTCGGTAGATGGGAGAAAGTTGTAGAAATCAACCATCACTGCAGACCTCCACCAGTCAGGGCTTTATGGCAGAGTGGCCCGACGGAAGCCTCTCCTTAGTGCAAGACATATTAAAAAACACCTGAAGGACTCCAAGATGGTGAGAAATAAGATTCTCTGGTTTGATGAGACCAAAATAAAACTTTTTGGCCTTAATTCTAAGTGGAACATTTAAAGAACACTGCTCATCACCTGTCCAATACAGTCCCAACAGTGAAGCATGATGGTGGCAGCATCATGCTGCGGGGGTATTTTTTAGGTGCAAGGACAGGACGACTAATTCCAATCAAGGGAAAGATGAATGCGGCCAAGTACAGGGATATCCTGGACGAAAACCTTCTCCAGAGTGCTCAGGACCTTAGACTGGGCCAAAGATTTACCTTTCAACAAGACAATGACCCTAGGCACACAGCTAAAGTATAGAAGGAGTGGCTTCACAACAACTCTGTGACTGTTCTTGAATGGGCCAGCCAGAGCCCTGCCCTAAACCCAATTGAGCATCACTGGAGCGACCTAAAAATGGCTGTCCACCAACGTTTACCAAAATTGGAGAGGATCTGCAAGGAGGAATGGCAGAGGATCCCCAAATCCAGGTGTGAAAAACTTGTTGCATTTTTTCCAAAAAGACTCATGGCTGTATTAGATTAAAAGAATGCTTCTACTAAATACTGAGCAAAGGGTCTAATTAATTAGTCCCATGTAATATTAGTTTTTCTTTTTTTAATAAATATTTAAAAATGGCAACAATTCCGTGTTTTTCTGTCAATATGGGGTGCTGTGTGTACATTAATGAGAAAAAAAATGAACTTAAATGATTTTAGTAAATGGCTGCAGTATAACAAGAGTGAAAATTTAAGGGGGTCTAAATACTTTCCGTATGCACTGTGTGTGTGTGTGTGTGTTTGTGTGTGTGTGTGTATGTATATATATATATATATATATATATATATATATATATATATATATATATATATATATATATATATATATATTTATTTATTTTTTATTTTTATTTTTTTTCACCTATTTTCATTGGAGCTGTCATTTTTCAGTTGTCATTTTTGTCATTAGAAAACACTTTACTCACCAATCATCTTACAGCTCAGTGCATATAATCACTCAGATAAAAAGCCAAAAACTGTAGCTAATGTGACATTGGCAGTACAAAAATAGATGCATTCCGAAACAAATCGACAGCAGAACTCTGTTTAAGCATGAAAGTAAGCATTTCCAGACACACAGTGTGATTAAACCTTACAGGACAGCTGTGTAGATGGCCTAAAGGTTATGGGGCAATAAAATAAAATCAGCTGACCTGAATTTCCTGAATGACGAGGATGTCCCATCCATGGAGTTTTTCTTCCCTGGTGGAACGGGCATATTTCAGGACTCAAATTGTGAAAGAGTGCTTCTGGGGTCATCATAATTTTCACACATGAACTGTCCACCACATTGTGTGTTGTGGTCATATATATATATATGGTCTATAGTAATGTCTAGCCATTACAATTCGTTCCTTCTGATGGTAGCTACATTTTCAATATCTTGTTACAATGGCGGCTGGAAGAGGCTGGGATATATATCAGGCAGCAAAAACCGGTGAACTGGCGACAGGGTTATGTGTGGCCAAGGCTCACTAATGCACATGGGGAGCGAAGGCTGGGCAGTCTAGTCCGATCCAATAGAAGCACTAGTGTAGAGCAAATTGAGGAAAAGATTCATGCTGGTTCCAATAGAAAGGTGTCAGAACGCACAGATCATTACTGTTTTGGTGGCAAATGGTGTTTGGGACATACTCAATATTAGTATTAGTATCACCTTGGTCACAACGTTATGAGTGATCAGTGAATATCTCAACCCCTCCCACAATGGTTCATGTTCAGCAGCCAGTGACCAGTCAGTTCTTAAAGCTAAAAAGCTATTGAGATAACACTGTATAATAAATCCATATCCAGCAGGCTGCTATTATTGATGGCTTTTTAAAATTAAATACCCGAACCTTCATGTGCAAGCTCCGAACCAATTAGAAGTGTTCACTACAGAATGCATAATGCATGTTACAATATTTATTTTCCAAAGAAGTTTTGCGAAGGAAAAAAAAAAACGAAGAATATTTCGTATTCGTTTTGGGGTTTTGTCTTGTTCATACATAGCCCTGAGGCAGGTATTAATTAATGAGGGGAGAA
This sequence comes from Clarias gariepinus, assembly GCF_024256425.1. Taxonomy (NCBI): domain Eukaryota; kingdom Metazoa; phylum Chordata; class Actinopteri; order Siluriformes; family Clariidae; genus Clarias; species Clarias gariepinus. The sequence continues at coordinate 6,839,654 of NC_071114.1, read as the reverse complement.
GAAACGTGAAGAAATTAAACGCAGTTTCTGGTTCTGTGCTCTTTACAAAGACACACTCTTCGCTTCTCTTTAATGCAGCAATGCTTTAAAAGTACTTGATGTGCGCATAAATATAACTCTGGCAACTTCAGCAGGATGTTGCATTGCGTCGTACATACTTTTATTTGTGATTTTAAGGTTTATCATCATCATCATCCTCCTCCTCATCAAGACACCTGATGCTACTGAAGTATTTAATACACTTGCACGATGCTGAATGTCAAACACCAACATCCTGGAACACTTTTATAGAAATACAGTGCTCAAGCAGACAAGCTCAGGATCACTTCAAGCACTTAAAAAATAAAAATAAAAAATCAGCGTTAATGACAACGATCAGATGGACCACAGCGGCGAGTGACAGGAAATTAAGCTGCCAGCTTGAGCAAGGACGATCGGCTTGACTTTGATTTGATAGCAAAGGTGGCCGAGACGAGATGCTAACACAGAAAGTAATCATAGCCGGGGGTGCCAAAAAGCCTCGTGTCATCAAACAGCCGCAACATAAGCATGCGGGAAATGATACGTCCCTGAAACAACCCCCCTCCTCCTCTTCCTCCCCCACCATGCCCCGCCTCCCAACCCCCTGTCCTTACTGCAGTAGTGACTTTGTTTTTTTTTGTCTATACAATGCATCCACATACTTACATGCATATACACATACATACACACACACTTTTGATTAAAACGGAATAGTCACTGCATCCTTTGGAAAGACCTGCGCTTCATTTAAAGCTTTTTAATGATATCTCAACAGGCATCAGAATGAACCGGCGCCAGTGCCGAGATGAACAACACCAAAAAGCAAGTTCCAATTACTGATATCAGATCATCACGCTGCAGCCATGTTGTGTTTTTTTCCCTCTCTCTCTCTCTCTCTCTCTCTCTCTCTTTCTCTCTCTCCCTGAGTCTATTGCATTAAGTGAAATGTCAGGCAGCTAATTAGAGAAGCAGAGCTCACTGGAGGTCTGCTGGAGGACAGGCTTAGGTTTCCAACGTTACGTTCAAAAAGGTTAATATCGAAATCCTAGGAATTTAGCTAATCTTCGAGCACGTCGCTCTGTCTGCCTAGCTACAGCTTAAATCTTCAAAAAATAAACAAACAAACAAACAGTATTTACGAGATATACATGTTAATTTTCAGCCTACGGGGGTGATTGCAATCTCAATCAAAGAGACTATGCAATTTGTAGTTGTTTTTTTTTTCCCCTTTTTGCCTATCCAATTCAATACAGGGACTGGATTATGATCAACGTAATTGAAAGGTCATGTTAGCTTAAGGAAAATAACACAACGTATAAATGATAAGGATTTGTCCGAAGATCTTGTACCTCCAGGGTCCAGGTTCGATTCCCTGGTTTTGGGGTCTGTGTGCATGGAGTTTGCATGTTCTCTCTGTGCCTGGTGGGTTTCCTCCAGGTGCTCTGGTTTCCTCCCACAGTCCAAAGACATGCAGATTAGGCCAAAAAATTGCACGTAGTGTGCTCTGCGATGGATTGTAACCCTGTCCAGATGGTACCCCCTCGTGCCCCAAGTCGCAAGAGAGTATTAATTTGAAATATCGTTCCTAACCATTTCTAAACGATCAGAGTTCGTTTACATTTGGCTACAAAGCTAGCTCCTAACACAAGGCTGTATTCCAAATTGCTCTCCAACTCTATAAACTCCACATAGTGCACTAGGTTTCCATTAAGCGCTCTTTGGGATTCAACCCCAGAACCTGAAATTTAACAGAGTGATATTCTAATGTTGAAATATAAAGAAAGAACTTCACCCTCATGCCTATGACCGCATCACACCCCCGCTATTTCCAGCAGTACAGCACTCCCTTATGTGTGATATTGCTTAATCATGGAAAGGCTTACTTGGAGCAATTCGACCCCATCCGGCCCAATCGGAATGAGAAAAGTACAGGTGTAAACCTTTAAATCAGATTCAACAGGTAAATATAAGCAATGTAAACACTCCATTTAATCGTTTCTTATGCATGTTTGCCCCACATTAAAAAAGGTTTTTTCACTCACTCACCATCTATACCCCTTTATCCTGTACATGGGGTCACAGGGGGCCTGGGGCTCCTATCCCTGGAGACTTGGGGCATAAGGTGAGGTACATTCTGAACATTTGGGGTGTCAATTCATTGCAGTACACGCATACTCATTTACACACTACTGGCAATTTGGGAATGCCAATCTACACGTCTTTGGACTATGGAAGGAAACTGCAGCACCCAGGGAAAACCCACCAATCACATGGAGAAAACGCACACAAATCCGAGGCGGACCCTGGAGTTTCAAGGTGACCTCGTTAATCACTAAACCACTGAGGCTCATCAGTTCTGGATTAGCTCCAAATTTCATACATAGAACGTAAAGCATCTAACCGGTTATGAGACTGAGTTCTTATAACTAGTGATGCACCGAAATGAAAATTCTGGGCCGAAAACGAAACCGAAATTTTTGGATGCACTTGGCCGAAAACCGATACCGAAACCGAAAATGGCTTCATTAAAAAAAACATGTTTAAAATATTTTCTTTTTGTTTGTATTAAAAAAATGTTGCATATTGCAACTTTGCTGTCCTCATCTGAAACTTTGAAGTGCTTCCAAACCGCCAACATACTCCGTGTTTGATGCGTAATGACAGCGCGAACGAGACGTGGGAGAGGCGTGGCGACAATTTCGGCTTTTATTTTCGGCGCTTTCTTACGTTTCGGCCGAAACCGATAATGCTATTTCGGCCGAAAATTTTCGGCGGCCGAAATTTCGGTGCATCCCTACTTATAACCAGTCATAATGCAGAAGGTGGGTTTTGTCTTGCTATGCTTGTATAGGAGCTCATGGACGCTCGCTCGTTACTGGTAAGTGTGTAAAAAAAAAAAATCACACCCTTCACCTTCTTTGTGGCTTTAGATTAACCCGCTCTCAGGAAAAGCAGTTGTTTAAACACAGTCTGAAGAGGTTCATGTGCTGGTTGTCTTTTAGCGTCCATAGTAAAATGCTTAACTCCACACTGTATCCGCCACCCAGGGACCTCTAACTGATTAGACTATCAGACGGAAGCTTAACGTCGTTTTAATGACTGTGAGAATCCTCTTATGAACAGCACACATTACATAGCATATGTTTTTTATAAAGGGATACTTGGGATGGAAATCACCAGGGACGATTCGATTTGTATTGTGATTTGTATGCATCATGATTTTAGAAGTGCCCTGCTTCAATATTACTTAGGAGCAAATGATTCACAACCATCACACAAAATGCTGTGCTGTCTGCCAGTGTGTGAATAGTTTAGAGTGCAGCGCCTGTAGGAGGATAGTGGAACTGCAACATTTTCCACCTTACGAACACACTCACTCACTCATCATCTATACCGCATTCAGTAACATATCCTGTATTCAGGGTCGGGGGCCTGGAGCCTAGAGTATCTCAGAAGACTTCGATTACAAGGCGGGGTACACCCTGGACAGGGTGCCAATCCATCACCGGGCACACACACGCACACAATCACTGGAATTGGGAATGGCAATTAGCTTAATCTGCATGTCCTTGGACTGTGGGAGGAAACCGGAGTACCCGGAGGAAACTCACAAAACACAGGGTGGACATGTAAACTCCATGCACACAGAGACAGTAAGCGAGCCTGGAGGTGCAAGGCGACAGTGCTAACAACTACACCACCGTGCCACCTCAACCGCGAACATGTATAATGAAAACAATATTGAGACATTTTGGAGTCAGTGTGGCAATAGATGAAGTGCGACAAAAAGATATTGTGATATGTAACTGAATTGATTCCATCACTATCTCTAAGAGAAGCCCTTGCCATGTTTAAACACCCCGAGATACACTATTATCGCCCAGCTCTAGTCCATGCAAACAGTTAAGTTGAAATATCTACTTGGAACAATTTTAGTCAATATTGGCTGTGTAAACACAGATACTGACAGGAAACTTCACAACGCTTTACCACCGGCACAAACCTAGCTACCTGCTCTGAGATGCAGAAAATCCATTCAGCATGAACTTGTCTTTTCGAAAACAGTATGGCAGGCATAATGAGGCCTGAAGGCCACACATGCAGAGTAGTTGAGCCAGCAAAGTCAAAGATGCTAAACGAAAAGGTCAGTAGCAGTGTGCAGGTTTAATACGAAAAGGACATATGATTCTCATCCCACAGATTATCGCCGACGGCGACGTGCAACTTTTACTGACACCGTCAAATCAATTCATAAATATCCAATGTTGAGACTGGGCTTTCTGTGATACTGCTGCTCAGAGGAGTTATGGTAAATGTCACCTGCACCTTCTGAACCTGCCTGTACTTTGGTGTTTTTTTACACCCTTTTCTCCTACGCTATCTCTTCTTTTTGTTCAGCATCTCTTTTGCTCCCTATTGATAGTTTTCATCGTGTTTTGCACTGAACATTAAATAACTTTCTAAACATATCCTATAGCGAATTTTGTACTTTGGTGTTTAAGAACGGACAGATCTCATCTTTACTGATGAAGAGGAAAACAAACATGCTATCGTTGCAACTTGACATTTCCTGTTTACTGCAGAAACGTCTATTATAATATCTAAGCAAAGTCTATAGTTTGAGCATCACAAGGGCCCACACAATACGATATTGTGACGATACACAGGTGCCGAATTGATTTGTATTGCAATTCTGTAAGTATCGTAACTACTTTGAAATGATTAGAACATGCTTTATAGGGAAATAGCAACATTTTATCACCTCGAAATTGCACACACATACAGATTATATATATGTATAGTATATACACACATACATCCTCCTCCAAAGCTTCCACTTCCTGTTTATTATACACCATTTTTATGCATCAAAATTTTCAAGAATACAGAAATGTAATATCATCAATAGAAAGCTTGAAATCCATGCAAAATATTTCATTATCCATTTTACTATTCACAGCAGTTAACTTACAACTGTCCCACTTGCAATGTAAGCACTCCCTCATTCACTACACAACTTATCCAGTACAGGATTGCATAGGTCAGGTTCACACACTATTAGCAATTTGGAAATGCCAATTAGCCTAACATGCATGTTTTTGGACTGTCGGAGGAAACCAGAGCACCCAGCCGAAACCAACAAAGCAGAGAACAACAATGAGAACATGCAAACTCTATGCACACAGACCCAAGACAGGAATTGAACCCTTAACCCCGGAGGTGTAGGCCACAACATTAACTACTACACCACTGTGCTGTCTAACATAAGCACTGAACCAGCAAACACGGGTAAATCTGAGTCCCTACCTTCAAAGTAGCACCGTCCACAGAGAAACTGTAATCCAAAACATGTGGTCTTGATCACATTGCCAGAGTGAAGATAATTAATTTATCCATGTTCTTTGATCCAAAATAAGCAACTACATGTAAAATAGTGACCACCTGTGGAGAAAACTCTACATCTGGTCTCACATCCAGGTTAAAAAACAAAACAAACAAACAAAAAAGAAAAACAGGTGAGATGTAGAACCTGTGTTTCAGAGGCTTTCATGCGTTCCCTTTGGTATTAAGTAATTGGCCCACCCACTGTCTTCTATGAGTTCCCATTGGCTAGATACATGCCAGTGAAATCAATGGGAGCTGCCTGTGTAAAGAATCATTTAAGCCAATTAAAATATCTTTCTGACAATATAAATCACGAGTGCACTCCACCTTTATTTTTCAATATACGAGTAAATATTTGCATTCATATGTGCACAAGATTTCTATAAATCTCTTTGAGGTTCAACAAAGACCTATAAATAAAGATCTGAAATAAGGACTCTTGTGATTTCTTTCATTTTGTATTAAAATGAGTGTAATATAATTTAAAGCATGTTCAAGAAACCTCAAAGGGTTCCCTTTTATTAAAGGTTTTAAAGTAGTGCTGTATAGATTTTGCTTGGTCTCCAAACGGAACCCTAAAAAAATAAAAAAAAGACCGGCCTAGGAGTACCTTTATAAAACAACGTTGGAGCGCACCAGAAACACAGAAACTATGGCTCTAGTGAGTAAAAGGCATGGCTTCACAGGGCATCTAGGGGTGTGCTGTGATGTCTGGAACTGGCATCTCCTCCAGGAGATCCTTTGGGTGCTGGGTTACAGGGTCAAGTAACTTGTCTGTCCAGCATATCCGATTGGTTCTTGGTTAGATCTGCGGAGTTTGGGGGCTGAGTTGGTGGCCTTCAGCTCTTAGCCTGCTTGGCTCCGTGCATGGCAGACTGTAGTCACTGGGTGTTCTGGTACCATTTTTTGTGGTCAGAATTGACTGTTTTCTCTTCACATTGTGCTGCATTTTTTTTTTTTTTTTTGTCGGATGGCATTGTTTTTTGATTGTGTGATTGTTCCATGATCCTCCCACTGGTTTGCTACTGTATAGTTGGTGATCAGTGTTGGTCACTTCACCTGTCAGTAGTCATGATGTTATGGCTGATTAGTGTATGTGGGAACAGTAATTCTCCTACATTGGGTACACCATTTTGGGCAAAACCTTTAAAATGTGGATTGATGGTTTTTCAAGGGCCCTAGTTTTGTGTTGAAAATCTTTGTGCATTAGATGCAAATTTTAGCCATAAGGCAAGCAACAGATGGTTTTTGATGAGACTGGATCATGAAGGTACTGATTTTAATCTATGGCAATTTCTTATAATCCTGCTAAGTGTCTGTGCTCTTTGATAAAGTAGTGTGGGCGTGTTTGTTTTCCATTGAGATGTTGTGAAGTCCCATTACAAAATCACAGGCAGTAAAGTAAACTTTGCTATATATTATCAGACACCCAGCTCCTGATTTGTGCACCTCTGTAGTATACCTAATGACAAATAACATGCGTTCGCCATAGTGGCTTAGTCATTAGCACTGTCATCTCAAACCTCCAGGGCTAGAGGATTGAATCTTAATTGTGCATGTTCTCCCTGTACTTGGTGGATTTCCTCTGTGTACTCCAGTTTAATCCAACAGTCCAAATACCTGCTGAGTCTTAACCACAGAACATTGAAGGCTGACTGTAGGGTTCCTGTAGGGTGTGATTCGAATCATTCAGGGTGACTATTCAGTTGCCCTCGCCCATCCAGGGTAACCATCCAGGTTCTTTGGGAATTCATTCTGAGTAAGTGTTCCTTTGGCATCATGATTGACTGTTCCACTGGCAGCCCATCTAGGGTAATTGTTCAATTGGCACCATATCTACAGGGACCTTTCAACTGGCAACCCATGCAGGGTATGTGTTTTAGTCCCACTCCATCTAGAGTGATCATTCAATTGGGACCACATTCAAAGTTACTGATTAGTACCCCATCCTTATTTATTGTTCAATTGGTACCCCATTAAGAGTGACTGTTCTAGAGGTATGCATTACCGCAGCTCTCCCGCGGGACCCGACAAAAATTTTTGCGGCGTGGGAATAAATTTACAAACAAAACGCTGTAGCGGTCGAAAACTGGTGTAATTTGGATGGGAACAGGTGGTTCAATAATATACCGGTCCCGACGTCCTTTCTGAACAGCAGATCTGGCAGATGTAATTTTTGTTTCAGCTACACCTTTCCTAAGCTACCGTGTTGACTAAAAATGTCACATTTATATTTTGAATAAAAATAATAAGTATGCTAGAATTTTGTACATTGTTTCTACATTTTTCCTCCTGCAACACATTTTCTGTATTAACCATTCTTGACAAGAAGAATAAAAATAAACTATATTGTTGTACAACCTACAGTTTTTTTGTTATCCCCCCCTCTTTTGGTTAAAATGTGAAATTCTGGAAACAGATAGACATTTAGTGGGAGCGGTTGGGGTGGGAAGAAAATTATTCTAAGCGGGCAGCGGGTGAACAAAGAGTGATATATAGCGGGAGCGGGTGCGGGATAAAACCTTGCGGGAGCGGGCGGGAGCGGGACTAAAAAAACAGTCCCGCACAGACCTCTAGACTATTCCACTGGCACCCCATCCAGGGTGATTGTTCCATTGGCGTCCCATCCAAGGTGCCTGTTCCACTAAAACCCATTCATGGTGACTGTCTTACTGGCACCCCATCCAGAGTAACCGTTTCATTGGCACCACATCCAGGGTGATTAATCAGTTGGCACTCTATCCAGGGTGACTGTTTTATTGGCACCACATCCAGGGTGACTGTTCCGTTGAATTCAGGGTATACCATGGCTTGTGCCTTGAGTTCTCTGGAATCAGCACGAGGCCCCCTGTGACCCTACTCACAATACACATGCATACTAAATTACTTTTTATATATAAACTTTTTATATTATTGCAAAACATTTCCAAAATATGTAAGGTGTATTGAAACAGTTTAGAATTCTTGAATACAATATAAGCTGTGTTGCTCCAACGTTGTTGTTTTTTTTATTATTATGTGGAACCACTAAGAGTATTATGTGGATAGAGGAAGAAGTGAAAAAGTAAAGTGTAATAAAAAGTGTTCAAAGCAGTTCAAGTTTCTATAACTGACTACAACCAAACCCTTGTTTCCTCAATCTCCTAATCTTTATTCTCAGTCCTCCGATCTATAAATAAATCTATTCTTCTATTACCTGGCACCGGCAGGTGCTAATAAATAGGACATTCTGACTAGTTGAATCAACCTGTTAGCTGTCAGTTAGATGTGTTGTCAACAGCATGAATATTGAACCCGGTAGCAGTTAATAGGTTAAGGAAGGTTGGCATTAATCAGGCCACCTGTCTGGAAAGTGTCAGTGTCAACATGCTGGCCTTGGATTCAGCTGTACACTGTTATGATTAGCCTGTCAGGCTGTTAGCAGAAGGCCACTGCTATTAGGCATATTTGGTGGCATGTTACAGGATGTAGTCTTGCTCTGGGATGACTCATGAACACCCTTACACACACTCCCATGATTAGGAAGCCCACGAGAACAAGGACGTCTCCTGAAAGAAAAAGAAATCGCTTCCTGTAATCATTTTCCATGCAAGACAAAATCAATCGATACACTACTCTGTTCATGAACCCGAGTATACGACCTGATCCGGATGATGTTTGGAAAGTCAAGAGCAGCTACTAGGCGTTGTGCATATTTATACCTCGGGGAAAGGTAAGATGCAGCTTGGATAAGACGCAGAGACGGAAGGAAAGTTTTGCATAAAAGGGAACATGAGGCAAGTCCTTAGGATTTGCATAAGATCAGGGAAGGCAGATCTCTAAAGATCAGCCGGAAATGCCTGCTCCTCTGGTAATGGTGTGATATTGACTGACACGGGGGGGATCAATGAACGACGCTGTCATTAGCAGAGCCTAGCAATTGCAAAGTCATACCTCTTTCAATGTTAAGTGTAGGGTAACCCCTGAGGCGTATACTCACACACTCACACACTCATACACACTTATGTTCCCCTAGGGTAGGAAAGGAAGCATGCAAATTGGAGGCACGGAATCAAATTTAAATGAATACCTGCTGCATGTTTTGGCTGCTTTATTTAAAACAACACAGAAATAAATAAAAAACCTTGTTGACACATGTGAAGCTCTTTGGGAGACTTTATCCAGAGATGTCTAATTAAGTTTGCTTTGTTATGAAGCACAAAGGCAAACAACAACACATGGTAATTACAGTCCTCCTTTCTCTTCTTCTTCTTTTTTTTTTTTTTGGCTCAAGTGACCGTTTGTGAGGCCTTGACAGGATTTTAATTCGCTTTATCTTCGGAACACTGATGTAGCCGCCTCCGAACAGGCTGACACAGTGGCTGTCAGCCTCCGAGGAGACATTAGCCTGGCATGACACTGCTGACAGTGGCATGTCTTTGGTAATTAGAAGGAGACAACTACAAGCCGTATGCGTCAGAATACAGCGTTCGTTGTGTGTAAAAAAAAAGAAAAAACACACGACGTGGTCTGACCGGATGATTTTTTGTGGAGACATGTGCAGTGCATGAAACGACACACTGCCTGGCAGTTGTCAAATATGAAAGCAGGTACTTGGTTGGTGTGTTGTCAGGCAACATGCTATCATCTTTTGGGAATAATGCTGTATTGTTGCATGAATTTCAGCTTGCCTTAATCGAATCATAATGTAGTCCAACACGGTGCTGTTGGTCCATCACTCAGCTAAACCTTCATGCATGATGCCACTGTACAGTATAGCTTACCCCATACTCCAAACTGTAAAACCATGGATCATGTGAAAATCTTTTTAAATGTATGGCATTTGGCAGATGCCCTTATCTAGTGCAACTTACATTTGATCTCATTTTATATTTGAGCAGTTGAGAGTTAAGGTTCATGGTAGTGGGGTTTGAACCTAAGACCTTTCAGTAATCCAACTGAGATACCCCTGTCCCATCCAACCTATGAGTTCTCCTAGATTTTTCCCCCTAATGTGACCTCATATAAGACAATCCCCCGTTCCGGCATGCTGCCCAACTCTGCTGACAAGGGCAGGGCTAACACTTTTACTCATTGTCAATTTCTCTTGACACTAAAACAGTGCACTTGAATGAGGAGTGCACTAGTTAAAGGAATAAAAAATGGCAACCTCACGGATGTTGAGATGATGTTAGTATTAAGTTGTTTTTGAAAGTTAGACTTACTGTTGGTGATTTGGTTAGCGCTGTTGCCTTGCACCTCCAGGGTCCGTGTTCAATTCCCAGCCAGGCTCGATTCCCATCTCTGTGTGCATGGAGTTTGCATGTTCTTCCTGTACTTGGTGGGCTTCCTCCAAATAGTCCGGTTTCCTCCCGCAGTCCAAAGATATGCATTTTCATTCCCAAATTGCCAACTTTAATGAGTGTGTGACTGTGGATTGGCACCCTGTCCAGGGTGTACCCCGCCTCATGCCCTAAGTCTCCTAGGACAGGCTCCAGGCCCCCCGCGACCCTGAATACAGGATAAAGCGGTATAGAAGATGAGTGAGTGAGACTTACTTTGATGGAATGATGTCACGACAACGTTGACTACACAACATTGAATGGATGCACCCTGTACACAATATTGCGAAAACAACTTCTGAACATTATTACCACCAAAATGATGGCCTGAATGGGACCCGAACTCCACTCGTTGCAGAACACTGCATGATTACCACTGGACCATACTGTTGATGCTAGTAAATACAGATACAAAACAATGAGCGCCACAAACCAATACCAGACAAGAGCAATTTACAGAAATATTAAAGCCAAAAGGGGAAGAAAAAAACAATCTTGTTTAATGTCTAACCTTTTCTATGAAAGTGGATATGATGCAATACGGAGGCTGTGCAAACACCATGTTACAGAAGAGAAATTTGAGAGCTGAGATCCACATCACAGTTATATTTCTGAAAGAAAGTAAAAAATAGGGGAAAGGGGTCATTACAACACTAAGATATGTCACATACACTGTGCACGGGAAGCTGTTGTGCCCGTCTTAATGTCTGACCAGAAACTTGGGACTGTGTACTGTATGTGATCGGATGTTGTGTGAATGGATATAATGGGTATAAATGATCAAATTAAAAGTTGGAATCTCATTGTTCTGAGGTTGTTTTTGCAGTTGAATAGTTCATTTGATGTTATTTTACTGTCATTTTATAAGTCATTCTAACTTTCAAAAACAATGTTGTCTTCAGTTGCTTCTTAAATCACAGCAGCTCACACAGAGAAAACCCCAGCGTTGAACTGACATCTAGAGTGTTTATAGAGATAAAAGTGGACTCATGAACTCGAAAAACTTTTAAATCATCACTGGAGATTTAACTGTGTATCAGCTTTGAAATGCCTTTGAATTACAGTTATAGACAAAGGCAAAAAAACCTTTCAGGCTGCCAACTACTAAACCATCGGCATTAGTGTAGGCTTAGCACCGGCAAAAAATGTGATTGATTTGTTAGCTATTTATCAAATACCTAGTGTTAGAACCCGTCATTGACAGGTTAAGAGGGTTTAAAAATAGTTTAAACGGTAAAATTAAAGATAATCTTTAATGTAATCAGTGATATTATTATTTCAGGTTGAAGCCAACGTACATGTCTGTCTTTCTTTTTGTCGAGCCTAGCTTATTAATATAAAGAAAAAAAATTTCATGAGGTCTTGCTTACGCCTTGTTTACGCTGAGTTGTACTTTTTTCGTCGTCACTGTTACCCTGTTCAATAATCGGAGAGTGAATCACACATGAGAATTCAAAAAAGTAGATCGGATAAAGATTATTTTTGTCTTAAAACAACTACAGCGCATTAAAATTCACTTATGCCACGTCAGTGCTGTTGTTCAGTGGTGAAAATATGAACTAATCTTAGTTTTTCTAATTAATATCTATTGCAGGTGTTTGTTTACATTGAGTAAGTAGCGCATTAGTAGCTTGTTTTAAATTATATTATTAAATCCAACACATAACTGTTTATCAGTTGTTTTGATTTCACTTATGGTGCAGGTTAAACTACAGGCAGATATCTAAGTACTGCAAAAGTTTCATTAAATATTGTCCAATGGTTGATTTAAGACACGCCCACAGTTTGACTCATGCGCAGTATGCTGCAAAAAAAAAAACATTTTGTAACATGAAACTTGACGACGTGACGATATAATTGAAAGAGCGTGTTCTGACCAATTTACAGACAAAACCATTCTTCTATTTTTATAGATCAATCAATTTGTATTAGTTTAAATGACCACGATTTGCTCAGGATCATGATTTCCTACTTTGGATCAAGACTGGTAGGTTTGTATCCTAACTAAATCAATAATTTTTTTTATTGTTTTTCAATAACATGCAAAACTGATATCGTGCATTAACTATTTAAAATATTGCAAACCGGTACAAATTAGAGTATCTAAATCTGTGTAAAGTACATGTTATTATGCTTGTTGTCTGCTCTTAGGTCTTGTTAATCATATGTACTGTAGGCCATAACGAATTACTAACTGATGATAGGAAATATCAACAATGTTGATATATTTTTATGCAAATACTTTATTTGGAAAGGCAATGCGAATAAACCCAAATGTAACGCATGCACAGGAGCCCATTGTGAAAAAGTTCCGCCAATGTTCGCTGTATTAAAGCACTTTTTGTTTTGTGATTGTGGTTAAGTACTTTCCATGCATGCAAATAGAAGCATATCTCTAGAGCTTGATAAGAAGACATAATATAGTGTAGATAAGCGTAGGTGTAATATTTAACCAAGTCAGACAGACAAACTGTGGGCATTAGTTGCACAGGAAAGTAAAGTGAAAAACACATCAGGTTTGCATGGGCACTTTTTTTTGGCCAAAAAATATTTAATTCATTGTAACGACAGACATTACATCATACCCTAAGTTGCTGTTTTTATGTCTATACATAAGTGCAGACTTCCGTCTCTCCTACAACACACACCGCTCATAAACGTCCCACCTATCTTGAGTTGAAAAAAAGATATGGCCATAGGGTGATTAAGCCCTGCAAGACATTTCTGGGATGATTAGAGGGCAGGAGCGTTTTGAAAGCCCTCCCGATGCCAATGAAATGAAAACGAGTTGATGAGAAGGGCCAGCCTCAGTGGAGCTGCCATCAGCAGGACACAAACATACATCTGTGTACTAAACCACCAGGAAGTTCACTCTGTTGGCTAATAACAACACTGTTCAAGCGGAATATTGCCTACCAACTGGGCTGAATTGACATTTGGGACATGGAGGAGTCGTGCGAGTGTCAACGGAGGGGGAAAAGTAGCGTTTAATTTATGTTTTTAATATTGAATTGATGGAAAGGTGATTCAAATGGAGTTATGAAATAGCTTGGAAGAGAGACTACATACGAAAGAAGATCTAATTTCTTATTAGATGCTTTTTTTGTCTGTTTTTCCTTTTATATATTAATGATCAGGTTGTTCAGCACCTGCTGTATTTATGATCATTTTGTTTGCCAAATACACACTGAATGTTAACAAATATGTACCTTTAAAGCTGTGCCCGCTATGCACAACAGGGAATTTTGGTTGTCGAGATGTTGTGTTGACATTAATTTAGCAATGTTGAGGATGTTGGTATTAGGTTGCTTTTAAAATCAGGACTACTTTGATGGAATGACATCAGAAATATGTTGACTACATAACGTTGAACCTAACACAATATTGCTTAGCTAACTTTATATTACAATATAACAATCTTAACACCAAACCAATGGCCTAAGGGGGACCAGAACTCCAGTCTGTGCAGTAAAAACACTGGACCACTAGGGAACAATGCTAGTAAAGGAGTGTACATGACAACGAGCACCACAAACAATACCAAACAACATCATTCACTCTCTCACTCATCCATCAACTATAGTACTTTATTCTGTATACAGGGCTGTGGGGGGTCCTGGAGCCTATCCCAGGAAACTTAGGGCATGGGGGATCAATCTATGTCAGGGCACACACACACACACACTCATTCACACACTCATTCACACACTATAGGCAATATGGGAATGCCAATTAGTCTAATCTGCATGCAACCAGAAATGTAAGAAGAAAAACTGTTCCATGTCTTAGATCTGTTCTGTTCTGTGAAAGTGGATGTGATCCAGTTTGGATATTGTTTAAAAAGCATCTTACAGTAGGGTAATTTGTAAGCTGATATGCATCTCGCGTTAGTATTTTCACAAAAAAATAAAACGCAACGTTCTGTTTGTTACGTTCATTCAACGTTCATTTAATCCAAAACAAGTAGTTTTGATAGCATGATGACTTGAAGAGTCCAGCCAATTAAATTATTTAAGTAAGTGTTGTTTGCTTCAAAATGAACAACTACCATGTTAGATACTGATCGACCTTTGGCAAAATCACAAGAAAAACCAGAAAACATTCAAAAAAGTCACTTTCACTTGCACATGGGACCTGGTACAGGTTATTTTAAGCATTTCACATATTCTCTGGAGCCCCAAGGATGTAATGACTTCTATGAGTTTATATTGTTAAGATAGACAGAATTGAAACTATACATCGAGCACCATTGCTACTCAGCTTCACGTCGTCTGATGATCTTGAAAAGTAGCTGGGAATAAGCATGCATAAGTAAAAGTACTTTGTAAAATTTAACATCAAAGCGTAGTGAGAAGGAAACTTTTCAGGATAAAGTAGTAAAGATTTGTATTAAACCATAATTTAAAAGGATGAATGGAGCGGAAGTCATGAGGTAGATTCCTATAACACCAGATATCAAAGTTTGATGATAAGGTTTTATGTTAACACTTAGAATTTTATAGAATTTCATCTACACTGGATTGGATTAGCTGGAGTCCTCCATGTTAATGACTCCGTGTACATTTATGTTCTCTTTTACTCTTTTTCCAATTTCCTTTTTAATTGCAGAATCGGTTCCATCACAGGTCTAGCGTATTAGACATCACAATGCTAAATTTGTCCAGTTCTAACCAGACATAATGACAAATTTCACAACTTTTTATTTACCCTGAATGGTCTTTTAGTCATCAGGCCCACGCTGCCATAAATAAACCACCACACGGTTCCAGATCCAGTTTTGGAATCTAATGGAACGTCTTCTAAACGCTCGTGACTTCGGATCAAAATAAACGTGGCAGATGACAGTTCAGCCCATCTGTCATTGGCCGTTGATCTCACATGCATGACGTCAAGATTGGGCTTTCGTTGTGTGACAGTTGGCACAACCCCCCCCCCCCCCCCACCACCACCACCACTACCAGCAGAACCTCACTTACACACCACACAAGGTTCAGGCATAAACATATTTACTATTTTAAATTGCGGGTAAGGTGGTAATGGGATTGTCAGTAGATCAGCGGGGTTCAGATATAATCTGGGAGGATAATCATTTAAGATCAGCCTAAAACCAAGAGGGAAATCAACCTTAGAATTGGTACAGTTATCCTGTAGAGAGGCTCAGGCATGATGTGTTGTTCCAGTTTAGTTTTTCCAATAGATTATCTCATAAAGATTATAATCATTAATGAACACTTGAATAAACACTTATTTTAACTGTATCGTGCCTAAAAGACGTGCATCAATATAATAAATATGGCTTAGTTGTTAGTGCTGTCGCCTTGCACCTCCAGGGTCTCGGTTTAATTTCCGCCCCGGGTCTGTGTGCATGGAGTTTCCATGTTCTCCCCGTAATTGGTGGGTTTCTTGCGGGTACTCCGGTTTCCTTCCACAGTCCAAAGACATGCGGATTAGGATAACTGGCATTCCCAAAGTGATTGTAGTGTATGAATGTGAGTGTGTGTATGTATGTACTGTATGTGTGTGTGCTCTGCGATGGATTGGCACCCCATCCCCGGTGTACCCTAACTCCCATGGGATAGGCTCTGGTCTAAAAGAGGTACTGTATAGACAGTGAGTGAGTGAGTGAGTGGATATAAATTAGTGGCTTAGGTGGTTGATGCTCTGGTTTACTAATCAGAGAGTTGCAGGTTTAAGCCCTGCCACCACCAGGTCACCATGGTTGACCCTTAACCTTATGCCGCATACACCGCAGGCACTAAATACAGTGAAATCCCAAGCTTGGTTAGAAAATTGGAGGGTTGTAAGGTGTAGGGCACCTGGGGTAAAACCTATGCCAGATTTTGTGGATCCAATGATCTGATGTGGAGACCTCTACGATATAAGTGACAAAGCCCAAGCAAAAAAGTGATATAAATTTTGGATATGAATTTTAAAAGCCATATATTTCTAGCTTTTTGTCCCCAATGAGCAAGCTGGTGGCAAGAAAAAACTCCCTGAGACAACATGAGGCAGAAACCTTGTGAGGAACCGGACAAAAGGGGAACCCCACCTCTTTTATTTGAATACATACATGATAGCGTGGCTATAAAGAAATTTCTTCTGACTGATGAGCTTGAAAAGCCTTGTTGATCTTGGCCTAAGTAGTCACAATACCGCAAACCTATAATTTTCAATAAAATATTTCGACATTTGTCACTTTTGGAAACTTGACATTCAGGACAAATGTTGTAGATGCTGGACCTTCGAACCCAATCCGGCTTTAAAAATATCGACTTGGTACCACTTTAACTGCTTAAACAGCTTTCATTTCTCTTGGAAGAATTTTTACTAGATTTTATAATGTGTACGGAGCTAAAACATTACTAAAAAAGCTCTAAAGTCATCTGAAAATGGACAAGGTGTGGCATGCAGTTGGTGGGGTTGAGTTCAGTCAGGGCTCTGTGCTGGACACTCTCATGTTCTTTTACACCTTGCGAAAACAGTCCACATGGAAGTCTCTTTTTGTACATGTGTCTTTGGTTAAGCCTTTTAGTCTGAAATTTCAATCCTACACAGCGTGAATGCCTAACATATGGGCGTCCACAAACCTTTGCCCTCATAAGCATACATTTAAGGCTTGCGAAAATGAGCATTTAACCCTATAGCTGTTACACTTATCTTTCCGCTCTCCTTTTTTCCAATCGATAGAGGTAAATCCAGGATCAGGATCGTGTTACGGGTTTCGGTGAAAGGTTCCATTTTAATGTTACCTTTATACTCCGGTCAAGGGCTCTTAGTCACCTATAAGTTAATCTCGAGCTGAGCTCAGATCCCATTTATTATAAAAATAGTGGGCAAAGTAGTATCAGGGCAGCGTGAGAAACCACTAATCTCTGGCCAAGTGAAATCGGGATGGATAAATTGGATAGTATTTCTTCTCATGTCCAGTCTTGTTTGGGCCTGCCTGTAATCTTCCCTGAGTGACAGATGAACAGAGGAAGGATCAAGAGTGCTGCCAAATCTAGTGTCCTGCAGACGGGCTCTGATGGGTTTACATGTGCTGTGCAGTAGCATGGAACAGCGGAACAAAGTCTGTCCTTACCCGTGGTCAGTAGGTGTCACATGAGCGGAAAATTAATTAGCACAAGGACAGGTTGTAATAGATCTCACGGGATTAAATAATAGACGTGGGTGGACGTGGAAATCCGAAGTGAAGTGAAAGATCTGGAGGGGTAGTGCGTAATGCTGCGTTCTCGTCTAATGCAACGAACGCAAATATTTCATATTCTGGCATTGCAGTGAAATTTAATCGGACAAATTAGCCGTCTTTTGAATTGCTCACCAGGTCGTGGAGGAACTCGTGATAAATCGTTGCGATCTTGTCATTGACTATCGAAAAAGATATAAATAGATGTACAGTATTTGCTCATTAAGTGAAGCTTTTCCATATAGATTGTATCTACTTCAGTGTCTCAAACCATCATTAATCAGACCAAGAGAAAAAGAGAGAGAGAGAGAGAGAGAGAGAGAGAGAGAGTGAGATTTTTCCAACCCAGATGGCAGGCCATGTTGCATTTGAACCATTAAATTTGCAGGGTTTATGCCCATGCCATGGGTGGCAAGGCTGCAGCTGGTGTGTGTGTGTGTACGCATGTGTGCGTGGATTCTGGACCACGACAAAGGCGGATGCTCATACACAGAAATACTGGAGCATAAAATTAGAGGAGGGCAGTGTGCATGTCTGTTCTGCTTCTCTCAGACAAAAAGACAAAGGAAACATGAGAGACAATGAAATATTTAACATTTCACGATAACAGACCCCGTGTTATCTGATCATTCGAAAAAACTAAAAAAAACATTGCATTTCAGACCCAATCCACGTGAGCTCGGTCATTTAATTCAGAGTGCGTCTCGGAAACCGACGGAGCATGATCAGATTGGAAAGCACTTTTGTATTAATTGTATTGTGCGGCAGTCACGCTTGCCTGCTAGCGTTATTTGTCTTTGAGAATCCAGCCAGTGTTTGGCAATTCATAAGGGAGACATGCACCTTTTGCACTTCCTTCGCTGATTCCTTCTTCCCGTATGCTGCTTAGAACGAGACCTGCGGAATATCGAGGACGTATCTTGATGTTCCTGGGTCTGTATGGACCATATGATAGGCGTGATTGCGAACATGGAGGTTGCGGTTCCACAGGTCCGGGGATGTTAGAGGAGAGAGCCTGTGCGCCATCTGGTCCGGATCACGCGTTGCATTATAAACACCTCAATGGCGGGAGAGGGAATGGCGATTGTCAGATAGGGCAGGTTCTGCCTAGCTAATATAAAGAAGAGCACTCTGCTTTGTGCCTCCGAACACGCCGAGGTCATAAATACTTCAGAGTGGGGTTTTGTCATTCCACAGCTCTGGATCAACACCCTCCGAACACACACACACACACACATACACATAAACACACTCACTCCACCGTCTGAGACACCCGCACTTTGGCAATATGCCTTTCAGCTATATACGCACAGACAGCACTATATATCATAATGTATCGTCGTAAATGTTTAAACGCCCGTGCCGCTAAGCCAACGGAATTGCAGCTTAATGTGTTACCTTACAAGACGTGCAACGGGAATGGTTTGGCTATGTTTGGAATGAGATTGATCGTATTTCAGCCATGAGGTGTTGGATGGGCGTGAATCGTGTGCCACCGGGACCGGGTGCATAATTCAGGCCGTTTGGAATGTTGACAGAGCGAGCTTTCAGACGAGGGTGTATATCACGAGACGGACGTTATCTTTGCTTCAAGTTTTAGGGACAGGGTGAAATTCTCCTTCGCCGAACCCAACTGCGATACACCTAACAAGCTTAGCGCAGAGCCTGACTACTTTCGAGCTTCGGTAATGCTCACGAGTGTGAGTTTGAACCTGTTAGTTGTTGGATGCTGAAGGTTTTTTTTTTTTTTTTGACACTTGTTTACACAGCAGCTTCAACGTAAGCCAGCTTATGGACTTATATGGAAGTAAAAAAAAACAAAAAAAAACGTATGCTTTTCCAAACTTGCCATTTGCATAAGCACCTTGATTAACACAGATGAATGAATGCAGCGGCGAGAGTGCAGCTTCGTTACGCTTAAAGAAGTGCACTTGTCACATTAGGGAGCATTACACGTGTTGGTGTCATTGAGCAGAGAAGAAATAAAAAGTGAAGAAGAAAAAACGACAAGCAAGAGCGCAGTTCGAAAGTGATGAAAAAAGAAAGAAAGAAAGAAAGAAAGAAAGTAAGAACTAATACATTAAAGCAAGACACATGAATAAGCATCAGACGGGAAACTGATTGCTGATGAGATAGCAGGGAAATTGGGAAAATGCGACGAGATTAGCGAGTGCGGGGGAGAAATGATACATTAATTCAGAAGGAAAATGACAAATTGGAAAGAGGGAGAGTAAATGAATTGAATAAAAGAGAAAAAGGTCACAGTTACCATATGCCTACTGGCTTGTCTAGTGCCCCGAGTGGGCTTTCTCTGCATAGGCTATTTTACACCTCCTACACACTCACGCGAAAAAAAAAAAAAACCACTTGCGCAGAGGTCACTTTGCTTTACATTCATCTAGACTAAACCGTACCATGATTATACAGCTATTCTCTGATAGACACTACATGGTCAGGAGCATGCGAGAGCAAGGGCGTAGGGTTCGAATGTTTTCATAAAAACACACCAGCTTTAGCGAAACGCAACAGACGCTTTGACCAGATGATCGACGACGACGGACGTCAGGTGAAAGCGTGTTTCGCCGGCCAAAACCAGGCCGTCTTTTTTTCACGGATACGAAATACAAAACCGTATCAGGGCCGAGAGTCAGAGACCAAGAATGTAACCCAAGCCTGCGATTTCACAACAGTTTATTGAAAAGAAAACGTGCCAAAAGGAAAAAAGAAAACAGCAACAACAACACCTAATTTTCTCTCAGTGCCAACTCACTGCCAATGCGGTGGCCTGGTGCGGACAAAAAGAACCTTTTGTGAACTTGGCTAGCATTGTTCTCCTTTCTACAGCGTGGATCAAGGTCAATTGGATGAGGATGCTGTTCTGGGATGCTTCGACACGAGTTTGACTAGCGTTCTCACCTTAGTAGACCTCCTGGACAAGGTCGTTGACTAGTTTTTTTGGCATTATCGACAGAACTGAATACATTTCGATTGTGCGCTCAGCTCAGCCTATATAAAGATTCCCTTAGCATATGTCCTCCTCTTACTGCACTTGCTGCCTTTTTGACCTGTCCAGCCACAGCTTATAATAATTTTTGTGTTCTGCTGGTTCCTTTTTTTTTTTTTTGTCCTGACAGGTGTTTAGATAAAACATTTACCAAGGGAAAAAAAAAAAAAACACTATGTGCAGGTTTGTATACAGGGATTTCAGTATATATGGATTTCCGTCCCTTATCAAGGTATAAGGAAATAGGGGGAAAAAAGGAAGAAAATGAAAATATATAGCACATGATTTATTCTGCTCACCTTTCTGTTTAGTCATGGATAAACAGTAGTGTGTGTATATGGCACAGCATAAAGCCAATACAAATGCCTGAAGACAGACAAATAACTCCCAAGTACCCTAACATTTTGGTGACTTTTACTCAAAGATGTTGCTTGAATCTAGATTTATGAGAGTGCCTCGCAAGCCTCGGGCAGCAAATTGCTTTGCCAATGTGCAAAATTCACGCCTTTTCCCCAATACCAGTGTAGGACCGCTAAGTACCGGCTCTCGAATACAACGGTAGTCGAATGCAAGAAAGTTGCGGAAAACAGTTACGTAATGTGACACTAAATTGTTTGCATATTCCTTCTAGGTCACAAGGATCTATTCATAGCCCCACCCCAGCTGTGATAGGTTAATGACTGACAGACGTCTTGGCTCCTCTTTAACCCATTGTCCCTTGTGTTCTGTAGGAGGGCATCCGGGCGTGTGGCACATGCCACATGTGAGCATTTCAGGGGCAGATGCCAGCCACATTAGCAGAACAGCTGGGGCAGGTTGGTGAAGGCCCTCTCCGGATCGACCTTGATGGAGAAGTGTAATGGCAGCTGGCCCAAATCTGTTTTGGTTTTTTTTCTCCCTCTCATTCTTATGGGGAAACTTGCAACACTACCCGGTATAAGAAGACGCAGTGGATGTCGTAATGCCCTTACTGAACCTGGTATCACGAAATAAATTGCCTGGCAAACAAAATGTCTGTGCTTACAATAAGTATAGGCAGTTATGGGTATTCTGTCTTTTAAGAGTGTGGAGTCTGGCATGCTCTCTCTGTGCCTGTGAGTTTCCCTGATAATCTCCCACCTCCTCAAAGCACGCCTTTGCATCGACTGCCTATGCTAAATGGCCCCCGGGGTGACTGAGCGTCTAAGTGTGTGTAGTTTGTATAGCAGACCGGTATCTCTGCGTGAAATGTTCCTAAGATCCTGACCAGGATAGTATCTTTACCATCAACAGCATTGACAAGGCACTCCCAACTCTTCTCTTCCCCAAATAGGCTTTGTCAAAAGGTCTTCTGTTTAAAGTTTCTGTTTCATCGGGTTTTACCAAGAACATTTAAATTTCCCCAAAGACAAGCCAAGAAATCATTATTGCTCTAAAATTAACCTTAACCCTTTAACAGCATCACTTTGCAATTTTTATATCCTTGGGGAAATAATAGCAAGAATCACTCCTTATTTATTTTTTAACAGACCCCAGTGTAGGCCTCTTCCAAATGGTTTAAATGTTGCTCCGTGGTAAAGGTATCAATCTACTGTACCTACAGCGTACATTGTGTATGCTTAGGTTCAACACAATTCAATGTGCTCTACCAAAATGTTGAGGAGAATGTTAAAAGGGTTAAAGTATATTCATTTTTATGAAGAAATACAGGATTATTATAATATAGCATTATAATTTAGCAAAATACAAAGGGGGCTCAAGTAAAGTATATACTTACCAACAATGAAAAAAATATGCCTCACCTCTGATGGTCACGTGACGGCATCAACGATGGTCCAACTAACAACGTCTTTAGAGGAAACATAATACTACACATTGCTACCGTAATTCAACTCAAGTTTTAAAAAAGAGCAATAGATAACAATTGTTGATTTGTGTATACATGTTAAGGGCCATAAAATGTTAACATTTTTATAAAAATGTGGTGGTTCAACAGTTCATTATATATTATATTATATTATATTATATTATATTGAATATTTTATATATATATATATATATATATATATATATATATATATATATATATATATATATATATATATATATATATATATATATATCTCAACCAAATGGTAGAGATGACTTAGTCTGGGAAAGTTTAACGCAGTTCAATGTCCTCTACCAAAACGATGAGGAGAACATAAAAAGGTTAAAGTATATTTATATTTTTCAAAGAAATACAGGATTATTATAACATGCATTATAATTTTGCAAAATACAGAGAGGCCCCCAGAAATGTATACACTCTTCAACATGAACAATATATGCCTCTTTTCTGACAGTCAAATGATAGCATCACTGATGGTGCAACTACTGACATCTTTAGCGAAAACATAATACTATATCTTGCTACCATAATTTAATTTGAGTTTTAAAAAAGTTTGATAAATTTATCCACCCCCCCCCCCCCCCCCCGCAAGATGCTTATGTTTATTTAAAATTATAATATTTATCCTTATTATTATAGGATATTATTGCATACCTTAACCACATGGTAGAGATGCCTCAGTCAGGTAAAGTTTAACACAGGTTATGGCTCTACCTTAATGTTCGGGGAACAGTTAAAGTGTTAAATTTATAAATTATATTCACAGTATTTAAAAGGAACACAGGATTATTCTAAGGGCGCATTTCAATTTAGCAATAGTTAAGCCCCAGAACATCGAGTTATATAGAAAATATATTATCCTCATGCTGGAATGTTTTAGTTTTTTTAACTGCACAGATATGTTTGCAGTTTTATCGACAGCTACGTTGGGTTATTGATTGGTTTCAAACCCAAACACCTATTTCAGTGCATATTACTGGACTGCCTACATAAGTTAAACTTTGCTGTAGTGTAACAACATAAAAGTTTCCTTATATATAGTGGTCACCACCAAGAGCACAAGATTCATCGCTTGGTTGAGCAAAGCATTTATTTATTTATTTATTATTTACTTTTTTTTCACCCAGGCCTTGTGCTTCTGCCTCTCTTGATGTTGCAAGTGCAGTTTATTTTCCACTTGGTTGCTGGTTAGAAGTTGAACAACAAAGCTCTGGTGCTCTGTACTTTTTGCACAAATGCTAAAAAAAAATGATATATAATTCTCCTTGTCACTAACGATCTTGGGGCTTCTGTGCTATCTCAGCTTCTTCAGCAAGCATCTGCCACTGTACGCCAGCACTCTGTGCTCAAAGTCACCCTAGACAGCTTTTGAATATCAATCCTTCATGACTTGCGTATTTTACTGACTTGTGTATCAACCCACCCAGCTTAACTTTGCGCATTTCCCCCCATTTGTTGAATTATAGAGCCATAATGAAAATAAATGGCGGTTTAATAAAAGAGTACCGTATTTAGAAGTATACGAAACGACATGAGTTGAGAGTTAAAGGGTTATAAAATGTATTATGCTTCATTATAGTTCAGTCCAAGGATACGGGAATTGACACGTAACCTCCCTTTACGCCACATACACATTTTTGTATGCCCTCCACAAGACCTCACCCTGTCCTGAGCAATACATTTGTCCTCTACGGATTACCCACAATGCAATAGAGCCATCTGTGTAAAAGCTGCAGGTTCCAGATGTGCAATCAGCACCCGAGTCACTGGATGAAGAGATGGAGAGGAAAGGACGGGTAGAAAGGACAGAGGGGAAAGGTGCAGGGCATCAAGATGAACCATGAGATGTGGAGATACAGGTTTGGCTGGAGCAGCTGGGTCTATATGCAGAACAGATGATGGGTGACGCATTAACCCGAGCAGTCACCCAAACTGCGACAAGGACGCAGCTGCACACACACTCTGGGATGTCTTGTATAGGGAGAATAGAGGAAGTAATGGAGCAACACGTACTATAAGTGCATGCTTTTAGTCTCCCTCACTTCCTCTCTCTCTCTCTCTCTCTCTCTCTCTCTCACATATACACAAAAACATTCAGCGAGAGGCAACTTTGCAGATGGTGGCGACTTGTTGATGAGCGAAGTCAGAGCATTGTTTGAATCCATTTATAGGCCTAATGTTCATCGTCACAGATTCACTGTAGACCCCTCAAGCTTAAATGTTTCCAACACCATGTGGAATCCATGCCATGAAGAACTGAGCTGAGAGCAAAGGTGGTCTTACCTCCAAGGTTGGGGGTTTAAACATCTCTGTGTGCATGGAGTTTGCAATATACACCATGGATTCATTGGTATTCTCCATTTAATCCAGTTTCTCTTACAGTCCAAAGTCATGCATTCTAGGCCGACTGGTGTTTCAAAATTGTCTTGTAGTGCATGTAGTATGTGTAGGATGTGTCCAGGGTTCTCCGGGATGGGCTTCAGGTCCCTACACAGGATAATTGGTATAGATTTTGGATGGATAGCTACTGTATGTACATGCAAATATAAAGGCAATTTTGGATTTTTCTCTGAAAAACAAATCTTGTATGACATACACATTTTATATGATGATCCCAGACTGTGCTGTATCTGAATGCTTGAAATGCAAGCAAGTACTGCTGTGCCTATCGCTAAGTCGAAGCAAAAGAAAGTGATACAGCAATGTTACAGGAAAGGACAAAGGCACAAGGGTGTGCTTCTTTTCGGAGAAATTTTAATTATTCTTTCTATTCTGATTTATGATGTTCGTCCTCATATTATATAAATAGTGTGAAATTAAAGGGGCTCTGGGGGGAAAAATGTTTTTGTGCACGTTGATGGACAATTATGGAGAAGGGAAACAGTTGGCACAGTAAATCAGAGGCAGGCCAAGACAGGCAACAATAGTTCATCCTTTAAGTTTACACATTTTTTTTTCTCATAAAAAGGACACTCAATGTCATCATTGGCCATAAAATGGCAGGGAAGGAGGACACTCTTACTCTGTCTCTCTCCCTCTCTCTCCCTCTCTCTCTGTAAATCATGTGTGTTGCATATGTAATAGCGTCCAGAAATCTGCTAAAGGGCACTTTTTATTTAACCCCTAACAGCTCTTACTGCATATTGATGCTGATGAATATGCAGTTGTGGAATGATTTTTATTAGCTTAACTATTCAACTCATAACTGCCTCTGATGACACTGTTTGCTTTGGGGTTTGGGGTTTAAACCTTTTTTCCCATACTTAAATGCCGTAGTTTATGAGAAAGAAAAACTAATATGTGAGTAACGTACATATAATAAATAATGCACAATCATATCCTTTTGAAATGAAATAAAATTATACAGCCTGTCCCACTGAACCATCATATGTCATATGGTATATTCATATACTCCACCTAAAAGGTTATTTATAATGCAGGACATTTAGTTCATCTTTGGACATCCACTATTCTAGTGTGGATGTACTATATATACTGTTTAGATATTTCCTTCTTTTATGACATCATAATTGGATAGATAAAAATAAGAAGTAATCTGCATAGCCCCTTCTCTGGGTCTATGGTCACCTTCACCCCTGAGCACCTCACAAACTGCTCCAATGTGGTCGCCATTTTGATTTCCTAGTCTGCAAACAACAATGTGTCGCAGTAAAAACAAAGCACAGTCAATCATCTGTTGAGTGCACAAAAGAACAAACAAGAAAGTCTCCTTTTACTCCTACCCTCTGAGGAATTGAAAACATAGTGATATCATTTATTTATGGTGGAAGTGTTGCGATAGCTATCTCCAAAGATTTAATATATGTGTGTGCCACCAGACTGCTTTCTCAACAAGGGACAGTTCAACACTGGATTTGCTCCAATACTGAAGCTCACCAGTGGATCCAGCCCGAACGTCTTGGACATAAATTCACATCCTTCTCACCCTCTCATTCGATGCCTATCCCATAAGACATACTGTACACCGTGGACGAGGGATTAATTCATCACAGGGCACATACACGCTCAAATGCTCATTCACACACTACAGGGAATTTGGGAATGGCAATTAACCTAATCTGCATGTCTTTGGACAGGGGAAACAAACTGGAGTAGTCGGAGGAACCCCCCACTACCTACATTGCTAATGTAGGTGGCTAGTAGTCTCATAGTTTCATTACCTCATCCAACTTCCCTGGCGACAATGACCAACCCAGTGGAAGCTACAGCAAGCTGCCCCTACACCCTCACTTCTTTACTCCCTGCACTGGTTTCCTGTAGCTGCCCGAATGAAATTCAAAACACTGGTGCTTGCCTACCAAGCTAAAAACAGCCCAGCACCCACTTACCTTTCAGCTCTAATCACACCCCGCACCGCAACATGCTTCCTCCGATGCTCCAGCACTGCTCGGCCCGTCCCACCGTCTCTCAGATATCGAGGAAGACATGCATCCAGACTGTTTTCTCTTCTGGAACTTAGGTGGTGAAATGAACTTTCTCTAGATGTCCCTACATCCAAATCACATGCAATCTTTAAGTGTCGACTAAAGACCTATCTGTCCTACCTGGGCCTAACTGGTAGCTCAGTGGTTAAGGCATTGGACTACGGTTCGGAAGATCCCAGGTTCAAACCCCACAACCACCAAGTTGCCACTGTTGGGCCCTTGAGCAAGGCCCTTAACCCTCAACTGCTCAGATGTGTAATGAGATAAAAATGTAAGTCACTCTGGATAAGAGCATCTGCCAAATGCCTAAATGTAAATGTCTTAGATATTTGGTTTAATGACTAACCCCCCTCCAGTAACCCATTGTACCCATTGTAAGGATCTATTCAATGATGTAAACTTCAAAGCACTTTTGTAAGTTGCTCTGGATAAGTGCCAAATGCCTAAATCTAAATGTAATGTTCCAAAGAAAACCTGGCTCCAGAACCCTGATCTAAACAACCGCCTCTCAACATAAATGATGCCAGGATCTTAGCAGCAACTACCAGAAATAGAAGCATGCCACCCATAGCATCCGGAATATGGCGGTGTATTGGCTACAGGGGCAGACCCTCGCAACATCCAACAGCTAGAAATCGAAAAAGAAGTAAGAAGTTACTGGTTATGTTCATGTATATAAGAAACTGTCCAGTTATTAGAACTGAACATTTAGGACTTTAGTTTTAAGAAAAAAAGGTTGCTAAAACTATTGTGTTATAATGATGTTATCATGCTAGAGAACTAGCTTGCTAATACATCAAACCAAACCTTCTTTAAACAGACGGGATAGGTGATTTGGCGGCAAATCTGTTGCAGTTTAACTTTATACTGGTAATATCAAGGAAGATGATTGAAAATGGGGAGAAAATAATACATATTTTGTCACACATTCATTTCAGAGCAGACTTTTTTTGGTGTTATTAGAGACTTTTCAGAACTTTTGGAGACTCCTACATGAAAGCAGGTGCTGCTGAAAGCCCCTCCCCCATCCCAATGCGCGCACAAAACCCGCGGGATGTAAAATATTTTTTCACTGTCACTTTTAAATAAATCATTGTTAACATTTGACTCGCAGTCTCGGACTACGCACCTCGTCCACTGTGTGTATGTGTGTCTCTGTGACAAAATTGAAAAAACAAATTGACAAAGAATCAACTGAAAATACCACAGTGTCCATTACAATTGCAAGCAAATGGATAATTATGCAAATTAGGTGATGACATCATTTATTGACTTCTAGCGACTTTTAGGACAGACAATAGTTACTGTCCTCACTGAGGAGTTGGCAACACTGAATGCAAGATCTAAGTGTTCCAGTTATTCCAGTTATTTTAGCTGGAAAATGTACAGACCAGGGATTTTTGGAGACCTCTAAGAGCTACAGTATGTGAAATTGGTATAAAAAAGAGCACACTATGCCTTTACCTTTAACATAAGCCCATGTACACACCAACGAAAATGCATTTAAAACACACAATGCTTTTTAATAAAATGTGTTTTTTGAGCATTAAAAATTCACCTGTTTTAAAAAGGTTTTATGAAAAAAATATGATTGTTGTTGTTATTAATGTTAGCATTAAATATTTTTCTTGTGGTTGTTTTCTATATATATCAACAATTTTGTCTGTACATTGTTCATAACTCGCTTTTTTAAAAATATCATTACATTTCATACATTTAAGGACCAGAAACCAGTTTCAGCCTCAGACTCTCTGTCCGCATGTCTGTCCAGCCAGATGTTTTCACAGCATCATGCAAAACAAGCTAAACAGATTTTAATTTAAATTAGAGGGGATGTTATAAGCAATTATTGACCAGATTAGGTTACAGCATCTAGCATTTAGTTTTTTTCATTTATTCAGCGCTTTTTGCCTTGAGGTGGCTATGGCTATACAGTATGTGTCACTCAACAGGGCCAATCAATGATATAGTTTATCTTGTATAGACAGAGTATACAAGAGAGTATACAGAAGATGCAGAAATGACCGTAATGCACCCACAAGTCGACAAAATTCTCAATACACACACATGACGGCGCAACCCATCAAGGCTTACTAAAAAAAATGGTACGTACACTATGAAAGCTGAACCTTGCTTTATGTGCCAGAAGCTGATCAGCTTATTTTTAGCTTTAACCTTTTTAACTATTTCTTCAAATTCCTTACACAGGGGTCATTACGCTCGTTTAGAAAGAAAAGAAGCTAACAAAATGTGATACATGAAACTGCAGAATAACTTAATGCACTAAAAGTTAAGCCATGTCCACAGGAACCTACCTAAACAACACAAACTATGTAAATCCCTTTTTTAAACCTCTTCCTATTAGTTCGAACACGGCTCACTTAGGTTTACTCTTGCCCATTGAATTGGACCACGTCCCTTACTTAATCCTAAAACTTCAATAAGGATTAATTGGCCACGTTTTTTTTTTTTTTTTTTTACAATTTGCTCTCATTAATCAAGGATCGATTAGCATGCCAGTGTCTTTTCATAAGGTCATATACTGTACGTTAAGCATTGATTTGCATCTCTTAGCTTAGGCACTATGGGTTAACAGTTCATCTGCATATTATTAAGTTTCTAAGTGCTCAGCAGTTTACATTGAGCCTTTGTCGTCTCACACGCTTCTTTAAACCTGAGCGCAAAATATCTAGTGAAGCATGACTACCTTACTGTACTCACTACAAGAGTAAAGTTATACAGTACTCAGCATTTTTTTTTTTTTTTTTCTTTTTTTTTAAAGTTGCCCAAAGATATCTTTGGTGAAAAGTCAGACATCTATTTCCTTCAATGTTCCATCCAATTCCATATGGCTTAAACCATATGTACACAGGATGCCCCTGCTAGAGCACCTGAATCAAAGGAGATATTTTAACCCCATCTTCTCCCAACCAACTTAATTTCCCACCTGTTCTCTCCCTTGGACAACAAATACCAACTAGGCAGAGTAAACCCCCAGTCAACTCATCGAGCGGTTTAACACACTCGTAGAAAAGCATTTTTTCTTATACTTAAGCTCACACACCAATTGGTTGATGCAACAGTGATTGACAAGAAAGATTAATTCCATCCCTTCTACCCAGAAAGGTACCTTTTGGACTTAGACAACTTTGGTGTCATTGGGATTCGTACTCAATCTCCTGACAACAGAGCAATTGCTTTCCGGTTGATAACCAACACAGATGCCTAGGAAGTAGACATGTCTTATTGTCATCACTGGGTTTTCTTTCCTGTTTACTGACCCAGGGTAAGCCATAGTCACACAGTCAGAGATTTTTGTTCATTCGTTTCTTCTTTTTTCCCCCCAATAGAGAGGTTGTATTGTCATCTTTAGAAATTTCAGAACAAAAGATTACAAAAACGCATTCTGGCCTCGTGCTGACCCCATTGTGCATCGGATATTCAGAAGTCCATCTCTTCTCTCTTCTGTTTATTAGGCCATAAATTAACATGATAGTCCAAATCCTTATTTTTTATATTGATTATTTCACTGTCTCTTCACCTTAAGGCTGTGTTCACATTTTAGCATACATCACATACGCACATATTGAAATTGATTTTATGATGTTGTTGGGAAAAAATATATTCACCATTGTCCAGTTAAAGAGAATTGAACTTTTGATGGAACCAAGTGGAGCTGGTTTGGAGGTGGGGCTTTAGCTTCCCAGCAGGAATTTCTGGTTGACACAATGTTGGTATTGGGGTTGTTTTTCTAAAGTTGATAAAATGATATATACACAAGGTTGACGATGGGATGATGAATGCTCCAACACAAGGTCCTGTGGAATCTAAACTCCAGTCAGTTTTGTGCTTCCACTGGCCCACAATGGAACATGCTGTTGAAGCTCGTGAATGCATGTACATAACAATGAGCGCCACAAACACCATATTACAGTAGAGTAATTTGGGAGCTAAGATGCACCTCATGGTAATATTTATAAAAGAAAATGAAACATTACAACCCTGCAAACCTAAATACAGAATAAAGCGGTATAGAAGATGAGTGAGTGAAACATTAC
This sequence comes from Clarias gariepinus, assembly GCF_024256425.1. Taxonomy (NCBI): domain Eukaryota; kingdom Metazoa; phylum Chordata; class Actinopteri; order Siluriformes; family Clariidae; genus Clarias; species Clarias gariepinus. The sequence goes on along the minus strand of NC_071114.1, from coordinate 6,808,364 downwards.
AAAACTTAGAGATGCGTGCCGTGAGATACATGCGCTGTGCATGGGAAGCTGTTGTGTCTTTCCCGGTCTCAGATCAGAATTCTAAACCCTGCTAGAACCTTAAGGGACCATGAATGTGCATGAATGATGGGCATCCGGATGTTAATTTCCAATGTTGTGTTTGGATCGCCAGGAGGCACGATGGCTTAGTGATTAGCACTGTTGCCTTGCACCACCAGGTTCTGCTAAAGAAGTTTGCATCTTCTCCCCTATGCTTGGTGGGTTTCCTTGGGGTACTCTGGTTTCCTCCAACAGTCCAAAGACATGCAGATTAGATCAATTAGCACTCCCCAAATTGCCCATAGTGTATGTGTTCTGCGATGCATTGGCACCCCGTCCAGGGTGTACCCCCGTCCTGTGCCCTATGTCTCCTGGGATAAGCTCCAGGTCCCCCTGTCCTTCTAGATAGAAGTCGAATGAGTAAGTGAGTGTTTGGAACGTTCATTCAACACTTTTTCAAGGTCGTTTTATCAAAGTCATTCTAACTTTCAAAAACAACATTGTGCTGATGTTAAACGTCACCGCATTGTCTTCACAACTAAATTACCAAGCTCATCCAATGTTAGGGTTCTTGCTGAGTTATATGATACCCAGGACAGAGTGTGTATACAGCCTGAGTGATGTGCTTTCATGACTAGACCTCTTATAGGCTATCAGCCCAGACTTGAAGAGGACAAAGGACGCTAAGTGCGGATCGCTCTAATGTTACTGTCTTGTCTTGATTCAACTCATTCATCATGGCATGGTTGTCTTTTATTTTTTTTTGTTCGTTTGTCAGGAAATCAAGATTTTCCCTTTTATTTTGGATGCTTGCTTTCTCCTACTTTCTTTCTTTCTCTTAAGGCATGGATAATTGCCTGATGATTTCATAACATATGTTTTTTTTATTATTATTGTTTCTTTCAGAATCCTTTTTTTACTTAACAAAAAGCCTGTTCTCTCTTGTTTGAAATGTTCCTTTTGTAATTTTATCTAAGTTAACAACACTGCAGAAAGCGCTTCTCCAAAACAACAAATTATATAGATACGGACTTTAATTTACAAAACACGAATATGAATATTTCAGATCCATAAAAGCAATTTTACAAAAGCGCACATGCTGAATAAAAAGTTGGGTGACTCGCCCCAAGCAAACGTCTACGTACTTTTATAAAACTTATCCGTAATACACTTTCAATTCATTTCAAAGTCGTAGCGAGCAGCTTCTGAGGTCAGTCCAGTCCGCAAATCAGTGGCTCACTCATGCAGAGGTGCTTGTGATCACATCCTTCAGGCCAGTGCCTTTTTCATATAGCTGTATACCAGCATGGTGAAAAGCTTCCCCACTTCTATTTCACTTTGTCATGCAGGCCAGTAGCCATGAAAGGGGAGCAGCATGTGTTATTGATCTTCTGCCAATGCGCTCTGGGACCGTGACTTCACAGCTTTAAAGGAGTCGTGAAGGTGAGGGTTCAACCTCAAATACGGAATGCTGTGAACAGAATGCCGAACAAACTACAGGAAATCGTGTATTGAGAGCCGTTTAATGATTGCAGGCAGTGAAAACAAGCATGAATGTGACGATATAAAGGTTGCAAAATTATTGGCAATAGCTATAATGTGTACAAACATACAAATTGTCAGCTCTGGTCAGCAGGATACGGAGGTCGTGCATGCTTATTTTGGAATATAGAACAGAATAAAGGACCTTAACACAAAAAACGGTGGAATGATGGTCATCGAGTCTGCTTGTGTTCTTTAGTTTTCTTACACCTTCCAACAGCTTTGCCAACTTACCCAGTAAATCCAAAAGTGTGTGTGCATGGTCCAGTGAAATAGGCCTAACACTATCAGAGTGCAAGATGGAATCGTGTTGTTGGAAGATAAAATGAAAAGATTCTTGGCTGACCCTGCACACGGGTAAATGTGCTCCATATCCACTGTAAAATACAGTATGATGGTGAATCATTGATGCTTTGGGACTGTGGTGGTCCAGGAGCTCTCGGGAAGATTGATGGCAACAAGAATTCCATTAATCCCTAGGATACTTTAGTTTAAAACTGGTTGTCTCTGCCAGGGGGTTAAAATACGGTCTTAGTTAGATTCCTCCCTATCTCAACAAGATTATGACCCCAAAAGTACATTTACTGTAAGTCAATGCAGGAATGGATAAGGAACGTGTCTATATAAATAAAGGAAAGGTTTTGTCTGTATGTTGGTCAGAACTCTATGATTTAAATGATATCTTTACGTTTCATACATTGGAGGACCAGAAACCAGTTTCAGAAAAAAAATTGTGTTTGTACTGTATGTCTGACCAGCCAGATTGGACAGAATTTAAGGTAAAATACTTGATCTGAGAGCACACTGTTATGCGCTAAACTGTTAAGTAAAAGTTATGTTATGAACAGTCATGTGCCGGATGTAGTAATCTACTTTAAACAGGGATTATATTTGGCTGATGAAGAAAGTAGTACAACCTAGCATTAACAAGGCATAAGATACTCAACCTCACAAACTTTTATTTTGTTGTGGGGGGTGGGGGTACTGTACGTTAAGCACTGATTTGCATCTCTTAGCTTAGGCACTATGGGTTAACAGTTCATCTGCATATTATTAAGTTTCTAAGTGCTCAGCAGTTTACATTCAGCCTTTGTCGTCTCACACGCTTCTTTAAACCTGAGCGCAAAATATCTAGTGAAGCATGACTACCTTACTGTACTCACTACAAGAGTAAAGTTATACAGTACTCAGCAGTTTTTTTTTTTTTTAAGTTGCCCAAAGATATCTTTGGTGAAAAGATACCAAAAGATTGCTGTACCAAAAGACAGGCAGACATGTACATGGGCTTTAACCTAAAATAATAATATCACTGATTACACTAAAGCTGATCAACTTATTTGTAACTTTAACCTTTTAATTATTTCTACAAACGCTTTACCTGTCAATGACGGGTACTTTACCTAGTCTTCAACATCAGTGCTGTTATTCTCTCCAGGGACTCTTCATTATTTTAGTAATACAGATGTGAGGACCTGTTATAAAAATTTCTTGTGAATAAAGGCGTCAAACGGATTGACCTTTTTTTTATGATTGATAACTGTTTGCTAATGTACAATAAAAAAAATCATATATGTATGTGAAATAAATAAACTATATATACATATATATACATTTATTAATTTATTTTCTATATTAGGTATTCTGTACGGGGTCACAAATGGCCTGGAACCTATCCTTAGAGACTCTGAGTGTAAGCCGTGGTACAACCTGGAATATGCCAGTCGATTGGACACACATGCACATTTACACACTCATTCACACACACTACAGGCAATTTGGGATCTCCAATTAGCCTAATCTGCATGTCTTTGAACTGAGAAGGAACCAGGGGAACCCACCATGCAAACTCACATTCCAGAGGCAGAAATTGAACATTTGACCCTGGAGGTGCGAGGCCACAATCGTAACCACTACTTAATAAATTAGTTTAAAAAAATAAATAAAGCGAAACAAAACCTAATTATTTGTCAAAAGCCTAAAGAGCATTGGAAAATCATTTATAATATTAAAACATTTAAAGTAAAATTCTCATTAATAAATACACATTACAAATGCATAGACATACAGGGTGGTTAATTTTAAAACGCCCCCAAATATTTCGCAAGAACTCTCTGTAATAACAACTGTAACTATCACCAATCTGAACAAAACAACATACAACATGGAGCTTGGAACACGTTGATTTTCCCCTGACTAGGACCGATAAGAAATGTGCCAGACAGCCATTGTGCCATTTAACTCAGTCACTTGACTTCTCATCAGGATGGTGGTGTCCAGTAATGAGCAGATCATCATCATAGTGTGAACCTATAGAGTCACCAATTCGTTTAGGCGATGATGTTCTTGACGTACCCTTAAACAGTGTTATTCAGAGGATGGTACAAAACCTGGAAACGACAGGATCATCAATTGCTTCTCATGGCAGAACCAATTCGAAAATGTTTCAGGACACGATTGGTGATGTCCGACTTTGTTGTGCAAATTCCTAATGCAATCGATTACACGTTCGACAGGGAATGTAATGTGTTTTTTGGGTTCAGATTGCTTCATCATGGCATAGAGTTATTACAAATTATTCTGAGCCTCGTTTAGGTTAATCATGCTGTTTATCATACATTATTTGCTTCTGAAAAATGTATTATTGAAGTTTTGATTCAGTTATTAACTTCAATAAAAGTGAGATGTTCCGAAATGAAGCGCGCCAATAATTCTGAGGTTGTATGTGTACATAACAACTTACTCACTCACTCACTCACTCACGCCTTCCAGACACTGTTCGGGGAGCAGACACGGTTTCCCAATTCAAAAGTAGGCTCAAGACGCATCTCTTTAATCTGGCATACGCGTAACTCAACCCATAACCTCATACTCCATTACACCTATCCTGAATGGCAACTACGCTAATTTTCTCCATCTTTTCTGTATTTTTCTACCCATCCTGAGACATCTGGAGATTGTGCCAGCTTCAGTAGACAAAGGCCAACCCTGCGAGGTTTCTAAAGCATCTTGAGAAGGACCTGCTCCAGCTAGATTCTGCTTTATGATGGCTGGAGCTACACATCCTGCTCCTGTGCTTCCAGTGATCTGACCCCATCAAGCACAGGGAGAACATGCAAACTCCATGCACACAGAGGCAGGAATCAAATCTGGCCAGATTCATAGAAACTCACTCACTTATTTTTTATACCATTCAATCCAGTATACAGGGACGTAGGGGCCTGAAGCCTATCCTAGAAAGCTTGGGGCAATAGGTGTGGTACACCCTGGACAGGGTACCAATCCATCGCAGGGCACACTCATACGAACTCACAAGGGACGATTTGGGAACCCCAATTAGCCTAATCCACATGGCGTTTTGACTGTGGGAGGAAACCAGAGTACCTGGAGGAAGCCTGATAAGCAGAAGGAGAAAGTGCAAACTCTAAGCCACCCTACTCCCCTTACATAAAAACTAATATGGAAAAAAAAACAAGAAAAACTTTTTTTTTTTTTTTTTTTTTTTTACTGTTGTATAATACCATAAATGAGAAAACAAAATATTCAAGTCTTAAGAACTAAGACCTCGGGTCAAAGAAACACTTTTAATGTTCAGCGTGTGCCAGTAAATACTCATTTACCAACCTCAACCAACCAGCGTTCCAGGTGAAAGTCATAATTCTTGAAATGCCAAAGAGTGAGTGGGAGAGAGAAGAGATAAAATAATGACATTTTCCTTCGGAACATCTCCCCGCTGCTTATGTAAACTCGCTCGTGACCTGGATGCCTTCAAAACTAATATTTTTTAAGCAAAGCTTGGGCTACGCTACGAGCTATCTCCTCCAGATCCAGAGGAAACTTCAAACAGCTTCCAGCCCCCTGTATTTCTCACACACTCTCTCTCTCTCTCTCTCTCTCTTTGCCTCCATCAGAGGCTGTGTTCATTTGCTCCGAGCAAGGCACAGCTAAATATTTTGTCTCCAAAACAGCGAATTTACATACTGTTTCAGAGGTAATGGACCAAAAAGCCCCACACACTCACACACAGACAATGACTGAAATGAACTATTAAGCTTTTGCTGTTGACGCGGCCATACCTCATTTGCGTTTCCCTGTGTAATTGTTTTTTGTTTTTTCGTTTTTTTCCACCCCATCTTTCAATGGAGTGCTTCATTTTATATTAACGAGAAAGCTTGGGTAAACAAACACTCGCTTCTGTTTCCAACGTTTTTGTAGAGAATAAGTTAGGACACTGAGAAGCGACCAGAAGTGAAAGGAATGACGAATAAACCTGAGCCTAGTTCATTGCCCCGAGTATGGCCTGCCAAGCCAAATGAATATATTTTACTAGGGTGATTGAGGAGTTTATGATCTGGAGGCTGGCAAGAGTCTGCCAGAGCTTCACTGGCTCAGAATCCTCAGTCTAATCAAAATGGGTTTGGTGGCATGGGCCCTTCAGTGGTGCACTATCTCAATAGACATTCCGAGACTTAAGCCATCTGGCCATGATATTACATCCTCCATATCAACACACACACACACACACACTATATAAAGACAATTAACGAAAGGAAACAGCAGAAAGAGTATAAAAATCCCTAGAGATTTGTCTGTAATGTTTTTTTCAGAGGAATAAAAACCTTGAAATTGCTTCCTAGGAACAAGGTCTTCAAATGAATGAATGTACTAATACACTGCATTTCTTTTTTTTTTTCTTTTTGTACTGCTCCTTATTGGTGTTCCCATATAAAAAAAAAAAAAAGTGAGATGGATTTTATTGTTGTGAATGAGAACCCGCAGGACGTGCTCTGTCTCTGTGAAGAAGACAGAAGGCCGTCTCTCCTGTCTCTGCCACTCCCCCTCCACTTGGCCTGTGTGCTCATCTCTGGGAAGAAGATGGAGAGGGCAGCGAGCATCTCTGCTCTTGGCATTGTTCCTGAGCCAGGCCCATCACCTTCTGTAGTCTCTGCCTTTCAAGTGCCAGATGTGCAGCACTGGAGGCTCGCCAAACTCGATTGTATTGGTATGGTAGGGGCGGGCTAGGAATGTCTGACGTGCACACACACACACACACACACACAAGAACGGCAGTGTGTTTACAACATATTCACGCTCCATTTGCGTTAGAATATACTTACAATAAAATCGCAGACGTGACATATTTAACGTTTAAATACTATATATCTCATTTTACCAACCGATACAGATACCCTACTGTCATGTTGGTTTATAGTTAATTATGTTAGTTTCCATGATAACATTTCGTAATTAATTTTAAAGAAAGTTAAGAAAGATCACATAATAAATGCACCTTGTGTGAATGCTGTTTCTAAGATATGGACATTCGGGAAATGAGAATAGTTTGACAGCAAAATGAGATAAATGCTGTTTTCTAAATTGGAACCATGACATGGACCGACTGCATTACACAGCAAAACATGATGCATTGTGAAAAACCAATTATATCACCCTTTTGTGTCATGTAATCAGTAAAGTGAGACTACTGGCTGGGCTAAATAGTGCCTGGCATAAGTGAAATAAATGTGTTTAATGGATTTTTGGAAAATGTTGATGCCAAGAAAACAGACATTTATATTGTGGTACTACTATTGCAGTTCCTCCAGCAGTAATGGAGTACAGGTTTGCATCACTTAATGTCCGTGATACGTTCTGTGAAACCTATATATATATAAAGCTATATGGAATACTGTGGTGTAACTTTTTGTTTCATTTCCAAATCAATACTTCTTTTTTATTTCTCTTGCTTCTAGCATTGCAGTTGCTTCATTTGGGAGCCATGATTCTATTATCGGATAATGTTACGACACTCTTTGTATGCTTTGTGTGCAAGAGATAGGAGCTGTTACAAAAGGATAACGATGCATCAAAATCTACACTTCTACGTGTTCCAATTTGCTTCCATATAAAAACACAATCAAAGCAGGAGTGTGCTGTATTTCTATTAAAATGCAACAAACAGATTATTGATACTAAATTCCATATTTACCACAAATTACTACAAACACAACGAAAAACTGCAGGAGATGGATTTATAGCATTTTGAAAAATCATACAAAATTCACACCTACAGTATATAACGAAATAATTTTGACCCTTTTTTGTTTCAAATCAGTTCGCACTACCCATGAGTTATCTTTTTATCTCATTTAGCTGTCAAATGTTCATATGGTTCCAACAGCCTCACCTTATCAACCCAGTCATCCATCAAATAACACAAGTAATGCATGCTATATTATATTCATCATGACAACAACAGGTTACCCAAAGATATCCCAGTAAAAGTGTCATTTGGAAACTGCATAAATACTTGTTACAGTACTCAAAGCCTTACTTAGTTTATGGTAGCTGCACTTTCTTTCAATGGTCAATCAAATTAAAGCAGTTTCCTTTTCCAAAAGACTACACTTCAGACAGCATTGCTTAATCAGCAGCAGCGATGTCTGAGACAGTCGAGACTGATGAGCATCCCTGACCTAATTTATGAGCTTTCTTCAATTCTAAATGCTTCAAAGAAAACAGTGTGATAATGATCTGCAAATTATGTCAGGCAAAACACTTTGAGGCCTCGGCATTCAGAGCACAACACTGAACCTACAGACACGTGTACAAGTAAGCCTTTTAGCTAGCCGAGAGAGCTAAGTTATCTACAGTATGCAGGTCTTTTAAGTTGATAAACCGTTGTATTAAACTTCAGATCTAACTTTAAGACAGGGTAGCGATTGTATGTTGTGGCATACTGTATAAATCTAATTGCTGCGATGGTTTAGTGGGTTTTTCTCAGAAAAAATGTAAATGAAGCATCCTTGCAACCTAGCTAACACGTTATTACTTGTATGGATAACCTTGAGCTAGCAAGGTTTGTGTGTGTGTGCGTAAAACATAATTTATTTTGTGTCTGTATGCGTGTGTGTACAGTGCGCATGTAAAGCAAAAGCAAGTCTCATTAGAGAGGTTAAAGATCCATTTTCTCTCTCTGCTCAAGGCCCAGCCTGTTCTTTTTGTCTGTGTGCATGTGCGTCATTGGACACCGTGCCCCAGACACACACACATACAGTCCCCTTCTACTTTTGCCCTCACAGACACACACACACACACACACACACACACTTTCTCTCTGCTTTCTCTTTCTGCTCTGTCGTGATTTTTTTTAAAGGTAAACTGCAGGTCAATTTGTTTTATTTCTACTTTACAGCAGTGATTCCGTTAGTGTGTCGCTCAATCAAGTGTCATTAGAGACATTTCTTGTTTATTTTTCTGATAAAACAGTGTTTCCATTGTGTGCGCATGTGTGAAAAGAGTGGAGGAAGGGTAACTGTGAGAAGAGATGAGGGAGAGGAGAACTTTCTGTAGCTTTGCACACACACAGCGCGCACAAACGAAAACACATCTGTCGGGATTTATTTTTACTTTTTTTTTAAGGTAAAGGGCAGGTTCATTTGTTTTATTTTTACTAAATATTTTGTGTTAATTATTTTATGTATTAATTTTTTTGGGCTGTGGAACAAATAATTTGAGTTTCCATTATATCTTATGGAAAATTTTTATTTGGTTTATGAGTGTTTTGGAATACGAGCCCGCTTCCGGCAAGAATTATGCTCTTAATCCAAGGTTCCACTGTATCACTAACAACTGTTTTTTGTTTTTATGGACACACAGCTACCCTAGTCCTGTGAGTTCTTGTCACATTATGCATTACAAAATGCTCTTACTTTGACTATTAATCAAACCTCTGATTTCTAGTGTTGAGTTTCTATGATGCAACTTCATCAAGTGTTGAAGTAATCACTGATCACAGATTTTTTTTTTTCTGTGGAGTTGATGGTTTGCACTCTCCTTTCAGGTTTTGCAGGGACAGTTTTTTCAAGTCTGTTTAAAAATAAAAATGAGGTCCATATACATAGTATATTACAATGGGCTTTGGGCATCATTAATTATCCTGCTCTGCGAAATTACTGTTAAGTTGTCACCTGGAACGTTAGTACGATGTAAATAAATGGGGCCAAATTCCACAACCCTTGTTTCATACAAAAATGCATGGACAGCTAAGACTAATATGTTATCGTAATTATCATCCATACCGCCTAATCCTGTGTTCAGGGCCGCGGATGCTAGATCCTATTCCAGGAGACTTAGGGCACGAGGCAGGATACACCCTGGACAGGGTGCCAATCCAGGGTACACACACATACACGCACACAACTTTTTTTAGGGAATGCCAATTGGCCTAATCCGTATGTGTTTGGACTGTGGGAGAAAATCGGAGTACCCGGAGGAAACCCACCAAGCTCGAGGAGAACTCAAAACTCTGCCCCAGTGCCACTTCTGCAGTTATACTGCGCTAAATCGTATTGGTACCATTCATATAATTAGCACAAGTTTAACTCTTTTCTTTCCCTAGATCTAGCCTAGTTCTGGTTAGCCATACAGCTACTTTGGGTAAAGAAAAGCGTTAAATTTAAACAAACAGTTACTACAAAATGCCATATTACAGTAGTGTGGATTACCTTGTAAACCATAAATGCTAATGATAATGATAATTTCATAGAAAGTGGCAGTAAACTATGATGAATTTTCTTAAGAGATTTTTTCTAAGCACAACTAAGCACAAATAACCTATATAGTCTGTATGGTAATGTATAATCTGTAATGTACATCTGTACTATCCGTAAACCTTGGGAACAAAAATTAAACATTTTAAACTCTTTTTTTCAAAATCAAAGCTGCAGTTTCCATCTTCACACTGGAAACGCTGTCAAATATTCCTATTCTTGTGGGAAAATGAGGTCCCACCATGCCCGTACACTATCTCCCTCCTTCCCGCTCTCGTTCTCCCTCTGACACATACATGTGATTCATGCCATGCCTTTGATGAAAATAATCCTTTGGTGTTGCGGTCACTGGGGAGCGGAGTGCGAGTGAGTGTCCTATATGATTGGCCTATTTGTACAGGAAAACAGTTCCTTTGGTTGGGACGCTTCCATGGATTTTTGTTCTGATGTCATTTTAAACTAGGTTTGTGAAACTCTCTCTGCTTTCCCGAGCACGAGCTTCTCATCAAGTCTTCAACCTTGAACAACAAACTTCCCTTACAACTTTACAATGTAATTAATAATAAAACATCCCAGTGTCTTCCTTTCAAGCTAATAAACATCCTGGGAGGTGTCTTGCTTGCTTGCTGCCTTTCTTCCCTGACTTTAGTGCAGCACTGAATGATCTTGCTATAGAGAGAAACACACCAACATAGTATAGTTTAATTATATTAAAAGAGGTTATTAATTATTTACAATTAAAAATACCTGATTACATCACACATAATTTGTGTAAGGGTAGAAACTGGTAAGTGGTTTGTTCCTCAAGCATTAATTCTTGTTTCCTGTTTTAAAAATTATATACAATTAAAGTGCTAATAACGACTTGCATTAATAATTAGGTGTCTTTTAGCTTTAAGTTAAAGATGGTTCGAATTTTGGCTCTTTTAATTACTGATGTCTGTCTGCTAAGTCTGATCAGTAATTATTTTTGTTGTGAAATGAGTGTGTCAACGCACACATTGGTACAAGCATCTACAAAACACCGTTCTTCAATTCTCAGCGGTAAGGATTGAAATTCTTGGCAATAGCTCATAAGACGGGTCGCCAGTGGCAATCCTGATTCCATCTTAATCTTCACCAATGTCAGAAGGACGGCAGTCCATGGCAATCCACTTTGCGATAGCAGTATTTAGTTCGCCGAGCCTTCTTAGCTCAGGTGTTTTGCATTTAGATGGCACTTCAAATTCATCAATGCAGTGAGGATTGTGTGCAAACAACCTTAAGTTTATTCAGAGTAGGGGTGCAGTGTGTCAGTTGGTGTAAATTTGTGCCCTAAATTCTCTAAATATGTATGTGGTCAATGGCGGACTGGAGCCTCTCTGGGCACGAGGCAGGGTACCTGGACAGTTTTGGTGTGGTAGAAGACATGGGTTAACATATCTTAGGCATGGCTGTCTTAGACACCACATTATATGCTGTACCAATTTTGTTATATATGTTTATCATGTCTGCATAATTATGTACAAAATCATTCAGTATTTCCATGTATGACTTAAAAAATAATAAATAAATAACATTACAGGAGAATATATGCATGGCTGTGAAGAAAGAAATATAGTACAAGACAGAAACAAAAAACCTAATGTACGCTCCTGGGATTTGCATAAAAATAGAAAGGAGCGAGTGTGACAAAGTTACCAGAAGAACTTATATTCTCCAGCAAGCTCAGTAAAACCTAACAGCTGTTTTACTTATAATTCTGTGCAAAAGTCTTGGGCACATACGGAAATATGGGATAAGCAAAAGATGCTTTCGAAAAAATTTCTGCATTAAAAAAACGTCTATAAAGAGGAATAAAAAAATAGTCAATATTTGGAGTGAAAACTCATTGCTGAGTTTTAGGCACAGATTTGTGCAGTTTTATAAGAAAACAGCTGTTAGGTTTTACTGAGCTTGCTGGAAATCGTAAGTTTTTCTGGTACAGTAACTTTGTCACACTCGCTTCTTTCTATTTTTATGCAAATCCCAAAAGCGTACATTTTAGGTTTTTTGTTTCCATCTGAAAACTGGTCTGTCTTGTACTATATATTTTTTCGTTTCTTTACAGCCATGCATATATTCTCCTGTAATCTTATTTATTTATTAATTTTTAATTTTTATATATGAAATACTAAATGATTTTGTACCAGACATGATAAACATATATAACAACATTGGTACAGAATATAATATGGTGCCTAAGACTTTTACATATACATATACAGTACATGTAGACACCCTCATATACCTTCATATATATAATTTTTTATTAAACGCACACTGCTTTATGCAGACTATATAGGTACAGTACTTAACAGTCAGTCACAAATAGACTTTCTCATTGTGCATCTGAGCCCCTGATCCAGTGGCTTGACAAGGCTGCTGTTGGTGGTAACATCAGAGGCTGTGCTAGTTTAGACCTCCAGGTTCACTGCTAAATGCTTTGATTTAAAGTTCATAAAGTACTCTGATTCATTCTGTGATTAATTACTCAAAATGAATATGCTATTCTGACAGCTCTAATATATATGCATGCTTTATTCTTTATATAAAAGTATATGCAATAAGTCAGTAAGTATTTAAAGACTTTTTTTCTCACTGATATGCAGGTTTATGGCCTGTTATGATTTCATGATAAATTATGATGATAAAAGAGGTTGTGTGTGATTCCAAAAGTAGAATTTGCATTTGGTAGCTGTTCATGTTTCTCTCAATATGTAGTCCAAATATGCATGGGTGCAAGTAAAGGACGTCATCATTAGATTGAAAAAACACAGTCATCAAATTAACCATTTCTCAAAAGGAAGGAATGCATTGGTGAGCAACACAAAACCGCCTGGAGGATCATGGAAGACAATGGACACCGAAGACGATATCAATGTCAAAGATGCCCTGATGAATGTAAATGCAGAAAGTTAACTTTAGGATACAAACCAGCTACTAGTAAAACACAAGAGCAGAGAGTCCTTAGCCTTGACTAGAAGAGACGAATATGGACAAGGAAAGGAAGGAATCACGTCCAAAGCAACTATGATTGAAGCAGCGTTATGGCACAGACATTTAGAGCTGCTGATGGAACAAGAGCACTGTTTTTAATTGGTTTGATGATGATGATGATAGAAGCTACAGGACTGTGTAGAACTATTCTGAGTTCTGCTCAGATTCAGATGTCACCTCAACATTTTATGATTTTTTTTCCAATGATGGTTTTAAAGTTCCATATTAAAATTTGTAATCAATTTTGGCTGTCTGTTTCTCAGTGTTTTATTTCTTTCAGCGTTTGTTTATATGCAGAAAGAATTTGTTTATTAGTTAAGGATGAAAACTTGGCTCAGCTTTATTAATTAATAAAGCTTTAAATCTGGCTTCAGATAAAGCTGACCAACTGGAGTAATAAAACCAATAAAAACCTAGCTATAAATAGAGTTTATATAAGTACACGTGAGGCTGGGTAGAAAAAAAAAAAAAAAAAAAAAACACGTTCAGTTTTCTCCCTCTCATTATGGCTCCAACAGCTTTATTAAAGCACATTTCCACAATTTTATTTTTTCACATTTGGAGGAACCTCAAGCAGAAAGCACTTCTACCTCCATTTACTTTTTCCTCTCTTTGATTTTACCCTTGGATAAATGTATTCTGCTAAACGGTTCCTTTTTATTGGCCTATTATCGCAACATCTGCATAAAGCGGTGTGCATTTTATGAAAATTAGATATTAAGGTATATGAGGGTGTCTACAGTACATTTACTGTATATTGTACTGTATGTTGGATAAAGTTGAAGTTGAAGCTGATTTTAATGTTGAACACCAGTTTTCATCAATCAGATTAAAATCTTTTTCTTTCTAAGCAGCTTTGAATGGATATGACCATTGATGTGCAGTATTATTAAGTTCTAAATAGCTCTTAAACTATAAGCTTTCACTTGAAATGATCTAGAACCAGTAAAACAATATTATATAGGATTACAAATATAAAGCAATGAGATGAAAATGTAATTAAGTAAAGAATAAAGTTAGGCATAATAATGTCTTCTTTCTATTCACCTAAAATTCAACATTAGCCATTTTTATTGAACAGATTTCCAATTATGCATTGAAAGGGGTAAATAAATAAATATTTACATTGTGAATTAACTATTTACAGGTTTTATTATTATCATTATAATCCATGTCTTTCTGTACGGCAGAACTCTATGCCTATATTTTTAATACAAATATCTACAATTTTGTAAGGCTGAGTATCTTACACCTTGTTTACTTTTCATCGTCACCCAAACACACTCCCTGTTCGATAATCGGAAAGTGAATCACGGGTCAGAAATCGTAAAAGTAGTTCAGATAAAGTTTTGTTTTAAAATGAATTCAGTGTGTTAAAATACCACTTTAGTGCTGTTATTTTATCAGTAAAAATAGCAACTAATGCCAGTAAAAAAATACAATCAAATATTGTATTAATGCATGTGTTTGTTTAATTAGCAGCTTATTTTAACATGGCTTTTACTCAACATTTTGATTTCACTTATGGTGCAGGTTAAACTTTCGGCAGATATCTAAATAAAGTCAAAGGGTTCTTAAATTCTGTCTAGTGATTGATTTAGGACCAGCAAGCGTGGGAAGAACATGCAAACTGACTCAATGTGGGATTCCAACGCAGGACCTGGAGATGCAAGGCATTGCTAACCACTAACCCACTGTGCCACCATGTACATATGTATATACCCCAAATGTTAATATGTAGAACGTCAACAGAGTATACATTTCATTTCAGATCACAGAGACATGAAGTCATGTATACAGAACTTATCCTATGAACACTGGATTTGAGGTGGGAATAGTCACTATGAATAGAACACAAGGTTACTTCAGGGCATCATGCACATACACATATTCATACACTCATTTACACTCATGGTCAGCTTATCTTAGCCACTCTGTTTACTGGTGTGTCTCTTGGACTTTGAAAGGAAACCAGGGAGCCCAAAGAAAGGTCTACAGAAGGTAGAGTGGGCAGAGAAACTCTACACAGACCTACCTTGAATCGAACCTGCAACCTTTTCAATATTCCTACAGAAACTTAAATCTGCCTGTAAAGCTGAAACCCATCACAGGGCACATTATGAGCAATTTGGAAGTGCCAATCAACCTAGACCTAGAAGGCTAAGATTAAGATTCAATTATTTGTCACATGTATAAATAATTTGTGAAATTATGGGCCTTACTCAAGGGGTCCATAACAGCAGCTTGGCAGTGCTAGGGATTGAACCCCAGAGCCTTAGCCATTTTAACCACTGACTGTAAAAGGAAACAAGAGTATCAGAATGAAACCAACAGGAAAAACGCCATAAAACTCTACACATGCACATAGACTGGTAGTGAGATTTGAACCTCTAGCCTTAGAGGTGTAAAGTGACAAAGTCACTGTGCCACTTATATATATATATATATATATATATATATATATATATATATATATATATATATATATATATAGTAATTTGCTTTTATGTTTTGATAAACACCTTGTCGTCATCTTGTAACAGCAGATACCTGGCACTGACTCAAACCCCACGGTTACTACTTCTATATATTTTTTTGTGTAAATAATTTTTTCGTCTGCTCTTATTGAAGCATGATGTAATCCAGTTTGTAAAACATCGTTGCATGAAATGATATCTATGCAATAGTCAAAGATGTGTGTTTTTGTTCTACTGTAAATGTGCCATTTTCAATGCCTTGCTATAGATCCAGTGTTGCAGTAACACTTTTAATTCAGAGCACTGCCACAGTCAATAGGGCTGTCTCTCGCAGAGTCATAAATCACGATTTTTCTTTTGTCAAGGTGGACTGCATAATAAAAAAAAAAGAAAGAAAAAAAAAACTCATCTGTGACCATATTTTTCCTTTTTATCTCTCTTTCTTTCTCTCACTCATGTACACCAACAACCCTTATTTGGGTTTTACTAGATACTGTAGTGAAATATTGTTGCACCTACAAAACAGTTAATCCAAATTCTACCTTTAATCTCTGTGGCTTTTTCATTTTCTGACACACACAAAATACCCCATATATGTATTATATGTTATTTAAATTAATTTACACAATATCACATACTGTAAGAATGAGTGCTGTTGTACTGAATATGAACACAGCTGGGATTGATGAGGTCATAAGCATGAGTACTAAAGATTTTTTAGCCATGCTGAAAACAGCACATCACAATCTCAAGCTGGTGACAGACAGATTTGGGATACAGCCTTGCTTTACTGGCTAGTTACCTTCAGAACAACTTAGAAGAAGACAAATCGTTGTTTAAGATGACCTACGATGTGTTTTCCTGATGAAAGTGCTTCTGTGGCTGGTTTGGAATGTTTGTTTTGGCAGGCAGCTGCTCTCTCCTCAGTACTGCAGACCGTAAAAACTTATTACACACATACTGCAACCGACAGTTGGTCTAATTAACGATTATTAGAACAACAGTGATGCGGAATGTAACATATACAGTAGTTAAAAGTCCCAGTGCTGTTGTGCTCTATTATTGCCACTCGTGAAATGCCTTTCATTTAATTAGATTACTCGGTCAGAGGTGATGATTGTAATAATAAAAAATAATGCATTTTAGAAACATAAACAACATTTTGTTTAGAATATATAAATGAAATGAATAAACAATTTTTTTTGTAAGAAGTTAGTAGTGCCACATGTTTTTGGTTTCCAGTTTGAAAAGTGTGCCCACTGTAGTGGAACTCGATGCATTCATGAGATGAGGGGTGGGTAGTTCAGTGATTAAGGCATTATATTTTGGACTATATTAATGGACTATACTAATATATTGACTATATTTTGGAAGGTCCCAAGTTCAAACCCCACAACCACTAAGTTGAACCTTGAGCAGGGCTCTCAACTTTAAACTGCTTATAAAATAATAAGTCTGTCTGCCAATTGCTGTTAATGTAAAGAGTGCTTATTTGAATTACTCCAGACATCCTGTTAGCTAGGGATCAGTCTGGTCTTTCTCTTTAACATAGGATGGGTTTAAAGACTGTTGTGGATGGAGATCCCAGAAGATCAGAAAACTCTGAAGTCACAATTGCCCCCCACCCAATGTTTGATGTTACCATTACCTGAATCTCTTGAGCTGCACATCATTTCATGCTGCTACCTGATTCACTGCAGTTCCTTCTATTAGGATGCTATACAAATGAGTAATGAGGGCGCTTATAGTCTGTAGCCGTATCCCTGATATTGTATTAATTTGCCGTCTTTGTACACACTCAACGTCTCACATCCAGACCATTCATTGAATGCCAGCTTATAGACAGCGAATCAGCCAGATTCTTGAAAAAGCCAATAAGAGCAGCCATGATGCCTTTTTGCTTGCATTGATCGGTTTCCAATTTCCAGCAGTGATAACTACTCCAGAAACAGCACACAAGCCAATCTGGTGAGTCATTTAGTCACATTTGAAGTTATGGAAGAATTGAATGGTAATACTAAAGTGAATGCTTCATTTAAAAACATTGTGGTGTAACCGATGCCTCCCCACCCACAGCGTTCATGTCATGTGATCTCGCCCTATTATATTTTTTTAAGTAAATAAAACCATCCCGTGTGTTCTCATAAATTATTTCAACAAAAAAAATACATAACAGTAAGAACAGATTATATACTGTAGTGCTGGCTGTGAAAAAGTCTTGAGCTATCTCTTATTTCTTCATATTTTACTTCCAAAGAGTCTGACTTTCTTGTATTTTTAATGCAGTCTTGAGGAATCGTTCTCCAGGCTTCCTGAACGACTTTTCTGGCTTTTATTTTTTGCCTCTCATTTCCAGACCAGTCCTTGTACTGTACCTGAGCAATCTTACATCTAACTTAAGGCATGAACCAGTAAGAAAGATGACAGATGATCAGGCCGTTAACCTGGTGATGCAGAATGCTGACGAGGGGGGAAATGAGGTCACTGCTGAGGTTGTGATTTTTAAATTCTAGATATCTTTAGACTCTTTGCAGCCTGTCGCAGTAACTGATTTGCTTTCACTTTTTTAATTCAGTTTGTCTCACTCGTTCTCTATATACAGTACCACTTACAGAGTCACAGGAACCAGGAGCCAATCCCAGGGGAATCTGTACACCCTTGATGCAATCTATTACAGAGCACACACACTCATTTATACACTACGGGCAATTTGGCAAATTTCATGTTTATTCATTTAACGGTGGCTCAGTGGTAGGTGTTTCGCCTGCCATGAAGAAGGCCTGGGTTCGATTCCCCCCCAATGCCCAAACCCCAGCCACTGGATGCAGTGCCGGTCCCAAGCTCGGATAAAATGGGAGGGTTGCGTCAGGAAGGGCATCCGGCGTAAAAAACCTGTGCCAAGTTGTAGTGCCGACTGGATATTCCGCTGTGGCGACCCCTTGCCGGGAGCAGCCGAAAGACCAACAACAACAGCTCAAGTTCTTGCCAATAGTGTCAACTTGGTGGTACTTTGGTTTGAACCTGGGACCTTCTAATCAGTAGCCCAACACCTTAACCACTGAGCTACCCCTGCTACAGACTCAAGTCCCACTGGATATTTGTGGTGTTCCAGTAAAATTCATGCAACATTTTGGCAGCATAATTAATTTACAGCTTTCTTCATTAAGGATTTAGACATAATGTAAAAAGCCATGAAGCTTAAACTGGCTGTTTTTTCACCCCTCTCTAATTGCAGCAGAAATGTGGATGGAAATTATTTTTTCATAATATTGTCATGTTTATATAGATAATACTGTCTTCAAAATGACAGCCCATAATTTTTGTACTAGTATTGCTGAAAACATAGCAATTTTATTGACCCTGGTTGTCTGAGACCAATAATGAGACAGTGGTATAAATGTTATTTACGTTTCAGTGAATACATGTGAGAAGGTTTATACTAAAGTAATACTTAAACATGTAAGAAGCTAAATAGAATATTTTCTAGAAGTTCAAAGGGCGTTTAAGTCAAACCGGGACTCGAATGGAAGTGTAAATCTGATAGCAATTTACTGAAGCACAGTGTGGTAATGAGACCACAGTAAAACATTTAAAGGGTGCAAACCTTTTAAAAAGGCTGCACTTCCATCTCAGCCTGAGGTTCTACTGCGGTCGTTCTCGTGAACATTCAGTGAGTAGAACGCCTCATCACCTGGTCTTGCGCAAAGACGCATCTGTTGGTATGAAATGTACACACAATCATTCACCAACACCACTTGCACATTACAGGAACTCGTCTGGGAGTTCTTGCTTCAGAACATCTCCAGTACAATCCTGACCTCGCTGCAAGCCATTTTCACATGTTTGGACCATTAAAGGAGTTCCTGGGAGGCCGGTGTTTTAGACGTGAAGCAAGGAGTCTAATCATGGCTCCGGCAGACTGGGAAAACATTCGACCTTGATGGTATCCAAGCACTAGTGAAACACTGGGATAAGTGCATTAATGTATAGTAGCAGGGGATTATATCGAGAAATAAAAGAAGCATTTACTCTTATAACTGTGTTCTGTCCAGGCAAAAGTCCCGGTTTTACTTAAACACTCCTCGTGTTTAAAGAGATTTAAAACACAGAAATGATGAAAAATTGATAATAATGATACTTATATATCTTATTTTCTACTATTATTACATATTTCAACACAGACGGTAGTAGTTCAACACGTTTACAAATGATATTGGTAATATGAGCACTAGATTGCATTGCCATGAGTGTGAGCATATGAGCTTAAGTGCCATTGTATTGCTGCATTTGTGGTGCCTTGTAAGTGGTAATTTGCAGGTTGTAATAGCATTATTTCCCACCTTGGGATGTTTGATGTGTAGAGTGGAGAAGAAAAAAAACAATACAGAGACACCTCCATAAAAAAAATATTTTTTTTTTTTTTTTTTTTTTGCTCTGTCAGTGCACGTAAACTGATAAAAATGTAGTTTAGGCACAGTTTTATAGTTAGGGCATTTAGTAGATACCAGTATCCAGAGTTACATTACATCTTTCTGCATTTAAGGGTCAAGGGCCTTGCTCAGGGGCCCAACAGTGGCAACTCAGTGGCAGTGGGGTTTAAACCTGAGACCTTCTGATAAGTAGCCCAACACATTAAGCTATAGTACCCCATGTCTGTGTGAATAGTTGTGATGTTCTAGTAAAATTCATGCAACATTTTTGACAAACACACCCCTAACACAATGCTGCGTACACAAAGCTGTCGCTTTCATCCCAGTCTCCAATCGGAATTCTAAATTCTTATAGGGACATACTTAAGGGACGTGGATGTGGTCCAGTGTTGTGCGAATGGGTGTTAATCGGCATTAATGCTACAAAAAAATGGTTAAAATCTCATTGCTTTTGGGTTTCATTTGCAACCTTTTCTTTGTGTCGTTCCACAAGCACAACATTATCTCAACATCATTGTATCAGTCATTCTTTCAAAAACAGTAATTTCCAGATGGTTAATTGGTTAACTGTAACCAGTAAAAGTGCTTCGTATGAATATCAGACCGATTCATTCGCTCTAGCCCCGAAAATGTGCCTCTGAAGATTAAAGAGAAGCCTCGCTGGTGCTGTGGCGGCCAAGACAGATGTATCTTCGCCAAATGCTCTTCATTGTGGTTGCTTGCATGCAGCCATCATCAAGTCAAGGAATGAGCCGAAAACGTTTCGCTTCTGCTTCGAACTGGTTTACCCAGGTCTTTTTGGCGGTTATTCGCTGCACCTTCCAATCCAATTTTCGCCATGTTTGGAGCAAGTGGTTGGGCATTGGGACGGGTCCATTATTGCCACGTGGCCAAACCAAACCATCTCAGTCGTGATTGTCTGATGATTTGTTCAACGGCCTCCTGCTGGTGGCAACTCTGTCCAGTGGTCTCACTGCGCCAGTGGTCAAGAAGTGTGAAAGCCAATACTACAATGTTAGTGTGAAGTCACTTCCCAAACAGGAAAGTAACTAGTAATTGAAAAGTAGATATTGCAAGCCGATGAAGTGTTTTGGTGATTTTTTTTTTACCATTTATAGATAAAGAATTATAAGTTGTTATTGACTTCATCTTAAATGGAGCATTGTGCTACGACTCTATTTGTGTTTCTCTGAGAGTATAATGAAACAGTATTCACAACGCAGAGCAGGGATGTTTTATAGCCCCAAATACAAGTATGACAATGCAAATACAAATTTAGTGAAAATACAGAGCAATGTAAGTGCAAATCTTACCAGGTGACATTAAATAGCACAAAACACAAGCATTCATGCAGTTTCTGGGACTGAAAATGTCACGTCTCAAGTGTCAGTCTAGACGGCACGAGGGTTGGTTGTTCAGGATAATGTTAAAGCACTCTTTGAAATTGTGACATTGCCTCATCATGATGTACAGATGCCTGGCAGCACTTAATCTGACAAATTAGTTTCCTCGGGCACACGAAGTTGGCGAGCCGAACTGTTTTATTTGTATTTATTCTTTGAGAAGATTTGGATTTACAATGCTTTTCGCAAAACGGGAAAGCGAATGACAGGATTTTACAGCAAAGTACGACTAATAAACTATTCACATCACTTTTTTTATCATCAGATCAGTGATGTTTACAGCTTCCCTTTTAGAATGTACATATTTTTGACAATTTTGGGTTAATAGAATTTCGCAAAAAACTGATAGCAACCAATACTAGACTTATATTACCAAATCAATTTGACATAATAATAATTGGTATTTGTGCTTTTTATCACCCTCCCTATCTCAAAGAAATATTGTGTCTCAGCTTGTTATACTTGTATCATAATTTTCAAAAATTAATATTCCACAAAGGGCCAGAATGGATGTATCTTCTTTTGCAGTGAAATCCTTTAATTATGCCATATATCCTCTTTCTAACTATAGCTATTTATAAGTAAAAGCTTCTTCCTCTTTTGATCCGTTCTGTTTGGGCGTGTGTGATCACATACTCATTCGAACTGGCTCTTAAACAAAGTATAGCTTAGCAGAATGTATATGCTTTCGTCTTCCGTAAACTATTCATGAACTCCATGATCCGATTTTGATGCTCATTGTAGGTGCTTTCATACACAGCTCCATACACAGCTGTTCCAAAAAGGTAAGCTGTGAAGGGACAGACTGGGACTTTTGATCATGCAGAATAACAGAATAAAGTTACAACAGTAAAAACTTCCTTTATTTCTCCTTATAATCCCCTGCTACACTAATGCACGTATCCCAGTGTTTCCTCAGTGCTTGGACACCATCAAGTTAAAAAAGTTCTCTCAGTACGGCTAGAGCCATGACCAGACTGCCTGCCTTAGGTCTGAAACGCTGGCCTCCCAGGAACTCCTTTAATGGCCCAAACATGTGGGGTTGCCTTGTAGTTCAGTAGTGTCAGTAACTCCCAGCTAACTTGAATGGTTGTGGGTACAATTCCCACAGAAAGATAGGTCACATCCCCAAGTCCCGGTTTGACTCGAACAGCCTCCATAAAAGATTCTAGATGGCTTTAACATTGTTTTGGCGTGAACATTTTCACACTTATTTACTAAAATGAGTCTCATTACTGTACTGTGCTTGAAGTCTTACATATGTAAATGTCAATTGCTTTAATTATTTTGATTGAAATAAAAAAATTTTGGCGCAAAAATATTTTAACAGCTTAAATAAAGATTTTAAGCATTATATATATATATATATATATATATATATATATATATATATATATATATAATAATTTTTTCCAATTGTGAATACATGTAACAGATGTCCATGTGTGTGTATACCATGTCAGTCTGGCTACAGAGAACATGTTCGCATGTCGCCACCATGCAGAAAACTCCAGCAGCTTGACGGAGAAGCTGCAGATCTGATGCATGAATTAGTTTTCTATTAGTCAGATCATCCGCATGGAGGACATATACAGAGAGTTCTTCTCGATTTGCCAGACTAACTGACAGATTTCAGCACTTGTCTGTAAAATCTGAATAAACAGTGTGGATGAGAGAAAGCAAAAGAGAGATAGAGAGAGATGGGGGGGGACGGGACATCTGTCATTTCGCCGGTTCAAAAAGTCTTCATTAATGCCTGTTCAGAGGAACAGAAACACCGTGTTCGTAAATAGACAATGGAAAAATGGAATAAAAAGAAGTGGTTCTGCTTGTGCACGTGAGAGCCTGTAATCGTGGTGCAATCCTGCTCAGGTCCCACCAGCAGAGTCAGGTTTCACTGCTGCGTCGCTGAAAAATGGGGCACTACAACTCAACCTGCCCTGGAGACCCACCTTAATACCAACCAAGCAGTTTCCCACTAGCACATATACTGTACACTTTATTTAAGTGACTTAATTTAATTTTTTCTTTTTCTGTTGTGGTCTGTATTTTTCCAAGGCCCAGGATATTTTTCACACTCAATCCAATCTCCCGGTGGACTCGATGCTTTTTAAAATTAATTTCAGTCATGTCTCTTTATTAGAAGTAAATGCTGTTCTGTATGTTTTAGAAAACGTTCCCTTTTCTTTGTCTTTCCTGCCTCATAGTATATAAACAGATCCACATCCTTTCGGCCGTCTTGTTATCTAGAGCTTACTCTTTCACAGTGTCGTCTGACTCTCAGCACACACACACACACACCACTCATTATCCCTGAGCATTGATGTTTATCCTGGGTATGATTCACATATCTTGTGTGTTAGTGTGCTCATGTTCATCCTGTTAGCTGGTAGTATCGTTCAAGTCCAATGCCTCCAGCTCCACCAATTGTCTCTTTTGTCCTGCCCTATCCTCATTTAATTCTCTCTCTCTCTCTCACACACTCTCTGTTTCTCTTTCTCCCTTTTTAATTCTGATCCACATTCCCAATTCCGTGTACTGACACCGGGTCACCTGATACTCCATTCTCCAGTCCTGATTCCACACTCAGCCCTCGTCCTGATCGTTTCACCCAGCGCAGTTATCTGCCTAGACGAGCTTAAGAGCCCCTCTTCAGCTTTAAATAACATGCTTAAGGAGTCGGACCAAAAGATGAATTAAGGTGCTTGAAGAATACGCCGCAGCCTAATCCATTTTTTTTTTTTTTTTTTTGCTTCCCTAAGACACATTTAATGAAAAGTATGCTTCCGCCCTTCTGCTGAAGTGTTCTCTTTGTTTGTTAAAGCGCTCAAGCGAGGCTTATTTAATCACATACCAATCAGGGGCTTAATTAAGGAATGACTTTTTAAAGTTTTTATATGATCCTCTAAGAGGTTGGCTTTTCAAAAGTGCATTTACTTCGTGCTCCGTAATGGTTTAATAGCTAGCTTTTTTCCGAAGTGTCACATTTGGAAGTATGCGTTTAAAACGGAATCGCGTGTCTCGATGGATGCGAGGGCTTGCGCTCGCTTCCTTTGCAAAGGTTCTGTTTTCTCTGCACTTGCTAAGAGCAGCTCTTTCTATAATGACCTCCTTATCCCCACTGACTCATGCAGACTGACACTTTACCCCGGATCAATAACTGCTGGCCACGAGTGTCTCCTGGGGCTTTAACAGGCAGTGTTGCAGCCATGAGGCCATATAAACACAACCTGCAAGGGCTAGCTGGGGTCAAGGGGTCATGACCTGAGACTGGGGAAGGTTATAGGTTAAATAAAAAAAGAAACACAGACGGCTTCTTGACGAATATCTGTATTAAGCTCGAGAAAAATAATCTCGAGAATGGTATGTGACATGAGACTGAATAAGTACACGACTTAGCCAAGAGCACCTGCTATTTGGTGCATTATATGTATTATATACATTATATAGTCTGGATACAAGTTTAGATTAATTTACTACATTCTAGAACAATCCTAGACATTTCAAAAACTATGAAATAACACATATGGCATTAAGTAATAACAGCAACAGTCAGTCGTTATTACAGGACATAAAGGTCAGCTGATCTGACACAGTCCTTGCAAGAACAGTATTGTGTTAAGTGCGATTGCAAAACCCATCAAGCTCAATGATAAAACTGGCTCTTACTGTATGAAGCCCTTCCTAGGAAAGCAAAACCAAAACGTTACCTCTGCTGCAGAGGAGAAGTTCATTTAGAGTTACCAGCCTCAGAAATCACCAATTAACAACCAGCACCTGAGATTAGAGTCACTATGAAGGATTTACAGATCATAAGTAGCAGATATACATCCCAATATCAACTGTTCAAAGTAGATTATTGTATATTTTATATATTATTCATATGTTTTAAAGTGTAGAAAGAAATAAAAATCAGGGAAGACCATAGTGTGTCCAAACTTTTGACTGGTAGAAGTAATTTTGACTGGTATAGTGTACATACACCATACTGTACTGTATATAGTTCCCTCATATTTGAAGATGAATAGCAAACAGGCGCTTACAGTAGTGTCAAAACAGTGTTTATCCAAATTAGCCCCTTCTCCCACCCTTGGACAGCAGAGCTGAGCAACAAGCCGGGACAGGGGATCTTCTTATATGAGGTCACACTAGTGAAACGCCTGGGCCAATACGAAAAAATGGGAAAAGGACAAAAACACACACTGAAGACCTGTTGCGGTCTAAATGTCTTTAAATAACATGACAAAATCTTGAGAACAGTTGCCTTTTTATTACTTCACCATTAGGGATAATTTTGTGAATATATGTGCATACAGTAGGATATCAGTTTAAAGTCATTTTGCTTTGTTCTTTTTTTTTGTAGCAGCGATGTACAGTACCTTATGAAGTTTTAACTAGGTTCACAGATACTGAAAAGATGAGACTTGTTTTAAACCTGACGTAAGTTCAAAGAGCATACTTCCCCGTTCCTTCATGGTAAACGTTCTTTTCTATTTCTTCTATTTATTCATATATTTTGTTTAACAAGCCTTTTCCTTACTTTATTAAATCAGACCAGACATGGTATTATTTTTATTTTTATTTTTTTAAATCTACAAAAAGTCTGTAAAAATACTTTTTCAATGGCTTAAAGAAGCAGTTTTCATATAAATGATTTACATACCGTAAATGCTACAGGATCTGCTGCAGAAGCCATGCTGGACAATGGGTAAAAAATGTCTTGTGCTTGTTTCTTGTGCAATCTGCTAATGTAGGCCACTTTGCCGGTTGCACATCAGGACTGCGTCTGCTAGATGATGACCTCCTGTTATGTTTGGACTCCTCTTTGGACATTTGGTACCTACATGGGGTATCATTTGGCAAAGGGACGAGTTTTCCACAAAGGCAAGTTTGCTTCTATTTTGATCAGTAAACTCTTTGAGAGCAACTGGCTTAAGACTTTCACATATTGGCTCATTGGCAAAGGTATTGGCTCACATTTCACACACGATAACACTGTAACCAACCACAAATTTATCAAATAAAACACAGAAGGTAGATTTAACAGTAAAAAAAAAAAAAAAAAAAAATCTTTAGCCTTATCTAACCTCAAAGTTGGAGAAAACTCACCACCACCATCTTCTTGCTTTGTTATTTTCCAGCAGATTAAACGCTCCACAGCAGCCAGAACCACTAAAATGCTTTGAGCATGTAAACTCAGATCTTATCAGATCAGCGTCCATGTAAACAGTTAAGTAAGACAGAAGGAAGAAATATTGCTTGTGTAAACATAGCTAGTGTCACATTGGGACACACCAAGCTGACTAAAATGAGATTTGGAATCGATCACATATACTAGTAGAAAGTTTATAAGGTTTACATGGCGTGATGTTTCCTGTAGGACCACAACACCCAACAGATGTGTTTATACATTGCCAGTATATCCAAAATCTTAAAACAGTGGTGTGAATGCTTATATAATGAAAGTCTCCAAGATGAGACCAAGATCAAGCTCATCGTAGATGTTAGTCAGTTTACAGGGGCAGTGGTGGCTCAGCTGGGTAAGGGTCTGTGGTGCTAATCGGATGGTTGGAGGTTCGAGCCATGTCACCGCCAGGTCACCACTGTTGGGTGGTTGGGTGAGACCTTTAATCCTACACCCCATACAACCCAGAGCCGTAACAGGAAGGGCATTGATCATAAAACACATGCCAAATCTTGTTCCTCGGATGATCAAATATGGCGAATCCTATGATATAAAGGACAAGGCCTGAGAGAGAGAGAGAGAGAAAAGACAGTATAAATCAGCTACTGGGTTGTTCCAAGCATCTAAGGCAACAGTCTACAGTTCTTTTGCAGCCTTTGATCGTCTGGCTTATTCTCCTTCTCCAGGTTCATTTTCTGCAACCTTCAAGTCTCTTTTACAAAATTTTAACTTGCTGCTTTTTATTTATTACCAAAACAACAAAATTGAAATGCAGCAAAGATTAAAAGGAAGAAATCCGACCCCTATGGAATTTTCTGGAATTGGGTTTGGAAGTGGAACTTCCTGGACACAGCCTCCTGTGACCACAGAGGGACCAACAGAAGTGTTCTGCTTTGTAGTTGGGCTGTTCTGATGATGGTTCCAGAGCATCTGTGCTTTCTGGGCAAATAGCTGAAAGGGCTCTGTGTGGGGTTTTTTATTTTTTTTATTTCATTTCACTTCATTATTCAGTTGAAAAGATTTTTTTGTGTGTGTGCGTGTGTGTACAGTATGTGGAAAGTACAATGTGCACACGTCGTACCTTCAGATCCATCTGGGATGGCCAGAAGTTGAAGTTGTTGAGCAGCATACGGATGTCCAGTGAATCCTGTTTTTTTTCCCCCTAAGAGCTCAAAACCTAAGAACCCCAGAACAGCTAGCTTTCCCACTTGCTGTTCCACTTTGGATGAAGCAAGGCTACAGTGGAGGTTTTACATTGAACACTACTCATCTCCCCAGACTTATGCAGCATTATCACTTCATCTGCTCTGGCTCTTAAACACCCATTGGAATGAAATGAATATGTTGCGAGGTTTATAAATATATCAGAGTTAAAATTCATTTGAGTGAGGTCACAAATTGATAATTGACTCTCATTCTGTTCAGCCTAAGGCTCGATATGCCCTAGTTTTCCTTTTTTTTCCACCCATCTTCGATGTGCCCTATACCAAGACCTCTATTTTGCAGAAGGAGGTTATCGAACATGGTTGCCCCTTCCCTTGACCCCTTGGGAATATGAAGAGTAAAGTGCTCTATTTCAGATTGCTTCTTTATATATGTAGGTCTAGGTGATTAAAAATGATACCTCATAACCACCACATTGTTTCTTAATTGAGATGTCACAAGCCTTTTTTTTTTTTTTCATTTTTTCATTTATCACTTCCTTTCTTTTGTTCTTGATTCTGGTATCATCGCTTAGACCTCCAACTACCGGCATCATTTGCAAAATAAATGTCATGCCGAGACGTTGAGAACAAACACACGGAGAAGGCTAATCCTTCTTTTTCCTTTCTCAATTTCGTCCTCTTCTCCCTACCTCTGCTGCTCCGCATCTCATGGGCTTTCTACATATAACCTAAATCCTTCACTTTGCTTGAAAAATGGCTGACTGAGCCCACCCCAAGAGAGCCGCGCAAGAAAAATGTCGGCCTGGCCCACGCCGGCGTCAGTTTACTTATTAAATGTGAGATTTCCTGCCTGCATTTCTCAACCTTCTCACTTTCTCATAAACACACTCCCGTCACGTCCCTGAGGCCAAATGTCAGTTCCCGAGAGCTTAGAGTTAGGCTAGATAAATCTGAATATATTTACTTCGTTGCTATCAACAAACAGAAACGTTGCCAGACAATAGTTGGGGACAAAGACGACTTTTCGCATCGCCATAAATCATAAGATAAGTACGATAGTCTATAATAGCGATATTATTAATGAATAAACACGAATGCTGAACTCAGCACAGACATTTACCCATGTTCAGGATCAAACCAGGAACCCTGGAGTTGTGAGGCAGCAACACTACATGCTGCCCCACTGTGCCGCCTATTTGCAAAGCTAACAGAGATAATAAACTTGAAATTACTGGAAAAAAGATGCAGACTGAGCGCTAAGTTATTAGCTAATATCATCAGCCTTTTTTCTTTTTTTTTTCCTTAGACAAAACATGTACAGAGCTTTCATTCTGATTTCCAAAGTCTTAGTCAGCCTGACAGTAAAAGACGCAGATGTAGAGATAGCGGCACTATGGAGAACCACTTCAGCGGAGGAGGAGCCGGAAAACGGAGTGATTGAAAGGAATACTGCATGAAAAAGAGCATGGAAAATCTAGTGAATGTAGGAGGAAGGCACACAAGGAGCAGACAGGTGATTAATGAGTGCGAGAAAAAGAGAGGGAATTGAAAAGAAGTTAGAGATTTGAGGGGCTGGAGATATTTTAGAATAAGGCGATTTATCTGCGCTAATCCTCATTCCAATTACCACCTGCTGTTCTCCGAAAATCCAAAATCCACCCACCTGTGGCATGCCGGGGAGTAGACTCTATACTAACAGGCATGTCCCTGTAACCATTAATCCTTGTCTTCTATCATTATACTAGAGGGCGAAAGGCATGGTGATGATAAGCGTTCAGAGGCCTCTCGCTCTCCTCTTCCTTTTCTTTCCTTCTCATCTTTCTTTCCTGAGCGCTGCCGAGTATTCCCAGGTTTGCAGTCAATTATGCACAGATGGTCTGCTTCCAGCAGGAAGAGAGAGGGTCGAGAGGGCCAATGTCCAAGGCGGAGCGATACACAGACGAGACAGGAGAAACAACACTGCTGGGACACTCGCAGACGATCTCGGAGATGGAGGAAGCTTGAGGACTGGAGAGATAGATCGAGGAAAGGGAGAGTTCTGGGACCTAGTGACATATTTTGCAATAGTCAGATTTCTCATGACTCTAATCTTCTCACCCTGTTAAGCAGTAATCTTAATATTCCGTGTCACTAAAATGACACCCTCAGGATTTCTTCTCAAGGTTTGTTTCGCATGACTTCTCAGGGGGGTTTTCCTTGCCATGTTTACTTCTCGCTTGCTTATTATGAGATAGAATGTTGTTGTTGTTGCTGCTGCTCCTGTTAAGTGGTTGCCACAGCAGACCATCCAATATGCATGGCATGGGTTTTACACGCTTCCTGACGCAATCCTTCTAATGCATTTTATCTGGGCATGGGACTAGCACCAAGGATGCCCTTTATGGGCTTGTGTCATTAGCTGGAAATCGAACCTGAGCCATTTGCATAGCAGGTGAAAAGCCAAGCCAATAAGAGTGAGTGTCCAAAGTCAAGGGTTTGAGTCCAGTCTTCAAGTCCAAAGTCATGTGGATTAGGCGAACTGGCATTTCCAAATTGTCTGTAGTGTAAGAGTGAGTGTGTGTTTGTAACTAGTTAAAGACTGGAACCCAGAGTCCAGAGTGTACCCTACTCTGTGCCTTGAGCCTGCTGGGACAGGCTCCAGACATCCTGTATAGGGAATGTGTAGTAAATGGGGCACAAAGACAAACTAGTCCCCATGTATCCTTGTGTTTATCATTTGATGTACCTATTTATAAAAAAAAAAAAATCTTTTTCATTTGGATAAAAAAAATATGTATATATATTTATTTCAAAAATATCTGTATGCACGCGCACGGGGCCTGAGGGTGTGAGGTCTTCAACACACTGCTGAAAGGACTGTGACAGCCGCAGACTGAAGGAGACAGGGCGAGAGATTGAGGAAGTGTGTGTCCCAGATAAAGGCAGTCGAGACATTCTGGCTTCTGACTAAACGGACAGGAAGCACACTTCATCGCCTCTGAGGATTACCGAGGTTCAGGAGAGTCGTACTGTATATGTGAGCGTGTTTCGTTTTGTTTGTAAACGATCATTTATGAAGGTCGATTAGCAATTTCGGCTGTAATTAATTTGTCTGCATCTGAAAGGCAGGACCCTCTTAAAGGTAGGAGTCAACAAATATCTAGTGGACACCCACACGGAAAAAGAAAAACACAACAACAAAGCATGTAAATGGTCGTATGGAGAGATTTATACACATTTGTGTGCACTTTACTGCAATTTCCAACCCTGAGAGAGAGAGAGAAAGTGGGAGAGAGAAAGTCATTTTCCTAGTGATATTTCCTGGTATAAAAGACAAAAAAAAAAAAAAAAAAAGAAAAAATCAATGTCAGTCTTCTAGGTCCAAAGTGGTGGGGGAACACTGCAAAAAAAAAAAAAAAAAAAAAACATCCTAGCAAAGTAAAATATCTTTTAATCTAGTTAACTTCATCTAAAATGTCTTAAAATTACAATTACAACTAATCAAATATACGATTATTAAGGTTATGGCTTGTCAACTTTTAATCCATTTTTAAATGAAGCTAATTATTATTTTTATTTTTTTTTAAAACATATTCAGGTGATAAGTCATATGTAGGTGAACAGTTCAGTCTAGGTTAGCGTTAATTATTGAAAAGTGAATAGGACCAGTAGCAATAATGTGTCACACACACACACACACACACTGTACACGCGATCATGCCAGTTTCATGTCACTGACGGCTGTAAATCCAATATTTTTTGCTTTTGTTAAAACCATGTTTGCTACTGGTGATCCCATTTCCAGAGACAGGGAATGTAGACTACAGTGAGTAAATGTACACTTCTACACAATCCACACTTACATGCATTTAATAATCTACACTTACAGTAATATAAAGACTGTATTTGTGCAACCAGCCCATTTTTATTGTCTCAAGGAAGTAAAATTACCATGGCATAATATAGTTATTCAACCACGATAAAGCATGAGAGTAGGTGGTGATGGTGCATAATTCTTCTTTTACATGTTTTCCAGTGATTAGTGTGAATTTGATTCCTGATATACAAGTTCCTTTAATATACTTTAATGAAGGGAATCTTTGTTGTTTCAATTTTAATTGCATTTAACAGGGGTTTATAAATTACTGTACCAGGCAAATGATCTTTTACATGAGCATTTATTTATTTATTTTATTTATTTATTTATTTATTTATTTATGCCTTAGAACCACGATTTATTACATACAAATATTTATTTATTTATTTATTTGTTTGTTTGTTTGTTTGAATAACCATATTCTGACATATAATAATCCTTTGCATAAGCATTTATATGTTTGTCTTAGAACATCAATGTATTACATACAAATAGTAATTTTACTTAATTATTTATTAATTATTTGCTGTCATAAGCATATTCTGACATATAATAATCCTTTGCATAAGCATTTATTCCTTAATGTCTTAGAACTAACATTTTACATATAAATAGTAATTATTTATCAATTAATGTATTTACTGTATATATATTTTTTTATTAATTAGTTTGTTTGTTTGATTGTTTGTTTATTTGCTTGCATAAGCATATTCTGACATCTATCATTCCTTATGCAAGAGGTACATCATCCCTTACCTTTCACGTATTATGCAAACTTCATGCCCACACACAAACACACACACTCACACACACACACACACACACACACACACACACACACACACACACACACACACACACACACACACACGCATACTGAGAGGTGCATCCCACCAATACACTGCCTTCCATCACACTGACAATGCCTCAGCTGTGTTCAGAGAAAATATGCAAGAGAAGTTAGGAAGGGAAGAAGGGAGGAGGACAGAGAAGACGAAGTGGGGGGGGGGGCAGTAGTGGAGAAAGCAGAACTGACAGGCTGAAGAGGAGCTAGCAGGAAAACATCAGTGGAAAACTCATCACAATGCGCGGCAATAGAGCAGCTCCCACGGTGCTCGGCAGGCCTCCTATCTCTGCGGCTGGAGGCAGGTAATAGGAAACTGTAATCATAAAGACGGGGAGAGTTGAGAGCCATGAGAGCTTCTGCCGTTCACCCTCGCTGCAGTGCTCAAAAAACCCTACGTCAGACTGAAAAGAGAGAAAGAGAGAGAGAGAGACTTCCACCTAAAAGCTGTGGCTTGGAAAATCTGGTTCTCGGATAAACAAGTGGGGAAGTAGAAAGTAGGTAGAGGGGAGTTGGAGAGAGATGCTGGAGTCTTTTCTATATATATATATTTAGTTTGTTTTTCTTGCTCATTTTACTGTATATGCAGTTCATGCAAATATATACAGTGAAACCTTAGATTGCGAGTAACACGGTTTGTGAGTGTTCCGCATGATTTTTATTAAATTTTGACTTGAAAAACGAGCAAGTCTTGGTTTACGAGTAACAAGTATGATATCACGCATGCGCTTCTTGTTTTGACGCCGAGCATCACGTGATCACAACTGCATCAACAGTTTTTCTCTCTCTTGCGCTGCAGAATTGTGGGTATTTGTCACACACACACACACACACACACACATGCACACACACACACACAAACACACATAGCGCCTGTGCGCATAAACGGAAACACTAATCATTTATTTCTACCTTTGTTAAAAGGTAAAGTGCAGCTTAACTTGTTTTATTTTTACTTAATATTTTGTGTTAATTATTTTATGTATTTATTTTTTTGGGCTATGGAATGAATAATTTGAGTTTCTATTATTTCCTATGGGGAATTAAATTTGGTTTACGAGTGTTTTGGGAAACGAGCCCGCTTCGGGAACGAATTATGCTCATAATCCAAGGTTCCACTGTACACATTCTATTTAAATAATTTCTTGATTTAACAAGTCTGTCAGTAATCACTTGTAGGTGTGGCAAGTGAAATTTTACTTACTTTCCATTTAGCAATTACTTTTTCACATATATATACTGTACTTTTTTTGATACATCAATATGTCATTATTAAAGCAAATCGTAGGCACTTAAAGGATTTCTGCGCTTACAACGTGTTTGTGGATGCCGCCTATCCATATGCAATGCATTCTGGGGCTACATCGAATCCAAAAGCCTGAGAAAAAGCCGTTCCTCCTGGGCTAAGGCAAAGGATGAGATTTTAATGTTTAATTTTCACGAGGCTGCTTGCATTTAAGCAGATATGGCAACCGAGCCTCATATTTATTCATTGAAACATGGGGTACGCAGAGTAACAAGCCCCCCAATCCTCACATCCCCCTCACCCGCCGCCCCGCATGAACACACTTTGGTTAAATCCATCAGAGCCTCTCAACAGTACAGCAGGTGTTTATGTATTTATGCTGTTTTTTTTCTTTTTTTAACAAGCACAGAAGAGAGAGGCGAGAAAGAGAAAAATAGCTTCTTGTTTGCAGGACTCGTCTTAATAGCTTCCGTCTGTTGCATAAGCCGGGCATGATGGAGCGCACGCTTTATAAAAACAGATTGGTAGGTATTGGTATTGACATCTCTGGGGTTCTGAAGTGCAGAATAGCGGTTTAATCCTGGCTGGATTATATCAAACTCGCCTATCTATCTCGCTGTTCATCTTGCAGTGCAAAGCACAAGGGACAACAAGGGCTCTCAAGCATGAGAAAGAAAGCGGGAGACATTTCGATGATCGTGTGACGTCATACTGGAGATCTCAGAAGTCTTCTAGGGGAAAGTAAAGAATGTTATCAGAACACATACTAAAATATTCAACAAGTTCAAAGAAAAGTAAGAGCGAGGGATGAGAAATATACTGCAACGTTTTCACTTTTTCATGCTGCAAAATATAGGAATGTTAGTGTAAACTGGTTTCTAAAAACAAGCTGAAGTGGTACAGTAGAGTCATTTGATTTTAAGTTATTTATTTATTTTCTACTATTCAGCCCCCTCCCCCCCCCTTTTTGTACATCCTCATTAGAGTTACACGCGCCAACGCCATAGTATATCTAGTATTAGAGATATTGCAATTTTAATTTTATACTTCACAACTTCCTGGAAAACGATTAATATTTTTGTTCACTCAACCTGCACCGCTGTAGCACTGTGTTTGTCTGAGGAGATGAGAACATTAATGCCGTGCTCCACTCAATCAGCTTACACTTCACTTGAAAACGTTTGGAGTAAATTATTGCAATTTGTGCAAGATTGTACGTGTATGTGACAAGAAATTTTTGGGAGAGTTGTTTTAACCACTTTGGGACTGGTTAACGCCGGGATTGTCTTGCTGCATCAGACGTAATCGATAAAGCCATTCAGTTGTTATACACCATCGGGGCTGAATATTGAAAGATCGAGTATCATGCATTCTTTATCCCAATCCTTCTTTTTGCATTCTATATGCATACACCAGATTCGGCTCAAATGTGTGTCTGCGTCTAAAATCCCAAAACCAGACATCATCAACTAGAATCTTGTTTCACACTAGTACTTAGTTACCATCAAGTTTGCTCAGTACGCCGAAGACACAATCCGACTGCCTGCTTCATATCTGAAACGCCGGCCTCCCAGGAACTCTTTTAGTTGTCCAAACATGTGGAAATGGCTGGGAGCGAAGTCAGGACTGTATGGGGGATGTGGCAATAACTCCCAGCCGAGTTCCTGTAATAGGGAAGTGGTGTTGGCGCACGATTGAGTGTACAGTTTGATATAACAAGTTGATATAAAAAATCAGACATTCCCCTAGCTTAAATTTTCACAAGAACAACTGCAGTGGGCTCCAAAGGCCTCGGCTATGACTATTTGCACTGTTTAAATGTTTCACTGTGGCTAAGAGTCTCATCAATGTATTATGCTTAAAGTTTTCTTTAAATGACATTTTCTCAAAAAAAAAAAAAAAACAGCAATTTTAAGTCCCAGTTTGATTTGAACGCCCCTTGTAGTTAGTAAACAGGTAATTATGTCTAAATATGATTCAGCAGGAGAGTGGTGACTATGAAAAAAAGTTGACTTTGATAAAAAACCTTCTCTTCTGGTTAAAGTCAGACCTCTGAGTTTAAAGTGGAAATTCTGAGAAGTCTGAATTTTTTTATTTATTTATTTATGGTGGCTCTAATCCTCTTCTGTATCTTTTCAACATCTTATGCGTATAACCTTCTTATCTAGGAGTCATTTATCATAGGTTGTGAATAACACACCATTCCCTCAAGCCTTTAACCGGAAAACATGTAACCCCATGAAATACTTGGAACATCCCCAAAAGTGCATTTACGTGATGGGGAAAAGAGAAACAAGTAATTACTCACTTACTTTCAGTAACCGCTTCATACCACTTCAACCTAACTCATAATTATTATTTTTTTAACCTGATTTCTGGTTGATTTTTTGCAAAAGCCTATACAGTATATATATATAATCATTTTGGTTTTGACCTAGTTGGACTACAAGTTTCCTGGATGGATATATATGTTTTTTTATTTTTTTTAATTTAAGAATTACAAAAGCTAATTAGTGATTTCTAGAAACACCTATTATATTCCAATAATCAATGATTTGCATGATATTCACAAATATTTGTCGAAAACTTTTGTTGACACATTTCTGGACCCATCACACTAGTTCTACCACCAAACCGGAAGCGCATGACTCTACAAGATGTCTTGTTATGCTGTCGCATTACAATTTGCCTTTAATGGAACTGAGAAGCCCAAACCTGTTCCAGCATGGCAATACCAATGTGGACAAAGCAAGCTCAGCGAGGACATGGGTTAAGAACTGGAGTGTCCTGCATGTATCCCTGACCTCCACCTCTTCTGAACACCTCTGAAATGAACATTAAATCCAAGTACACCCCGTCACATCGGTACTGTACCTGACCTCACTCTTGCTCTAATAGCTGGATGGTCACAAATCCTCATGAAATCTAGTGGAAAGCCTTCTCAGAAGAGTGGAGGTTATTATAACAGCAACGCGGACTCAATCTGGAATGGGATCTTCAACAAGGGACACGTAGTGAACTTGTAAAATGGAATCTTATAAACCGTATTGCCATTGGTTTAATTGTTTCATCAGCGTACATCCCAATCAATGCAATGTTCTCATCAATTCATCTGATTTCCTAAGAACTTGATTATTCTTTAGCGTTATTAATGTTTCATTACTCTTTTTTTCTTTAAATTGGAGTTACAGCGTAAATGTTTCAATAAAGGATTATCTAACATAATTCAAGGGATTAAACCACATCTGTCAAAAAACTGTAACATAATCACTGTGTCCTATTTCTGACTTTCAAGAACAAAACCCCTCATTTTCCTCATGAGTATTAACAGCTTTGTGCACATGTCAAAACAGAAAAATACAAGAGGCTAACCTAATTAGGCGTGAAACCTGCAAACTTTCTCTCTCTGTTTCTCTTTCACTCACACACACGCACACACACCTTTAATACAAGAACACTTCTTACCATGAGTGTGTGAGTCTGCTCTTGGTTGGTGTGTGTCAGAAAGCCATGTGTGGTACTGTGTATTATGGTAATGAGGCTTTGCTTCTTTTTAATAAGCTTGGAAGTGGTTGGTTTCTAACACTCTGCCTCATAAAGTCAGACAGAACACCATCTCGGGTGGCACAGAGAGAGAGAGAGAAAGAGAGAGAGAGAGCTCTCAAAGAAGATCCTATCATGTCTATAATGTTCAAGTCAAACCAGGATGTAAAACTGATTGACATTTACAGAAGAAATCAACCACAGTATGATGATGAGACTCTTAGCGATGGTAAAACATATGAACGTTCACCAATTTGGGCCATTTAAGGAGTTCCTGGGAGGCCAGCATTTTAGACGTGAAGATCTGGTGTACTGAGAAAACGCCAGACTGTTCTGCCTTGATGGTATCCAAGCACTAGTGAAACACTCAGATAAGTTGGTGTAGCAGGGGGTTATAAAGAGAAATAAAATAACTCATAAATGTGTTCTGTTCTTCTGCACAAACAAAAGTTCTGGTTTGACTTGAATGGCCCTCATACTAATTTGTATGCCTGTTAACTAAAATTATTATAATTTTTTATCTAATGCTGGGTGAGTAACAGTAAACAAGCATGCTAAATTAAAAATAGGTTAAAAAAAATGTATATATATATGATCTTTATGTGACTTTAAGTGCGGCGTGGTTGTTGGTGCCAAATAGGCTGGTTTGACTCTTTTAGATATCGCTGATCTCCTGGGATTTTCACACAGAACATTCACGGGCAATTATCCAAAACCACATTTATAGAATTATCATACTTATTGTATTTAATAATCTCATTTCATTGTTATCTGGAAATGTTAAAAGGAAATTTATTCAGCAAGGACCGTTCCAGAGATTAAACCTTACTGGGTCTTAAACTATGTAACATTGAGAAAATACTTTTGGAGCTAAAGGCAAAAATATAATAACAAAAAGAAGAAAAAAAATAAAATATATTATAATATATATATAATATTGTGCGGAACATATTAACTTGTATTAACATCAATATACAGTATATGCATTGTTTGGTATGATAGCTTTACATTTCTTCTCAACTGCTTTGGATTGTGGCAGACTTGAACTTCACACAGTTTTAAAAACATTTATGTTGCAGCAAACAGTTAGTTCTTCTTGGGCATCTTCACATAAAATACATAATCCATAAAAGACATAAGAATTCAAATGGTCTGAGACGATTCATTATTCTGCAAACAATAATTTACAACCCATCCATCTAGGGACCTCTGTAGTCCAACTAGGGACAGTGGACACCAATGGTGATTACCAATGTATTTATTCACTTATTTCAACCATGGCAGGACCTTCTGGTCAACATTCACACACACACATTTACACATTATGGGCAATTTGGGAATGCCAATTTGTATTTGTTTGGACTGTGGGAGGAAACCGGAATATCCTGGGAAAACCCACAGCTCCATGTGTGATTGAACCTCCTAGCATTAAGAAAGACTACAGAACCTCCAGCAAACACACATTACTCAAACTTCAGAGAAAAGCTCTCCAGATGTTTGCAGGCAAGTTTACATGCAAATCATTCAGATATCTTCTGGATAGCTGATCAAATCAGGAGGAGGGAGATGTTTGATTTAGCGTAGCCACTTACAGATAAATGCTGTGAAAACATCCAGCAGGGATGAGGAGATGGAAATCACATGCCGTAAGCAGTCTTAGGCAGATTCTGGAAAACTCTGTGTGAGATGCTTACTGTAGGTTCTGGTAGAACCAATCAACTCTCAAAACAAATGGATGGAGCCTTGGGACAGGTTGTTGATTGCTTCTGTATAATGCAGTTAGTGGCATACCTAACGCCTCTTACATACTTTACTGTGAGTTGTCATTGGGATAGTAATGCATTGTTGTTATTTCAATGGAGCTTTTACAAAGATATCTTCAGGTTTGTTCTATGGCCATGGTACAGTAGGTCCATGCTACTGTATGTTGTAATGCATTGTGTTAAGTTCTTATTGCTGTATGTTCATCTGGTGCTTACCATGTTTAAGGCATACCCACAGCAGATTATCAGAGCATCAATGTCACAGTCAGAAAGATTAGTATGAACAAAGAATCCAATTCTTTACACCATCATGTTGTAATAAAAACCACTGTGCATGTTGTGCATCTGCTGGACGCTATGACAACCTAGTAAGTGCATGAGAAGTGCCAGGTAAGAAGGTGCTTCTCATCTGATCCGGTGTAGTAATAACTCGCTTCGATCTCATTGGACCTGGTGAAGACGTGATAGATGCACTGACAACCTAAGTGGGACATGGGACATGAAAGTTAAAGGAATTTTGACTCGGTTCCTGCTCTGTTCTTCGATATTTTTAAGGTGGAGTGAAAACTTCAAGGTCGTTGTTGGAGTGTGATGAAGTTCTTCGAAAAAGAAATTAGCAAACTAAAGGAATTTAATGAATAAAGACTTACTGAAGACCCCAACAGACAACCACCTCACCAGCACCATTCAAACTGGCGTCTAAACTTGCCTGGGGTACCTAATCAGAAATTTTTACATCGCGTCCACAAATCATGACCAGCGGGAACTCTCAATAATCTTTTTTTTTTTTTGCCTTGAAACCTAATGCCCACATTAGGAGTTCACACGACTCAGCCATCTGAAGTCAGAAATGAAATTAATACTCATTAAATTGTTTGGGTTTTGAAGTAGATGAAATCGTTTGCTGTTAATAGGGCTGAAAATTACATGAAAGAGCAATCTGATAATAATAATAATAAGAAAAAAAATCTTGCAGAAAGCAAATTAACCTTCCCATTATCAAAGTATGTTCCAGTATTAGGCTACTTCAGTTCCAAACAGAAACTTAAAAGAAAGACTTCTTAAAAACCTTCAATTGTACTGTTTTTTTTGTTCTTACTTTGGAATATGAGTGAACCATGAACCATGTTAAAGTCATGTCACAGAATTAGAGAACTCAAAGAAATTGGGGATGGTGGGGGGAGTTTGACTTTGGAAGTACAAATGAGTTGTAAGTCGCAAAGTTGGAAAGTTCCCAAAGGTGATGAACATGGCAGAGGTGAGCTCAGTCACTGGGTAGGACTTCTGAAGCTGGACAGATAGACTTTCATGTTTGATTAACCACCAAAATAATTATTACGCAGAAGTTAAATCAACCAGAAACCATTTAACCATTAAATAACACAAGTAGAACTGTGGTCTAGCCTGTGAATCTTCTCTAACTGAAGCAGGTACTACTGGGGCAATAGTGTTTAAGATGTGTAAAAAAAAAAAAAATGGTGGAAAAGGATACGAAAAGACAAACACTACAATCCTAACATCTCAATTACTGTCTAAGTATCAAAATCCTCCTGATTAAATGACTACATGGATCTTCTGTCTTTCTCTTGCTTTCTATTTTTGCCATCTCTCTGGTCCCTTTGTTCTTCAGGAGCAGCTGGGTTTGAAGAGCTTCGCTGAGCGCATGTCTGGACTAGTGCTGGAGGAGGATACAGAGGGATTGTGTGTGTTCGCTTCACCACAGATAAAAATAAGCCTTGAATTTGCAGCCTAAACATAAGCACTTCCACAAGAGGGAGAGAAAAATATGATTTTTGTTCTCTCTTTTTTTTTCTCTTCATCTATATCCTCTTTCTGAAGACAAAAAAAACTAGATATGCTCAGCGAGATGCTTTCTGCTACAGTTGTCTCCTTCTCGGCATCGATGCTTTTCATTGTATCCTATAGAAACGAGGTTTGTTCGTTTTTATTTTATTTAAAATTTTATGTTACATAAAAAATTGTGATAAAAACATGTTAAGTCGCATATAGCAGCATGTTATAAAAGCCGGCACATTATCGGAGCACTTTTTGATATTTTAAAAGCGATAAACGTCTGTGCGCTAAAAAATAACTTGAACACTCTAATTATTTTCAGTAGGTCTGATACATCTTGTATAAATTAGTTGCAAATTAAAACGCGGAGATTGCTGCTTTTCAAATGTTCTCCGAGCGATCAGAGCTATTTTTATGATATTTCACTTTTCCATCAACCCTCTTTGCATTAAGCACTTTATTTGGCTCTGTCCATCCTCTTTTTTTTTCTTCTTCTTCCAGACTAGGATGAGTGTGTCCCTGAATAAAAATGAGAACTGCATCTGTGGGTGCACTGACGCTCCTGCCATCTGTCCAAGGAATCAGATTTACACTCCAATATCTTCATAAGTCTTTTCTACGCACACACTAACACACACTCACGGAGCAGCACACGGACCAAGACGCACCCAATGACACCTGAAGGTCCCGGCTTCAGCTCGAGGGCTCAGTGATCTGAGTGAGTGATGTGTGTTTTAAAAAGACCTGCCAGGAATGGTGCAGTCGATGAATGTGTGTGTGTGAGAGAGAGAGAGAGAGAGAGAAGGGGTGAACAAGTGAAGGAAGAAGAAAACAATAAAATAAAAGAAAGGTAAAACACCTTCTTTATCAGTGGAAAAAAAAGATGAAAAAGGGATGGCAGAGAACCGAATGGGGTGGAGGAAGGAGAATGAGAAAGAAGAGTGAAAATATCCGCTGACGGAGGAGAGAAAGCGAATTTGGAGATGGGCTGAAGATATGAGCTTCTATCTATCAGCCGATGAGAGAGCCACCGGGAATGAACTCAGAAGCCTGCTGAATTATATTAAATCTGTTGCCAGGTCTAAGCACTTGTCTATCTCAGCCTGGTGTTGCAACCGATTACTTACAGACTCCTCAGACAGAAAACTAATGGCTTTCTAAGATAGAGACTGAGATTGGATGCAACCACTATAGAAGATTAAAAGGATAATTTCGAGAGATATTTTGGGTGGAAAATTGGAGGGATATTTGCGGTGGGATTTAGGAAAATGACTTTCGCATCATTACAGAGGCTTTCCTTCAGAAAATGGCTGACTGGTGTGTGTGTATATATATATATATATATATATATATATATATATATATATATATATATATATATATATTAGTGCTGTCAATCGATTTAAAAAAATTAACTAATTAATCGCACAATTTTTTGCAATTAATCGCGATTAATCACAATTAAAAGACTGAAACTTTTTGGATATTTAAATGTAAATAATTAATGTAAACTCAAGACAATGAAACTATTTAAATTCAAATATGATTGTTTATTGGAATTTTTGTTTAACTTGTAACACAGATTTTCTCATGTAAACAACATACCTGCAATAAACCATCAATATTCTCCAAATTAACTGTTGGCTTGCAAGCCATATTTATTACAGAAATAAAAACACAGGTATGTGCCATTTGTGTCATTTGAATTTCAAAACAATCAATGCAATTTACATTGGCGAGGCCCTGTAGAGATTGTTTCGGTGGGGTGTTTTGCTTTTAAGTGATATGTCAAAGACGAATTACTTCTCTGGTATTTAAATTTGGCTTTGCAAAATGTACAGATTACTTTTGTTTTATCCACAGAACCATCCGGCAGAGTTTTACCGTCTTATCCATACTTCTTTGCACGTTGAACACACGTCGGCCACAACAGGAAATAAAAAAAAAACTGCAACCGCGTTAATTGCGTTAATTTTTTTTAATGCATTAAATATTTCAAATTAATCGCATGCGTTAACGCACTAATTTTGACAGCACTAATATATATATATATATATATATATATATATATATATATATATATATATATATATATATACACAGCATATATATGCACCAAGTATTCTATATGGTAATACTATATAATATAACAATATGCTATAAAGAAAATATTTAAGTACACTAACCACACTTAGTTTTCACTTAGTTTCTGTCCACATTAAATTCCAAAGGGTGTTCAGATCAAAGACGTTTTTGACATTTACCGAATATTTCAAACACAGTACGGCGATGAGACTTTCGAATAGAACAAATGTTTTAAACAGGCCATACGTCCGTGAATGATGATCCTGGCTGGTAAACATTCAGCGAGTGAAACGTCTGATCCTAGAAAATCTGCGGACAACTTGTCACCAATATAGCTCCAGCATATTGAGAACACTTTCTACCTTGATGGTGTCCAAGCAGTAGTGAAACCCTGAGATAAGTGCATTAGTGTAGCAGGGGATTATATAGAGAAATACATGGAGTTTTTACTCTCATAACTGTGTTCAGTTATTCTGCACCATCAAAAGTCCCGTTTTGATCCGGTAATAATGTTTTTATTTATTTACAGTAAAAGGTATTCCTGCTTCGAAAGTTTTCCTATCAAGGGACAGTTTAGAACTGAAATTCTGAACTTAAATCCTTAGAATAATCATCACTTTGAGGAATAGTCAGAATGTAAGAGAGAATAAGTGTGAAACATTTTAAGCCATTTTCATCTGAATATTGTTCAGCGCTATAAAAATTTAAACTTGACTGATTTGGAGCTAAATATCTGGTCTGGCTGTTTTTAAGAGCTACAGAAGGGTAGTTTAGGCATTAGCAGATAATCACAGATGACTAACCTAGCTGCTTTTGTGGAAATACGCTGTATACTGATCAACCATACTGTAACATTATGACCACCTGTTTAATAATCAGTAATTTCCCCCTTTAGCCACCAAAACAGTGAAGCACTTTTTGTTCTGACACCTTTCTATTGGAACCAGCAATAACCTTTTCATCAATTTGATCTACTCTAGCGCTTCTATTGGATCAGACTACAGTACACGAGCCAGCCTTCACTCCCCATGTCCACCAGTGAGCCTTGTCCACCCATGACCCTGTCGCCAGTTCACCGCTTTTCCTTCCTTGGATCATTTTTGCCATGTCCTGACCACTGCAGTCTGAGAACAACCCACAAGATCTGCCGTTTAGGAGTTGGTCTGACCCAGT
Organism: Clarias gariepinus; assembly: GCF_024256425.1. Taxonomy (NCBI): domain Eukaryota; kingdom Metazoa; phylum Chordata; class Actinopteri; order Siluriformes; family Clariidae; genus Clarias; species Clarias gariepinus. The sequence continues at coordinate 6,764,254 of NC_071114.1, read as the reverse complement.
TGTTTATTGTTGGGCCATTACAATCTGGCCCTTCTCACAGTAGCTATAGTATCTTGACACAATCGTGACTGGAAGTGGTTGGGAAATATCATCATAGCAAGTGAACCTTTTTTCCTGAAGTTGATCTGTTGGAAGCAGTAAAAATGGGCAAGGAATTTGCCAAATTGTGATGTCTAGAGGAGCACCAAAACCAAAAAAACTGCAGCTCTTGTGGGATGATTTTGGTCTGCAGTAGTCAGGACCAACCAAAAGTGATCCTAGGAAAGAAAATCAGTGAACTGGAGACAAGGTCAAGGGTGGACAAGGCTCACTGATCCCATGATTACATGGGGAGTGATGGCTGGCCTGTGTAGTCGGATAGAATAGAAGAATAGAATGGTGGAAAAAAAGGGGACCTACTTATTATAAGGCAGGTGGTCATGACATTATGGCTGATCAGTCTACTGTAAGTGTGCTCACCATCTTCATATAACATGTTTAGGGATATGGAACTAAATCCCTACAGCTAAAAAAAAAAAAGTAGGTTTGCCTTCAGTGCCACTAACATCAAACCGATGACCTAGCTATGATTTTAAGCTAAGATACAATGCTTTATCTGCTGGAGCATTAACAGATCTCAGACTCTGGAGGAGCTCTAAGATCTAGGATAACTCATAAAAAAATCAAATAAAAAATAGTCAAATATCGTGTCTTTTGTGTAAGCAAATTTTGTTATCCTGTAATCGAGTCGTGTTATAATATTATGTGAAGAATAAATTTGTATCCTGAATATGAAAACTGTATTTGGTGAAGAGATTTCAAGAGATTTCATCAGTTATTTTCCCAGGTAGTGTAGAGGTAAAGCATTAGTCTTGGTATTACGCATTTTTGTGTCCAAATCCTCTTCAAGTTTGTTTTGACTTCTTTAATCTCAGAAAAATCTCATATCTTTTTTTTTTCCCCCTTGTCTTATCTTATTTCTGCCAGGAATTTTCAAAGAATATTCAGGACAAAGCTGATACCTGAATTACTGACACATGCGAACCTTAATTGCACTTACTGCGATATCAAAGAGAAATCTTCACACAAAGAAATTTGACTTGGGTTATACGTCTCAGGAATATCATAATTGCTTAATTCCTATTAAAACAGACTTTGTTTTATGTAGCTTACCAAAGCAGATGTAATATTCTTTTTGAACTGGATGTCTTGTTGTAGCAATTAATTCAGGATTCTGAAAGACAATTTAATATAAACCGTTGGACTTATGAAGTTGCCTGTATAGTCTGTTTTATTTTTCGATTTATCAAACCTGACCACAATTTTGGCAAAGGACCCTTTTTTTAAATTAATTGAACAGAATTCATTGAGGAAAACATGGAGGCAGAATTCTGATTAATTCGGCTTGGAGCCGGTGGTGTCTCGCTTGACTGACCACTTGTCCAAACCACCCTCTGCTCCATAAAGGACAAAGGATATGATAAAGATGGAAGTTCTGTCAGTAATTGTAGTACACTGATTATATTTAATAAGTGCTACAAGGAGCGTTCAAGTCAAACTGGTACGTTTGATCATGCAGAATAACAGAACATAGTTATGAGAGTTAAAAACTCCTTTTATTTCTCTATATAATCCCCTGCTACACTAATGCACTTATCCCAGTCTTTCACTAGTGCTTGGACACCATCAAGGTAGAAAGTTTTCTTAATACAACTTGCAGCATCACATAATCTGACTACCTGCTTCACTTCGGAAACGCTGGCCCCCCAGGAACTCCTTTAACTTCCTAAACCTATGTAAATCTAAATCTAAACCTCCGTTTTCCACAACTTATTCATCCTTTTTCAAGGACCAGGCATTGCATTTGCTGAATGTTCATGGGATGTTCAAGTCATCGTTGACGGATATACTGTACGGCCTTCTTTAAAATGTTTGAACAATTCTAATGTTTTACCGAGGTTAAGAAACTCTTCACCGTACTGTGCTTGAAAGCTTCGGTTTTAAACTCTTTGCTGATAAATAAATGTCCTGGTTTGACTTGTATTACACAGTTTTGAAAGAATGTAGAGAAGACTGTGTAGGAGGAGAGCGGGAGAAATTGTAACACAACATGGTGGCTGTAAGTTGTCGCACCGCTTCTACTTCTATCACCAGAGGCTGTTTGGTGTTTATGTGTTCCGAGAATAATTTCCTGCATACATTTAAAGACGGTAATCCAAGACGAATAAAATATTCACCTTTATTTGACCTTCAGACGTAATAAAAACAACACTAACTGTATGTAGGAAAAGAATGTTAGGTATGCATGTTTTAAATTCAATGAGCGGAGGTCATGATTAAAAATGTTTACTTAAGCGGCGGACTACTGTTAAGCCTTGAGTTATAGACTCAATATCGGAAAATTGGAAAAAGCCAAAAGTATGTGGACACCTGACCATATCATTACACTCATATGTCCTTGTTAAAGATCCTTTTTGCTGTTATAATAATCTCCAATCTTCTGGGAAGGCCTGAGTTCTGCCATTTACATTTACGCATTTGTTTTTCTTATCATTTATTAAGGGCCCAACAGGGACCACTTGTTGGTTGCTGGATTTGAAGCTGGGACTTTCCGAACTGTAGGCTAATGCCTTAACCACTGACCTATCCCTGACCCTAATTAACATTCATGCATATGGCAGACTTTCCCTTTTCGGAGCGACTTAGATTTCATTTGATTTCTTACATCTGAGCAAATGAGGGTTAACTTGTAGTTCTAGTGCTGTTAAAAAATTTTTTTTAATTATTGTCTTCAAGGGTGCACAAACTTTTGGCTGCATAGTGTACTGTAGCCATACTTTTGTGTCTGAGTTAACACAGTATGTTCACTCTGTAGTCAATAGGGCAAACATACAGCCTATAATTCCATCATAAAATGAGATATCGTATGAATGTACAGTATCATATATGTGCCTGAGAAGTCTACAACTCGTACTAGAACAAGAAGGTCCAAGTTGAGGAAAGTGTGTGTGTGTGTGTGTGGGTATGTGCGTGTGTGTCTCAAGGTTGCCGTCATCATGGGGAAGGAGCAAGGACAGCAATCCCAGGAGAGTTGCATTACTAGATTAGATTACTGGCAGACCTTCTTAAATCATGTTATTTAGCTAAAATGAATATAGTACATGGAAGTGATACAACTGAGAGTCACCACTGACACGCCGTGCCTGTGGATAAAACGGCGTCAAATTAAGTGCCCCTTGTGTGCACCCCATCTTCATTTATTAAATCCTTTATCCTTTTTGTGCCACAGTTGTATTTCATTAAAATCGAGCAGACCTGTATTTATGTTTTTTTTTTTTTTTTTTTTTTTTTTGCATCAATGATTTCTTTTCTTTTTTTTTTTCTTAAAGCTCAAGGTTAAAGTCATGGAAAAAATCCTGCAGCATTACATGAAACATAATAAATGTCCATGCCTTTCAATGTATTAAATAGTTCTGTGCCTAAAAGGACCGTGCTGATATTTAAAGCGGCCCATGAAATCACTGGAGTGAAAGCGGTAACAGAAAATCAGTAACAGCTGACAGGTACCTAATTTTTTTATTTTATATATATATATATATATATAATCCTTAGATGCTTAGATGATCCCATCACCCACCCTATCAATAAACATTTTTTTCCGAAGGAATCATGTTGGGATTTGAACTTACATCCTTCCAAGCACTGAGTGTGGTTTAAATCCCATAAGTCTTTAAAATAAAAAAATAAATTAAAAAATAAAAAAATAAAATAAAAAAAGCTTAAAATGCCGGTCGTTTGTCAGAGTTACATTTTGGGGACTGATTTGCCGTGAACTAGGACAGGTTTTAGCCTCTGATTTGTTGTGGAAAGGATGCAGGCAGGAAAACATCGGTCTCTTGCCAAACTCTTGAGCATTTTAGTTGCCCCAGTATGCCTGTTTTTGTCCCAGTCAGGAACCAGCAATCTGCTTCAGGGCAAAGCAACCATTTTGAATGCTTTCGCTACGGACAATCCACCTCCAACCTGAGTGCCAGCACAAGTGGGACTTAAGATCGATGAACACTTGGACGCGGCGCCATCTGGCCCCGGTTTGTTTTCTTAGCAAATGAAGCTAATTAGCAGATATTCCGAGCTCTTCTGGGTGGGTTGTGTTTCCAGTACCAGTGAAGCATGGATGAGAAACTAGTACTTCAATATTAGATGTGTCAGCTTCATCACCTGTTCCACCACCCGCTCTGTTACCTGGAGCTTTTCTCTTGGGAGAAGCTGAGGAAAACTGGTCAGTGTGTTACGCCAAATGATATGACTTTCTCGAGGACTTTTTGGGGCTTTGGTAATATTACAGCTACAAATAATATTTCAAATAAGGGCTCCGTCCTGAATTTTTTTTATAGCCTATGATGCATGTCGAAAGTATGAACCGTGGTCATTTTTGGCCAGAGGTGTGTTGGGATGCAGGTTTTTTACTTAAAGCTGCGAAGAAAGAAATCCATCAACTTATACTGTGTAGGGTCATAAGGGAGGGCTGGAGCCAGAGGCGCTGCTTGTCAATAGGTAAGGGGCCCAGCAGGCTAACAACCTTATTAATTATTTATAAGATCATGGTAATTTATAAGATCGTGGTGGGAGAGACCACCTGCATTTTTTTTGCCGAGGGCCCCAACAGACTCTAGAACCACCTCTGGTTGGGGTATATCCCAGGGACTTGGAGGTGCCAGTCAACTTATTCTGCATGTCATTGTACATTCTGAAGGAAACCAGTGTACCCATAGGAAATCCTTAAGCATGGGGAGAACATGTGAACTCCATACACACATATACCAAAGTCAAAGTTCAAACCCCACCCCATAAAGTCCAACCAATATGTAATAATGGTTACTAATTGTTACTGATTGGAAGGTCGGCGGTTCGAGCCCCAACTCCACTAGAGTGCCATTGTTGAGCCCTTGAGCAAAACCCTATCTGCTCCAGGGGCGCCATATCATGGCCCAAGCTATGCTAAGATTTGCAAATAAAGAATATACAGTACGTGCACATACTATATGCTACAGTTGGTATTTGTTTATCAAATTCGCCGTCACACTTCTACAACTCAGCTTCTGCTTGATATCGTTCGAGGCAAACTGCTACATTAAGTTGATATGGAAGTGAGACCGAAAGCTGTGAGGGGTACGCAGTATGTGCTGCGTGAGTATGTGAAAAGTTGACAGAGTGACAGAAAGCCAGATGGATCGGCAGCCATGTGTATTTAAACATACTAATTGTTAGCGGCAGGGCCAGACTTCTCTTTTAAACGCAATCAGGCAGGCCACCGTGGCGGCCAGCATTCCGCGGGCTGCTGTTTTTTTTTTTTTTGTTTTCCATCTCGAATTGATTGTTTGCGCATAAGCAACTTCCACAGAGCAGCCGGCGGAGTGGCTAAGTAAGACGAGTCCATGCTTTCAACGCCGCTCAAGCAATCAGGCCAATAAGAGAGACAGCTGTCCATATGTTCGACTAAAGATCCGTGTAGCATTGAGTTGAGAGAGAAACACAGATTGTGTAAGAGACTAGACGTTTCTGCTTTAACATAACATTGAGTTAAGTTAGTTAAGCCTTTATTATCAGGCTTTATCCTGGTTCACGGATCCGGTGCGTACAATAAATCTCTAGTCTGTAGTAGAATGTGAAAATAATTACTTTAACTTGTTTAAAGACCAAGATTTTAATTATTTTCCTTAACTTATTTAGTGTTAGTCCTACCCAGGAGTTAAATTGAAGCAAGTGTACTGTAGCAATACCTCAATCAGCCCCATACTAGTATTGTGACAGTTTCAAATACTGTCATGACACACAATTAATTAATGCTGTTATTATAACTGTGCCAAAACCGAATGAAATAATACGTACCTGCCGTGGCAATTTGCTTCAAATCATCAGGTATTTAACACATTCATTTAGGTCTCACCTGGAGATATGAACCTGCTGATTGTGAATGCACTTTTTTTTTCTTCCCCAAAGTATTATGTTTAATAAGCTTTAAGAAATATATATCTTTTGCTTGAGCTTTTCCAGGTGTCTATGCCATTGACAGCATTAATAATATCCAACCTTACTATAAAAAGTACTCTCATTAATTAATTTGTAGCAGTTGGCATGTGTGTGTGTGTGTGTGTGTGTATGTGTGTGGGAGTGTATATTCTATTTGTGTCTATCTCACTTCACATTCATTTGTTCGCGTTCCCAAATTAGACGCTTTTATGTCTAATCCATAAAGTGGTTTGTTGAAACAAACTTGGCCGTCACTATGAGTTCTATTCTATTTCCACTGGGAGTGAAAGAACAGACAGGTACAAAGGTTGGGCTCTACATACAGTAAGCACATTGCAATTGACCTGGACATTTAAAGCATTTGGTAGACACCTTTATTCTGACTACGGCTTACATTTATCTCATCATACACCTGAGCAGTTAAGGTTTAAGGGCCTTGCTCAAAAGTAGTGTGATGGGTTTTACCACCGAGGTACCCCAGTATGCATGACAGCATAAACATCATGCTGTCTTATATAACAAGAATCCTTTATGTAGTTCTCTCTGTCGCTCTCCAATTAAACTTGAAGGCACAGCAAAACAAATACATTGAACTCACAGGCGGTTCGTAATGCTTGAAAGCACATACATTAAGGCTGAAGTCTAATATGATTGTGTCCATGCATCATGCATGTCAGAGTGTGACAGCCATGTTAATCTAATATATGTGCATTTGTATTATTTTGTCCCCTTTGCCAAAAAAATAAATACATTTTAAATTTGGGTATGGATTGAATGGAATGTTATGGATGAAATGGAAACTTGTAGTTTAAGTTAAGCCTACTTTCATGTTCTTAAAGAAGAATCAATATACAGTTGCACCTTAATGTTGATTTGACATCTTATAGTCACACTGATCGGCTATAACATTACAATGGAAAAATATTACGCCCAGTACTACTGTATGTAGGTTCCCCTTATGCCACCAAGACGTCTCTGTTCCCAGCAGGGCATGACTCTACAGTACAAAACCTCTAGGGGTGTGCTGTTCTAGCTGGCAACATGATGTTAGTTAGCTGCAGATCCTTTGGGTTCTGTGGGTTGTGAGGTGAGGCCTCCGTGCGCCGCACTTGTTGTTTGTCAGTTGCGTCCCAGGAGTGCTCAATTGGATCAGGATCTGGGAAGTTTGGAGGCCGGGTTGTGGCTGGCATTGTGTTCTTTACCTGCTGGGCCTCGTGTGTGGTGGGCTGGGGTGCACTTGGTGTTCTGGTGCCTTTCTATTGTGGCCAGTATTGACTTTGGATGCCCATGATCACCAGTGCATCACCAGTTTACTGGTATTTAATTGATAATCAAGGTTAATGTTATTGCTGATCGATGTGTAAACAGTATATATGGTATTATGGTCACTTTTATGTGAATTTATCTAGATTAGACAGGGGTATGACTCTTATTAGTAATCTCATTATATTAATACCTTAATCCTAACAGAACACTCATGGAGACATCTACAATCAAAATCAAAGTGCACATACAGTACTGTAGGTATGTGAAAGGTACAGTATGTGTCCTTATGTGACAGTGCCCGGCTATAGTAAATGGTGTCAAAATAATGTCTAAAAAGGTTTAGCAAACAGACTGTGTATTCATTTAGCACTTTTTGGCATTATTTTTACTTTATTTATTTTTTATTTAAGATTTATTATTATTATTATTATTATTATTATTAGTAGTAGTAGTAGTAGTATTAATAATAATAACAATAATAAATTTTTTATTTAAAAATAATAATAATAGCATTAGTAATAATAATAATAATAATAGTAATAAAACATAGTTAATTGATTAATTAATTAAGATGTATTATTATTATTAGTAGTAGTAGTAGTAGTAGTAGTAGTAGTAATAAGAATAATAATAATAATAATAATAATACCTATAATAATAGGTAATAATAATAACCTATACAATAATAGGTATTAATAATAATAATAATAATAAAGCATAGTTAATTGATTAATTAATTAAGATGTATTATTATTATTATTATTATTAGTAGTAGTAGTAGTAGTAGTAGTAATAATAACAATAATTATTATTACTATTATTTAAAATAATAATAATGTCATTAGTAATAATAATAATAATAATTATTATTATTATTATTATTATTATTATTATTATTATTACAAACTAAATTTGTACAACTCACATTAACTTTATTTTCCAAAAGAATCCAAGTACAAGTAGGAATAGCCTTCCTAGGAAAAGCAAGCGAATCCTTTTTGCCCACTTTTGCAGACTTGGGTTGTTGCAACAGCTGTTGAGGTCAACTGAATCGAAAGTCAATGAAGTTTCAATCTTTTAAAATCATTATCACATACACTACACAAGCAGTCATTTTCTAGTTTTAATTTTCATTTGATTAAAAGGTAATCATGATCTCCATGTGAATAAAATGGTAATGCTAGCAAGCAAATGTCACATCTAAATGTCATTATTGAATTTTTACTTATTTTTTTCACTTTGAGATAAAAATTGCATACGTGTTTGCGAAATTTTAGTTATACTAATACACTGCCGATTTACATACGGTGTTATACTTCAGTTAGAACTTTGCCGTCGATATGCAGAGCACCTCTCTGGGGGATAAAACTAAATAAGCTATGTTTGAGTAGACTCTTTTCTCTCCATGTGTATGCATGAGATGCTCAGAAATCTCTTTGTTGCAGCTTTCTATCATTGACACTTATTTAATCCGGTTGCCATCCATGACACTATCATCTTCGGAGATCAGACAAGACTATATTGAGAACTCGTCTCAGCTTGAATTTCTCTAGGCCCAGTTAAAGTCCTACGCACTAAGAATATCAGAAGGTATTCTTTAGAACTGATTGTTTTTTTCCTTTTCTTTTTTTTTGTGCACCACATGACATTTTAAAAGTTCAGCTTGGCTTCAACCTTTCTTCACTGCAGCGGTTTCAAAACCTCAAAGGAACTACCAAGCCTCAAAATCGAAAACCCCCCTTGTTTACTGCCCTCTGATACTATACAGCTAAAGAAACACTCAGGAACGGGCCGGACTGAGTATTGCGCTTGACTGCTTCTATATGCTCCTAATTGGAAATTATTTAAAAGTCTTAGGCATAAATAAGAAGTGTGTAAATCAAAGATGCTTTTTAGTGAAAGGAAACGTTTCTAAAAGGGTCGTTCGAGCCAAATCGGGACTTGTGATAAAATTTCTGGTGAATGAAGCCGTAAAACCGATTGACATTTACAGAAGACTTTAAGCACAGTATAGTGATGAGACTCTCGGGAGCTGTAAAACATTTGAATGGTGTAAAACATTTTAAAGGCGGCTCTACATCCGTGAATGACAATCTTGTGCCCGCATCTGTCTGTGGGAACTGTATTGCCACATCGTTGCAACATTTTTACATGTTTGGGCCATCAAAGGAGTTCCTGGGAGGCCAGCGTTTCAGACATGAAGCAGGCAGTATGATCACAGCCCCAGCATACCCCCAGAGTAAACTTTCTACCTTGATGGCATTTAAACACTAGTGAAACACTGGACCATTAGTCTAGCAGGGGATTATACTGTATAAAGGAAATAAATGGAGTTTTCACTCTCATAACTGTTTTCTCTTATTCTGCACAACCAAAAGTCCCGGTTTGATTTGAATGCGCATTGTAAATTAATTTATTTAAATTCTCTTTGCTGTGCTTGGAATTTTAAAAGTAATTGAAATTGGCTGACACCGTGTTCCACTCATTATAGAGAACCCGCTACAGTTCTTCTGCCTGCTTTATTGTCATTTTATTGGTATAATGTTATTGCCATGTTCTCCACGTGTTTGGTGGGTTTCCTCTGGGTACTCCGGTTTCCTCCCACAGTCCAAAGACAGGCAGATCAGGCTAATTGGCGTTCCCAAATTGCCCATAATGTGTAAATGAGTGTGTGTGTGTGCCCTGTGATGAATTGGCACCCCAGCCAGGATGTACCCTGCCTCGCGCCCTACAGTAAGTCTTTTGGGAAAGGCTCCAGGCCCCGCGTGACCCTGTACACAGGATAAAGTGGTACAGACGATGAGCGAGTGAATGAGTGCCACATTAAAGTGAATCGACCAGCAACTCATTATGAACTAAAATTTAAAAAGCTGGCTTGCAACTATATATAGCCAGCATACATGACCCTTACACATTATCCTGAGTGAACACAGCATCTATTAAAGCAGAGCATCAAAAGATCTAAATATCTGTTCTACTGTACAGAAGGTCTCGACTTGCTAATGGATTCTGTGTTACATTACAGGTTGGGTGTTGCGCTGAAAAGTGCTCCACGTTTTGACACACATATTTTACTGATCATTATCATGCTGTTTCCTTTGAAGCATTTAAAACTGCCTTATAAATTGGGTCAGGGATGCTCCTTTGTCTCCGCAGTCTCAGATATGGCTGTGGCTAATTAAGCCTTTTAGCACCTGACGTGCATAGACCTTTGGCAGGAAACGGATTTATTTAGATTTGGTCTTGAAATTGAATTATGTAAAATGTGCACATAATGTTCGTAAAGCAGAACTTTCATTTAATTACATTTTTAAGTGGTTTTTTTTTCATATTACATGGACATTAATTTTGATATTTTCTCCATGTGATAGTAAAAACATACACAAAAACAAAGCTCAGTGACAACACATGTGCAGTGCCACAGGGGTGTCATAAAGGGCCAGGTTGAGAGGAACACCCTGGACCAGATGCCAATCCATCACAGGACACACACATACATTCATTCACATGCTCATTCAAATACTACAAGCAATTTGGGATCTGCGTATCTTTGGATTGTGAAAGGAAACTGGAGTACCCGAAGGAAACCCACCAAGAACAAGGAGAACATTCAAACTCCATGTACACAGACCAAAGAGAATTGAACCTGGAACCTGGAGGTGCAAGGTGACAATGCTACCCACTAAGCCCCCATGCCACCAAGGTGTATGCCAAATGTGGTAAATGGAAACAATGTTTCCAAGGGTTTTCAAAGGGATCCTTTAAAAATGCTATAGGAATCGTAAAAAAATGGTTGGCTTTCTCAAGGGTGGGGGCTCTGCATATTATGATTTCTAGGGGGCCCTGAATCTTTACTGGAACACCTGCATGCACAACATTAGAGCACAATTTATTTATTTGTTTGTTTGTTTGTTTATTTCTTTCATTCTTTCATCATTTAAAAAGTACACCACAACTGCAGGGAACCCGTCGACCAAAATCTAGCCACCTGGTAAGAACAGTAGGGTGAATACTGTATGTGTAAAGTGGGACACTTAATTTTGATCTTCACCTGTGTATGTTCATCACATTATTTCTTCCTTCTTTGAATTTCAAGACTGTAAAGAACATTTCGTGCACTTTATAAAGGTGTCTCGTGAAAGTGACAGAAAAACCATGTGACAAAAAAAACGTGTCCCACTTTATCAACATTCGCCCTATTAGTTTGAGGAGCAATTAAGACGCTAAGAATAAGTCTAACGGTGCTGAAGAGATTCACAGCTCGCTATAAAGAAATGGCAAGTGGATGAAAGCTATGGATGAAAATAATATCCAGACGTGAAGACATTTTAGAAAAAAAAAAAATAATAATTCTATGCTACATTTTCATAAAGGTGTCTCGTGAAAGTGACAGAAAAACCATGTGACAAAAAAAACGTGTCCGACTATATCAACGTTCGCCATATTAGTATGAGGAGCAATTAAGACGCTAAGAATAAGTCTAACGGCGCTGAAGAGATTTACAGCTCGCTATAATGAAATGGCAAGTGGATGAAAGCTATGGATGAAAATAATATCCAGACGTGAAGACATTTAAATATATATACACACTCACCTAAAGGATTATTAGGAATAGACCTTTGGCAGGAAATGGATTTATTTAGATCTGGTCTTGAAATTGACTAATACTAATACGTTGTTTGACCCCCTTTCGCTTTCAGGACTGCCTTAATTCTACGTGGCATTGATTCAACAAGGTGCTGAAAGCATTCTTTAGAAATGTTAGCCCATAGTGATAGGATAGCATCTTGCAGTTGATGGAGATTTGTGGGATGCACATCCAGGGCACGAAGCTCCCGTTCCACCACATCCCAAAGATTCTCTACTGGGTTGAGATCTGGTGACTGTGGGGGCCATTTTAGTACAGTGAACTCATTGTCATGTTCAAGAAACCAATTTGAAATGATTTGAGCTTTGTGACATGGTGCGTTATCCTGCTGGAAGTAGCCATCAGAGGATGAGTACATGGTGGTCATAAAGGGATGGACATGGTCAGAAACAATGCTCAGGTAGCCCGTGGCATTTAAACGATGCCCAATTGGCACTAAGGGGCCTAAAGTGTGCCAAGAAAACATCCCCCACACCATTACACCACCACCACCAGATTGTGAAATACTCAGACCGGCCCGTCTGGCACCAACAACCATGCCACGCTCAAAATTGCTTAAATTACCTTTCTCTCCCATTCTGACATTCAGTTTGGAGTTCAGGAGATTGCCTTGACCAGGACCACACCCCTAAATGCATTGAATTGGTTGATTGGTTGATTAGATAATTGCATTAATAAGAAATTGAACAGGTGTTCCTAATAATCCTTTAGGTGAGTGTGTGTATATATATATATATATATATATATATATATATATATATATATAATGTAATATATAATGTAATATATATATATATATATATATATATATATATATATATATATATATATAAATGTAGCATATAATTCTATGCTACATTTTCATTACAAGCCACAACATTGTTTTATTTACATTTTTGGTCAGATCAGATTTTCATGTCATGATGGTTCACATTCATGGATACATTCTTTGCTCTTGTTTTCTGGGTTAAAACACGTCATATGTCTTCGACCAATCATTCATTACAAACAAGGGACGTGATTTTAGCATAACAAAATACACTTAGGATTTTGCTCTTGACGAAGGCAAGCTTTTATTCGGCTGTTGAGGTCCAGAAGAAGGAAGAAAGACAGATGCTTTTCTGTAGCTGTTTAACAGCCTTTGCTAGCACTGTCATGAAATCCCTAAAACATATCCGTGTCATACTAGGGTTAAAAAAATAACTGGATTTGAGTCACTTCAGTCTGGTTATGTGAACGTATCCATATAGTCTGATTATGATGAAATATAACTTTTTAAACTTAATACAAACAACAACATTTGGAGACTCCAGAGTGAAGCATGGTGATGATAGCATGACATCTTGGGGATGCTTTTCTTCTGCGCTGAAAGGTGATTTCATAAAAAGTGGACCAGACCTAGGTGCTGTATAAAGAAACAATAGTGTATTATTGTTTCTATGGTAGTTTAAAAGGCAGTCAGAACTTTTGTCTGAGCTTCTGTTATTGATGATTAATCAACGCCATCTGGACCAGTCTGAATCAAGAACTCAGGAAAACTGTATTGGGTTCCAACGTGGAATAAAAAAACTCCAAAAGTTAAAATCTGTCTGAAGTTTCTTGGGTGTTGATCAATCTCGGGTTTTCAGGTAAAGAATTTTAGAGCTTAGGGCAAGAATAAAAGTCAAACCCAACAGCAAAGATAAAGGAAATCATTTTTTATTTGATTTTGTGTTTTTTGCCGCTTAACATTACAAGTCTGTATGGTGAGCTTTGGTTTATGGCAGATGAAAACAATGCAAAGCTCCAGGTGATGGCATGGATTTTTGTGCTGGGTGAATCAAAGAGTGATGACTTAGTGCTTTGCATTTTAGTTTGGCATCATGCAACTCTGATGTTCATGTAACAGAAAATACCCCTCCCACACACACACACACACACACACACAACTCTTTCCCTCGCTTTCCTTCACACACACACACAACACTCAAACCCATTAATTTCCATTAGCTTCCTTCAGGCTGAACTAAACATCGCTGTTTCTCTTTGTTGCATTTGTTTGCTTTGCCAAGTCACTCTTGCACACTAAGCTTATTTGTTGTAGACACAGCATGTAAAGCTAGGGGCAGCATGTGGGATTAGCTCTGTCTGGCCCATCGGTGTGTCACTGTGACTAAAAACAAACATGTTCTCACACACACACACACACACACACACACACACACACACACACACTCCCAGTTAGTCCTCACAGGTGTGTCGTGGCATCATCACTGACTCGGCAGCCATTAACTGGTCTGTTAGACCAGACGCACACACCTGCATGCACACAAACATAAACAAACACTACTCAAGCGTCTCGAAACATGCCGGCTGATTGTTTCTCTTGTCAACTTTGTGGACATCTAACTGTTTTTTTTCAACATGATGATGCAAATCTGTTCACACGCCTTTGTGGGATGTGTTTCCCAAAACACTGAGAAAACTTTTCGTAAACTAGATTTTCCAGATGTGCAAAAGATGAAAACAATAAGAAGATTCAAAAAGTCTGTTGGTCTTTACGCGATTTGGTCGACTTTTGACCTTGGGACATTTGCCTGTTTTGATTATAGGCTCCCTGAAGGGCATGTTAACGTATAAAAAAAATGGGCACACAACAGAAATATGTATATATAATAACAAGTATATAATATTTTATATATATATAAAACTCTCTTAGGTCTAACAACATTACAGAAAGTAGTATTCTAATTTTACATGGACAATAGATATGCCACTTATGAGGTTGTAGGTTAGGGCAACCTTAACCGTAACCATAAAATTCCTAAAAAGTAGAAAATCCTGGCTTTGTGTGATTATTGCCAACATGTTGGCCAACCAATAATCATACATTTAGGCATTTGGCAGACACCCTTATCCAGAGCAACCTACTTTTTTTTTTTAATCTTATTATACTGTACATCTGAGCAGTTGAGGTTTAAGAGCCTCCCTCAAGGGTGCAACAGGGACAACTTGAGGGTCGTGGAACTTGACCATAGGACCTTCCTAACCGTAGTCCAATGCCTTAACCACTGAGCCCATGCAGGTATCCACACCCATAGATACAAAGACTACAGTACACAGACAGGATGCTATTTGGGTTCACTTCCACAAGACCTATTCAAACAAGGCTGGGAATGCCAAGTATTTATGAATTAGCTCTTCCAGTCCAAGACCAGGTCTAAAATGAGCTAACGGTTCTGTTTGCCAGGAAGAGCGGGGGGGAAAAAACAAATAAAAACACTGAACTTCACAAAAGTGCTTCTATTTCCCAGTCCCATGGCTAGCAGCCCAAGGAGCGAGCCACTTTTCACTCTAACAGACTACAGAGTGTCAGTTGAGTTTAATTACAGGAGGCAATGCAGTAACGGCAGCAGCTGCCTCTTCACCATTCCTTAAGGGGCCGTATGTAGGGGTTAATGAATAGGGGTTAACTCAGAGTGTGAGTGCGAGCCGTTATAATCCCATGGGTCCCTAAGTACACACACACACATACACACTCTTCAAAGGTATTCTCTAACCTCTTATGGTCTCTACAGGATACTTTTCTCCCCCCTCATGCTTATAGATGGCCAACAATAGGGCATATGCGGGACAGACCTCCCTTATGCTTAGATTTGCAAATGAGCTTTGTCGTCATCAAGCTGTTGCTGGAACATCACTTCCGAAAAGTGAAAGAGGATTTTTAAACGTAAACAGACAGATTTTAAAGGATGCCGGGCCATTTCCTGATTGGCTGACCAATTCCTGACCTGTCTGCGCACTCCTCTAAACACAATACATGCATATTCATATACAGTATACTAGGTATTCTTTTTAATGTTTGTTTTTCAAGATGATCATTTATTATTTGCAGATTTCCATCTACCGAAACTGTTTTAATCATTTCAATCACTTATATGTATAATTTTTTTTTATTAATTATTATTATTATTATTTTATTTTTTTTAAGCATGGAGCGTTGCAGTAGTGAAAACACAAAATTCTTCTTCTCACTAAATCTAATATTTGACTGGAAAATGTCACGCCGGCGTTCATTAGCTACTCGGAAAGGCGACTTGTGTTTTTGTGCTATTTATTCCAGGCCCGGTCTGCACTTTAGTTGCGCCGATACGGCTGATCAATCACACCTACGCCTTCCACCCGGAGTTAATTTAACAAGATAGAGTAGTTCAGCAGTCTAATAACTGGAGAAGTAAGGACGAGTGGGAAAGAAAAATAAAATAAAATAAAATAATGAAATACATCCAAACTCCTTGATGAGAAGAAAGAGATGAAGAGCAGGAGTATTTTTTTTCAGTCACGGGTTTAAATTTAGCACAATGAAACAAGGCTATAATTATATATATATATATATATATGTATATTATATAAATTAAATATATATATGCCTTTATATATATATATATATATATATATATATATATATATATATATATATATAAAAGACTGTGTGTTTCAAACGTCCAAATTAACAGTTTTTTTTTTTTAAATCTATGTTTATTTACAAAACATCTCTCTACATGATTGCCAGGGAGATACAGCGTCGTCTCTCCCACTCACGGTGAACTCGTGTTAACACGTCTGCTGTTATGCATGTAATTGCTTAATTATGATAATTTCCTCTATGTATGGAGACTTCTGGGCCACACTATATAAACATAAATTAGAATAAAAATTCTCTCATTGATTTAAATTCATAATTAATAGTTGAGTTTATGCATTCATGTTCGATTCAAATAGAAACAACAAACCAACCGACTGCATCATCAGGTAACAGAACAGAAAAAGGGAAATCTTTCTATGCCTTCCTTTTTTTTTATTTTTTCACCCTGTTTTTTTTTTTTTTTTTTACTTTTAAATATAACATCTGCCAATAAAGCAGTCATTCAATATTAAATGTCAGGAGTGTGACAGCAGATGCCACGCGTTCAAAAAAAAAAAAATGCCATTTTCACAGAGACGCTCTGATTGGTCAGCAGGACGACAACTTGCTACATTTGAATGTTTGAATCAACCAGCTGGCATACACAGAGGTGAAAATGTAAACTCCCCCTCCTTCTACTCCACTCTGTCTCACTCTCACACGCACACACACACACATACACACACACACATACACACACACACATCATTCCTCCCCCTTTCCGTATGCTGAGGTCCCAAGGGCTGAAGACTGAAAGGACAGAAAGGAAGTTATCTGTTCATGCACATTGTGTGCGGGGATAATAGTGGACACGCGCAGCCTATTGGCAGACTAAAAACAAGACATACGGTTGCACCCATCCACCCACCAAGCCCTGACTTCTTGAAGGCCCCGTCATCCCACCCACCATTTTAACATGAAGGACTGAGGCATTTAAAATCACAGCCTTCCTTTGTGTCCTGCTGTGTCTTCCCCTTTATGTTCTTTAATGTGTTGAAGACAGAGTGAGAAATAATGCTTAAATGGGACCTAGCATACAAAATAAACTTTTTAGGCGGCTTTAGATGGTCAGATGGATCTCCAGTGTGAGTTCAAACAAAAATGTATCAAGTCAGGTTTTAAAGAAGATGATAATTTTCCCCCCCCCTAAAGTGACCTCATATAAGAGGAGCCATTCCCCCAGGTTGTTGCTCAGCTCTGCTGGTCTGTGGAGGGGTGTGACTCAGCAACAGCTCATTTATATACTGTAATATACTGTAAGGAATCAAAATGCATAACCTGAGGGATAATTCAGCTGGAAAGCAGTTAAAGGAATAGTTAATTAAGTAAGTAAAATAGTTCTGTACTTGCACTCAAGTAACCGTTTTAAGAGAGAAATACTGTATTTTCATTTTTAATTAAGATTCATCATGCACCTACATAAGGTTTGCTAGTCATATCACCAAAGCATAGACCTGAGACTAAAAGAAAAAGAAAAAAAATGTCTTCTGCCTCCTAGACAGTTGCATAAAATGTAGTGTTCTATCCCATAGTGTATTCCTTTTTTTCATTATGCTCTGATACTATTGATATATATATATATATATATATATATATATATATATAGATATATATATATATAAATAAAAAGTAAAAAAAAAATTCTCATCATCCTTACGCTTACTCATATGCGTTTTTATTTAAAGTGACCAAGAAAAACTCAAATTTCAGGTCATAAATGTATACAGTAGATATTGATAATTCTCATTAATCTATTAAATGAACAATACTGAGATGATTTGCACGTCATTTTACTGTGAGAAAAAAATAAAAACATTTCTCTGAAAAACGTATTTTTCGAATTTTCTTGTGGAATCTGTTAAAGTTCTATTTTAAATTGTTCATCCTTTGTACATGACAGATGTAATGTTGCCACTTCGATCCTGAGCTTATATTACTGTTTGTATTGAGTCCCTGTTAACGTCCTCTCTGTGTCCATGTGAGTGTGCTCTATGTTTTCCTACAAACATTCCAGTAAGTGGATTGACTAAAATCATTTGCCATTGGGTGTGAATGAGTGTGTGTACATGATGTCCTGTGAAGGACTGGGATCTCTTCCAGGATGTGTTCCCTTCCACCTCACGTCCAGTGTTACCAGGAAAGGCCCTGACTAGGATAAAGCTGTTACTGAAAGTGAGTGTGCCTGATTTATGCTTCTGTGTCAAGTCTATGCTGTAGCTCTCAGCAGACACTATGACGTACCCTACACTGTATGCTATGGCGTAACCCATGCTGTACCCTATGGCACACCCTATGACATATCCTATGCTGTACCTTATGGGGTACCCTATTACATTCTATGCTGTCCCCTATGCCGTACTCTATGACGTATACTACTCTGTACCCTACGCTGTACCCTATGACATTTCCTATGCTGTAACCTATGGCGTACCCTATGACATCCTATGGCGTACTCTATTGCGTACCCTATGACATATCCTATGCTGTACCCTATGCCGTACTCTATGACGTATGCTACTCTGTACCCTATGGCATACCCTATAATGTAACCTACGCTGTACCCTACTCTGTACCCTATGACATTTCCTATGCTGTAACCTATGGCGTACCCTATGACATCCTATGGCGTACTCTATTGCGTACCCTATGACATATCCTATGCTGTACCCTATGCCGTACTCTATGACGTATGCTACTCTGTACCCTTTGACGTAACCCATGCGGCACCCTATGCTGTACCCTATGACATATCCTATGCTGTACCCTATGCTGTACCCTATAACATATACTACGCTGTACCCTATGACATATCCTATGCTGTACCCTATGACATATCCTATGGTGTACTCCTATGGCGTACCCTACGACATACCCTTTCGCGTACCCTATGCTGTACCCTATGCTGTACCCTATGCTGTACCATATGGCACACCCTATGATGTACCCTACGCTGTATCCTATGATGTTCCCTACAGTGTACCCTATGCTGTAGGGTACACTGTAAGGTACACTGTGTACAATGTACCCTATGCTGTACCCTATGGCGTCCCCTGTTGTGCACCTCCCCAGAAATGTAACTACACATTGTGGTGACACAGACTGCAACAACTGTGATTGGTCCACCTGTTACACCAGTTCAACTTCTTCTTCTACAGTTCCTCCTGCCTCATTTGGATAATCTCTATTGACATCTTTTCTCTTTTCTCTACTGCAATAATTTCAGTAAAAGTAACTGTTGGTTAACACCCAGTGGAAACCTATGGTTTCATTTGCTGTTGTTTGTAAACACCACAATAAAAATTAAAATAAATAAATAACACTCATCAGCGTGTGTTGAAGAGATGCAGCATAGTGGCATCCAAACCCCACTGCCAACTAGTGGTTTGGCGGTGTAATTGCAGAGTGACACAAACACACCATCGAACATACTGTATATAAATCTTTACAACATAGACTTGATGCAGAATCATAAATCAGGCTTAAAAATGCCAATATAAAACAAATATGATATTTGTTCTTTGAATGAAATATTTTAGTATTTTTTTCTCCTTTAGTCTCCTTCTCCTTCTATTTGGTAGCGGTGACATCAGTTCTACCAAAGTCCAAAAAATATTATCCATCTGTTCACTTCTCATCATCCCAATTGCAGCCAGTATGATATGGTTGAGTTCACATACGTTCAATTGTCATAAGAAATGACAATAAGCAGAGCGGCTGCACAATGAGTGAGTTAATAATAATAATAATAATAATAATAATAATAATAATAATCTTCACTTAATGTAGTGTAAATGTAAGCCAAGCTGATTCTTTTTACACTACATTGCTTGCTAGTGTGCACATGAAAAGCCAAGGCTACTTTTCTCTGATTGTTTTCGTAATGTTGAGCCTTAAAGGGGACCTATTATACAAATTTCTTACTGTTTTGTTTTGCATTTCTGGATATTTTAGTTTTTATTGTGTGTTTTTTTTTTCTCTTATTACTTTTCTAATGGCCTGAATTTAAAGAAACCAATTCGATTTTTCCTCTACTGTGACCTCATATAAGAAGTGCCCCTCCCCCGACCTGTTGCTCACCTCTGCTATTCTCTAGAGAGGCGTGGCTCAGTGGTACTTCATTTACATTGAACAGCGGGTTCAAGATATGAGTGAAAAAAAAGTGAGTTTGAGGTATGAAAAAAACAAAACAAATGTTATTTGGGGGATATTTCAGCAGAAGCATTAACACACACTTTAGACGACTACTGAGATCTGTGTTAACTGTGTTAAAGAAACAGTAAAATATGGGACCTTTAAGAGTTAAATATTCATTCACTACTACGTGACAGCAGGCATGTTCGAATGATCAGTGTAGATTTTGGAACTAGCTAAGAGAGTTAAGAGAATTGCACTGGAGAGCACATAACAGACCCCCCCCCCCCCACCCACCCCCAACAACACAAGCATTTTATGATTTTTTCCCTTGCATTGCCATGGAGATACCGCTGTCAATTGACCGCAGTTTATGATCGGGCACATTGACACAATTCTAAATGTGACCAGCTTTTAATTGAATTTAATTTTAATTCAACACCAGGGATGTGTATACATATTTGGTATATGATACAGATATAATGAAAAAAAGAAAGAACTGCTTGCATTTTACCCACTTTCTATTCAAACAAAACAGAGACTTACAAATCAATGCGTGTAAACCCCCTTCAGACTAATACTTGATAGAAGCATCTTTTGGTGCAGTAAAAAGCTTTAAGTGTACTGGGGTACGTCCCTGGAGCTTTGTGCACTGTTTACGAGACTCTCATCCATTCTTCCTGGCAGATTTGCTCCAGAATCTTCAGGTTGTTTATTGACTGCAATTTTCAAACAATGCCACAGATTCCCGGTGGGAATTAGATCTGGACTTTTTACTTGGCTACTGTATGACATTCATTTTTTTTTTTTTTTTTTTTACCTGCTCCCGCATAGTTTTGGCCTTGTGTTAACCATTGTTTTGCGAAAAAACTGAAGTTTCTCCCAAGCTATAGTGTTCTTTTTCTTTTAGCATACTGAAGCAGGTTCTCTTGTAAAATCCAATGTATTTCGCTCCAAACATTGTCCCTTTGTGTCGGAAAATGTTCCCAAAGCACGATGCTGCCACCAGCATATTTTACTATAGGGACAGTGTTAATTAACATATGGACTGGGATAGGTTCACAACACACACACACACACACACACACACACACACAGAACCCAAAAGCAGAATCTTAATGGGTCACTACTGGATGTAGCTCTTGACCAATGGCTTCTTTCTAATCAATTAGTCTTTAATTATGCTGAACTTTGGAAATACTTGTCTCTTTCCGTGTACTCTGCAACAGCTTCAGAGTGACTGTTGGCCTTAATGTCATTGCTTTGATCAGTTTCATCATTTATTACATAAGAGCTTTATCTTAGTTAGTACAATATTTGGTTGGTGTATGTCCTTATTCCTATTTATCCAACAGTGCTATGCAATCTTTTTAAATTGAAATTATTTTAAATGTTTTATTTATTTATTAATTAATTAAATATAATTTGTTTGTCCCAGGTTATACAAATTATTTTTTAAAATGAAGAATTTTGGCTTTGTTTTCAACTCTTTACTTTCAGACTGTGTTTATTATTATTATTATTATTATTATTATTATTATTATTATTATTATTATTATTATTATGCAAATAAAAATAGATCTGTTTTAATATTTCATAGGTGAACAATTTTTTTTTTAGTTTCAAGTCCTTGTTAAGTAAATATCTGAAGCTTTCAGACTCCAATAATTGGTGCCAATAATTATGCAAGCAGCATTTTTATTTTATTTTTTTATTGAAATCCTTACAATAATTAATTTGACTTGTTCGTTTCAAGAGGACACGAGTTTGCGATACAAATACTAAAAGAATGAATATGTGTGTTTGTCTCTTGTTATTCAGACAAATCTGATTAATTCCAGGGGGGGTTGAATACTTCTGCACTTCTGCATTCATCGCTTTAGTAATTAAGGCTCAGCGCACTTCATGAATTATTCCTAGTAGTTATCATAAACAGCTAAATAATAAGTTGGGCGATAAAAGGGTTAAACCCGAAACAGCACAACATTCCGTACATTTACTGTATCAAATGTATGCTTTAACATCTAGCATGTATTTGATAAATAGTGGTAATGACATCGCTGCAGGCAACACAAAGTTGTGTGTCTTTTGTCATCTTGGATCTGTCGGGAATCGAGTGCAGATATTTGCATTGCCCATGGTTGTTGAATAAAAAATAAGAAAATATATATATTTTTTGAATTTCCTGATGGAAAGATAGTTTGTGAAGATCCAAAAAGAAGGAAGGATTTCCGTCCCTATACGCGTCTCCGTTTCCTGAATTGAAGAAGACTGTGCATGACACCTGGAAGAGTTTTAACAGATCTATCAAGTAGAATCAGCAAAGATTGGCCAAGCAGTCTGACAGTGTCAGAACAGAGATGTCAGGACTGAAAGGAATTGAATATTACAAGTGAGAGGATGCGAAAGCTGTTCGATGTCATGAGGCGCAGACAGGAGAACGCAGGTGCAGGTTTGGATTTTATTAAAAGTGATTGAAGCAGACAAACCTGAAGTAGCAGGCAGTAATCGTAAAATATAAACAGGCAGAAGGTCAGGCGATCAGCAAACAGGCAAACAAAAGGTGAGACTTCATGGTGAATTATTCGAAAACACCGGCCAGTGAGAACTGCTCCGTTAACGTCACGGCCAGAACATATGATGTAGGAATGCAAGTTTAGTTTTTATTTATTTTATTATGAAATATACTTTAAATGCTTTTTTTTTTTTTTTAAACTGGCACTATCTTGCTTTGATATCTTATCATACAGTGTACTATACTATGAAAGGCTTTTAAGTCCAGACTTGTGAACAGGAGATACCATCAAGGTAGAAAGTTTTCTCAGTACACCAGATCCACGATCAGACTGCCTGCTTCATGTCTGAAACCCTGGCCTCCCAGGAACTCCCTTAATGGCCCAAACATGTGGAAATGGCTTGGAGTGAGGTCAGGACTGTATGGGGGATCTGGTACTAACCCAGAGTTTCTGTAATGTGCTTTAAAGTGATGCTGGTGAATGATTGTGGCAAGCTATTTATTGATTTGTACGGCTCAGTTGTTCCTCTAGCCGAACGTTGACAGGAACGACTGCTATAAAACCAAAACGAGCGACCTCAGCCAGGATCAGCATTCGTAGACCTTTGACCTTCTTTAAAACATTTGATTACCGGTAGCATAACAAAATAGTTTTTCTCTCTTGTCTGAAACCGAATTATTCAATTTTAACCTCGCCACATATCCTTCTTTTAGAAGCTTGGAATCTCCACATTTAAATCAAACCATGATATCGAACAGCTGCACACAACACAACATGAGACATCCTGAAAAGCCAATCATCTCACTTATTTCTGTTATGTGAGCAGTGTAGTGGAACTACAGTACCAGCTTTGTGAAATAGCAGCTGCTTCGAGTGATCGAAATGTGTTTAAAGTTCTTTTGGAAAATGTTAAGAGACGTTTCCATTATCTGCAATACGTTCTGTGTAATAGAACATTATATGATTTGGATGTTGTGCAGACACCGTGTTATTTATTTAACAAAGGTATGCGGGTTACTTTAGTGTAAACACTCAGTTAAAGATGGTTTTTAGCTCAACATTTTGTTTCACTTCAAAATGGATACTTCTTCGTCTCTTGGTATTGGTTTCGTTGCATTTGGGAGAGGCAAAGTGCACTTACGGTAATAATTTCAAAAAAACATTAACCAGGGAAATAACGTTAAAACACTTAAGAGACACACTTTGTGTGCAAGACACCTGAGATGCATGTGCTGTGTGTGTGTGTGTGTAAAGCTGGTGTGCTCTCTTTCTCTGGTTCTGTCCCTTACGCTTGTTATGTTACAACCTTAGGAGATCACTGATATACTGTACATGTGGAGCACGAACAGACATTATACGATGCATACCTGTACTATAATTAGGTGCTGTCTTCGACTACCGAAGTGAAACTGAAGCTTTTGTACTGCTTATGATGTTTTTTCATGACCTTCAACAGCCTTTGTAATTAAAAAGGTTTTGGTTGCAACAAATTTCAACACTTTTCTCTTCTGTTCCAATTTGCTGCCAGTGACTCACTACCAGATCACCATCAAAGCATGGGTTCCTTCTTTATTCTTAATGTTATTGATGTTAAATTGGATACTTAAATGACCAAAAATACACTGCCTGGACAAAAAAAAATGTATATTTAACTAAACAAATAGGTAAGAATCTTTCATTGGATAATTACAGCAGTGATTAATATGGGTAACTGGAAAAGAGTTATTTAACCGTAATCCACTTTGAGGAAGAAATTTGATCAGAAAAAAATGTTTGGTAAAATCAAATTGTAAAAGAAAAAAATTTAATGGTAAAATTCAGAGCATTTGCATCAGAACAATGCAAAAACTGGACTGTGGAACAATGGAAAAAGGTCATGTAGTCTAATGATTCCCGATTCACCCCAGAGTGATGAGGTCATCAGGGTAAAAAGAGAGACAGATGATGTGATGCACCCATCATGCCTAGTGCCTCCTGAACAAGCTGTTGGGGGTGTTATGATCAAGTTGGGGGTGTTATGATTATGAACAAGTGTTATGATCTAGGGTTTCTTCTGTTGGTCAGATTTAGGTTCCGCAAGTCATGTGCCCAAAAATGAAGTCAGCTGACTATCTGAATATACATCCAGTACTGAATGAGAAGGTTTTTCCTTTGGACTTTGGAAGGTAACTTAGGGAGATCAAGAGGTGGTGGAGCAGTTGAGGGGTTAAGGGCCTTGCTCAAGGGCCCAACAGTGGCAACTTGGTGGTTGTGGGGTTTGAACCTGGGATCTTCCGAACCGTAGTCCAATGCCTTAACCACTGCGCTACCCCTGGCTAACTTGATAGAAACCCACCAAGTATGAGAAGAACATGCAAACTACACGGACACAAACCCAAGTCAAGATTTGAACCCTGGACCCTGGAGGTGCGAGGCCACAGTGCCTGGTGCGAGTCCATACTTTAATCGTATTGAGAATCTTTGGGATGTGCTGGAGAAGGCTATATGGAGAGGTCCGACTCTTCCATTATCATTAGCAGATCTTGCAGAGAAATGTATGTGACTCTGGACAGAAATAAACGTTTTGACATTACATAAGCTTATCGAAACGGTGCCTTGGCAAATGTGTGCCATAATCAAAGGAAAATAAAATATTAGATTGTGTGACTTTTTTTGGCTGGGCAGTGAACATTCGCAGGCTCATTTATCCATTGTGACAAAAACTGTGCTTGGTGGAATTATGGCTTTTGCAAAATCACACAAAATTTTGACATTTATAGTTTTTATTACATTTATGAAATATTCTCTATCAGTTTAAAAAAATGTTTTGCTTCATTTAAAAACCTTAAAGTTTCTCCAAACTGCAAAAAAAAAAAAAGGAAAGTTATCTGAATCTGCTATGAACCCGTTCATATGTTTTATTTTTTTATATTTTTTACCGATATGAACTGTAGGCTTAGCAGTAACTTCAATAAAAACAGAAAGTTGTTAACTCCTAACTCTACATCAACTAATTTGTTTTGGTCTAAAAATTCGAATTCTCAACAAAACATAATGTAAAAAAAAAAAAAAAAAAAGTTGCATACGGCCACCATCAAATATTCTCAACACTGTGGAAATTTACCAAAGTATTAAAACACCAGTTTTCTTAAAGATATTCTAGTCATTCTAGGAGATAAGCAGACCTAAACCACCCCAGCATAATACACCAGCAAACAACACCTGCATAATGGAGGCTAGTGATGGGGGTTTCTAACTGATCCAGAACCGATCATCAGTTTGAGTAAACTAATCGATGGTTGATTAATAGTTGGTTTAAACGTACAGTACAATGGTTCTTGCACTCATTGTGTTTTTTGAAAATTGATTCCACCTCCATAGTATTTACCATTCTATACATAATCCTAATGATAAATTTTGCATATTACACTCTTCATGTTAAGATTTCCCTTTATGGGTGGTTTATTGGTGGTCCCATCCAGAAGTGACATTTTTCCAGGTCACCTTGAGATACATCTCCTGCCATTTTACACAACAGTCTTTTAAATAAGTGCATTTATTGTCTTTATAATGCATGTTCCTCGGATTTTGTGTGTTTTTGCAACGTAAAGTGGTGTGTTATACCAATTTTTACCGATTGCCCTATTTCATTAGAAAACCCATGATCCTCAACTATAATTAATGATCGTCCCATCAGAAATGAAGGCTCATGTTTTTGTTGTTTTTTTCAAAGACTTCTCACTCATCTGTATACACAATGAATACAGTAGTGCATCCTCCAGGTTCCCGGTTCGATTCCCACCTCGGGGTCTGCGTGCATGGAGTTTCCATGTTCTCCCCTTGCTTTTTGGGCTTTCTCTGGGTACTCCGCACCATCCACAGACATGCAGATTAGGCTTGTTGTTGTTCCCAAATTGCCTGTAGTGTGTGAATAAGGGTGAGCGTGTGTATGTGTGTGTGTGTGATGGATTGGCACTTTGTCCAGACTGTACCCCGCCTCATGTCCCAAGTCTTCTGGGATAGACTCCAAGCCCCCCGTGACTCTGTATCCCAGACAGTAGTGCATTATGTTGTTTGAATATTGTGATGTTATATCTGCAGTGTCAGATTCCTGGTTGAATCTTTACAAGTTGATGTTTTGTTTAAGTTAAGCATGACATATATCCATCCATCAATTTTTTTATACTGCTTATCCGGTGTAAGCTGTACACAGGGGGGCCTGGAGCGTATTTCAGGCAACTCGGGAGAGACGGCAGGAGACACCTTGGATGAGATGCCAATCCATTGCAGGGCTTCGTTATACAGCATTTAATAAAGTCATGCATTAGGTTATTGCAGAGTGATGCAATATATCTTGAGATACAATTAAAAAAAATAAAAAGCACTCGGACATAAATATGCATTCTCACTCAGAGCACAAGGTTTACAGTTGCAGTTAAAAAAAATAACAACCAACAAACGCAATCTATTGCTGTTTCTCTGAGTTGAAGCAATGAACTCTAGTGTAAATCTTGTTTGCTGACATTGTGTGTTCGAGGATAAAGCTACGCGTCAGGCAATAAACGACCTTGGTGTAACTGAGGCAGCATTTGGGACCTTCTATACAAAGCTTTTTGATGGAATAACACTGTACACGCATAAAAGAGAGCAATCAGTCACCGCATCGCTTTTCTGACAGTCCTCAGTTAGGGGCCTGGGGTAATCTCATTTCTTTTATCATCAAATATCAAATTTCTTTGCCTTATTGGCAAAGTGCTACACTGACGGAATTACCGGCAGAGAAATCGTCCCAAAAATACAGCAGCCTGTTTTTATCCGACTCTCTCCTGATGCTGAATGTCACCCTCTGATTCAGCTGCGGCTTTGAATATGAGTCTCCTGTATTTTTACCCGTTCTATGATAGAAACATTGTCAAACTGCCAAAAAAAAAAAAAAAACAACAAGAAAGAAAGAAAACACGCTAGAAAAGCGCATCAAACTGCAGGCTGTTGATTCTCACAATTCTGGCTACTCCATCCTACTCCATCTGAACTTCAAGGACCATTAACTACACATAATTACACTACGTAAAATCTTTTACAGCTTCGGCTCAATGAAATATATTAGATTAATGTTATTTAATTTGAGGGATCACTTGTTCATCATACTAATAATGATCTGCTCATAATCTATTGCCGCTGACAATACAGTCTGTTTATGTGGACGTATTGTAAAGCTTCTTCTATTATGCTACTGTTAATCTTCTCTCTCTCTCTCTCTCTCTCTCTCTCTCTCTCTGTCCCTAAGCTACCAAATACACATTCGAACCCGCATGGCTTTCTAAAAGAAAAAAAAAAACTAAGGTTTGAAACGGCTTAGGCGAGTGCGGAATTTATTTGCGTTGGAAATGCGGCACATTTTGGACTCTGTCGCCAGAGTTCTCCTTGAGAAGGTTTAAATACGTGTCGGTTCTAGCAGTTTGCAGTAGTCTCTGCAGTAGCTTTAACAACACCTCATTATCACTCTCCAAACCTGTCACTGTAGTGTGGAGATGGGCATGCACAAATCCCCCTCTCGCGCATCCTTCTTCCTTCTCCCACACACACACACATTAAAGTGAACTGCCTCCGCTGAAACCTAAAAATCCTATTTCTCAATACGTTCATGGTGGAAGACTAGCCATCAGGCATACGCGAGAGCTGGATTTCTTCACAGGTAAGGAACTGTTTGTAAAAGTGCTGCTTTTTCTTCTGCAAGAAACTGTTAAAGATGTCAGTCAGTATGTGGTTTACTTTAAAATATAAACTTCTTTTCGAGTTTCATGCAGAAAGTCACAGAAATCCATTCCCTTGCTATGTATCGCTGAATTGGCGGCACGGTGGTGTAGCGGTTAGCACTGTGCCCTCGAACCTCCATGGTCGAGGGTATGCTGTATGTGTGCGGAGTTTGCATGTTCTCGCCGTGCTTGGTGGGTTTCCTCAGTACTCCGGTCAGTCCAGAGACAGGCAGACTTGCTATAGTGTCCTGATGAATTGGCACCTCATCCAGGGTGTACCCCACCCATAGTGCCCCAAGTCCCCTGAACCCCTCCTGCAACCCTGTACAGGATAAGCAGTGTACAGAGAGAATAAGTGAGAGATAATATTAATGAATACACACAGTTTCCAATGCCCTCCTTATGACTTTCCTTCTAGTTTTCCATTATCTACCTACTTTACAAAACGGCCCCAAGGTCTAAATGCATGTGTGAATGCGTGTGCACAACATGTTCCCACCTGCGCATCCAGGGTTCTCAAAGACACCGTGACTCTCTCCAGGATAAATCAGGAACTAAAAAAAGAAAGAAAGTCAAAAGTATGCTTTTCTTTTTCTTTTCTTTTTACATAAAGTGTTTATCCATCTGATATCTCCTGTTCCTGAAATTCTACTAAGATCTTTCTTAACTAGGCAGAAGCTATTGCAGTTACATGACATTGTGGAATAGAATTGGTTCCGAATCAAATTTCTGAGCGCATGAAACCTGATATGCCGTAAAATATAGGTTTCAACCAAAGACCGGCTAAAGTGTCTCTTTAAAATGTGAGTTCATGTAACATAATGTGAATTGAGCCAGAGTAATGACACTTCATGGATGACAGCTCCATCTTCACTGTTAAAAGAACCCGGTGGAGATCAAAGGATGTAAACAGCATGCTATATGCGGCACAATTAATACTACACTCTACATAATACAAGTACCTGTTTAAAAGCTGATACTTATAGAAAGGGGCAGCCAGAACTACATAAAGGCTGTTACAGGAATCAACATGTTGTGCAATCAGGTCTGAGTATTCATCTGCATTGTGGTAAACATGCATGAAATGCAATACCTTTTGCATTCTCCAGGCCCAATTTGGGCCTTTTTTTTTTTTTTTTTTTTGACACATCACTTTCCTCCACTCGGTCCAATCCAGCATGTATATCAAAGTTGGCAGATACGTTTCATAACCTTGTTAAAGCTCTCCAGCCGTTTGTTTTATTGGGCAGCTAAGGGGTCGCTTTCCTTGGATTTGTGTAGCTGACTTGACCACCATCCTATCATCTCCACGGACATCTTTTCATTCACCCGTTTGAATTCCATAATCCTTCATACATAGTCAAGCCAGGTTTAGGTGTCCATTGAAGCATTTGCATTACCACTGCTGGACCTCTGTGACCTGCCACCATTTTAACCATGTGGTCTCAGTGAGCAAATGTCTGGTTGGAGGACGGTGGCTTAGTGGTTAGCATTGTGGCCTTGCACCTCCAGGGTCTGGATTTGATTCCTGCCTCAGGGTCTGTGTGCATGGAGTTTGCATGTTCTCCCCATGCTTAGTGGGTTTCCCTCAGGTTTCATCCCAGACATGCAGATTAGGTTACATGCAATTTCTAAATCACCTGTAGCATGGTACTGCCTACTTGTAAAAATGGGAATAAACGCAGTGGTCACTGTTGGCCTCCAGTGGTCACCATTGGCCTCCATAGTCCCAAGTTAGACTACAAGTTCCTAGGTGGATGATGAATGGAATGTCTGGTTGAGCTGTTACACATTGTCTTAATGCTGGAACATCCATGATATCACATCTGGGGGCATGGGATGTTCACTGTTATCAAATAAATACAGAGGATAAACAATAGTGTTGAGAAGTCCTGAACTATGATGAACTTTTTTTGCGTGGTAAGGTTCAAACTGGGTATCGTACAATGCTGGCGGAACGAGTTGGATCCAGTGCACATACAGTAGATCCCTAGGATGTTCTGAGTTCTGAGAGCTTGTTTGATCAGGTTGTGGATCATCTTGTTGAAGGCCTTTTATAGATCAAACAAGGCCATATATAGTTTGACTTGCTTTTTTTGCTTGTGCTTCTCCTTTAGTAGGCGAGCTTCGATGATGACATCCAGTTATCTGTATTCTTATATAAATCTAAGATGGTTTGGAGTAATGTTGATGATTGCATGATCTGCAGGTGGGAGTTTAAGCAGTTACTGGTATCTCCGTTACCTGTCCAGATGCACCCTCTTCGATGATCCGAGGGAATAACGGACCCCGTTGCTCTGCCGTTTAAAAGACCTGTGGTATGATAATTGGTGTGAACGGCCCAGAGACAGGTTCTACAGTTGCCATTTCCTTACTCACTTATTAGAGTGCATATGTATAAGAGTGTGTAGTTCTGTATTCTCCTTTAAACAGAACTGCTGAGGTGTGTCTGTACCCTCTGTCTTGGGGCTAATCCAAGGGGCAGTAATGTTAATTACCTCTGCTCAGTGTGATATCAGCAAAATGCCACGATTGTGTTTAACATACCCACCATGCCTTTCTCATGTTTCTCATTAGTTTCTTATGCTGCTGCTTTCGCTTTAAAGCTAGGAGTTGGTGGAACAAGCCCTAGAGAGAAGCAGAGCTCACCCACCTAAGGAGAATAAACATTATACATATTAATGTGACTCAGAGGCCAGTGTTCTAACACAATAATGTAGGGTTTTTGATACATCTGAGACGTTACGTCTATGCCGAGCACAGACATACAGATAACGATTAACTATAATTCGAGCACACCGCTTGCATATACAGTACAAAGAGCTGAACAACTGGAATATTTATATGTTTCACACATGGATTATGGATTGACTTATTTCCTTGCATTATTTAATCGCCTGCTTACTCACTTACATCTGCCTGTCCCATTGACAACGCAAATGAAAAGAAAGCTCACAATAGAGTGAGTCAGTGCCCGACTCTGACAAAGAGGAAATCTGCCTGCTATCAGAAAAATTCAATTTAATGTGATAGACATCTGGACACATTGATCCATCATCTCATTCAATTCAATTTCATCTGTTAAAATAACGCAAGGGGGGAAAAAAGAACAACTCAGGAAATTTGAGGCGTTCAGCAAAGCTAAAGTACGCTTTGAAACTCACTTGACTTGACAATTTGCTTCAGTGCTGACAAAACTGTGTGTCAAACTTGTTATGTGAGGAATACATCTTAAATATAATATATTCCCGTGGGGGAGGAAAAAACAATATAGAAATTTAAATTTAAATAGCATTTTTTTTTTAAAATGAAGACATACACCGAGTGAAGAATGAGATGACTTTTTTTTTTTCATAGTTTTTGTTTTTTAACTAAACCCAAAGAGCAGAACGGAATACGTTAAATACCATTGTTTTTTTTAACAATTTGGACTTTGAATGTTCCCAAATCTCTTTATACAAATTTTATTATTTTGTAATGAATTCTAATTACAGCAGCACAGTGGCTGAGAGGTTAGCACTGTTGCCCTGCACCAAGGTCTGGGTTCGATTCCTGCTTTAGTGTGTGAGTGCATGCATGTTCTTCCCATGCTTGGTGGGTTTCCTCTGGATACCCCGGTTTCCCCACAGAGTCCAAAGACATGCTGATAACTGGCATTCCATTCCAAATTGCCCATAGTGTGTGAATAAGTGTGTAAATCACTGTTTACTGTTGTAAATATGTGAAATACATTGGTCACCATTGGCCTCCACTGGCTCTAGTTGGATTACAGAGGTTCTTCGATACAGCTATACAAAAACACATGTTTTTTTTTTTTTTCCACTGGTTTGTTTTTTCCTTCTCATCATGCATCAAGACATAAGGCATGCCCCACTTATCATTCTCACCCCCCTGTCCCTTTCGGATTGGTTCATCTTGCATCTTATCCATAGCCGACCCCTAATTAAGTTCATTTGTCTTGGAAGGATGGAGGTGCAGCTTGATCAGCAGGCTAACGAGGGACTCTAAGCCTTTCTCAAGGGTCTCATAAAGCCACCACGGAGCCTCAGAGGCTGGTCAGGATTAATGTGTCTGTGCGGCGCTAAAATGGGCCACTCCTGGAAGAAAGAGGTTATACATTTCATATGTGGCATATAGAAGGTTGTGCAACTGTAGTGCAATTGAGAATACTGCTCTTTCGCTAGAATATGGGTGAATTTGGACAGGGGGACAGATGAAATATTAAATTAAAAGCATATAAAAAAAAGCCATATCTGAAGACTGAATTGAATTATACCTTGCTTGAGGATTTGGCACATGCAGCTTTGCATAGGGATTAGTCAGTTTTGTTTAATTGTGAAATTCTAATTAAAAATGGGCTTGTTATGCAAAACTCCATTCTTTGTTTGTGTCTGTGCAAACAAAAGATGCAAGACATGTTTTTTTTTCCCATTTTGTACTGGCCATGAGTTTAAACAAGTCTGTTAGATTTTCCTCTTTGTCGTTTGTGACATCATATAAGGAGAGCCCCCACTGGCTCAGGCCTCATGGAGGGGTGTGGCTTGGAAGGATTTACAAAGTCAGAGGGAAGGAACATCTGGAAGAAGAGTAAAACAAAGCGAGTTTGAGGGATTTTTTTATGCAGTATTTCAGATACAGCATTAACACACACACCTTGGGGGGAGCTCTGAGACCTAGAGTAATATACAAACATATTAAATCAAATAAAATTATGTGGATTTAATAAAAGAAATGGAAATAAATGTATTACTGTCACAGGCTAATTGCAAATTGTTTAAAGATATGATTTTAAAAATTGCTTGTTTATGTAACAACCTCACCAGCAGCCTCACTTCCCCTCTCATCAGTTCCAACCACTCGGCATCCAGCATCCCCAGTATACTAATCACCAGCCTGATCATCTGTCATCGTCTGCACCGGTTTCTCACTGGGTCATGCCTTAAGTTAGATGGTTTTTATAATGCTTGAATGATTCATATGTTACTGTGTGGCTTAACAAATGCTCAGGTACAAGGACTGATATGAAAATCAGAGTAAAAAAAACGTCCTTTGGGACGCCTGCAGAACTATTCCGCAAGACTAAATTACAAAATACAAGAAAGTCTGGCTCTTTGGAAGCAAATTATGAAGAAATGAGGGGTTGCTCAAGACTTTCACACTGTACTGCATGTTAACTTGTTAAAGAAATACTAAAATATGGAAGCTTTAATATCTGCCAGAGGCTGCCTCCAGGTTTGGACAGACAAAGCTCTTTCTAACCCCATTTTAATATTTTTTATATATATTTTTTTAACTTTAAGCCAATCTTAACACTAACAATATGTCTTACTTGTTTTCATATAATTCATCTCCTAATACAGACGCTATCACAAAAGACATCAATAAAAATAAGGGTGACGCCCATAACACTCTTTCCTCTGAAGCACATCAAACTGCTGCTCGTGTAATTTCAGGCTGCGGCGCAACACACTTGGTGAAAAGTGCTATTCGAACGCTTCCACATGTCTGACCCTAACAGACCTCCATGAGCGGTTAGTGTTGCTGTAAATGATAGAGAGAGTGTTTGTCACTTCTTATTCTCTAAAAGCACAGCTAATTTCGGGAACGCTTATCTGTTGCACCATTTGGAAGCCCCGGACCACTGACCCTCTCTCACTCACCGTCTATACCGTTTAATCCTGTAATAAGTGTCGCAGGGGCCTGGAACCTATTCCAGGAGACTTAGGGCACGAGGCGGGGTACATCCTGGACAGGGTGCCAATCCATCACAGGGCACATACACACACATACTCCAGGCAATTTGAGAACACCAATCAACCTAACCTGCATGTCTTTGGGCTGTGGGAGGAAACCAGGGTACTTGGAGGAAACCCACCAAGCACGGGGAGAATATGAAAAATTCCATGCAGACAGAGACGGGAATCGAACCAATATCCCGGAGGTGCAAGGTGACAGTGCTATCCACAACTCCACCATGCCACCTGGACCACTGATCATTTTATTTATTATTATCTATAAAAAAAAAAAAAAAAAAAAAAAAAGCCTTAAAGTTTGTCAGCATGAACTTTTTTACTATTATTATTATTAATATGTGCAAGTTATACTGTGTAAAGTTATAATGCATTGTATATGTGCTTATTCAGTATACTGATTCAGCAGTGTTTTTAATTATAATCTGTAAGTCTGTCAGTCCATCAATAGACGTAATTACTTTTTCTGCATTGTTCCTGAACGCTCAGCTACAGCATATCGGATTAATTTAGGAATGACTGACGGGCCAGGTTTAACTCTGACTCAAGAGATTCTGCTTTTGATCTAATTCTCATAGGTAATCATATTATATACCTACAGTATGTACTTTATACCTACGGATGTCAGATCATTTCCACTTAAACCATTTTTATCTGGCAGGTATGAAAACAGAAAAAAAAAACATTCATCTTCACTCATCTTTTTACCTGCATCAGGGTCAAAGTGGATCCATCACATCTAGGGGCACTTTACATCCACCAATCCACCTACTGACATTTTTTAAAAAAGGTTATGACACCTATCGTGGACAAGAGCTGAACATAGAGTATACACCTCTTCATAGACGGTAACCTGAGCGCAGGAATGAACCGGGGGCCCTGGAGCTACCCACTGTGTCACTCTTAATGCACAAATACATATTTATTAGAGGAAAATAAACACTTTATGCCTAACATACAAGGTACAGTATGCATTGTTTAAAGATGCAATTAAATAACGAATGAACGAATTACGTATTATGTAAAGAGCTGGCACTGTCATCTTGATATACTGATTTAATCATTTCTATAAGAGCTTTATATTCATCATACATGCCCGATATGCATGCGTAATATAACCAAATATTTCCTGGGGGACCCAGCGCTGCAGGTTTATATCATTTTCTGCACCTGTTTAATATCAGGAGTCGTCGAATCCAGTGTGTTAGAGCAGCGTCCCGACGGAGCGGGTCTCGAAAGCTGCGGATGTAATGAGATCTACAATGCGGTATAGAAATACATTTCTATAAATAACACGGCTACATTTTATAGTAACAACAAAGAGCTTCTGCTAATATTTCTGTCCAGGTTTTATGTTCATATTACACCACATTTTATGAGCAACAGGGGTGCAAAGTAGATCAGAGCAATTGAAATGGAGTACCTCCGAACCGGTATCGATTGATGCGGCTCTGTAGAGATAATCCATCCACGTTGGCAGTCGGCTGGAGCCGAAATGCCAGGGTGTGCCTCCCTACTTTACTGCTAATGCTACCGCTATCCACTCCTGCAGCAGTTTTCTAAATTCAAGCATGGATCCCTTACGCCTTCAGGGCCAGAGCTTCTACCTCCTCGAGACGTTCCTGCTGTTCAGCAGGGAATAGAAAGATGAGGAAAGATGAATATTAGAACACCGAGCTGCAGATATCAGGCCAGACCTTGATTAGAGTCAGGGCTCATAGTGCCTTTACTGAATAAGAAGCGGGCTGTTATTAAGGTGGATGATTAGTCAGAGATTTCCAAAACCCCAGTGGCGCAAAGCTGGCCTATATAAGCTTTTTACGGTCCCACTGTACTTTTAGTGGCAGTGTCAAGAGGAGACATGGCACACAGTACTAAAACATTCCCTCAGAGACGACATAGACTTCGCTGCTCCCTTTTTTTATGACTTTATGAGTTTTATGCTTTATGTAGACTCGAAAAGCTCTGAGACAGATTAAACTCTTCTTTCATACCCATGCTCGTGCACCATGCACTGTATAATTTTTTCCTGTACGGCGTAAAGATCCAAGAACAAGAAAGCACGTAACTGAAAGTATAGACTTAAAGACATAACGTACACCATATGGACAAACGTATTTGGCTAAACCAGCAATGACATTATATCCAAATACACATACTTTAATATGGAGTCGGTCCCCATTTTAAGGCTATAACGGCTTCCACTCTTACTGGAAGGCTCTCCACAGGATTTTGGAGTGTTTCAGTGGGAATTCGTGTAACCCATTCATTCTGTAGAGCATTTATGAGGTCAGGCACTGATGTTGGACGAGAATGCCTGGCTCGCAATCTCTCAAGCACACTGGGGTTGAGGTCAGGGCTCTGTGTTGGGGCCAGTCAAGTTCTTCCACACCATTCATGTTGGAACAGGAAGGGGCCATCATCGAACTGTTCCCACGAACTGGAGAGCATGAAATTGTTTTTTTGCTTGATTGATTGAAATGTCTAAATTTAATAATCAACAGGTTTAACCGAATACTTTTGTTTATATAGTGATCTCCTCATTATTTATATATATATATATATATATTTTTTTTTTGCCCTCGACCCTTTTAATAGGAACAGGTTCCTAATAATCAGCCAATCATGATGCAGCCGAAAAAATCCATGAAATCATCCAGATACATTTCTGTTAGAGTTGCAGAATGTATGTTTGAAAAAAAAATATAAAACAACCAGTGAGCAAATAAAATGCTTTCTTGGTGAGAGAGGTCAGAGGTGAATTGCCAGCCTGGCTCAAGCTGACAAGAAGGACTCTAGTAATTCATAAAAATATTTTGCAAAGAAAAAAAAAAATAAAACATTGTTAAAAAAAAAAAAAATGATTTGCTTCAACCACAAGAGATCATGTCAGGTTACTCTGCTGTCAGGCAAGAACAGAAATCTGAGTCTACACTGAAACTGAGCACATACAGATGGAAAAAAAATATCACATAATGTTTTCACAAGCTTCTTCAAAAACGATGAAATTGTGTCGAAAGGCGATCAATTACAGTTATAATAATGTAACTACTTACAAAGCAAAGCCTTGGCTGCCAGGTTATACCACATACAACCATATACTGTACAACCACAAGCGTACAGTCGAACTCCAATTAGCAGTGTACAGATGGCAATGTGTTTAACGTCATTTAGGCTGAATCTTGACAGTATGGATGTGTATTTTATATTTATAGAGCGATACGCATCGTGGCCTAAAGGTCAAATCCCACTAGACACCTTTCAGAAGCGCCGTGTTTAATAATATGTTTTTATTTACTCCCCCACATAAGTGACGCTAAATCAAACCAACTTACTTTCTTTGTTGTTAACTTTATCTTATAATATTAACTGTATATGCAGAATTACTATCTAATCTGTTTATGCATAGAATGAGGAGTACAATATGTACTGTACAGTAGAGACTGTAAAACTTTTGCTTTCCTCATCAAAGGTTTTATTAACATAAAGTATTTGTAGATTAGGTTAACTGTTTAAATTATTATATATTTTTTTCGGTAAATTAATAAATCCATCCTTGTTTGGACGCGTGCTGTATGTTTAACATTAAATTGTGTTCATTCTTTTTTTATATATATTATTTCGCTCTTGTAACTCGGGCTTTTATTCAAAGCTCTGTTGTGTCTAAATGTGTCTTAAGCTTTATCTGAGTTTAAATTGCGTTTTATTCCGCGTATCATATTGTCCTTAATTAGTTGATATATTAAAAATGCATTATCTAATCCTTACAAATGCCAGTCTAATTGTATAATATGGTGCGGTTTATTATGATCTGCATGAATAAGCTTTGACTAAATTAATCTGTAGTTAAAATAATAATAATAATAATAATAATAATAATAAATTCTACTACAGGAGTACCTTTCCAAGGCCTAGTCCACACATGTAGGGTTTTTTTTTGTTTAAGTCTGTCCCCCCCACTGTCATTCTCAAAATAAAAATAAATCTACGTAGATTATAGTAGGTCTAGGTCAATATAAGTTTTCCTGCTCGGCACATCGAATGTGAAGTTTGTCACTCAGATTGCGACTACAAAGTAAAAAATCAGACTCAAATCAAATCATTCCACACCCTAGTTCTGTGCAAAAGTACAGCCCAAAGTTCAGCTAAGACTCGTATGAAGCTTCTGTAAGCCCACTGAGCTAAATCAACTTGGTATTTTTCAAAGTAATGATGTATTAAATACAAATTTAACTTAGTTCTTACACCAAAACTACTATCCGTACAATCAACCGGAACTGCAAGCTCGATGTAGCTCAGTAGGACGGCAGAAGCTTTATAAGAGTCTCAGCTGAACTTTGGAATGCATTTGTGGATGGAACAAGGGTTGTGGAATTTGGACCTAAATACTTACACTGTATTGGATGTCAAACCTCACTGTCAGTGTGAAAAGCAGGAAAACGACCAAAGACCTACTGTACGTAATATGTACACTACCAGTCATAAGTTTGGACACACCTTTATAATTACTAATTTAGTGGATTTTCCTGATTTTTATTTCTTTCAACATAGTAAAACAATGCCAAAGACATCCAAAATATGCAATAATCTTCTTTAAAAATTATATGTTAAGATTTGACAGTTACTTTAAAAAACCAAACTTTACTTTAATCATAACCACACAGCAATGTTGGCCAATAAGAAGCCTAAAAAAAGTTCTCGCCAGGTACATCACACTCTGACGTCAAACACAGGAGATACATTGCCTATGGTGCACTCCTACCAGCCCAAAATGCTGTTCTTCCTTCCCGAACCATGGAAAACAGAGTTTTTAACGAACTAAATTTACCCTGGAGGGATTTTTTTTTTTTTAAGTTGTTAGTGACTCACAAGAAACCTGTTTTAAAAAATACCCTTGGTGACATGGCCTAAGTGTCACTGCATGGCCCTGCTTTAGATATATTACACAAGTGCTGATTTCCTGGAGGAGCCCAGAGTCAGTGCCAAGAGGTCTTGTGGAGCCAAGCCCGAGAGTGTCAGAGCTGCCCCAGGGGCACTATTGGAAAGTAAAACCTAGGTAGTATTAATGTTAATGGTTTAAATGTTATAGTGGCTCAAACGGTTAAGGCCGGTCAGGTTCGAGCCTCAGCATTGCCAAGCTGCCACTGTTGAGCCCTTGAGCAAGGCCCTTAACCCTATCTGCTCCAGGAGCACTGTATCCTGGCTGACCCTGCGCTCTGACCCCAGCTTCTTACTGTAACTAGGATACATGGTGCAATTAATTGCATCTTAAATCGTAAATGTTATGGCTGATCGGTGTATGCATGATTACTGTGTGGTGTGCGGTTTTTTTGCTGCAAGGTTGGAGCCGGTTTAATGATGCACAAGTCTGGAAACCTGTAAAAGAACCTCCTAATTCTAGTTGTAAACCATTCCTCTTACTTACATTATACTGTATCTGCGTGCACTTCCTCTGGCACCCAGTCCAGGATAATCTCCATCCCATAAACGTTAGTAGTTTTGCACTTAGTTCTCTGAATAAACAGAACAATTACATAATTCACCGTATAGACTCACTCTGTGTGTGAAATTCATACACCGGGTTCAGAGGCAGGATAATAGTCGTTCGCATTCTGCTTTCTGACCTAACTGATGGATAAGTGCTTCCGTCCTGAAAATTGCATTTTCAGTATAGATGGATCAGTGGTAACTTATGCCTTGCTTATCACCACCAAACCATGAATACCAGATGCAGCAATATTGCTCAGCCTAGGTGACATAAATCTATTGTAATCTACATTGCCGCACACAGGGAGTCTGATTTATTCAAAGCGACAGTGTGCCGTGTGTTCAGCCTTCTCACCTATTTTTCAGGCTGTTTGTTTGGTTAAATAAGCTTTGGCCGTGTGCTCTAAGAGGCAATCACGCCAAGATTTCAGGAGTGCTCGATGGAAAAGACAACATTTTTCTTTCTTTCATTTCGGTCTGCGTGGGAATTTATACTCGCGCAATTGTGGACCTTTAACAAATTGCCTTACCGCTGACCACCTGCACTGAACTGAGCAATAAAGAAATCACATCTTTCGCCGAGTTTGGCTGGGCTTATTCTTACTTCAGCAGCTTAGCTTTCGAAGCCTCTCTCTCGCTAGGCTGATTTAGCCATGTTTTGACAGGAAGTATGGCAAGGGGCTTGTACCGTGAGCTTTTTGGTTAGTCACCTTCACGGTCAATTAGCTCATGAATCAGGTGCAGAGTATCTGACAAGTGGCAATTGGGGAGCGAAGACAGGTGGTCGCGAAAGAACTTAAGGAGATAATACACACCCAGTAGAAATTTATGCAGCTTCTTTTCAGATTAGGGAAGAGACAGAGTTTTTTAATACCTATTTAAATACCATATTCCGTCAGCCATGTCAGGCACAACTTCAACACAAACATTTAGATCGCTTAAGCTTTAACGCCCACTCTTTATCTCCGATGATGTTTACAGTTTAGGATGAAATGAGCTCAAAGTTTGGATTTTCCGACAAATAAACCTGAAACAAAGCGCAAGCGGAACGGCATTGCGAGGACCCGAAATGTTGTAACGGCACATCTAGAACTCATAAAATGGCTTCAAATATTTTAATGTCCTAGACGGTTTAGTTTGCACAGCTATTTTGTCAGTTGCCTTTGTTTTTTCTTTTCTTTTTTCTTTTTTTAAACCTAACACTGCATCTGCTTTCACATTTCTTTTTAGTAAGGACACATGCTTTTTAAAGCCTTTTGCTCACCTCTCTCGCAGTGTCTCCGAGAAGAAAGTGGCAAGATGAGCACAACAGGTCTGCAGACGGGAAGCTGTGAAGCAGGAGAGAAGGAATTTATAACCATTGTCTCTTTCAGAGCGTTACTGTGGCCACCATTAAGGTAGAAATGACATGGTGGTAAGCGGCCAAACGAACATTTTATTATGAGAGCGCCTTAATAAAACTACAGCACACTGCCTCATTATTGTGCTTAGGACAAAAAAAAAACCTCCTTAACGCTGCATGATGAGCAGTTTAGACTTTTGGCAAATGAGAGATGTATGTGTGTGTGTTTGGGATATGGAGAGCAGTGTCACTTAAGGATTCATTCTGTCAAGCATGGTAGTTAGTGACTGATGTAATATAGGTGAAACTCTGCACCTCTTTCTGTGATAGCGAACACATCATTCATTACCCATAACAAGAAAATTGGACTATTAGGATGAATGTGTATAAAGACGTGGAATGAATGGCATGAAGCAGGCAAACGACGCCAATCCCGAGCTACAGTACATATCACAATTAAATGAACAATGAATTTAACAGAGGTTAAGCAAGCATTGCAGAGGTGGCTCTGACCACAGAAGGTAGATCATAAGGGAATTCGATTGGGGTCAATATGATTATCATTGCATCCTTCACCTCTGACATGATATCTCAACATCTGTGTGGTCGATACCCGATTTCAAATCTACAGTATATATGTTAGGTACGAACATATGGTTTATTGGTATTTTTCCATACCTCAACCCAAAAAGGAGTGAACTTGCCTGGAGAACTTCGAAAACGAGGCAGGATACACCCTGTGCCGATCCATCGCGGGGCACACGCTACGGGCAATTCAGGAGCACTGAGAGATCATGCAAACTCCATGCAGACAGACCCTAAAGCGGGACTCAAACCCGGACCCTGGAGGTGCAAAGTGTCGTGGCTAACCAATAAGCAACCGTGCCGCCAAATACCATACTTAAAGGACTTTAATTAGATAATAACTGCAGTAATTAATATGCTATCTCAGCTTCTAATTTCTGAAAACACCCATGTCGGAAGGTGGATCCCTTGGCCATGGAAAAGATTTTGTTGTGCTTCAAAAGAGTCAACTTACTTACTGTACTCAGCAACATTATGTGGCAATAAAATGAAGTTAGCTGATGACCTTAATGTACTGAGTGACCACGTTGTTATATCTATGAAGTTTTTGTTGTTGTTGTCGTCCCAGATGATATATAGAGAATCACAGCATCCTGGTAGCAGCGAGAAAGTCCAGGCAGTTTAACCGTGATGTCCAGAAGAAGTTGAGTGAGATGTCATGAATGGAGCATGAGTGGGAATGAGAAGGGAATTGAGAAAAGATGTGTTTGACAGATTTGAAGGGATGGTTGCACAAGTGGTATTGTAGAGGGGTTTACGGCGTAGGTGATGGTTGTGGAAAAGCGGGGAAATAGCCTGGGACCTAAGAGAGAATGACCTGTTGTTGAAAGGAAACATACTGTAAGTTGTTGTGTAGTGTACAGTATGTGGCAAGTGTGTGGCATCAGTACCTGAGTGGTGGTTGGTGGGATGTGAGTGAGTGACAAGGGATAGGTCTTATGAACTGATTGCAGGTAGTGGTAACATCTTCCCAGGATGAGACAGCCAGGGAGAGGAGGGTGTTGAGGCAGCGGGTGGTTTTATTGAGAATGTGACTATTTGATGGTGAAATGAATGTCTAGTGTCAAAAACAGATGGAGGTTTTTCTCTCCTGATGGCACAGCCATATCCGAGGACTCAAACTGTGAAGGAGTGGTCCCGGAAGAATAAGGAATCATTTTCCCAGATGAATTGGCCACCACATTGTGCACTGTAATCAAAGTTAAACGTAATTAATAAAAAAAAAAATGGCATATGTTATTAGACTAAAGTTGCATGGATTTAAAAAGTTATAACCACTAACCTTGGCCAGTCTGTTAACATTCTCCATTTTAGTATTTGTGCCATTTTTTTTTAAATGAATTTGCAATCCTGGCATCACGCTAGGTAGAAAGATGGGTTGAAATGTTGTCTGGTTCATTCTCAGCTTGAAGTTGCAGACACTCCTGTTGTATTTCAAAAGGTTAACAAAACATGGCAGTCTGTCAAGAAACTCCAATCTGAAAAAGATATCTTTTTTTTTTTTTTTTCAAATAGTTCTTTATCCGTTATAGCTATTTCCACAAACGGGCCTCCATTTGTAAAGTTAAGTCCAACCTTTATTCATCACATATACATTACTTATACACAGTGAAATTCTTTATTCTTTGCAAATCCTCGCTTTTTGTTAGTAGGCTGGGGTCAGAGCGTAAGGTCAGCCATTATACGGCTCCCCTGGAGCAGACAGGGTTAAGGGCCTTGCTCAAGGGCCAAACAGCGGCGACCTGGCGGAGACGCGTCCTAAACCGCTGACCTCCTGATCAGTAACTTAGAGCCTCCACCTCGCCACATTTGTGTTCCTCTAATTACATTCACAAATATGTACAGTATGTTAGGCTAAACTAAACATTATAAACACAGCTTCAGGGTTCTTCATGTCAACCTTTCTTTATATTCCATATAAACAGCTTGACGGTATTATATATCTACAGTATCTAAAGCATTGCTAAATCAAACCCAATAATAATAATAATAATAATAATAATAATAATATAAGTAAATAATTGGATACATGTACTTAATGTCTTTGGGCATAAAATTTCAACTTGAGATTTGATAGTTTAAATATAAAGAGCAACATGGTGTAAAAACACAGTGACCCCTGTGCACCTTATTAGAAAGAAAATTTAGTCGAACTTAAGGCCAGTTAGAAGGTGAGAGTTGTGATCGCTTCTGTTTCTTTCCACCTAAGACCAGGAATCACAGTCTCTTATGTAAAGGCTGATTTAAAGTACTCTTCTTTTGGAGAAAGTCCCACTTGTGAAGATATTAAGAATGTTTAAGGGGGATTAAATGTCTACCACCAACTGCTCTTTAAATCCTTTTTATCTGGGTTTTTGGAAAGACGAGTGAGGATAGACGGGGGGAGGGTGGGTGGGGGGGGGC
This sequence comes from Clarias gariepinus, assembly GCF_024256425.1. Lineage (NCBI taxonomy): Eukaryota > Metazoa > Chordata > Actinopteri > Siluriformes > Clariidae > Clarias > Clarias gariepinus. The sequence continues at coordinate 6,719,938 of NC_071114.1, read as the reverse complement.
ATTGAAGGCGGGGTGGGGGGGGGTTGAAACACAGCCCCTCAAAGAGTCTGGTGAAATAGCCTTGTCAGAATAATTAGGCTCTCAACATTTAGGAATAAAATTATAGTAGGTTTCTGTAGTGGCTGCCTTTCATATTGTAATAGAGAATGAATGAAATACTTTGGAATAATAGCCGACACATGGGAACTTTGATCATCTGTATATTTGATCATATGCGGCATATATAATTTAGAAAGCACGATCTTTAATGTGCAGATAATGATTTTGCCGAGCAAAGTTTGGTACAGTATTCCTTTTGATCCTTCTTCTCTTTCTATTAAGTCTATTCTTATCACACACTTGTCCTGTTCGTGGATTGGATACACCACTGCTACCGAGACCAATCCTTCGTTTCTGTGCAAAATAAATCGTTTGGTGGGTTTTCCTCCAGGTCCACTGGTTTTCTCCCACAGTCGAAAGACATGCAGATTAGGTTAACTGGCGTTCCCAAATTGCCTGTAGCTTGTGAATGAGGGTATATACACACAGTATATATATAATTTCATTTGTCACACTCCTATTGCAACAACTCACAGGTTAAAAAGAGCCATTTATTATATGTATATAGTTATATATTATAACTAAAAAAGATGACAAAGTGTACAAAAAGAGGGTAGGAAGACAGGAGGAGAAGAAGAAGAGTGAACAACAGAAGCCAGGAGGACCAGACGTGAGATGGTGCTTAATCCTCTCTATGAATGGGCGAGCATGCGGTAAGGGCCAGCTGTGATGGAGGAGAGGAGTGAAGAGTGGTGCGGATGAGTGGGATCATGCTGGGAAGATGATGAGAGACCTAAACCGGAGAAGGAGCTCACTCAGCCTCTGCTGTCTCCGCTACTACAGCGCTGCCTCACACCAAGCAACACCATTCACACGCCAAATGACTGAGTTCCTCATTATCGCAGGCCACCTAGCATGTCTCTCACCAACCTGGTCTCATACAAAATTCATAGATAATGACTAATGTTACTGCGCGTCCTTTCAGCGAAGTTGTAAGGAAAGCTCTGAGCACTAACACCACCCGTTCTCTCTCTCTCTCTCTCTCTCTCTCTCGTACACGTCTTCTTTTCCTTTTCTTATTGTCTGAAATGCAATTTCTAAAAAACAGGAGCTGCAATGTCTTCCCAGAGACTTTAATCAAATCATGCCACAGTACTGGCATAAAACACAAAGCTTGGTACTACAGCTATCAAATGGTTATGACTTGGCTTTTTATCTCAGTTACTGGCTAAATAACCAATATGTTTGCAAATAAATATACTAAACGCCTCTATATTCTTCGTACTGTGCAAAAGTCTTGAGCCATGCATCATTTCAACATATTTTGTTCACAAAGAGACAGATTTTCTTGTATTCTGTTAATGTACTGTAGTCTTGCGGAGTAGTTCTCCAGGCTGCCTGAAATACTTTTCTGCTTCTCTGGTTTTACAGTCCAGACCGTGTACTTGACCAGTTTCAGAGTATTATTATTATTATTTTGTTTGTGACCTATGCTCGTTCGAACATAAAAACATCTAACTTAAGACACGAACCAGGGAAAAACAGGTGCAGATGATGACAGATGATCAGGGCGGTGATTAATTCAATTCAATTTTATTTATATAGCGCTTTTAACAATGGTCATTGTCTCAAAGCAGCTTCACAAAAATGAAAGTTTGAAAAGGAAATGTATGGAAGTGTGTATGTGTGAAAAGAATGTGTCTAGATAATAATAAGATTGTCCCTGATGAGCAAGCCAGTGGTGATAGTGACAGTGGCAAGGAAAAACTCCCCGAGATGGCAATAGGAAGAAACCTTAAAAGGAACCAGACTTAACAGGGAACCCATCCTCATTTGGACGAGTCAGCAGGTGTAAAGGACAGATGGGGTCTGGATCACTGGGAGCTCGGGAGCAGCATGTGTATCTCCAAACCATCATGAAGCAGAATTCAGCTGGAGCTGGTTCTTCTCTGGATGCCTCAGGAACCTCGTAGGGTCGGCCTTTGTCTACTGAAGCTGGTACAATCTCCAGATGGCTCAAGATGGGTAGAAAAGAACAGAACAGGTGAAAAGAATTAGCGTAGTTGCCATTCAGGATAGATGTACTGGAGCATGAGGTTATGGGATGAATTAAGTGTATGCCAGATTAAAGAGATGCGTCTATTTTTAAACTGGGAAACTGTGTCTGAGCCCCGAACATTGTCTGGAAGGCTATTCCAAAGCTTTGGAGCTAAATATGAAAATGCCCTACCCCCTTTAAATTTGATTAGTATACTGCTGATGCTAAATGCTGAGTGGTTGAAATAGACGAGAGGGGAAAAGAGGTTACTGCTGAGGTTGTTACATAAACAACCAATTTGTAAATTGTATTTTGAGGTGCTTTGCAGCCTGGTACAGTAAAACATTTGTTCTCCTTTTTTAAACCTAATTTTAAAGTGAATTTAATGTGGGGCATCAAAAGTACTGTATGTGCAGAGGTTTTAGTTAAAATAAAAATTAAAGGACATGCATTCATGCATTCATCCATTCATTCATTCATTCATTTACTCATTCTTTCCTTCTTTCATCTTCTATACCCACGATCTTGTGTACAGGGTCGGGGGGCTGTAGCCTATACCAGGGACAGGGTTCCAATCCATCAAAGGGCATGCATACCCACATATACACATACAGTACCATAGGCAATCTGGGAATGCCAGTTACAGTAGCATAATCTGCAGGTTTTAGGACTGTAGGGGGAAACCGGCACACCCGGAGGAAACCCACCAAGCATGGGGAGACCATGCAAACTGAAAGTGGGAATCGAACCCTTGACTATGGAGGTGCCACAGTACCTATCACTACTGTAATTGAAAAATTGGAAATTTTATTATAATGTGTTTCACTTTTAGTAAAAATCCAATGTGGTTGTCCAGTTTAATAGAGTTCCTTTTCTTTAAAATCCCCATTACAGTAAATCCCGTGTTAATCATTAAGCACAATCAGATCAAATAAACCTGGAACGCTTGAAATATTGCAAGAAATTTAACTCATGACCCGATGGTAAGGCGAATAATAATAATTTAAAAAAAAACTAAATAAAGCAACTGACAGCAATTTAGTGCTTATACTTTAAAAAGCATCTAAAAGATGAGAGTTGTGGCAAAGACTGTTGAATCCTGCACTCTGATCTGAAGAAAGTAGTTCATGGGCAATGAAAAGTGAAAAGCACAAACGATTTGTCTAAAAAAAAAAAAAGGTATTGGCTAACCTTGTTAGACATTGTAATGAAGCTGGAACTCGCTCCAGGAAGATGTTTTACCAGATGTTAATTGTAGCCGTATGACCCAGATGTCCATACTGAAGATTTCAACACACTTACTATTGCTCAACTTTACAGTATACATTTATGTAAGAGTTATAAACACACTATCCTTATTAATGAAGAATTAATCATAGGATTAATATTCGATTACTTGTCACATGCAAGTTATAGCACAGTAAAGTTATTTTTCATTCCAGTTCTAGTGCAGGGTCAGCCAGAATACAGCGCCCCTGGGGCAGATAGGGTTAAGGATCTTGCTTAAGGGCTCAACCGAGGCAGCTTGGCAGTACTAGGGCTCAAACCCCCAACCCTTAAACGATTGAGCCACCTCTGCAAAGATGGCACATGGTGGCACCCAGGTAAAGATGTTTCCTTGTGTCGGCTTTCTTTAAATTTCCCCTCATGACTTCTCAGGGAGTTTTTCCTTGCCACTGTCATCTCCGGACTGCTTGCTAGGGATGTCACACGAAATCCATGTTTAGATTTTTGCAAACTTGCATTGTGATACTATAATACTCATTATTACCAGCTCTGTATAAATTAATGTAATAAAACCGAAGCTATACAGCCTCTTGATATGTATGAACTCAGAATATCACACAAAACACATGATTTTCATGTGAATCAAAGAAACATTAGTTTGTTTTCATTTTTTATGACATCACAATTGCTGCACCATGTCTTTCCCAGCATCATATTCCTCTTTTAAAAAAAGAAATATAATACACAAAAATCTCTACTAACACACAAAAAAACCTTTCCAAAAAGAAATCTTTTTTATATCCGAATTTATTCAGACTGTACTCTATATTCATCGCAGTGAGAATCTTCTTCTGTGCAGTTGAACTAAGCAGCCTTAAACCCTGCATCTAAACAGCATCAGAGGCTCTGCGTCAGCCTTGATGTCCTTCATCAGGCACTCATTTCCACCCAGGCAACACAGTTTGCACAGTTCAGCTCCTCTCCACTGAAAATGAGTCAATTCCAAACACTAGTAAACATACAAAACATTACCTCATAAAAATTGTTATGCAAATATGTAAGGTCGTGCTGAGGCATGTCAGGGTCCTGCAGGAAAATGTAGCTTGCTAAAGGTATCGCCGCAACCGCAGACTTCTTAGTAGTGGGGCTGGGCTGTATATATTGTATATATTGATATCATTATCTATTAGATTGCACTATGCTTTTCATGCAAGAAACACTATTGGGAAGCAAAACATGAATCAGAATCCTCTCTAATACACTTGCAAAGGGCAGCAACATCTCATCGCAAGACTCAACTCAACTCAAAAGCATCAACAGCAAAATACTCCTGCTCTCCTCCACCTTCCCAAGAAAGTACAGTACACCTTTCCCCTAGGACACACTTAATCGTCTCCCAGGGCAATAACTCCACTATCCTCCGATGTTTCTCCGAGAACTAAGACAGTGACATGGGGTGTGTGAACCAGGAGGGAGCTTAGCATCGAGGCTGTGACATAACTTGGCATGGGTGCTGTAGCAAAAGCTAGCTTGAAAACTAGGACATACAGTAAGTTGGCATGGGTGCTGTAGCAGGACCTAGCCTGGAATCTGGGACGTTGTTTGCCATAAGGGTTGTATTGGTGGGCCTTGATGGGGGAGCTAGACTAAAACTTTAACTGGGTGCATGGAAACGCTAATTTAAAATTGAGCTAACTCAATTTTTGTCAGCAAGAGGCAACAGCATGATGTCAGCAGGCAGCACCAGGAATGGTTGGCAGGGGAGCATTTTCATGGATAGAATGTGTTGCAAGAGTGATATCACTGAAGTTCGCGTTGAACTAGGTGTGAGAATTACTAGGGCAGGTTAGGGAAGTATTGGAACAGGGCAGGGCAGAGGGGCAGGGCGTGACATTGATGAGACAGAGCCAATCACTTCATTATTCTCAGGACATGTTTCAGGTTAGGGCTGAGCGATATGGCTGAAAACTATCACGATATCAGTGTTTCATATCGGTCGATATTGATAATTATTGATATTTTTATGACCCATTTAAAATAGGGACCAGGAGAAAAATATATTACATTTAAACATTTTTGTTTTAAACTTAACCTTCCTGTGATCATAGTCCCCTTAGTTATTAAAACAGAAATGTCAATAACTATGGAAAACTCAAATAATTAAAATGTAAACATAAGTCTAAAGTCACAATGAACACTTCATGAATCATCTCTTAACATTTAAGGTGTGAAAAATGAAAGAAAATATAAAAAATGCTTAATAAAGTTTAATAAAATAGTGCAAAGTGCATTTTCTGCTTTTGAGGAGGAATCCAGCAGACCAGCACGAGACAACGACATGGGGCAACCAAACGTGATACTGTTACATGATTGACTCCCTACGTTGCTAGGTTACCAGAGAGCGAGTGCCTTTGTTAATGCACACGGGCAACCGGAAGCGGACCAGAAGACTAGCAGTTAGCACTTGTAGCGTGGACAGTAAATCCAAATGCGGAAATGGCGCAAACAGGCAGGATAACCACGCGGGTCATTGTAAGAACTCTCTCACGCCAAAAGCAAGAGTTTACACATTTCTACCCGCTGTTGCGGGAGAGAGGTTGATTTTACGGCAGCTGTTTACGGGAGTGTAGTCCAGTGCGGGCAATGCTTTGTGGGTAATGCAGTCCAATGTGCGTGAACACGGAAATGTGAGATGAGCTGGAATATGAAGCCTGAACCTGTTTTCTTTTAGTAGTTTTTGGTTTGATTTAAGTACGAATTCACCGTAATATCGCCTGACAACGCAGAAAATGAAAGAATGGACATGCATTGACTTGTTTGTCTTTCTCATTACTGCATGGGCATGAATTAACGGGCTGTTGCGCTGTCGCGAGAAACGAAAAAAAATAAAGCGGAGAAGCTAACACAGCATTTTAGCAACACACACTTAATCAGGAATTGGACCCAAAATTACATAAGATCCCGCCAAGCGTCGGAAACGGCATGGGCAGACTCAATGACTGATCGATGTGAAGCGCCATCTTGTCTCCTTTTATACTTCCTGAATCGCGACCGTACTACTTCAGGGTCCTAGTGCCAGTCGCGGAGCGAGTATGCATGACAGCAACCAAACTAGCTTCGCGACCTCTGTTTTCTTCTGACAAAGAATAAAAATTATCGAATGTTTTATCGAACACATTTTTTATAGATATCGATCTCGTGTCTTTGCGATACATATCGTTATCGTTTTATCGCCCAGCTTTATTTATTTTTTATAGCAACCGTGTTAGCCTCAGTTGTACACCCCATCCCCCACCCCCCACCCCCACATGACCTCACCCCCACCCGACTAAGTTAATTCCCTTAGACCCTGTGGAAGTATACTATAGCTTAGCATATATTATCACGCTGCTAGAAACAAAAACATGAATCGCAATCCTCTAAAAAAATACTGGCATTGAACAAAAGAAAGAAAGGCAATAAGACATCTCAAAAGTGTAGTGTTTAAAGAAATGAAAATAATCAGCTCTAAACAAATCTACAGACATGATAACAAACACCATAATGAGCACAAAAGTAAAAGAAAAGAAATTACCATGTCGCACATTGTTAAAGGAATTCTGATAAATAACTGCCGACTTGCACCTCCAGGGTCTGGGTTTGATTCCCACCTCTGGTCTGTGTGCATGAAGTTTGCATGTTCACTCCTGCTGGGTTTCCTCGGGGTACTCTGGTTTCCTCCCACAGTCCAAAGACATGCAGGTTAGGCAACTGGTGTTCCAAACTTGTCTGTAGTGTGTGAATGAGTGTGTCAGTGTGTGTATGTGCGCCGCGATATACTGGCGATATACTGTCTCTTAGGATAGGCTCCAGGGCCCCCACAACCCTGTATATACAGGATAATGCGGTATAGACAATGAGTAAAAGTGAGTGAGTGTGTTATGCTGGTCAGATTCAACAGACCAAATATCCATTTTTGTATTCAAGTGTGTTTGAATTAATTCTTTTACTGTCTTTAATCATGGAAGGAGGAATGTGTCAATCTTTATTTTCTTGCTTGGGAAAAGTACAACTTCCTTCTTCTTTTTTTTTTTGCTTTATTTCTCTCTCTTTCTCTGTCTCTCTGTGAGCAGCAGGCATTGTGACTGCTATTGTCATTGATTTGATCTATGACCTGTTTGACAGAGTAAATCACTACACACATAAACACACACACACACACACACACACACAAACACACACAATAAGAAAAGCTGCGGCAAATTCTATTCATTAACAGAAACACAGCTCAGAACATATTACACAGTTAGAAATCCTTCATGTTCTCATGTTGACATGGTGTGATTTATTTTCCTGCCAGTGTAAGCATAATTTTCTGGTTAATGCTGGCGTATTGTTCGTTCCAATGGGCATAGGGCATTTTCTGGGAGCAAATGAACTAATGTTATAAAGCAGCACAACCAGGAATTTGACACTTTATTCTTGCCATATACCGAGACCCCCTCTCAGACGCAGAGACACAATGAAGCTGACTTCAAGCGCAGGCTTAAAATCTTGTTTTTTTCACCCCTATTATAACTTAATTAAATACCGTCTTACTTAGTTTATCATAAACAAGTCATCTTTTTTGTCTTATAGCTGTTCCCTTTCAGGGGTCGTCATCTGCCTCCATCTAACCCTATTCTCTGCGCCTTCTTGGATGATTTTGGACTCACCCTAGTCCGGGTTATCAAGGATCTAATATGGTATGTTTGGGTAGTTACCATAGTAGAACCAGGTAAAATAGTGTGGTACATGTGATGTATCAACAAATAAGTACAGTGGTATTAATTTCTTACGGGTACACCTTTGAATTAGTCTCACGTTGGTAATTTTCTAACATCTTGTCTGTGCTTTTGCTATGATTGCAGCTTTGAATGACATCTCATTAAAAACATTGACGTAATAATGACATCAATTACTTAAAATAAATTCAATTAATTTGTTTTTATTTGAGTAGCACATGAAAAAAATTGACAGTCTTACAGAGCAGCTTCCCAGAAATCTAGATGCATATTTATATTTAGAATCCAGTAGCCAGGGGTAAGCCTGAGGCAAAAGTGGTAAGGAAAAACTTCTTGAGATAAAATAAGGAGGAAACCATGAGCTAAAACAGAGTCAAAAGGAAACTCGTTCTCTTCTCCATGGCACGGGATGGTGAATTCATGAATTATTACTGTTGTGTGGTGTAAAGTCAAACACTAGACTACTGACGGTGTCGTCAGTCCACTTGGTCTTTATAACTGTAGAAGTATAGAGTTATAAGTCAAGCGGGATCCTATAGTGTTATTATGAAAAAGGTCAGTGTGCCGTGGAAAAGCCAAGGCGCTGACGTGCGATTGCATGACGCATCAGCCTCTTAACCAGTTCAGATAAACCCCACCCCTTTTTCTTTCAAACTCTCACACCTCTCAGTAATAGGTGCCAACCAGAAAAAAAATATAGAACATCATAATTATGATTATAAAACCAGTGTCTAATGTGTTCTCCTTTAATGGGGGCCAAATGTCTCAGACAAAAGAGCAGCGGCACCAGACAGCGTTTCAGCCTCGGGATACTTTCACAGCACCACTGGCTTTTCTCCACTGTGTGTGTTCTTTGTTCCTGTAGAGAGGCATGGTGGAGCATTGCATGGTTCTGGGAACTTCGACAGTGAACATAATTGTCATCACAAAATCGTTTAGCTAATTATGACCCTTCATTCATTCTCTCTAGGCGCTTTGACGACGAGAGTTAAAAATGCTTTGACTCAATTGAGGAGTGAACGAAAAAAAAGTCCAAATAATCATCAGCAGCACAATGTACTCCACAATGTCCAGGAGTAACATTAAATCTCGGGAAAAAAAATATTAACACATTTACACCTTTGCAGGATGAATAGCATGTTCCAATATTTATGACAGCAAGCATTAGGTTTTCTCACCATGCTGATATCGCCTCATTTATGTAGATTTAGTTTTAGTCAAGGATTGAATAAATGTTCAATTCAGGTGAATTTTGTCACATTATGGATTACTTAATCACTTTATTTAACTTACCATTACATACTGTTGGTTAATAAGAATATTAGGCGTAATTAATGTCAATCTATCCATCCATCCATCTATGAACCTCTGTAGTTCAACTAGGGACCGTGAAAGCCAATGGTGACCATTATAGTTTTTCTAATTTATATATATATATATATATATATATATATATATATATATATATATATATATATATATATAGGACCTCCATTCAACACTAACACACACATTTTCACACTACTGGCAATTTGGGAATGCCTAATCTAATCTGCATGTCTTTGGACTGTGGGAGGAAACCAGAGTACCCTGGACGTGCAAGGCGACAGGGCTAACCACTAAGCAAGCAACTGTGCCGCTAATTAATGTTAAATTTATGTAGTAAATATCGTTAGCGATGGGAATCTTAATAATAAGCATTACTTATTTCTAATTTCTATCTCTCTTTCCCCTATTTTACCAAACGCAGTTTCCCATGAATTTCCAATAGTGCATTATTCTGTATACAGGGTCAGGGGAAGCCTGGAGCCTATCCCAGGAGACAAAGTTTATTGCCAATCCATCACAGTGCTCACATGCACACACATTTACAATCCATGAGCACACCAATTAACCTAATCTGCATGTCTTTAGACTGTGGGAGGAAACCAGAGTACTTGGAGGAAACCCACCAAGCACAGGGAGAATACGCAAACTCTATGCACACAGACCAGAAGCGGGAACCCGCACCCCTTGGAGGTGCGAAGGCCACAGTGCATTAACCACTACCATGCTGCCCCCGAGCACATTGCTGAAATTCTTAAAAAAAAAAAAAAATTAATAAATAAATTGGCCATTCCCCTTCATCTCTCCCTTACTTTGCACCAATCCAACATTTTTCCTTTCCTGCTTTATTTTCCCCTCTCTTCCTTTTTTTCCTCTATTGTCCTTCTCTTGTTCCTTTTCCTCCAGCTTTCTAACAGCGCACTTCCCTTTTCTCTTCTTATCTCATAATTTCTCTCATCTCTCTCTCGTCTCATTTTGTCTCTTTTTCTCTTCCCCTATCATCGGCGGTCCTCTTCCTCTGATCTCTAATCCCTCTCTCTCTCTCTCTCTCTTCACGGCCATCATCTCCTCTTCACTATCCTACCCCTTCTTCTCTTCCTGTTGCTGTTCCTGCTGCTGTTCTCCTCTCTATAAATTAGTAAATAAAAGGTAGGGGGGCTTTATCGGGAAGCGGTGCACCTACATCATTTGCTGCTGATAAAAACATGATTGGGCGGGGCCAGAGGGATGCAGCTTCATGCGTCCCCGCTACTAACAAATCCAATTTCCACAGGAACACGATGCAGAGCAGACCCCCTGGGCTAGCAGTCACAGCGGACAGCATCCCCTCCCTTTCCCTCTCCGTCTCCAGCATGCTTCTCCTGGTGCACAAACAATTAGGCCCTGATTTCTCCATTATTAATCACAGACCTCAGACAAAGCATGAGATCCTAATTAAAATCTATTTGGGAGCATATGCGGCTCGCTCCCTGAAGGCATACGTGCGAGAGGTTGGGAGCGCGGGGGGAAGGTTTTTTTGGGGTTTTTTTTACTTTTAAAAAGCATATTGATATGTCTACTTCCCGGTTTTTGTGGAAAGAGAGCATACTGTACCCGGCGTGTTCAGGTGCATTTGTGTGCATGGTATGTGAGAGTGAGAGAGAGAGAGAGAGAGAGAGAGAGAGGAATAGTGAGACACAAATTGCAAAGAAATTGAGAGTGAGAATTTGTGTCTTTAGGGGAAGGAGATAAATTAAATGCTTGTTTGCTTTCTTGTTGGCGTTTATTTACCTGGAGTGTGTCCAAATGAACGAGGCAAAAACAGGAAGCAAACAACACGCAAACATAATGAATCACATCAGTGTTATCTTATTAAAAGTTTGGTGGAGATGCCAATGAGAAGAGACATGCGACAGAAGGCATCAGATGAGAAGCTTGTTATGGCGCAGATAAAAATAAATAAATAAAAAAAACGCATAATAAGGCAAAGCAAGCGTGGCAATTTCTTTCCTGGATTTCAAGCAGAGTCAAAGATGATGAATGCTAATGAACGAGTGCCGTCTCCTCTGACGCGCCTCCACGGCTAGTGCCAAAGGTCACAGTATATTGCGTTGGTGTGCCTTAAATTTGGGTCAAAAACATAAGCGTTCGGTTCACACATGCTAGAGATAAGGTCTATAATTACAAAACACACCCCAAACAAAAGCTCAGGCTTTTACAAATAACAAGCATAAGGATGGCGTTCTTTAGAAACCTGGATTTTTTGGGTTATTTATAAGTGTTTAAGTCAAAAAGGGACTTCTTGTAAAACATGTTTTAAAGAAGGCCACAGGTCTGTGAATGACGATCCCAACCAAATCGGAGTGCCTTGTCTGTGTGAACTGTACACACAGTCATTTATCAACACCACTTGCTCATTACAGGAACTCAGCTAAGAGTTATTGGCACATGTACAGTCCCGACCTCATTCCAAGCTATTTCTACATGTTTGGGCCATTAAGGGAGTTCCTGGGAGGCCAGCGCTTCAGCTTCATGGTATCCAGGCACTAGTGAAACCCTGGGATAAGTGCATTAGTGTGTCAGTGGATTATATAGAGAAATAAAGGGAGTTTTACTCTCGAAAATGTGGGCTCGGGTCTGCATGGGCATTGAAAGAAAGCCATAAGACATCCCATTAGCAGTTAGCAACAAGCCAGGTGGAACTGCAGACAGGCTTTTTTATGTTTTTTTTTTTCTACAATGGCTTTCTTACTGCCACTCTTCCATAAAGGTCAGATTTGTGGAGTGTTGTCATGTGGACATATTCTCCCACGTGAGCTGTGGATCTCTACAGCTCCTCCATAGTTACCACGGGCCTCTTGGCTGCCTCTCTGATTAATGCTCTCCTTGCCTGGCCTGTCAGTTTAGGTGGACGGCCATGTCTTGGTAGGTTTGCAGTTGTACCATACTCTTTTCATTTTCGAATGATCTATTGAACAGAGCTCCTGGGATATTTTTCATAACCTGCTTTAAACTTCACCCCAACTTTCTCCCTGACCTGTTCGGTGTGTTCCTTGGGCTTTATGAGGCTGTTTGTTCATTAATGTTCTCAAACAAACTTCTGAGGGCATCACAGAATAGCTGTATTTAAATTGGGATTAAATTAGGACTTTATTTACTAACTAGGTGACTTCTGAAGGCAATTTTGGTTAGGGGTATCAATGTAAAAAGGGGCAGTATTTTAAAAAACAATTACAGTGGAACATTGGATTACGAGCATAATTCATTCCGGAAGCAGGTTCATATTCCAAAACACTTGTAAACGAAATTAAATTTTCCCATAAGGAATAATGGAAACTCAAATTATTATATCCACAACCCAAACAAATAAATACATAAAAATAATTAACACAAAATATTAAGTAAAAATAAAACAAATTAACCTGCACTTTACCTTTAAAAAAATAAATGTGTGTGTCTGTCAGTCTGTAAAGGCGGAAGTAGTAGGTGTCTGTGTTGGCTGATACAGAAAGAGAAAATGGATTTTAACCTCTCTAATAAGACTTTCTTTTGCTTTACACACGCGCTGTACACAAACGCATACAGACACAAAATAAAATATGTTTTATGCACACACACTTGGTCACAGTGTTATACTGTAGTGAACAGTACACGCGTGCACCTATGTTGATTGTACAGTAAAAGTACGATTACCCACAATTCCGCAGCACAAAAGAAGGAAAAAACGTTGGCTCAGTTGTGATCACGTGACGCTCGGCGTCAAAACAAGACGTCGTTTTCCAAGTCAAAATTTATTTAAAATCTTTGCTCATCTTGCGGAACACTCGCAAACCGCGTTACTTGCAATCCGAGGTTTCACCATATCATTTTCCTTTCACTTCACAATTATTTTTCCACAAGTTCTTACGCCGGATGCCCTTCCTGATGCAACCTTCCCATTTTATCCAGGCGTGTATGTCCAGTGGCTAGGGTTTGGGCATCGGCTGGGAACTGAACCCAGGTTTTCCGCATGGCAGACAAGGGACTTACATCTGAGCCACCAATGCACTTTGTGTTGGAATTTACATAAAATCGCATTAAAATACATGAACAGTTGAGAGGGGGTATGAATACTTTTGCAAGAAACTGTAATTGATAATCAGTGTTACTCATTTCACTGGCGGTGGTGTTATAGTTATGATTCTGGTCAGTGTATACAGTAAACTGAACAGCACTTTCATTTTCCAGTTACTTAAACTCACCCCTGCTGTACTTTTTAATATCTAACGTGCAGACATTTTCCAGGTTATAATTTTCAGGTTTCAGCATGATCACAAATTGGGTAAAGTGTCATATTTAATAAAAAAAAATGTAAAAAAAAAAAAAAAAAACATGCACACACAAAATATTGTTTCGAAGAAAAACCTGTGAATTTAGTCACCGCAGAATTGATATAATCCATCCTCTTTTGGACCAATTAGGCAATAAAACCCAGCTTTCTCCAAAAACACCAGATGGATGTTACAGGATCTAAGTACTGTTTCTTCCAGAAGAAGCCTACTTGTCTACTTTTTTTTCTGTCAATCCAACTGTCATAACTTTTACGGTTAATGTTCTATCTAATGTGCTATACTGCATGCGTACACTCATGCTCAAGTGTTTTTTTTTTTTGTTTGTTTTGTTTTGTTTTTTTGAATGTATTTATGTGCAAGCTGGCAGCCGGAGCGTTCCGGAGAACACGATGTCCAATTTAGCGAGCGCGCTTCAGTGGCATTACGATTCACCCGTCAGATAAATAAACAAAGCAACAACCTGCTAGCCATGCTCTCTTATTTATTGATCTTATTAGTTCGTTTGGATGTAGTGTTACTGAGCGTGTTTCTGTGTCTGCGAGGAAAGAACGAGTGTTAGCTAATGCTTCATTCAAATCTCTAAACACAGCACTATTACGGAAAGCCCAGTGCATCAGGAGACAATTTATGCCGTAGAAGCTTGAGGTACATTTTCCTTTAAGTGCTCTGTAATAGACAATAGACACTTGCGATGGTGTTTCATAATAGATGCTCTGTCATCTCTGTCATCTATCAGCCTTTGTTAGAGTGTATTTTACTTCAGGGGACATTTCAGCCAGTTAATTCACACCAGTCGTCCAAATATTGGCCCATAATCATTTGATATTTAGCCAGTAATTAAGCAGTGTGTTAGGAAAAGTGCTACCACGCGGCGCTGGTCCTGGCAGACGCGATCGTTCTCAGTAGTGACAGAGAAGACAGCATTATGACAAGGTATCAAGAGGGGATTTTTTTTTTCTTTCCAATTCTTCACGACAAGGTTCCTCTTTATCCTTAAACTGTTGTGCACTTTGTTTGCGCTCCAACACTGGTGGTAATACAAAGGGCTTCCCTCAGAGAGACGTTCTCATTCAGAACAGTTCATCACTCCGGCGTTGACGCTGTCGCTTAACTCGGCCTTGATGTGACAAGGCTGTCGTGGGAGAATGCTGACAGCTCCAACACTTCCTTTTCTTGTTCTGTCTCATCTCTGCCACTGAATGGATTCAGCCTCCGCGGAGGTTTTCCGAACGCTCATGCGCTAGCATTAAAAATGGTGTTTCAAACGAGCCACTTAGTTGGCGGAGAGGCACCAGAAAGTGGTTTGGACAAAGTGTGAATCTGAGCGTTTGTTTGTGTTCTCAGCAGGGGAACTCGGTCCAATGATTCCTGCTGTTTTAAAAGCCCCGCTGAGACGATTCATCAAACAAGCCATCACTTAAAGAAAACCAGATGTCAACTTATTTTTTTTTCCCAATAACAGACAATGATCAGTTTTGAGAAAAGAAATGCAGGCTTGGAAAAAGTAGTGAGATATTTGATTTAAATATAAGTACAAATAATGCCCAGCACTGGAAAGTTGCCACTGTTGAGTCCTTGAGAAGGTCCCTTATCCCTTTCTGCTTCAGGGTTCGTTGTGTCCTGACCCTGCACTGTGACCACATAACTGGAATATGCACGGAAATCATTTTACCGTGCTGTGCTGTAAGATACATCTGATAAATAATGAATAATTAAAACGTATTCGTATACAGCGGTAACTCGGCATACGAACGCCACACATTAAGAACTGAGATTTTGCAAGAAACCGAACGGCGGCTGAGTTATGCATACATCCGGTAGGCGTTAAAAACTTTTTTTGCATGTTGTGCAAGATTTAGTGAAGAGACAGCACCATGGGCCCCAAGAATGTTAGCAATGACAGTAGCAAGAAGAAAAGTGATCCACTTTTACATTAGCTTGGGTTTTAAAGCAGCCGGTGCCAAGAGGAATCATAAATTAAGGTTAAGTGAGGTTTATTGTCTACTTTATATTTTACCTCCTCATTTACATGTTTTTTCAATGTCTAAATGTTTTTTTTTAGCAATATTGGTAATATTTTTGGGTGGCTGAAACAGATTATCTGCATTTACATTATTTCCTATGGGGAAATGTGTTTCGCAGTACGAAATCTTGCTTCATGAACTCCCCCTTAGAACAGAATCAATTCGCCTGCTGGGGTACCACTAATTTTATCAACATTAAAAGTTACAAATTGATCAACCTCAGCACATCATGTGTCTGCTGCGACGTTCAAATGACTTTAGCTGGCGAAGAATGAGCGGAGCTCATGGCCATAATCTTGGCTGAATGACACCTTCCTACTGAATATAGTCACTGCCGACATAACCTTCCTGGTCAAATCTCTCTCCTCTCTAAAAGCTACTGCTCCTGGAGGTGAAACTGGTGTCCCATGGCACTAGAAGTCTTGTTGACAGGCAAAGTAGGGTGCTTGCCTTGGGTGTGTTTGATGAAGCAGATGCTTAAAGTTTTGGCTGTTACCCCAACACCATAGCAACACTTGACACAAATATATTTTTTTGTATGATTTTATTTGCTAAATTTACTTGTGCCCTGAATTCTCCAATACTTTCTGCCTAATTTGGGTATTTCACCAGGCGGTTTTCTATATGACAGCTATGAGCTACCGAGGATGAGGGCAAGTGGTTGCTTCCAGGTGCCATCTCCTCTCTTTCATATACATGAGCTCACAGATGCCAGTGGTTAGCTAGTGTCACAGCATGGCCAATTTTTCTCTCATGGATTCTTACACTTGTTTAAGTGTGTATGTTGATTCACTAGAGACTGTTGTAGACACGTGGTTTAAATAGTCCTAAAATAACATGGCCAATTCTTGTGAAACATCTGAAGTGAAAAGTCTATGTTACATAATATAAGTAATTTTAAGGCTTCAAGCCCAGTATGTTGATGAGACTCAAAGCTGCGGTAAACCATCTGAATGATGCAAACATGTGAAAGAATCCCGTATGCCCATGAATGACGGAGATGGCTTGGAACCCACTGTAGTCATCCCTATGAACGTTCAGCATGTGGAACGTTCAGCTTCTTTCAGGATTCTGGGGCGTTTACTGGCGGCACGATGGCTATGATCCAGGTTTGATTCCATGGTGTTTCGAAGTTCTCCCAATATGGAATTTGCTTGGTGGGTTTCTTCGGTCTTGCGGTTTCCTCCCACAGTCCAAAAACATGCAGGTTAGGTTAGTTGGTGTTGCATCGAGCCGACAACCTGACCTCTTAAATAACTTCCACAAAGATAATGACTATATCTGGGGACGAGTAGTATCTGTGGACAGAGCAAAAAACTAAATACAAAAAAATATTATTATTGTTGTTGTTGTTTTTAATTGTTATAGTGGAATTTTATTCATGCATTTTCCGTAAAACACAACATACTGGAAAAAGCTGTTTGTTTTGGCTGGTGTTCAAAAAATTCCTAAGTACCGGCACTCCAAACTTCATAATTACTTTGTGTGTGTGTGTGTGTGTGTGTGTGTCTCACTGCATTGCATTGTGCTTCTCAGTTTTTTCCTACAAACTAAGCCACACTTGTTTGTGATCAACTGGTGGAAAATTAGTTCTGCAGCATTTTAAAAGCTAGATGCTCAGTTCGGATTATGCTTGGGATCTGCCAAATTAACAACTTAAACGATAACATGGGAACTGTTTAAGAACTTTTGTTTACAAGCTTAGAGTATTTATAAGCTTCCTGAGCAGCGAAAAAGACAGAGAGAGAAATAAGCTCTGAGAGAGAGAGAGAGAGAGAGAGAGAGACAAGATGGTGGTGGTGTTAACGGGGACTGTATAATAGGCATCTGAATCTGTTCATGCTGAAGAAATCAGTCCCACACTCACACACACACCTAAGTCACACGTCGATCTGGCAAGACCATGAATGCAAACACATGCATGAGACCTTACACTCCTCACTTGTACATTTTTCATGCTGTACAACTGGCACACACACACACACACACAAAACACAACAAAATGTGAACAAGAAGATCCGAACAGAGCAGCCTGTCTGTCTGTTTTGGCAGATAACACGAGGCATATGATCAACGACTCTGCCAAAAAATTGTCTTCAGACAATTCTGGATTGTCTGAAACAGCTTAGAGTGTGACAAGTCATGTGTAGGCGATCTAGACGAGTGTGTGTGTGTGTGTGTGTGTGTGTGTGTGTGTGTGTGTGCGTTTAACACACTGCAGATTGTTCTTACCCATATTAAAACCTCAGCTTATTGCTTTGAAAGGTCACCAGAGCCTTACCGTATTTGTAGTATCAGGCAGAAGTGAGCCTGCTCCATTTGGAAATTCTGACAGTACTACAGTAATATCCTTACAAAAGAAATGACACATGATTCCTCGACTTTCTATTTCTTTATATATTTATTTGCCCAGTTAGCCTAATCTGCATGTCTTTAGACTGTAGGAGGAAACCGGAGTGCCCAGAGGAAACCCACCAAGAACCCATGCACACAGACCCCAAGGCGGGAATCGAACCCCGACCCTGAAGGTGCAAGGTGACAGTGCTAACCACTGAGCTGCCATGCGGCCTATTATATAATACTAATTAATATGTACATTATATCATTTCTCTTGTAAACAAAGTTGAACCGGATATGGCTACATACAAATAGACATATATGGTAAAATATGTAATAATAATAATAATAATAATAAGAAGAAGAAGAATGTATATATTTTATCACGAAATGTTTGATGGCTACAATAGATTTTACTCCATCACACTGTTTACCGTGACTTACAATCAAGGCCATAAATATTGGAACACCAACAAGTATTGCTATTTTAACTGTCTACTAAAGTATACTGGAATTTAAAATATTTATCAATTTATAGTGAATATGAGCTAAAATGCAAATTTTTCAGTTTTAAGTTTAAAGATGAACCATGTAATAACTACACGTTGTATATGCTTGACTGCTCGGTTGTCTCATGGTCAGGTTATTACCTTATAGTTTCACATGCAATTAGGCAGATAAAAGGTTTAGAGTTCATTTCAGAATGTCACAGTTGCGTGTGGAATCTGTTCTTCTCACCTCTCCCTCCGTCCAAAGGGCGGTCACTGCCAGGCCATCATTAGGCTGAAAAAATCCAAACAAACGTGTCTGAGGAACAGCAAAAAATACCTACGGTGGTCAAACCCACTATTTGATGCATTTCTAAAAAAGAAAGAAAGAAAGAAAGAAAGAAAGAAAGAACACATTGGACCTGAGCTGAGGAACATCGTGTGGCCTGGGAGACCATGGAAACAACTATGTTAGGAGACAGAAGTATTTCCTTTGTGAAGAAAAAACTCAGTACAGTTTCACAACAGTCGAAATACTGTATTTCTGTGTCAATGTAAGATTTTAACAAAGTAATACTATTTAACCATAAAGCATTTCAAAGCCTCTAAAACAGAAAGACCAGATAACAATTTGCCATCGTTACCCCTTTATAGGCCATGGAAAAGGATGAGGGCCACCATGAATGTTTATTTAAGCTCTGAATTTTTTATAAGAATTCTGACTGTTAAATTAAAATTCTGACTTTTCCTGAGATTATGAGGAAAAAAACCCTGAGATTAAGGACAAAATAATGTAGCGTTTTTACGACGGAAAGAATGCTGGAGAGACGAGTGAGCTTATTTGCTGCCCAATGCAATGGCTGGGAGTACTTTATTTCGCACACAGCCGGTATGGCATGAGCAGCACCTTCACTCAGGAGCCTACATCCAATTCAGCGTCAGCCTGAACTGGAGCACATTTCACACGTCACACACCTCAACACACACACAACAGGGCCGAAGTCACTAACCCAAACACCTTTCCCCATCATGGTGAACACACCGACATTCCCGCAAGGCATGCTGGTCGTCAGCCGCCGCCCCGCCCACGCCACAATAACTTTATTTAGATATTTGTTTATTTGTTTATTACTGGATTTATTTATCTTTGGCCCTAATCCTCTTCCATAATAGAGCACTCAATGAAATACATATCATCATTTCAAATACATCATTCTTTCAGGATGTTTTCCCAGAAAGTGTATATATATATATATATATATATATATATATATATATATATATATATATATATATATAAATTAAAATGATTAAAAAGAAAAAGGAGAAAACATTTACGTCACATTTATTTAAAACATAAAAATGTGCTTTTAATAATATTTTTTTTATAATATACTAAAATATTATACTAATATAATATAAACATATAAATAATAAAATGAATGAAATGCTTATTTGGTTATTTTTAAATGTGTTATTGTTTATTTGTCTTTTGAGGTACTGATACTGACATTGCCAAGTGTGGTTTGTCCCCTGATTAAGAGTTAAAGATGTAACAGAATGAAAGAAAAAGCACACCACTTCATTTTTAGGGTGCTGTGGGTATTGTACCTACAGCCTCCTATGAAATTTAGGTCCCTTGTATTTATTGATGATATAAATGTTGCTGACAAAAGCAGCAGGATGAATTCTGAGGTTATATTATCTGTTCATATTTAAGAAAATTCCTTAAAACTTGCCACTTCAAAATACAGATAGACCTGAAATTTTTTTTTTTTTTTTTTTTAAAGACACCCAAAGGTTTTAATGGAATGTTCTGCAAAGGGCAAGTCAATCATCTAACCTAAGTCCAACTGAGCATATATTTCACTGGCTGAAGGCTAAACTGAAGGTACATTACTCCGAAGTACAATATAGTCATGAGTCAAGACAAATGTAGTAAAGGCCTGGCAGAGCATCACCAGGGAGTCAGATGATGTCAGTGTGTTGCAGATTTCTGGCAGAAATTCTCTGCAAAGGTATCTGTAGCCAAGTTTATATTTTATTTAGTATTTTCCCCAGAAGCATCAACTAATTCTCTGCATCAAACAAGGAAAACAATTAGGGAGATCAACTTCATCAAAATCATGTTGGTTGTGGCTGTGTGTCCATAAAAAAAACCAATTCTTAGTGAAACTTATCAGAAAAAGGCATTTAGTTTGCATAAAGCATACAGTAAAGAGTGGACTTTGGAGCAATAAAAAAAGATCATGTGGTCTGATGAGTCCAGCCTGAGCCTGTTCCAAAGTGATAAGCCTGTTCAGGGTAAGAAGGGAAGTGATGCACCCATCATGCATAGTGTCCACTGTACAAGCCTCTGGAACAAGTGTTATGATCTGGGGTTGATCAGTCGCTCAGGTCTGGACTCAGCAACGTTACCCGGCAATAAAATTCAGCTGACAATCTAAACCTACTGAATGATCAGGTTATCACACCTATGGATTTTTTTTCCCCCTGATGGCACGGCCATATTTCAAGACTTGGATTGGCAGGGAGTTGTCCTAGAGCATGAGTAATCATTTTCAGCACATGAACTGGTCAATAGTTTGTGTACTATAACCAAAGCTTAAGGTGGATAAATGGAATGTTCATTTGTGCAACCTGGTCAGGGTCAAGTTGGAGCTGTTAAGACTGTCAGTCCACTGCACAGCACTTTGCACACACAAACTGTACACATTCCCGTATAGGTGCAATTCAGAATAGTCAGACCACACACTGGCATGAGACAAAACTGGTGTACTTGCAGGAAACATGAACACATGGACACAAACTGCTTAAAAAAAGAGAGAGAGAATATACAATATACAATAAAATACAGTACATCGGTTGTATATAGTCTACATAAATAAACAGGAATTTGGGGAAAGCAGTTAAATTTTGACTTTTTTGAATAATTTTCACATACTGTCATACAAACATCCATTGTGTATCTACTATAATACTATAAAAGTGTAGTTAAAATATTTTAGTTAAAAAGGGAATGTAATATGAGATGGTTTGCTAACATAATCAGATAAAACAATACCAGTATTTTACATTAGCTAGAATTTGACACGCTGCCTATCCAGTTATGTCTGTAATAAATGCTAGTCTAACCAGATGTTAGAAAAGTTCAGTGTAGCATCCAGCCACTTCTCTTCAGTTCTCAACATTCTTTTTCAAAGTAAATAAAGTACTTGCCATCTATTGAGACAAAGTAAATACAGCATTTTTATTTATGAAAATCTTTGCTTATTCCAAGTCAGGTTATTGACTTAATAATGAATGAGACTTGAGTGTCAATTATATTTAGCAAGTGCAATCTTCCTAAAGGCTATCCAAATAAGACCAACCGCAGTCATCTTTAGCGTATCCGTCTGATCCCATCCCGAGCAATCTCACAGCAGGCTTTAGGCTATCATTGATTCTCAATGTAAATCCCTGCCTCTAATTAAATTATAACTCTGCCATATTTCAGAGAGAGGAAAGGATTGATTTTAAAGGAAAGTCAGCATAAACCAGTTTAAAAGGAGAACAAGAGTAACAAGGAGGTAAAATAACAGTTTGAATATTTTGTGACTTTAAAACACAACCGTCTTAAAAAGAACAAATGAAAATTGAAAATAATTTTGGATGATTTTCCAAAACGCTATAAATCCACCTGCCACATTTTTTTTTTTTTTTGCCCCATTGCATTAATCAGCCTGCAGTATTTAACCAGGTTCAGCGGGCAACATGTTATTTAACACTAACTAATTGGTATTTATAATGTCAGACGACATATCCTGAGATTGTGGCATGTTAGATGTTACTCTGTTACAGAAGTGTTAAAATATTGTCCGACATCAAGCAAAGAAAACAACTAAGGAGACTGCTGGACCCAGCTAACCAAAAAAAAATCAATTAAGCATTCGGAGAAATCATATTGTTAAAACTAAAACGACAACAACAATATAAATCAATATTTACATTAAGTATATTTATTATGTTTAAAAGTGAAAGTAAAAGCATGTCAGCTGTACAGCCTTAAGAACATCACTCATCAGTGAGGCTAATCAAAAGTAACGGCTTCAGTTTGCTATGGAGCATAAAGAATGGACTGTAATGGCCTCTAAGTGGGACAGTGGTAAAGTCCTCGCCCTATCATCCAGAGATCGCAAACTCGATTCCCGGGTGGTCTAGAGAGTGCTGATTGGCTGAGCTGTCTTACAGGGGAGGGAAATTGGTGTGAGAGAAGGATGCTCCCACGTTAATCACGGCTCTACAGCCAATCAGGTGCATCTGTGAGCTTGCGCAAGCGGAAGGTGTGGATAGCACTGTCCTCCGAGTGTGTTACGCCGCCCTTAATTGTGCGTGAGCGAGCAGTTCGAAAAGATGCGATCGGCTGGCGTCACATGGTTCGGAGAAAACGCGTGATAGTCTTCGGCCCTCCTGACGGAGTGGTAGTAGTAACCTTAATGTGGGAGCCCCCTAGTGACTGGGAGGAATTGGACACGACTAAATTAGGGAGAAAATCGGGGAAAAATCTAAAAAGAAAAAGAAGAAGAAGAAGAAGAATGGACTGCGATGCTATATAAAGCAATGGACAAAATATTTTGCCAAACTTACCCTGTCCTATAAGGGTATGTGGTCAGATGAGTGGGATGGGTGCATTACACATGTGATGGGTAAGAAGAAAGATGGATGAAGCGATGCACCCATAATGCCTAGTGCCTATGTGTGGGGATGTTATGATCTGGGTTTGCTTTTGTAAGTCAGGTCTAGGTTCAGCAATGTTATGTACCCAAAAGGGAGGTCGGCTGATGACTTGAATATACTAAACTTTTTTTCTGGCTTTTCCATCAATGGTTTTTTCCTTCCCTGATGGCTTGGGCATTTTTCCAAACTGACGATGCCGGGATTCATCGGGGTCAGATTGTGAGCATGGGACATCATTTTCAAACATGGATTGGCCACCACAGAGTCCAGACCTCATTGAGAATCTGTGCTGGAGAAGACTATATACAGCAGTCTGACTCTTCCATCATCAATACAAGATCTTGGAAAACATTGTGACATTGCATGCACTTATCGAAATGATGCCATAGCTGTAATCAAAACAAAAGGCGCTCTGACAAAATATCAGTGTGTGCCATTTTTTTTTTTTTTTTTCCGGTTTGTTTTTGGCCAGGCAGTGTATACAGTATGTGTATACAATTTATAATATAATTAAACATAAATATAATTTAAATGGCTACTGCTCAGCCATTAATATACAAAACATTAAGTCCAATAAAGTGTAGGTTCCCATTGTGCTGCCAGGGCATGACCTGTTCACTGGACTTGTTGGAGGCGTGCTGTGGTGTCCGCCACTGGGACGTTAGTGATGGATCTTTAGGGTGCTGTGGGTTTTGGGGTGGGGCCTCCTTCAGCACTCCATGGATCCTCAGTTGGATTGAAATCTGGGTATTCTGCAGGCTGGATTAAAATCCTTTAACTCTATGTCGTATAAGCTCTATACACGGCATTGGCTTACCAGACTGATACCTGTCCATCAAGGGCAGAATTGACTTTAATCAATAGTTTGTGCAACTTTTCTGTAGGAACGAACTGGATGGGTGGAACAAACACTTCCCCGTATAGGTAAAAAACGAGACCTAGGTGTCACCAGTTTACTGGTATATAATTGGTAAACAATTGACCTGGCTGGATTTAGTAAAAATCTAAAATTGGTGTTTATCTCATTTTGCTGCAAAACTGTTCAAATATTCCAACTACACACTGTACAGTACATCTGAACTCGCAGTGACAAGCAATAAAATGTTCAGTATGTCCTATTTCCTTTGCTGTGTGGTGTTGCTATTAAAGAACATAACCCCAAATACCCCCCTAAAGTAAAAACATTGTGAAAGCTTTTTTTTTTTATTATTATTTCTAAGCCATTTGACATGATAAAATGGAACATAACCCAGTTTACTCCGAGAGTCTCATATTGTGTGCAGTAGCAAGATATCTATGTGTTTAAAAATAGCATTTGTTCCACAGAGAGCTCCTTTACTGCCTATGGCCATCCTCCTGGACACAACATGCCTCAACCCTCGCATGCTGTTTTCATCTGTGGACCAGATCATCCTTAGTGGCCCCTAGTGATTAGAGCTCCATCAGCTGGGTCTGTCCCGGGTGGAGGAGTTCAGCTAAGACAGACAGACTGCACTCCCAGTGCACACGTTCCCTCTGGTTGCCCTGCCCTTCTGTCCACAGCTCTGGGACTTAAACACATGCTGCTCCAGACTGCACGAGAGATAGAGAGAGAGAGAGAGAGAGAGAGAGAGAGAGAGAGAGAGAGAGATTGCATTTGACTTCAGAATTGGTAAATCGGTGCCCGGAACGGTATTGCATGGATGTCCTGATTGGAATTACACGTTACAACTATTATTATTATTATTATTATTATTATTATTATTACTATTATTATCATTATTATTGTTGTTGTTGTTGTTTTTAATTGTCCAATTGATTTATGTTGATTTAAGTAATTGATTTAGTCATGTCACTATAGCTCTATGTGTGTGTGTGTGTGTGTGTGTGTGTGTGTGTGTTCATGCTCATGCCAAGTGTAAAGAATGCCAAAGCCCATAATGAATTTAGATAAGGATTCTGTTGGGCAACCACTCTAAAACAAATCGATAACCAAAGGCAGCAATTATTTTCATGGCTTTATCCCTTATACATAATTGATTGTCCATAAATAAATAAATAAATTAAATAAATAAATAAATAATTTGTGTGCGTGCATGGTTGAAACCTCTGACGCTGTTAATTAAACATTCTTTTGTTTAAGCATTAAGGGTGTGTCTCACAAGGGGTAACACACTCACACACACACGCGCACACACACACACAAGCCCACGCTGCCACTGTTATCTTTAAGCACAGCAAAATCGCTTTCCTAATGATTATCTCTCCCCATAGTGAGCTTTTTTATCCGCTTTAGATGTGTTTTCTTGCCTCGGTTCAGATCTGCCAGGAGCAATTACTTCAGCTGTGAAAGGAGGTGCTTTTAGGCAGAAAAAATAACATTATCTGTTTACTGATCAATGCTTCTGCTTATAGGGGTGTGTGTGTGTGTGTGTGTGTGTGTGTGGGCATGTGCTTGTCCCTGTGCAAACACTGCGTGTAATTGTCACTGTGGCTTTTACATGCTTTTTTTTTTGTTTTGTTTTTTTTAAAAATCACACACTTGCATTTAAAGCATACGTGAATAACACCTTCATACTGTATATAAGGCAATGAGTAAAGATTTACAGTCAACCATAGAGGTGGACTGTGTGTGTCTGTGTGTGTGTGTGTGCAGTGATGATTAACAACAATATTATAGAGGACATTTCTAGGATAATATTTTTTTACTAGTATCATACATTTTAAGTGCACGAGACGAGTGGCTTATGCTAATGAGAGATAAATAAAACACCTTGATTACCCCAGACGGAGGAGTAATGTGGACAGAATCCAGACAGAATCCATCACTCCATACATGCAGTAATCATACGATACACGCTGCACAGCTAAACTAAAGTATAGAGTGAAATATTTGCGAAGAATAAATGATTCATTGTTCGCTGCTGTCATTGCAGGCTACAGCCTCTTGCCTGAGAGCCAAATAAATAATAAGGCGCACCTCTAACGGTCCCTCTGGACACACGCCTGGTTAAGTGCTTCTCCACCCAATGCATCGCCTACTGCAACAGCGGATTTCTTCAAAACATGGAAACCTCGCTCTCATCAGAGGAAACAATGAGGGTTTTTTTTTTTTTTTTTTTGTCCAGATTGTATTTTGTTAAATCCACCTCCTAATGAACCATGGAAAGGAAACAAAGGGGGGAAAAAAAAGAAAAAGATGAGAAGAGATTTCATTTTATGTACAGTATTGTTTTATTGTGTCAGCTTGCACTTTAAAGGTTCCTTTTTCTTTAAAGTTATGCATTTTAATCAGCATAGGAGGTGGTTAGCACTGTCGCCTCGCACCTCCACGGTTCGATTCCTGTCTGTGTGCATGGAGTGTGAATGTTCTCCTCTGGCTTGGTGGGTTTCTTCCAGGAACTCTGGTTTCCTCCCACAGTCCAAAGACATGCAGATTATGCTAATTGGCGTTCTCAAATTGCTGATAGTTTGCGAATGAGTGTGTGTGTGTGTGTGTGTGTGCGATGAATTGGCACCCAGTCCAGAACGTACCCCACCTCGTGCCCTAAGTCTCCTGGCCCTTCGCAACCCTGTATACAGAACAAAGCAGTATAGATAATGAATGAGTGAGTGAGAGTACTGTGCAAAAGTCTTGACACCCCCCCCTCTCATTTTGTCATATTTTGCTCCCAAAAAGTCAAGCTTGCATATAATTTTAATGCAGTCTTGAGGAATAGTTCTCCAGGCTTCCTGACTGACTTTTTGTCTCTCTGTTTTTTCAGTCCAGTCCCTGTACCTAAGCAGTTTTAGAAAAATGTTTCTGTTTGGTAAGCCACACGGTTAACTATGAATGACTCAAGCATTAAAAAAAAAAACCCATTTAACTTAAGGCATGAACCAGTGAGAAACTGGTGCAGATGATGACAGATGATCAGGACAGTGATTAGTATACTGGTGATGCTAAATGCTGAGTGGTTGGACCAGACGAGAGGGGAAATGAGGTCGCTGCTAAGGTTGTTTACATAAACCAGCAATTTTTTAATTTTTAGGCACTTTGCAGCCTGTCACAGTAAAAAGTGTTCCCATTTCATTAAATTTAATTTACATCATTGAATGTAATATGAAGAAATGGAGGAAGGAGGGAGGGAAGGAGGGGGGGGGGGGGTCAAGACTTTTGCACAGTCCTGTAAATACAAACCTGAAATTTTCTAAAGAGGCGACAATGTGAGTTCTTGGCTGACAAATTTTAATTGAATATGAAGATCCATGACTTTGGCGTTAGAAAAAAAAATGCCACTTGTAAAATTGCTGTGCAAAATTTCAAAAGAACTTAAGACACCGATAATATCCACCATAGATTTGATGAAAATGTTCTATGGTCATCTTAATTTGCCTAAATGAACAGTGTATCATTCAGCACATGTTTAAATATTTAGTACAATGCATGAATCGAACCCATGACCCATAGGTTAGTAGGTGACACCTTCCACCTTCTTCCACAAAATCCAGGTCATATGCAGAGTAGAGTACAGTACAATGTGTTGACTTTCACAAATGAACAATTTACATGTGGCAGATGCCCTTATCCAGAGCAACTAACAATTAAATCATTTATAAAACTGAGGGTGAAGGTTCTAGGCTCAAGGGCCAAACTGTGGCAACTTGGCAGTGCTGAGACTTGATCTCATGACCTTCTCAAAAGTAGCCCAAGGTCTGAGCGAGTGAGATACCGCCACCCACTACGCCACCAGCAATTAAAGGTTAAATGGGCAAATTCCTGACGTTTCCTTAAAGTTGTCTCAAGACTATATTTTAATGAGTTTGAGCTGTGGTAAAATGCTAAATAAGATCTTGCCTAAAAGAATGGTTTGGCCTATCGCAAACCAAACAGATGGTTTGGAAATGTCAAGACGTTTTGAGGTTCAGACACGGTTAAGTACTTTGACCCCAATCACAATTCATAAATGAGGAAGGCTAGCACCACAAACAGTATGTTTTGCATATTATGTAAATGAGTTCAAATTCAAATGGGTGGAGCTATTTTTTTTGCATGAACATGGAACGTGAGGTTTCATAATATGTGTGGCCATATTGTTTATAAATATCATTCATTCATTTAGCTTTTATACCTCTTTTTCCTATGAGGTGGGGTACACCCTGGGCACGGTGCCAATCTATTGCAGAGCAATTTGGGAACACCAATTAGCCTAATTTGCATATCGTTGAACTGTGGGAAGAAACCGAAGTACCTGTAGGAAACCGACCAAGCATGGGGGAACATGCAAACTCATGCATACAGACCTGAGGCGGGAATCGAACCCGGATCCTGGAGGTGCAGTATGTCAAAAAATCCTAGAACTAGTTAATATATATATATATATATATATATAGCCTATATGGATTATGTTGCTACAAATATATATATATATATATATATATATATATATATATATATATATATATATATATATATATATATATTTGTAGCAACATAATCCAGGTGGAAACTTAACTTTCACCAAAGATGATGATAATAATAATAATAATAATAATAATAATAATAATAATAATAATAGAAATCAGGTTAAATGAATAAATTTTAATCTGGATTTAAAATGTTGCTTGTTTATAATTCCCCTTCACAGTTTAAAGAAATTCATTTTTTTTTTTTTTTTTGATTAACTAGTAATCCGCTGCGCGTTCATGCTGGTTTCAATTTTTCTTTCAGACTCAGGATCAATCAAATTACAGCCAGCAGGACACAACGGCTTCAACATCAGCCACTTGATCAGCAGCTACACAAAAGCAGTGACCAAAACACGCAGCATCAATCCTCTTAGTAGTGGTAGGTTTGGAGTGTAAATTGGAAAGGAACACTGGAGGACACTGATACCTGTGTTCCTAATTTATTTACAACCTTTAGTTAAATGCGCACACACAGTGTGTAAAAAAAAAAAACATGACTATATTTCAGGAATTGTGATGGAACCATTCCGGGTGGGTTTCGTTCTAATACTCTGCAGAAATATATAAATACTGCTGAGCAAAATGAATTAATAAGACAAAGTTTTGTACACATATCATGCGCCATGTTTCTTTCACAAATGGGCTCTAAATGAAAAAAAACCTGTCTCCATGGACAGCTCCTGTAAAAGCCTTATTGTTCCCATACTTGTTAAGCCATGTTACTTGTCAGGATCTGCACTAGTTACAGATGCTTGCGGTGCTCTTATATAATTCAGCACTACAACTCCACTAAGAATAGATGCAATCTCACCCTTATGCACTTCATTACTATTAAATAATGCTTCGCAGGCGTAATGTCCCAGTCCGGGACAGAGCTGGAAGACATTTCCTAATCAGAGCTTGAACTATCAAATTGGGCCATGCCTTGGATTAGCATGGATGACAACATAAGCCAGACAATTGCCAAAACCAACAAATTAATCAGCATTACAGAAAGCCACCTGGTTGACGAGAAGCTCAAAGCAGTGGACAACACAGCAGTGCCCTATGGCCTCGCTGGCTAGAAGAAGTGTTCGGAGACGACAGATGGTGGGAGCGTCCCTATACTTAGCAACACACACACACACACACAGCATTGTGCTCGCATTCTCAGTGCAACAGCCCGACTCCACAGGTGCATCAAGACATCCCACCTGGTCATAATCACCAAGAGCTAACAGGCTGGCCACTGAGGCAGATGATGACATGTCCAACAGTCTCCAGAAATCTTCTGAGAGACTGCCAGTCGCAGGAAACAGCATGTTGCACACATTCAGAGGGGGCAGTGCCACTGTCTTGGGCAGTGCCCCATGAAGCCCATCTGGAGGATGCTTCCTGCACAGGGTGTGGACAAACTGAGCGCAAAGTCCTTTAAACATTAATCTTGTGTCCTGGCATTTCATCAACCTGTGCATTTACATGCAATATCTTCACCTGAGAAAATTGAGACAGCTAATGAGAGCAAATTAGCCGGATATGTTACAGGAACAGACATTCAAAACGGAATGAGGTGTTACTTTGAGTCTAATAATGGAAGCAATGAACATTCAGATAAGGAATATTATCCTATTCCACCGGCACAGTCATGACAGTGAAATCGTAGGAGATGGTATTACAATACCCAGAGGCGATAGTTCTCTGAATTTAGATGGTGATTATTCATTATAATTACTATGGATGTTAAATCAGATTTTACCCTCTGCCTGTATACCGGCATAACCTTCTTTTCACAGACTTTATTTACAACTGTAGGCCTGGCAGGATGAGGAACACCACCACAGTTCCAGCTACAGCAGAATGATTAAATCTAC
Source organism: Clarias gariepinus (assembly GCF_024256425.1). NCBI lineage: Eukaryota > Metazoa > Chordata > Actinopteri > Siluriformes > Clariidae > Clarias > Clarias gariepinus. The sequence goes on along the minus strand of NC_071114.1, from coordinate 6,689,393 downwards.
AGACGTTTAGGATTATGGGAAGTCTCTCTCTACACACATATATATATATATATATATATATATATATATATATATATATATATATATATATATATATATATATATAATTATTTATTTATTTTTTTAATTTAAGGCCACCAGCACCAATCGGTGCATGGGGCAATGAGTGTTTCTCGTTGTTTCCGTAGCAGATGATTTTTACGGAGCGGGTTGCTAGCTCTACGCCCAACCCTTCTTATCCGGCACTTGGGAACCGTCAACGGCGAGCAATTTGGGAACGTCAATTAACCTAACCTACATGTCTTTGGACTGTGGGAGAAAACCGGAGTACTCGGAGGAAACCCACCAAGCACAGGAAGAACATGCAAACTCCGTGCACACAGAGACGGGAATCGAGCCTGGCCGGGAATCGAACCCGGACCCTGAAGGTGCATATATATATATATATATATATACACATACACTCACATTTGTGTAAACTTCACATTTTTTCAATTTGTGGGTAATGGCTCTCACCATGGTGTGCTGGAGTCCCAGCGCCCTAGAAATGTCTTTGTAACCCTTTCCAGACTGATACACGTCAACTACTTTACTTGTTTCTCATCTGTACTTGAATTTCTTTCAATTATGGTACAATGTACTGTTTTTGAGATCTTTTTCGCGTTTGTACTTTGTCAACCAGGTTCTATTTAAGTGATTTCTTGATTCAACAGGTCTGGCAGTAATCAGGCCCGGGTGTGGCAAGTGAAATTTAACTCAACTTCCCCCCCCCCCCCCCAAAAAAAGTGGTTCATTTATGTGGTTCATTTATGATTTAGCAAGGGGGTGGGGGTTACGTTTTTTCCAAAGGGCCAGGTAGGTTTGAAAAGCTTTTTTTTTTTTCTTAACAAATAAATAAGCTCATCCTTTACAAACAGCATTTTGTGGTTACTTGGATTGTCTTTGTGTAATATTAAAACTTGTTTGATGATCATTTAATTGTAACAAATATGGAAATAAAATTTTAAAAGTGGAAAATGACTTTTTTATAGCACTGTATATAAGGGTACATTTGATCAGATAAAACATATTTCAAGCTTTTTTTAAACTAATGCTTAAACTTAAAATTAATTCTTGGTCAAAGAAAGATTCTCAGACAACAGAGTCAATTTTAAGCCTGAAATTACTGTTAAAATTACTTTTAAAATTACTTATAAAAGTACTATTATAAAAATAGTATTATATTTGTTTTTATGATAATTAGTTTTTATCATATATCCTAATGAGAAATAGTGTTGAATCACAGAGCATTTAGTACCTACTGTGCACAAGTTTCAGAATCTTAAAGTTTGGGATCCCCATGGTTATTGACTTCTGTACATGTGGACAAATATGCCCTTCATCATGTCTGATATAGTCACATCGTAAAAACCAAACAGATGGTTTTTATTTTAGAAAACTGTATGATCTGATCCTGAAAGACAAGAAAAGAGGATGAATGTAACCCATAATAAATGGAAATGGATTGAGTGACAAAGGGAATAAGTGGTCGAGAAAGTTAAAGAGGGGTTGTATGGGATTCACAGGCATTTTAAATCCATTTTGCATTAGTATGCCTCTGGGACTTTAATAATTGATAGAAAGTGCATTATGTTTTACTCTTAACACTGTACGATCACCAATTGACTGCCTTTTGGAACGTCTATTTGTCTCGTCTCTGTCTCTGTTTTTGTCTGTTATGGAGGAAGAAACTAAACAGTGGACAATTTAATGGTTCCTCAATGACTCTCCATTTCACCAGCTTTCCTCATTCTAGTCTCTACTGCAGGGCATTTGCAACCTGTCAAGCGTGTGTGTGTGTGCAACGCATGCCCTTAAAACAGAGCAAGAGGGAGAAATTAAAAGCCAGCAGATGCTATTGTTTTGTGTGAACATAAAGCATGTATGTGTCTATACACGAGGGAGTAACCCAGTCTCTTCTTGTTATATGGGAGCTATTCTAATGCCAGCTAGATGGCACTCCAAAGGAGTGTTTAAACCAAAACAAAAGCCCTTGCTACTTTTTAGTATGTTAAGTGGTGTCAGTGTCCTCTGGCCAGAGAGTTGTTTGACCCTATACAAGTCACAGTTTGCCTGAATGTCCTATAAAGGTCAAAGCTCGAACACAGAGAGGGGGATCTATTCAAGCACATTGAACCTGGCACTTTGCCCCTGTGCCACGGGGCACATCAGGCCACACTGACCAACTCGACAGCAGCTCGGACCATGTTGGCATCGCAGACGAGTCATCCCGCTCACGGCTGATATTTTCCAAAGCTGTCGTTCTCTTGTGTATAAAATACGAACTGTTCAGCAGTCATCTTAAAGCAGTTATTACCTTATCATGTAGCTACTGCTGAAGCAATTTCCTACTTTAATTCCTGACAAGCTTTCTCTCATGCAGCTTTGTGCAACGTCTATTCTAATTGTCTATCATTTAAAAAAAAAAAAAAAGATGCAAAAAAAAGAATTGAATAATGTGGAGGATTTCTATGAAAAAGGATGCGGATGATTTCTATGACATTATGATACTTATGTTTTGTTTTTTTTTCAAAAATTAATTTGTAATATTTTACCTGATGCCAGGATTAATGCAGGTTTTCTAAACTTCGGTTTTGCTAAACATATAAAGGTTTGAGTCCGTTTGAAATTTATTCCATTAGCTCTTTCGAACAGGAAGGAAAATTGCATCTGGTACGGTGGGAAAAAAATTTAAATAAAAAAAGACTGCACATTTTTTTTTTATTGTTTAATGTTACAGACTGAAAGCTGCATGAAGGACTGGTGAGCTAATGGGTGACATTTCTAAGAGCGGTAAAGGTGCTGGTTGCAGGTATGATGCCAAATTAATTACAATGCCAATTTTCTGATTGGGGTTTCTGGATAACAGGCTGCTTGTCTCCTAATATGATTGATTGATTGATTGATTGATTGATTGATTGATTGATTGATTGATTGATTGATTGAATCAATCATTCAATCAGTACCTCTGTATCCTCATACTCAGAAAGGTGGCAGATCATTAAACTTGAGTTCTAGTACTATTTAAGATTTAGATAGCGACATCACACAGAACATCCATTATCAAACATGAGTACAAGTAGGAAGTATGTCTTTGGCTGCTGTGCTTGCTGGGTAATGAGTGGTGTTTGACTCGTTTGCTTGCTTACACCTGTTACTCCTGGGTTAAGCATAAGCCACTGATGATATTCCTTCACCTTATTCGATTCTGCACCAAACTCTCTATCCATCTCACCTGTCTCATCCCTTCTCCAGGTCTAAAGTGAAGACCCAACCTCTATTACATGCTGTTTGGGCTTTTCCATACCTCTTCAGTCTTTATCTCCCAGGGACATCCGAGGTTAAGGATGCATCTAAAACATCTTTAGTTCAGGAGCTTGTTTGATGTTTGCCAAGTTTCAGACCCATAATGTAGTCTGTGGGTCGAATCGCTGAAGCTACACCTTGGATTTCAATATCTTTACACCAACACTATTTATTCGATTCCTAGATATGTAAAAAGAGTACAGTACCTCCTCTCAGGTTTACGACTTCATCATCAAGCAGGCCCGTGTTTTGTAGAACTGGCCTTGAGCACTTCGGTCTTGTCTACCTCTGTTAGTTTCTTCCTCTTGTAAGCCATCAATGAAATCTAGAGCCCAATGAATGGCATACTGTATGTTGTCAAATGCTTGCCTCATTATTAAGTTAACTGCTACAACTACAGTTGTGAAAGGAGGCAGATGTTAAAGGTTTCAGTGAGCTCACCTTCTCACAGTACTGTGCAGAAGTATCAGCCCTTTCCTGATTTACATTTTTTTTATTGCATATTTGTCACACATAAATGATTCATACGAAGATACCACAACTAAATACAAAATGCAGCTTTTAAATAATGATTTCATCCTGCCTGGCCTTTGTGAAAACCCCCTAAACCTACTGTAGGAACTGGTTGTGCCACCCTTGGCGGTAACAACTTCAATCAAGCGTTTGTATGAATATGGTTCCTCTTAGGTATTTCTGATGACAATAATAAACTTCTTTATAAGCTTTATGTGGTCTTAAGCTATGAAAACATCACCTTGTTTAGGACTTTACCTGGTTCCATAGTAGCATTATTCCCCAGGGCCTTTCTCAAATTATTATTTTTTTTTTTTCTTTTTTGTAATTTAACCAGATGGCATTCCATCCATTCTCTAGGCTCTTCTTCTTCTTCTTTTTTCCAGATCAAACCAAACAAGTCATACCGCATTTGTGTAGAGGTTACAACATCTGCTTTGAGAGATTCTGCAGGTGTTGTCTGGGCCTGGTGTGTTCTTGTTTCTTTAAAATCTTGATGGTGTTTTTGATCTCTCTTTCAGATGGTCACCTGCAGTCAACTGACAGGCTTCTTCCACAGGTTGCATGTCTGCTTTTTTTTTTTCATTTTTACGGCACATTGTTGATTCGGCACATTCTTGAAATGCCTAATATACTCAATTCTTTTTTTATGCATTCAGTTTTCTTTTTTATCTGTTACAGGGTGCCTTCTTTTTGATATTTTATTTATTAATCTGATATTGTCATACACAGGTTAGATGTTGTTCTGCCTGGCTGCTTCATCTACTTTTATCTTTCCTGGCACTGTATCTAACTTCCTTGTTTGCTTCAGTGTATACAGAAACATTCATGGCCCTTTGCTTCGCTGCTCTTGTTGTGCTGTTGTTCAGGACCTTTTCATTTTCTTCCTTTCTCTCTACTTGTATATAAGTATATTATATAAGAAAGATCCATTTCTGATGTTGTCTGTTCCTGATCCTGTCTGGTGCTTCCGTAGCTTCACTTGCTGCCATTGGTCTTCCATAGTGACAATTTCCTCTTTAAGTTCCTGGAAAGCTTTAAAACAGTCACTGAACTCCAGTATGGAAACTGCTTTTTTTTTAATTGGCCAGCAATGACACATTGTAGCAGTTTCTCATTTGAAGTTCTGATGCTTAACTTCAATTTGGCTACAACAAGGTGGTGACCCATCTCTTTCCCTGCATACTGTTTATTGTAGGCTTCTTCTGAATCTTCTGGTTTTATTTTTGTCTTCCTATCAGAAAATGTCCAAGTGACCATGGGTATGAGTCCATGGTCCCATGGTTTGTGTGGAAAGAAGGTTCCACCAATGACAGGGTTGTGGTTGGTGAAAAGGTCCCTGTTCGCATTCATTACGGCAAGACCCTGCTTGCTCAATGTATTTTCGAATCCATTATCATCAACGCCAACCTTGGTGTTCATGCAGCCCATTGAAATGGTGAAATTCTGCACTTTGCATTTCCTGGTGGTTTCATTTAGCCTTTTGTTAGAACAGCTACTTCACTGGTTGGGGCATGGCACTGGATGATGTTTAGAGTCAAGTGCTTGTGTGTTGTCTTGAATTTGTCCCCCATGCTCACTGGTCCACATTGCCTGAAGGTATTCTGATAGCATTCATGCCACTTATTATAAATAAAGGGCATGGTTTTCCATGTGTCTTGGGAATCTAACCAATGCTTTTGATGTCACCCATGTTTGACCTACAGTACTTCCTTCTATTTATTTATTATTCCAGGGACACAAAGTCCATATACTTTAATTTCACTGGTAATGGCCTGCACTTACTTATCCAGTAATCTACATAGAGAGCACATTTACATCTCCCTTCCAAACGGAGGTACTCCTTTCCCCACTCCTGAGGTTTGTGATGTATCATTCAGTGTTTCTCTAATCCAGGGTTTACCTCTGAGTGGAGGATTAGCCTACCCGGAGGATCCAGGTGGATTTGTGGTATGGGGATGGAATGCAAATGGGACATTGTGGTATGTGACCTTTGAGGGCAGGATGGAATAATGCATATTGAAGTAAAGCATGATGCAGTCAGTAGTCAGTATGGAGGAGCACTGTGCAGGACAAAAGTCATAAAAATGAAAATTAATAATAATAATAAAATAATAAAGGGGTATACTTTAGGTATGGTGTACAGTAGAATGAGAAAGTCATACTACTTTCATTTAATGTAAATATAAAATTCTACCAACATGAGTAAAAATGTATTTTATTATGTAACAAGAGGACCTGAGTATAAAAACCAACTTTATTACTTTATTATTAATATTATATATATTTATTTATTTATTTAGGATGGTGTGTAATAATAAATGAGAGTGGTGTAGTTAAGAGGCTTTTACAAAAGAAAGAGGAAAAAAAAAAACAGGACCAGCTAAAAGGAAAATCAAAATTCATACTCATACTGTGAAAGCAAATATAAATCACCTATTCTGCAATATACTGTATGTACCCACTTTTTTTTTTTTTTGACATTAAATCATTTGCTTTATAATAATAGAGTTTAGATTCAGTTTGAATTAGTATTATTCGACCAGTATTATCCTGGTCAGGATCACAGTGGATGGAGCACTGAGAACATGGAGTGCTATCCAGAACACATCATTCTCACCTGAGGGCTTTGTGTAGCCAAATCACCTAATGGCACCTGACCCACACATACTGGGCACACTGGCACTGTGAGGTGGGAATGCTCCCCACTGTGCCATAGTACCATACAATACTACTACAACTACTACTGCTGCTAATAATAATAATAATAATAATAAAAATAATAATAATTTGCCAAAAGCTGTGGATGACGCATATTACATTATCTCGCATTACACTCATGTAGACTAAACATGGATTGCAGCCAATGGTCCAAATTAGACTTTATTTTTAAAACTGTGAGTTACAAATTGTTTTGTGCAGATTATTATTTTTTCTTTTTTTAGGTTATTTTTCAAGGTTCTTGATCATTATATTGTTTTGGGTTTATATAGTGTGCAGTGTGTTTGTTATTAAATGAATTAAGCATTTATTAATGCTGCTGCTAAATAATAATAATAATAATAATAATAATAATAATAATAAAGTTGTTAATGTTAGTTACATATTACATGTTTTTAATGAAATAAAACCATTGCTAATTTATAATCTTAACCATATTTTTTTTTATTATTATGACCAGTGAAATCACTCCTTGGTGATCCAGTGAGATTACGGGGTGGGCTGTAATTTAGTTAAGTAGTAGCACTAGCACACTGGTCTAAATCAGATTATTACTCATGCAGTAAATAATAAGAAGTTGTTGTTAGTTTTTTGGCAGTTTCCGTGGAGAAGTCGCCACCATCTTCGGACCATCCGACTCACACAGTACTTGGCACAGGTCTTACACGGATGCCCTTTCTGACACAACCCGCCCAATTTATCTGGGATTGGGACCAACGCTACATCCAGTGGCTGGAGTTTGGGCATTGGCTTGGAATAATGAGCATATGGGAAAAAAAGAATTACCTGGCTTTAAAGATTTTTTAACAGTGTGTACTGTAGATAAAACGCTTTGCGCCACTCCACATCAGGACAATTCAGCACAATCGGTCCAATTTATGGAGGGCAAGTCCATGATCACTAACCATGCTCTTATAGATCTATAGCACCCTCAAACATGACGAGTTCCCTTTCACCACACTGCTTCACTTAATGTGTCTACTCAATTAACTGGATCAGCCCTGCTGGATTACGGCATGAACTGAATTCTGTAGGAAGACGTACAGTGTACGGTATACAGTATATCCAGGAAAATGCAATGCACGGGCTGGTTAAAATATCTGATTAAAGGAACAATAACACAATAAATTGGAGGTATATGAAATGGAATGAGCAATGCAGCAGGTGGTGACATTTTATTTTTCCAGGAACAGATGCAAAAGCCCCAGGAATCTAATTTGCCCCTAATAATAGGTGAGTTTTGCATGGTTAATGCTCACCAGATGTAGAACATGGAGATGAGATGGAAGTAGCATGGTTCCGAACTATACAAAGTACACAAAGCACAGCTTCAGCTTCCCAAAAATCTCATTGTCATTCACCCAGACCAACACATTAATTAATTTATTTATTTACAAAGATTAGCCTTGACAAATTGAGAGGTGAAGTGAATAACATTATCTCTTATGGATATATAGCATTTGGCAGCAAGGGAACAAGCAGATCCCAAAGCTGAAGCGGGTATTGGAAGCGGCAAAAATGGACGAGCTGTCTATCGCAGTTACAGGACTTTAAGGATCTGCTGCAAATCAGATCAGATGCAAACCACAGGGCATCTTTAGAGGTCTCCTGGAGTCCACGCCTTAATGGGTCAAAATTGCTGGTCCTACAAAGATGTTTTAATGTTATGTCAGATTGGTGCTTAATTTTTTTTTTCTATTATTATGATTATTATTGAAATTTTACTGCTGTGGGACGAGTAAAGGGATATCTTATTTTATCTAATCTTGTTATTATTATTATCATTAGAGCGGTACCTCCCCATACAAATTCTATCCGTTCCGGAGGCCGAATTTTACATTGCGAACAGCATTTTCACATAGGAAACAATGTAAATGCAGACAATCCGTTCCAGCCACCCAAAAAAATATTACCAATGTTACTAATTCCCAACACTATAATCATATTTTTGCATATAAAACCATTAACATATTTGGAAAAGACATGTAAATGAAGTAAAAGATAAAATAAATAGACATTAAACCTCACTTAACCTCAATTTATGATTCCACTCGACACCGGCTGCTTTAAAAACCAAACTGAAAGCGGCTCCCTTTTATTCTTGCTACCGGACCCGTCGTGCTGGGTCTTCACTAAATTATTATTATTATTATTATTATTATTATTATTATTATAAGTTCTTTTCAAGCTACAAGTTTTGGTTTGCAAAAAAAAAACTCAGGAGAAATATAAATACCAGGGAGCGAACACACACTGATAATATGGTAATGAAAATACAGTATATTATCAATTATGCAACAGGAACAAATTAATAACATTTCTCTAGCAGCAGATGTTGCCTTTCTTTTACGTTTGTGTTTCCCCATACTGAACATTAACATTTAGGTCTGGATGAGAGAATGCACATAAATTAGGTTTACTTTCATCTGTTTTGTCTCTCTCCTGTTCACTCTCTAACACACACACACACAAAGCAATTACAGGTTTAGCTTTAGAGTGGAATATTCATGAGGGCTGAAGTCAGCCCGTGTCCTTGGACCAGATGTCTGTACTTTGTACGGTTTGCTCTCTGCGCTTGTGACAATTTAACACGAGAGAATGAGACACCTACAGTACAACCACCTTGACCGACTGTAATATACTGTACGTTACAAGCTCCATCACCATAACCAGCGCTATTGTGGGTTTTTTTCTCCTCCATAAATGTGACACTCTCTCTCTCTCTCTTACACACCCAGGTCCAGCATGCTCACACACAAGCCCTCGGAGCCAAAGCTCACACAGCTCAGCCAGCTGGAATCCACATACCAATGGGTTCCTCTTGGTCATGAAAATAAATCGCCTTTCAACATCTCTTCACACAGCCAGCCAGCCGGCCAGCCAGCCAGCCAATTCCCAAAGCTTTCAAAGGTGTTGCCAGGTTGGTAGGGGACCCCTTATTTTCAAGGGATTTTATTGAAACAGATTTGGCTTTTTGTGACGCTTTGGCTTCGGGTTGATTGAGCAGGAGAGAACCTGGAGCTACAGAACAAACAGCAGATAGCGTTTGACATTTACTCTGGCTCGGCATCTGAGTGTGACGGTTATCGGCAGAATTGGGAGGTGGGAGTGTATCTGATGGCTTTCACTGCTGATAGAGACAGACTGGATTTGAATCTTAAACCAGCGTTACTTCTGGGATGGTTTCCAGACACCATGGTTAAAAGTTCTGGGTCAGAAAGAGACCGCAGAGAATCGTTCATTAGTCTGCATTTGGGATCCACAATGAATTCTAGGTATTTAGATGAGATGTAAAATAAACATGGCAGAATAAATGACCTGCATATTGCATATAGAAAATAAATTAATCAAGTGTGCTGAACACCGTGTTATACTCTGAACTACTGATTAAGCAAATGAGATAATAGATAATATCTATCACACATCGTCTTTAGCGCTTTATCCTGCGTACAGGGTGACGGCGGGGGGCCTGGAGCCTATCCCAGGAGACTTGGGGTACACTAATCCAATGCAAAGGACACACTCATACAGTACACATACTTTTTCACACACTATGGGCAATTTGGTAACAGCAGATCACCTAATCTGCATGTCTTTGGACTGTTGGAGGAAACCGCAATACACTGAGCACACTGACCCGAAGCGGGAATCGAACCCGGACCCTGTAGGTGCAAGGCGACAGTGCGAAGAGAAGCCGACAGAAGAAATAAATAAATAAATAAATAAAAAGAGTGAGGCAGATGCAATCATCCGAACACCTAAAGCAGCAAAATGGGACCCGAGTTCAATTTCTTGGCCTTGCAACTCTGTGAAGAGTTGCTAATTCCTGCCTCCTGTCTCCCTCTTCCGCCTCCTCTTCCCCTCGCTAATTCACTCCCCGCGACTCCTTTAGGTTTGATTGCGGGAATTAGTGGGAGGATAAAGATGCTCTTGATCTCTGGCTGCGCTCGTACTTTCTGAATAGAGCTCCAATTAACAGCTGCGCACCTATTCATACAGACCTTCGGAGACGCTCTGGATGCGGGTCGAGTCTCAGTCGCTTTTGCTTTAAAGGTTAAGATACAGTTAAAGGATTCGGGTGATTAGATCAAACTAGCGGGTCAGAGCTATTCATTCGGCACACTTTATTAATAAAAATGCATGCTCACACACATAGACAGACTCGGATGCACAAAAAAAAAACGCACACACACTCAACCCTTGGCCTGTATAGTCATAGAAGGCTTTTGAAGTGCTTTTAACACACATCCTATCCACATACAAAGCCAGTGTGAATTATTAAAGCGAATGATTGCGGCGGTACCGGATAACACATCTTCCGTGCTTTCTCTTACTCGCTCTCCTTCATCTTCATCGTCATCGTCTCTCACCCCAACTTCGGCTCCTATCTCTCTCTCCTTCCTCACCGGGCGACTCGCGAGAAAATAACTATAATTCACTATATTGTAGTGAGTTCGTAATGGAGCTGAAATAATGGTGATGAAGGTCGAAATGTATAGAGGGCATTAACAATACATGTTGATTTGAAGGAAAATTGCTCGCTGTTGCAAAACAAAAATGGCTGTAAAGTAGTTTGACCCACGTCATCGGGCAAAACATGGTATCGGTGCTAAAAAGTGTCTCACCTGGGTGAAAAATTACATTTTCAGATACGGATCATACTGTAAAACACCATTTTTCACAATACTTTATTAATGCTTCTCATCTGCAAAACCATACTTTATTTTTTTGTAATTATGCATAAATATTTATATTTTTATTAGATAAAAAGAAACACGTTACTTTTTTGAATAAAATCTTCCAATGATTTTAACTGTGATTCAGATGAAACCTGGCCAATTTAAATTACACATGATAAGACACAAACCTGAAAAGGTGTATTACTGTAATAATGCAAAACTTTAAGATCAAGATACTGCAAAATGAATTTAACATGGTTACGGACACTACAGATGTTTTTTTTTAAGCTTTTTCAAAAACTATCTCTTATACAAAGCACTGAGGTACAGTAGGTCTGGAATTTTAATTGTTATATAATTATTGGGCGGATTAGAAAAAGCAATTTTAATGGAATAAACTATAGGTTTCCATGTTTTATTGCCACATAACATAAGGTGTGTGTCTAATTTGAAGCATTTAAACAAAACCACCAATTTTCACATCATATGTTTCTAAAAGCTTACACAAATTTTAGTATAAATACATACTAATAAAGAAATATGAATAATTAGCATTTTAAATGCATTTAACGCTAAAAATGGCCATTTTTGGCGACCATATAAAATAATCTTCCCAAAACGGCAGAATTAGAATTTTTTTTTTATGGAAGGAAGATGGTCACTTCCATGTAGCATAAACTTTAGAAGTAGCTTTTATGGCACTCACATTTTCTGTATTATATGTACAATATAAAAACTTAAAAAATAAAAAAATCAGTAGCAGTACTATGTTTTGGTCATTTGCATCTTGGAGATTTAACCAGGGTCTACATGTACAGCGTGTATAGAAAAAAAAAAAAAGGTGTAAGGAACAAAAGAACTGTGCCTTTCTCCTTCTCCTCTCTAATTATAAGACTAACCACGAGCCATGTGAAGCTTTGAGTTTTGACAACCGCAACAGGTCCGTTTTAACATCGAAGATATATCAAAATTATACTGGACTCGTCCTTGTGTCCGACTCCTTTAAAGTCTTCCCTTAAAGTGTTGCTCTCTCTCTCTCTCTATCTGTTTCTCCGCCGTTTTCTTGCTCGCTCTTTCCAAGTGTATCGCCGAGTGTAAGACAGAAAGAGCTGGTGACAGCCACTTCCCAGCAGCCCGGTTCCCCTGAGCTCTCGTTAAGCTGGCCTTCAGAAAAGCCAGCCAAATTACAGTGGTAGAGCAACACTCTCTTTGACACAGGCTTTTTCATCTGAGAGTTATACATTTGGGAGAGAAACAGGAAAGAACATACATACATACATAGAAAAAAAGGACGAGAGAGAGAGAGAGAGAGAGAGAGAGAGGTGGTCGAGGGGAGCCAGGGAAAGACTTTTCAAAGAAGCACTTCACAGAAACAGCCTGCAGAAGTGTTTTAGCACTCAGAACGTCGAAGCACAAAAGAAAGGAGGAAAGGAGAGTCAGATAGAATCGTACGCTTACAGTACGACCTTTTGTATCACGCTTCAATAATCCCAGAGAGCTCCTGACCAATTAACTCTTCCATTATGTACAATTAATTAAGGAAAGATATCTTACAGGGACATCGCGGTATACCATTTCAGTCATCCGTATTTGTAAATCGTGGGGTCGTCGCCGCGTGTCAAAATCGCGATAAAGGACAAAGAAAGAGTCGAATGAAGCAGGTGAGATGCGCCACGCGGACGAACGCGTTTATTCGAGTCATTATTTCAATTAAGTTGATTTAAATACAGACTCCAACAGCAGGAGGTTCAGTTCTCTAAACTCAACCAGGCGCGCTTTAAAATCCAGGCGGCGTCACCAACGTCTATTTGCTTTCTGCTAGGATGCAATTTCCTGTTTTAATGTATTGCAGTTGCAACCTTGTGAGGAAGTGTGTACTTTTGGTAACCTTGTCTGTCAGAGAAGATTGATGTCTAATATTAAAATGTAATGTCAAACCGAGGACATGCGCAAGTTGTTCGTTTTTACGTGATGCGACTGCAGATGCGGTCTGAAATGCCATTTAGAGAATGCTTAATTCCACTAAAAGGTCTAGTATTTCGGGGGCAAAGCAAGCTATTATTACTTAGTAATTACCGGAGCAGGTATTTTTGTGCCAGCTCATAGCAGGTCTCACATACACCCTCCCATGACAGCATCAGCATCTCGTCCCTACAACCGAACCACAGACTCGCACAACTCCCACCCAAAAAAGAAAAAAAAAAAAAAAAAAGCACACGAAGAAGAATAAACCATTAGGTATTGAAAATTTAAATACATTTTTAAAAGAACCATAATATTTGTTTTATAATAATTTGCACTAATGTACCAGCATAACTACAACAAAATGTTATTACATAAGTGTAAATGACATATACCAAAATTAGATTCCTGCTGCTTGTTTCACAACAGGGAGCTTCATAAGCACACCGATCAAAAAAAAAAAAAAAAAAGCATCAAGTTCAGTCAATGACCGCAAAATGCCTGTTATGCAAAATGCATGCATAATTCAGATCAGAACTATATATCAAACATGAGGACAACCATTTTTCTGTCTGTTCCAGAAAGCTATAAATCAGTAGGGTGCATCAATTAAAAAAAAAAAAAAAAAAAACATCCAGCAAAATAAAGTGCAAGATGTAAAAGATGCAAAAAAAAAATGTTAGGAGAGAAATGTATTTGAAAGATATCAACAGTTGCTATGTTATGCTTAACTTTTCCGGTTAAGGCTGGAAGGAGCAACAACACCAGACTTTACACCATACCACAATGTTCTGTATAGGGTGTTAAATTCTCATTGGAATTCACAGTGGTGCCGGTATCACAACCCCTTTAAATGTTCTTGAAAGTTGCGAATCCAGCTTTATCCTTGACTTTACCATCTTGGTGGCATAGTGGTTAGCACCGTCGTCTCACACCTCCAGGGTCCAGGTTTGATTCCCACTTTCTGGTCTGTGTGCATGGAGTTTACAAGTTCTCCCCGTGCTTGGTTGGTTTCCTCTGCTTTCCTCAAACAGTCCTCAAGTCCTCATGAATTTAGCATTTAGGCTAATTGTCATCCCCAAATTGCCTGTAGTGTGTGACTTTGAATGTTGACCTGATGTTCTGCCATGGTCATAAAATGAGAATAAATACAATGGTAATCCCCATTGGCTTCTAGCTCACCAGTTGCACTACAGAGGTTCCTAGATGGATCCAGGACTTTAAGAGGATTCCTGGTGCAATCATGTGACAGTCTGTAAATTCGTGCACCCATGACATCATTTTCAAAATGGTGGTGTATCCAGGTAAAAGTTTGTTCGATCTTTTTTTAACAATTCAAATAATGTAATATTTGATAATATATACGTCTCGTATTTGATAATAAACTTGTTCCTGAACAAATTGACAAAAAACAAATGAATACAATATTGCTGTGACATATGTCGCATAAGGCTTTTAACCCTAAACTTGTCAGGGAAAATGCCGTAAGAGATCTTTTTAAATGTGTTCCATGTGGTCTGTGCTAAATCTCCCACAATGTCCTTTGAAGAAGAAATGAGTCTGGTCTCTTATGGGTTAAAAGACAAAGAACAGGGACAAGCAAAGACTATTGTGATCACCCATGTAGGACAAAAGAGAGAGAGAGAGAGAGAGAGAGAGAGAGAGAACCACTCGGGAGGCGTCTAAGAGCAGTCTCTCAAGGGTGTGCTGTGAAAACTTTTTTCGCTGCCCATCTGGACAGAAAAATATACAAATAAAGTATGTATGACATAACAAAATATCTGAAAAAAAAAAAATCATTCGCACCATTTCAGTCATAAACAAGTAGAACTCAATACCAGTGGTGTCAGCAGGGATGCCGCTGCCCCCCAGAAGTCTGGTCCTTCTTGTTTCTGATCTGTTTGCCAAAAATATCACAAAATATTATACTTTTTATACCAACTGCAAGGGAGTGAGACAGAAAAAAAAATACATTTCAAACATTTCAATCCCCTTTGGACCAATTCTAATGTCAAATCGGTTCAGCTCGGATCCGTCGAGGCATGGACTCCACAAGACATCTAAAGGTGTGCTGTGGTACTGTATCTGACACTAAATGCTGGAAGATGTTTGGTGTGGCCTCCATGGATCAGACATTCTTTTCCAGCACAATCCATAGATGTTTGATAGAATTAAGATCTTCAGGGGTGTTTTTTTTTTTCACTTCTTCCAAGAAGCCACTGCCATTGGGTGAAGAAGGATTTGCAATAATTTTGAGGTACAGTAGGTGGTACATGTTAGAGAAACATCCAAATGATTGACAGGACTTAAGGCAGAACATTGCCCACAGCAACACCCTTCCTTTACCGGTTTGCTTTCCTTCCATAATGCGCACACACACACACACACACACACACACACACACACACACACACACACACACACACACAGCCTGCCATCCACCTGATGTAAAGTGGGTATAGAAAAAGGTTGCAACCTGAAATGAAGGCAGACAGTTTTTTATTTTATCCTACTTAAAAAAAAAAAAAAAAAACAGAATCACTGATTTGGAAAAGGATTGCCTGCTAAAAATGACTTGTAAATACAATCAGGTCACGCTTTTCACCTTCTTAAAGGCTGAATGCTATGTACAGCTAGACTTTGCCCACTAATATTTGTCCACTCTTCTTTGCAGAGGCACTCAAGTTGAGTTAAATTTGATGGTGACTGTTTGTGGACTGCAGTCTTCAGGTCATTCCACGGATTTTCAATGGGGTTTAAATCTGGGCTCTGACTAGGACATGCAAGGACATTCAGCATTTCCTCCTTCAGCCCCTGTGTGTTCGGTTTGCTGTGTGCTTTGGGTCATTCTCCTGTTGGAAGGTAAAATTCGTTCCTATACCCACTCTAAAAGAAAATGGGATTCTTCAGGCCAGCCCACATTCTTTCATTGTTCCATGTTCCAGTTCTGATGCTCACGTGCTCACTGTAGGCACGTTCGACAGTGGACAGGGGTCAGCGTGCGCACTCTTACTGGTCTGTTGCTAGGCAGCCCCATACACAGCAGGCTGCAATGCATTGTGTGCTCCAACACCTTTCTATCAAAGCCATCATTATGGAGACCTGGACACCCATGACTCCATTACAAGTTCACCTGTTGTTCTTCCACGGACTACTCCTGACAAGTACTAACCAGAAACACTCCACAAGACCTGCTGTTTTGGAGATTTTCTGACCCAGTTCTCCAGCTATTAAACCTAGCCGTTGTCAATGTCCTCCAGATGCTTAGTCCAGCCAATTTTTTCCTGTTTTTAAGACATTGACTTTGAGACCTGACTGTTTACTTGCTCATTATTTCTCCACTAGAATAAGAACCCGGAGTTGGCAGTTAAACAGTTTGTAGAAATGGTTAAAAAGTTTTCCTAATTAATATCTATTAACGCAGGTGTTTGTTTACATCGAGCATGTTGCTTATCAGTAGCTTATTAAAAGTAGATTATTAAATCTGACACATAACTGTTCATAACATCGCTTTTACTTAACATTTTGATTTTACTTACGGTGCCGGTTAAACTTCAAGCAGATATCTAAGTACTGCAAAAGTTTCATTAAATTCTGTCGCTCGATTTATGATGCGCCCCCCAGTTTGACGCATGCGCAGTACTCTGTTAAAACTTGCGATTTATAATCTGGCACCGAGTCATAACTGCTCATAACTCTATTTCTACTAAACGATTTCATTTATGGCGCAGGTTTAACTTCAGTTCCAGTTTCATTACATTCTGTCCAGCCAGTTTTGCATGATGCTGTGACAAAATCTGTCTGGACAGACATACAGACTTACAGACAAATGGACAGATTTTTTTTCTGAGACTTCTAAGGTTTTGGGTCCTTCAATTTATGAAACATAAATGTGAAGACAAAAACTTTCTTTTATTAACCTGTATATAAATAATTCTCTAGCAAAGATTTTAGTGGAAAAAGTTACATATCGTTCTTTTAGGACCTTTAAACTTTAAACGTGTTTATGGCAAAACATGACAACGAAAAACTACTAATTCCTAATAACTAGTAGAATTTCTAAAGAACCATGTTTTGTTTTTTCCAACACTTGGAATCGCATAAGTTGTTTTGTTTGCTTGATGCCGCCTAATAATTCGAACCTTCTGAAACGGGAAGGGGTTGGGGTGGTTGGGGTTCGGGAGGCAGTGTATATGCCTTAATATGCCTTATGATAATGACATACAATGGAAGTTATGAACACTGTTTATACTGTAACTTTACATTCCTAAAGGAAACACAGAGGGATCTTCCAAGCCTGAGACATCAAACAGATTCGCACAGGACTGCAAAAGTAATAATTTTAATTATATAATTTTGCAATAAAGATTCTGTGTGTGTCAGTGTGAAGAACACTTTACTCGTGTGTAACGTGTCGTTTACTGTACTTTACATTCATTATCGCACTGTGGCCGCGTGATCAGCACGGATGGACGGTTCCCATTGACGTATTGTCAGTGGCTATTACCCTTATGATCACTCATATCACAGTGGATCGATAATATGTAATAAATGGCAATCGTGGAATGTGTGGTGTTTCTGCATCAGCGAATGCATTGTTACCAAACAGAAGCCTGCGAATACATTAAGTTTTGCAGAACATTATTAATTACCAGTGTATTCATCCCAAACAATCATTCCAATATAATAACAGCATAGACTTTCTTTTTTTATTCATTATATACAGTAGAAACAAATGGAATGTTTTGTAGAGTGAGTTAAGCTTCGCTTGCTCCAACTTGCCCCAGGATAACAGGGTTGGAGTTAGTAAGTGTGTTAACCATTATATTTCCTCAAAGAACTGCCTCTCTTCTCTGCTGATATTAAGAAATAAAAAATAAATAAGTCACAAAAGGCAAATGTGATTAAATTGGTTTAAATAATGTCCACACTACATAAGAAACTAAAACTGGGAAATCATCACATCCTCACTCATCAGTGTTGCATGGGCCTAGAACCTATCCCAGGAGACGTAAGGCACTAGACAGGGAGACAAGCATGTAAGACAAGCATGGAGAGAACATGCAATCACACACAGACCCGAGACGGGAATCGAACCCGGACCCAGGAGGTGCAAGGCGACAGTGCTACTGTATACACTAAGCCAAACTTTCCTTAATTAATCTATCAATTACTCCTTGGCTGTGATTTTAAAAGCAGGCTGTTTTTCAGCATCCAGTGATGGATTGGTGAACATATCCGTGTAACAAAGGTGTAGGTTTGAAGTCAGCATCAAACCAGCGTCGAGAAAATTAGTTTAATGATTCTGTTTGTGCTGCGGCCAAAAGCTGTGGGGAGGAACAGAGATCCATAGACAGACGGTACTTTAATGTCAGGCTGTTATACCTTCCTCACTACATTATGCCTCTTACACACTATATAACTTTGGCGCTGATTTTATTATCGGTACGGTTCCCAGATGTTCGGAGGATATTCTAAACTAGTTTTGGATCGGGGTGTGAAGATAATGTTTATGTGCAAAGACGTGCAAAGATAATATTTAATAAAGCATATTGCGTGGACACCCTTGACAACTATGAAGAAGACAAGACGCATTGCAAACTCTGGTCCTGGTCCTGGACTAAATCCTGAGCTCAGGTGTGAAATGTTGCATGGTTCCCTCCAGGTTCATATGAGATTCCTTGTCCAAAAACATTTAAGGAGGAGGACTGGATCGTGTAAACTGCCTCTATGTGTTAATGATTGTGTGAATGAGCGTGTGCATTATGTGTGCCTTGCAATAGACTAGTGTCTCATCCAGGGTGAATTAATAAATAAAAGGAAGATAATAAACATGTTGTGACTGAAATAAAATTATGTTTATGCATCAATAAGTCTAAGCTTATTTAACCTCTATAAAATATGTAAAAAAAAATTAAAATAAAATACAAAAAAAAAAAAAACACAGGAGGGTCAGGCTCAGTGGTTGAGGCACTGGACTACGGTTTGGAAGGTCATAGGTTCAAATCCCATGCCCACCAAGTTGTCCCTTAACTGCTCAGATGTATAATGAGATAAAATTTAAGTTACTCTGAATAAGGGCGCCTGCCAAAGGCCTTTACATTTTTAGACTGGAACTGACAGGTCATCCAAATTGTGTTCAAGTCTAACTGGGACTTTTGATTAAAACTTTCCTTATTTTACAATATAAACCCCTGCTACACTAATTTTCATAGTGCTAATGGATACCATGACCAGACTGCCTGCTTCAGGTCTGAAACCCTGGCCCCCCAGGAACTCCTTTAATAGCCCAAACATGAGGACATGGCTTGGAGCGAGGACAGGACTGTATGGGAGACATGGCAATCACTCCCAGCCGGGTTCCTGTAATGTACAAAAGTCGTTGGTGAATAAATGTGTGTACAGTTTCAACATACAGTATAGATCAAGTCATCCATCGATGAACCTCACAAGTCCCGGTTTGACTTGAACGCTCCTCATATTTAGCTCATGTACTGTAACAATGTTTAAATATGAGTTAAAGAAAAGATAAAAGCAGAGTATTACTAAAAGCTGCTATGGAGAATTTAAATCACCTAAGAGAATATTATGTTTTAGTATATGTACAGTACATGTCTGCATTATAATGAACTGCATCCTTCACACACAACAGCTCACTGGTGCAGAACCTGAACCAATGTCCATGCATGCACGCCTGGAAATACACCACTTGTATGCAAATGAAAGAGAGAGAGAGAGAGAGAGAGGGTGAAAAAATGAAGCTCTATTCTCCCAGGGTCATGACTACTTGATGCATTGACAGCTTAGAGTAAATTTCGCCGCACAGTCAGAGTGAATGTCTTTAAACTAACTCCTGCCAGAATCAGTTGGGCCTCTTGGCAAATTGGTATTGATGCTATAATATTTGCTGTGGGTAATAGTGAGCCCGCTGCTGCGAAGCCATTTACATCGAAATTGTAGTCTCCATTATCAGCATCAAAAGCCAAACAGATGACATTGAACTCGGGAGTGTGCACTGACGTTTGATTGGTGCTAGCAAAATGTCACCGAGAGAGGCCATCTTGCCACTCATCCGTTTTATTTTCTCCGTTTTGCGAAATGTAAGATCAATGTTTCGCATGTTTCTTCGTGGCCTTGTTTCATAACCATATTTATGTATTAAATATTTAAGATCGGCTGTCAGGGAACAAAGTGCATCTATTCTTCAGTCTGTTTCGTTCCGTCTGTCTCCGTCTCCAGGTCTTTGTCGCGCGTGTCACACGCTGCACGAATGTGGGCCACATGACAGCTTTTAACGCAGCGATTCGCCTTAAAAAGCCAGCAGGAGTCCAATATCATCAGACTCCTGTATGTGTGTGATCCTGTATGTGCGTTTTAAAACATCCCAATTTGGTAGCTGATAGAGGCTGTTTTTTTTTTTTTCTCTCCTTATGTTACCACTCGCTGCGTTGCTTTGAAGTTGACAACAAAGACGCCTTATTTCCCAAGTCACACTGGAGGAGAAACCTAAACAGCTTACCATTAAGAGAGCTGATAACTGATGCATGAAGTGCTGTCATTGCTTCCTAAAGCATTTCACATAGTTTAATTATCAAAGAATGGAGGCAACAATCACATTATTGAGGGCGAGAACGTCCCACGTCTTTTTGGAACTACTTCTATTTGAGCAAAATGAGCAGGATTTTTTTTGCCTCTGTCACTCAAGTATATTTAGGTTTCGAGATTTTAATAGAAAGTTGATGTCACTGCATTTTTTTAACAGGCAATTAACACAAAAGTGCATTACATTTTATCTGCTTTCCCTGGTTAATGAACTCATTTGACTTGTAATTTTGACTCATTTGACTTGTAACATGACAGATTTTTTTTTAAGCGGATACAGTTTGTAGCATGATATTCGACATATAACGTTTGCTTCTTTTTGAATCTACAATACAGATGAAAAAGGCAGTAAGGAGTTGTGCAAATATGAAGCATTATTTTAAGGAGAAGTTGGAAAAAAATTCAGAAAGTACAAAAAAAAAAAATATATATATATATATATATATATATATATATATATACACTGTATATATAGCATTAAGTAAAATCAATTAAAATCCTTTATCCTTTAACATTCTCCTCAACCTTTCAGTAGAGGAAATTATGAGTCGCTATTTATTATTGACAAATATATCAAAACGAGTCATCTCGACCACTTGGTTAAGGTATGTTATGCTTAAAAAAAATGGATAAACTAAATGGCTCTGCATCTTTAAATAGTATGCCGTTCCATTCGATTTGCAGCAATAAAGTGGATCTAATACTCTGAATTATTTTACATTTTATGCGAAATTTTGTTTTTTGTTTTTTTTTGTTTGTTTTTTTGTTTCATGTTGTTTTATCTTTGTATGTTTTTTGTTTTGTTTTGCTCTTTGTAAATATATCGATACTTCTACCATAAAGCAACATCTCTACCATTCGGAGAAGGCAGTTACCAGGGTCTGTTAAAATATATCTATATATATTGATTGTTATTACTGCTCGAAGGGAATAAAGATTGCTAAGAAAAAAAAATGTCAATTTTCCAAGTGATAACGTTAAAGGGTTAATGCTTAGCTGAAACACTGAAGGTAAGAAAAACATTATATTATTATCGACAGGTCCACCCTTTCACCACAAAACCAAGCTGGCATTAAAGAAAACAAATAAAACAATATATAAGTCTGTTTTGTGTTGTCTATATATTGACTGCAAGTCCTTGAGAAAAACTGCAAAACTTTTTCCACTCAAAACTTTCGCCATTTATTTATTTTATTTTTTTATTCAGAGAAAGTGCTAAGAATGTTGAGGCAACCATTTATAGTTTAAGTAAACTGAGATTTGCTTACTATGAATGCCAGGGTATATAATTTATCATTAAACCATTCAGTGAGAATCTGTGCCATGTGCATGTAGCACTCTCATCAAGACAGTCATTTTTTATCATAGGAGAAAAGTGGACTTGAATCTTGCCAAAAAAAAATGCCTCGTGAGGCGTAACGGAGCCGCTGCTTTTTTCCTTAATTTGTCACCCATCTGTATTTTAATATTCAGCAAACATCCAATATTGCAGGCCCTCTTCCTTACCACTCATCAGTAAAACAAGCCTGCAATCCTCTGAACAGTCCATTGGCTCAAGTGTTTATTCCAGATATCACGTAATAAAATGCTCGTCCCTAAATAAATCACTGAAAATATATACAAAGCACTTGAGGCCTTTATTATTATTCTTTTATTATTCTTTTAGAATAAACATTTTAATAGAAACCGTTTAAAATTAAAAGTGTTGGAAATAACACGAGCATCACGATAAGCATACCGCTGGCCTCATCACACTCAGGAGATAAGTAGTGTGGAAGATTTTTCAGGCTGTAACACTGCAGGATTTAGAAACTATCCACTTCCTCTCAATACACAGGGGAGACAAAGCAATGAAACTAACCGGGATTACTTTCAGAGCTATTATCACCTAGAGAAACCGTTTTTAATAGTTCTGCAGCCGGATTCTTTGGCATGTTCAAAGGCATAGAAGATTCATATGGAAGGACGACTGCTGTGATCTCATTCACGCCTTTACTCCCCATGCTTTTCACGTGTGTCTACTGTATATACCCACACAAATGCAAAAGTTTAGGCACCCCTTGATGAATAACAAATTCAACTTCTTTTTTTTTTATTAAAAAGAAGTTAACACAACGTTTTGCAAAAATTTGAGTTCCAAAGTCTCAGATTCTTTTTTTTTTACAAGGTTTTAGACCTTAATCAATTTGTTAGATCTGATACAGCTGTCATTAGTAAATGCCAAGTTCAAAGCTTTACAAATACTTCAGACACTTTAAACCTTGTGTACACACTTGTCAACAACCCTGGGTTCCTCTAAGCAGCCGTGTAATACTCTGAAAATGAAAGTTATTGATGCCCACAAGCCAGGAGAAGTCTACAAGAAGATAGCAAAGCATTGTCAGCTTGCAGTTTCCACATTGAGAAATGTAATTAAGAAATGGCAGTCCAGGAGAACTGGGGAGATCAAGATGAGGTCTGGAAGACCAAGAGAACTCTCTGAAAGAACTGCCCCTATGCTGGTCAGAACGACAAATCAAAACCCCCATTTGATTGCAAAAAAACTGTAGGAAAATTTAGCAGACTCAGGAGTGGTGGTGCACCGTTCCACAAGACCACCATAGAAGAGTCAGCAGAAGAAAACCTTACCTGCGATCACGTCATAAAATCCAATGTCAGAAGTAAGCAACAGAACATCTAAAGAAGCCTGATGCCTTTTGGAAACAAGTGCTGAGGACTGATGAAGTTAAAATAGAAGTCTTTGGCCACAAATCAGCAATGGCATGTTTGGAGAAAAAAATGAGCAGCATTTCATGAAAAGAACACCTTGCCAACTATTAAGAATGGGGGATGGATCTATCATGCTTTGGGGTTGTGTTGCAGTCAGTGGCACAGGAAACATTGCACAGCTGGAGGGAAAATGGATTCCACTAAATACCAGCAAATTCTGGAAGTGAACATCACACCATCTGTAAAAAAGCTGAAGCTAAAAAGAGGATGGCTTCTACAACAGGACAATGATCCTAAACATACCATTATGGAATCCCTCAAGAGACGCAAGCTGAAGGTTTTGGAATGACCATCACAGTCCCCTGATTTAAACATCATTGAGTAACTGTGGATGCAAGAGGAAGCTGTCTGAAAGGGATGTCCAGGTGCTAACCCGGATTGTATTCAAAAAAACATAAAACCACACCTGCCCAACTCACTGCAGAATTAAATGTGCACCTCAACCTTCCTGTTTCCACCAAAACTGGTCATCGGGAGCTCCACAGGGTCAATGTACCTGGCTGGGCTACTATAGCCAAACCTTTGGTCAGTCGTGACGATGCCAAACATGGGTTTC
Source organism: Clarias gariepinus (assembly GCF_024256425.1). Classification (NCBI taxonomy): domain Eukaryota; kingdom Metazoa; phylum Chordata; class Actinopteri; order Siluriformes; family Clariidae; genus Clarias; species Clarias gariepinus. The sequence goes on along the minus strand of NC_071114.1, from coordinate 6,665,246 downwards.
AATGGTGCTAGCAGTAAAAATTTCGGGCAGTGGACAATGTAAAACATTTTATTGTTCTCTGATGAGTCCACCTTCACTGTCTTTCCCACATCCGGGAGAGTTACCACCCAGACTGTTGCATGCCCAGAGTGAAGAATGGGGGTGGATCAGAGATAGTTTGGGTTGCAATATCATGGCGTTCCCTAGGCCTAATACTTGTGCGTCACTGCCAATGACTACCGAACCATTCTGGAGGACCATGTGCACCCAGAGGTTTAAACATTGTATCCGGGTATCAGGATGATAATGCACCAATACACACAGCAAGACTGGTGACAGAGTGGTTTGATGAACATGAAAGTGAAGTTGAACATCTCCCATGGCCTGCACAGTCACCAAATCTAAATATTATTGGGCCACTTTGGGGTGTTTTGGAGGAGCCAAACGTTTCTCCACCAGCATCACGTAGTGACCCGGACACTATTCTGCAAGAAGAATGGCTGAAAATCCCTTTGCCCACTGTGCAGGACTTGTATCTGTTATTGCCAAGATGAATTGATGCTGTATTGGACGCAAAAGGAGGCCCTACACTAAACCAATGAATTATTGTCCAGAATTCAGTATCTCTAAGATCAATATTTAAACACAAGTTACATACTGAAAAGTATGATCATTTAATAAATTTTATTAATATACACCTGTAAACATTTAATATAAACATTATACCATTAAAACAGTTTTTATTTACAGGCTGCATTAACCACTCCTTATTCTGGCAAATAAAAGCAATTTTTAGCTCTCGGGTGTCACTTTTTTGTTTTTGTCATATTCATTAACGTAATAAAGTGAAAATGATTGGTGCTAAAGGTGATAAAAAGATTTTATAACATTTTAATTATGTGCTTATGTGGCTATAGGATTACATTTCATACTCTAATTGTTATAACTGATGCTTCATGCACTTCTATAGGGAACACTTCACTTCCTTAAAGCATCAACATCGGCTATAATCATATAATCACAGAAATTACGCAGTACTAAAGCTCCAACTACTGTACGCTGTTTTTATAATTATGGGCAAAAGAAACGGTGCACTATAAAAAAATATATACAAACGGTTATACTGTTCGTGTAACATAAAAAAAAAACGATAAAATAAAATTACCATCACAGTTCGTTATCATTACTTTATCATAGCAAAACTAACTCGTATCTTCTGTGATGGGATCTGTGCACGTGCATGACATTTACCATGTGATTATGTGCAGCTGACATGAGTTGGTATCGAAAGTAAAGAAAACATTCTGATTGTGCGTTTCGTCTTCACACCATTATGCCCCGTTTCGACGTGGCTAGCAGGGAGAGGAACATCGGAACGCCAGATGGTTTGGAGATGCCAGTAAAACCGTTTCAAGGCTGTGGAACAGATTCCGAACAACTGATTCCACTGCTGATCGCCCCAGGTCTGGAAGGCCAAAAGTGACAACGACGCGACAAGGCAGACTAAACTCGATGGCGGTGTAATTTGAGAAATTGTACTGAAAATACAGCCAGCTACTGTTGCTGGTATTCCAGGATTAAACAGGATGAGTGTCGGACTGTTTAAGGACGTTTGGCTGCAGCTGGACTTCCTGGACGTGCAACGAGGCCGTGTCATGGGCCAATGTTGACTCTACGTCATTGTCAACATCATCTGAATTCGGAATTTCTTGTGCTGCATGGACGCAGATTTCTGCATGAAATCAGACAAACACACTGTTCCTTAAGCATATTACCTCATACAAGATAAATAATGTGGTGGCATCATGTTTAGCACTGTGGCCTTGAACCTCCTGGATCCACCTGGTCAGTGTGCTTGGTGGGTTTCCTCTGGGTGCTCTGGTTTCTTCCCACAGTCCAAAGACATGCAGGATAGGTTGATTGGCGTTCCAAAATTGCTCGTAGTTCGTGCACCATATATGTGTGCCCTGCAATGGAAAGGCACCCTGCCCAGGGTGTACCCTGCCTCGTGCCCTTATAAACTCCAGGCCCTCTGTTTTTATATCTCACATCTCAACAAATTAATACCACAAAATGTCTGGATTACAGCAATAAACATTTCTTACTCCAGGTTATCCTTGAAGTACATTGTCTGTACTGTTCATTAAGCATTAATGTAAGCACCCCAATTAACATTACATTACAAAAAACATGCACTGCATTTGAACCACTTTGAACGTTGCATGACGTTATCATCTCGTAATGAAAAACAAGGAGACTTCTATCACTGCTCATCCGTAAAAAATTCATCACACCCTGAATGAACAGTTTTCAAGAACATGCCCTAGATAACAGAGCCTGACATTCATGTGAAGTTAAAACACCTCATGCTGGCTTGTTTCATAGCACATGTAAATGTGATGTGAACATCAGCGCTCACATTGGCTTGTGATATAGCTGTCGATAGGTTGATTCACAGAATAGTTCTATACCTTTTTAATGTGTAAAGGAATGTAAATGTGACTAGATGCATGCACATGTAGGGATTTTTCATTCACACTGTTTATACAATTCATTGGGTAATCATTTCAAAAGACTCACACGCATTATATAATCATTCCTCGACTTCAAACGACTCACCGGTAACCCTCAACGTCAAGTTTAAAAGCTACAGTGTCGCATGAAAAGGGGAACGTTAGATTAGACTCCTTTTTTTGAAGGTTTTTGACAGGCACATACTGCAATTTAAGTAGCTTAGAAATGAACGATTATGGGCTACTAATATTTCTACAGTCACATCAGCAAAGATTAAACGCATACAGTAAATGATGGGCAGCGCAGGCAATGTTGGCAAATGCGAAGTTGCCAACTACGTTACTGCCCCGTGCCCACATCCTATTCCAGATTAAATATATAGTACTGTGGAAAGAAGTCTGGAGAAACCTCTTATTTCCTTTTATTTTTATCCAGGAGCCAGGCTTTCTAATATTTTTATGTTTTTATGGAATAGCTCTCCAGGCTTCCTGAAGGACTTTTCTGTCTTTCACTTTCAGTTCGGTCCCTGTACCTGAGCAGATTCAAAGGGATGGATTTTGTTTGTTAAGCCACAAAGTGACCAATAAATCATTCAACTATATATAAAAAATAAAATAAAAAAAACATTTAACTTATGGCTTGAACCAGTGAGAAACAGGTGCAGATGATCAGGCTGGTGATTATTATACTGTACTGCTGATGCTGAACGCTGAGTGGTTGGAATAGACGAGAGGGGAAATGAGGTTGCTGCTGAGGTTGTTACATTAATAAGCAAGTTTTGAATTGTATAAATTGTCCCATTAAAACATTTGTTCTTATTTCTTTAATTTAATCGACATTGTTTAATTCAATTTAATATGAAAAAATTCAGGGGTCAAGATGGTCGCACCGTACTAAACAGTATACTATAATATAATATAAAATATTCTTTAAACAGAAATTAATAATAATAAATAATACAATAATACTATCTTTTTTATTTACTAAGTAAAAATAATAATTATTATTATTATTATTAATAGTAGTAGTAGTATTAATATATTTAAGTCTAATTGATTTATAGTTAATTGAATATTAAAATATTTAAAAGACAAACACATTTTTTTTTATGTGTTTAATGTGTTCTGAGTTCTCTGGCTTCTCTGGCTCTTACCTTGTTATTATATCCATGCTGCACTAGACCTGTGTCCACCCATTCAACAACTTCTATATCCACCTCTTATGGCAGGTTCTTCATTTATTAATGCACCCCTAATGATGGACAAATATTAATAAAAAATAATAAAAAATCAGATCTGTCCTCGGTTGATGAGGGACATTTGAGAAACACTCAATCTGTTTTAAAAAGCAATAAACAAACCCCGTCGCCTATAATTTAAAGTATCCAGCTGTTTTTGGTTAGCCTATAATAAACAGTGAGCTGGCCTGTCTGGGTCGATTCCTCTGAAGTTTTGTAAAAACACTTCTCCGGGATGCTTTTCTATCAAAATCGCTGTGCTTTGCTACATCACACATGAAATGTAGCACATACGCCTAATAAGATCCCCAGAGCTCTATTTTTATGCTGGTGCTGGAATAACTTCAGCACGATGCTAATTTGGGTGAGCATAAGTCAATTTGTTTTTCTGTTTGTTCTCAGCTGCCATTTTCTTTGGTCGGAAAGGAATGTGCTGATGTGGGTGGAGCAGAGCAACACGGGGGTAACTTAGGGTTATCCAGACTCTGTCACATTATGTTCAGAAATAGCATACCGCGATAATGCATCACCTTACAGTACACACTGTGCAATAAACTCATTAAGTATCGATGTAACATTTATATCATTTGTTTTACATCTCGGAGTGATTGATGTGGAATGTAATTCTGTATGATTTAGATTATGTCAATGCTACAGTAAGTCCTGTTTTTATAAGCTGATTTTTATAAAGCACACTATTACCCAATGCTAATATATTCATTCTTAATATTCTTTCAAATTCAAGATTCAATTTTTTGTAAAAATTTCCAATTTTGTTTATAAAAATATTAAGAACATAAGGTTACAGTTGGGGTTAGTCTAAAAGTTTGAGAAGGGCATCGAACTGAGGATTTGTGATGAAAAATCTGGTGTAAAACCTATTTACAGAAGATGGTTTTAAGACTCTTAGATGTTTAAAAGGAGGCTGTACACCCATAAATGACGATCCATTTGTTTAGATGACAATCCAGTTGCTTTATGTGAACATTCAGCGAGTGGAACGGCCGATCCTTAAAAATCAACAGACAACGTGTCGCCAACTTGTAACCATCTCTGGGAACTGTAAACACAATCGTTCACCAACACCACTTGCACATTACGGGAACTCAGCTGGGCGTTATCACCACATCCTCCATACAGTCCTGACCTCGCTCCAAGCCATTTTCATACAGTATGTTTGGACCATTAAAGGAGTTCCTGGGAGGCCGGCGTTTCATACGTAAAAGCAGGCAGTCTAATCATTGCTCTGGCGTCCTGAGAAAACCTTCTACCTTGATGAAAACACTGGGATAAGTGCATTAGTGAAGCAGAGGATTATATGGTGATTGTGCTACGATCGTGAGAATCAGGGGCCGTAGTGCCACACCAACCTTTGGTCCACCTTTTGGATGTTTCAGCATAATTCAAACACCAGCTGTGGAACTGCAGAGGCCGCAGTTTACAATCTCAAAGCATTAGCTCTAGAAAAGAGCCCAGGCAAACAAAGGAGTATGCATACACTGCCTAATGAGATATAATAAAGCTAATGATGTGGAACAGCTGGTAACAGTGATAAGGGAGATTGGACAGGGCAGAGCTGGAGGAAACACGGAGCTTACAGGCAGCACTCACAACAACTGAAAAAGCCATGCTGAATCGCCTCGGTATGTTTAGAAATGCGGGAAAAAGAACGGACCAGAAGTAAGAGTCTGGCTTTTTTCCTGAAGCTCTTGAAACATTTCTTCTCCTCTCAGTGATGGACACTGCAGCGTCCTGTTATAGCCCTTTTGGAGTCATTAGGAAAGTCTAATCACAAGAAGGATGGGAGCTTAACAACCCTGAAAAAATAGGAAGGAAAGAAGAAATGCTCTGATGTAGCGAGTGGCACTTGGAAAAACAAGAAGAGACCGACCACAGTAAAAGTAACAAAAAAGGGAGAGAAAAAAAAAGAAAAAAGAAAGAAAAGACTAAAAGGAAAAATGGCTTACATCATCAGCGGTCGTCGTGGAAACAGGAAAAACACAGCTCACCATCTCAGACGCACACGTGCGAGTTTGTGTGTGTGTGTGTGTGTGTGTGTGTGCCTGTACTCTCTAACGATAATGATGATGTGCAGGTGAGTGTGTATGACTCACCCTTTCTCGCCAGTGGTCCACATGGAAATTCAGGTGTTCCGGTGAGACGAGATTAAAGCACACACACACTGGCATCAGACACCTATAGTGCAGGATCTACACGGTGGGTGCACAAGACCAAATGCTCTACAATAGCAGCGTGGACAGATTCACAGAAAACACTCAGACTATCATACTCTAGATAGATAGATAAATAGATAGATAGATAGATAGATAGATAGATAGATAGATAGATAGATAGATAGATAGATAGATAGATAGATAGATAAACACACAGCTCACTGCTTCTGCTGCTAAATTTCCCGTTTAAAATGAAGGTTTGAATGACATAAATGACGTCATAATCAGGCCAAAATGTCACCCTGAAATAAGAGACGGCCTTACATGACATGAAAATGACACGGAAAATAAGGAGCAAAGCTGATTTCGAGTCAGAATCCATCACAGCGATCGTAAACCAGACAAAGAATCGACATTAGACAGAGCAAGACATGGTTTTGATAGAACTAATAAATCCCAAAAACGAACAGATGGAGAAGTGCAGAAAATTATTAGAGTCTGATGGGAGAAGGAGTCTAAAAATGGATCGAGGCAGGGGATCTGTTGATGGCATATGCTACTGTACCTGTTAAAATCTCGCGATCTGGTTTAGGCTGTATGATTATTAAAAGACCAGAGTTTTAACTTTAGACCGGACTGTTACCTAACACGGTGAAATCTGATGCCAGGGTGGCTTAGTGATTAGCACAGACACCTCATTCCTCCAGGGATGGAAGTTCTAATCTTGTCTCAAGTGTGTTTTTTTTATAGAGTTTGCATGTTCTTCCTGTGTTTCCTCTGGGTATTCTGGTTTCCCCCTGCAGTGCAGGTATACAGTTACCCTGCCTCAGGCCACCATGGATAGATTCCAGCCCCTATAACCCTTCACACGATAAGCATTTTTGATACATTATAAGATTGATAGATGAAAAGTAAAATTCATACACACTGGGTGGGAGAATGGCGTCCTGGATGGCATGCCAGTCTGTTTTTTGGGCTTCAAACAAGCACACCTAGGGGGTCATTTAGGATAGTCAATTCCCCTACAGGTATGATTTTGAGAGATGGTAGGAAACTAAAGCCTTTGGAGGACACCCCTTGCAAAAAACATGGGGATTATACTAAAGTCCAAAAAGAGCAAGTGGTGTATCGTAGAGCTGTACAGCAACAACTCAACTTACTGCACCGACAGCGGTAAAAAGTGTGGTAGATTGTAATACAGTGATGTATTCATGGTGTGGAATAAAAAAATATATAGCCTACAGTACCTTTTAAATAATAAGCATTTAATATGATTGTTGGAGGAAAAAAAAATCAATTAAGTGATATATAGCAATTCTTTTGTTTGCTAATTTATTTATTCGGCAGACAATTTTTTAAAATATATATATATATATTTTTATATACAGTATATTTGCATTTGAGATGATAAAATGTTGCTTTTCCGCTATAATACTGCAGGTCACGCGCTAAAGTATTCACAGAACATGGCACTTTTTTTATTTGTCGAGTTTGTTTACAATCGTTACAAAATTTTGAAGAAAAAAAACAATAATATAGTTGAAATGTGATACTTACAAAATTACATTACAAATTAAATTAGCACGTAGGTACAGTGATAATATTGTATCGCGATCGTCCATTATGACTCTCATCGCTAACTGTAAGTGCTGCACAATTAATTGCATAAAAAATATGAAATTGCAATATGGACAATTATTTATTTGCAAAAGGCTGCAATTTACATTTATGTGAATAGTCAAAAAAAAACAAAGCATTAATGTTGATTTTTAAAAAAAGTTTTTTATGTTACATAAAATTCAGAAAATGTGCGTGTCAAAGAAGCTAATTCTGAAGTTTAAGCAACATGGAAGTGTTCCCTAAAAAAATTTAAGTGGCTAACTTCAGCTGTTTTGGAGAGATGATTTTATATGCATCATTGCATCAAAATGGCCATTTTCAGGGTTATACTGTCTAGTTTCAAACAATAATCATTTTAAAACATAAATTATTCATATTTCTTCATGAGTATTGATACTAAAGTTGGTGTAAACTTCTAGAAGCATATGACCTGTAAAAATTGCCACTTAAATTAAAGCATTCCATGCAAAATTAAAAAATATGTAGTGTCCGTAACCATGTCTAATTCATGTTGCAATATCTTAACAATTTTCCATTTTAGAATTATACAAATTTCAGGGTTATGTCTTTTTCACGTAAAATCGAATCTGGCCAATGACAATTAAGATGATTAAAAGATCTGATTTTTTTTTTTTTTTAAGTTACAGACACTACATAAAAGGGCATGAAATTGTAGTTAGCAAATATGGTACTTTTTATCTGTTTAAAAAAGTATAAATGTGTATGCATATTCACAAAAAACTCATGGATCGGGAGATAAGAAGCATTAAGAGTTTACTTTTTCACCTAGGTGAGACACTTTTTAGCACCAATACGATGTTTTGGCTGTGATTTTTTGAAAAAGGTTTTTAGTATTTGTTTATTTTTTTAACTACTTAATGAGATCACTCGTGCCATTATTTGCTGTTTGCCTAGATAAACATGTTTAAATATAAAAATGGAACATCTTATAGTTAAATAACGTAGCTCGAATTGAAATAGCAATGTGCCTCATTATAATTGCGATGTGATTTGTTTTTATCAAATCGCGCAGCCCTGATGATTGTATAACGAGCTCCTTACACTCTGTACAAATACATTTCCTTTCCTGTTAAAAATAGTTCACAAATGGATGTTTTTTTTTTAACCCCGTTTATGCACTATGCACATTTAATCTTATTCTCGCTCTTTATCTCCTTCCGTCCCACCAGTACTGAGTGCCATCTTGAACTCGAGCAGTAGTACACCAAATGAACGCCAGACAAAAAGTTGAATAAAAGAGCATAAAAATGAAAAAGTGAAGACAAAAAAAGACTTATATAAAAAAAAAAAAGTAGCTAATCAGGACAGGGACGGGCTGAAATCTCAAAGAGACAAGCACCGTGGTGCGAGTCAATTACATTTATCACATGCCAGACCGCATGCCAGTGAAATGAGCCCAAATTATGTAAATAAAATGCAGATTACAAACATACCAATCAAAGACTATAACTGCATGAATTATTGTTCTGGATCCTAACAGATAGCTTCCTCGGCTCTGCATGCCGTCATGTCGTATTTATCTACAGAGGTGCAGGCTTAATTGCTCTTGCTGCTTGTGGGTGTTGGCAGCTATATAAATAAACATACTGGAATTAATGGAAATGCCATATCATATAAATGCTGCTTTATTAGATCGGGGAAGTTATGCACAGTTTTATGGAACGGAAAGTGAAAGATCCATGTCTAAATGGCCGTGATATTATCTGTTTCATTGGAAGAGCTACAAGAAAACCTGTTTATAGAATATGCCTGGAGAATGTAACAGGTACTGTATTAGTGATCACTTTCAATCCACTGGTTTTATGCAAACCTGAAACGTGCATGTGCAGATATAAATAAATAAAATAAAATAAAATAAAAAGCTATCTGACACTAATCTATTTATTATAATTGAAAGACATCATGTTGGCCCGTACACTATTTATGGGGAATATAATAAAAACAGGCAATGCATGGAAACACAGATGCCGCTATTTTTACCAAGTGAAGTGAGACACTCTTAAAGTGTTAAACACTTGAACCGGGTATTAATCTAACACGTGCACAAACAAGACGCCCGCCACGAAGCAAAGCCTGATCTGTATTATCACAATATAATTGAAGTCTACCCATAATACCTCTCTGGATGATGGGCTGTGTGAGTGTGTGTTTTTTTTTTTGTCATGTGACTGAGTGGACTCTTCATCTCCGTGATGGGCGCTGCAGTCTCATCACACAATCTTGAGGAAAAATCTAGAGAATGCAGTTCACAGAAAGGAAAAGGAAAGAAGACGACACAGAGAGAGAGAGAGAGAGAGAGAGAGAGAGAGAGATGGGGTGGTTTAACTGTCAAACCGCCAAATGTGATCATTAATAATTATTGCGATGGAGCAAAAGACAGAGAGGGAGGAAAAAAATAGACATGAAGCCTATCGTGAAAAATCAAACTCGCACAAATTGTCCACTGGAATACAAGTGGACATCCTTCAACGATGCATTCTTATTCTTTTAATGTGCATCCAGTCTCCACTGTTGTCTCCAGAAGAATTTACACACACATGCACACACACACACATACACAGGGCAGGGGGACATTCAAGCCTTCAGAGCTGCATATGACTTGTATCATTAGTAGGGCTCGTCTTGGGTGACATTTTGTCTCAGGCATTGGTTCGTACATGCATTGGGGCAAGAGCACAGTGGTCATTTCAGTCCAATTTTAGACTAACATCGTTAGACCTCAAGGTCTTTGGTGCAATCAGTAGGGGTGCAAAGGAGCCTGGCCAGTGAAGCAAAAAGCGAAATGGCCAATAAACCATGAGCACAAAAACACAACGGCAACAACAATGCCAGTTGCTCTCATCTTAACTACTAAATCTATCAGCCTGTAGAGGCCGTAAAAGTGTCATATGTACACTGTTCAGGCAAAAGTATTTGGACACAGAACCTATCACACTTTAAATAAGCTCCACTCTCTTAAGATGGTTTTCCACTAGTTGATGGCTTTGGGAAATTTGTGTTCATTTATCTACATATAAGAGCAATAGTAAGATCAGGCGACCCCGATGTTGGACGAGGTTCGAGTTCATCTCAAAGGAGTTCAGCAGGTTTGGGCATCTTCTAGTAAAGGGACATCAGCAATCAAATTAATCCAACTTTGTGATAATGATAATGCTAGAGAAAGATCATTTTAAGGAATACAGTGAAGATACCCTCACTTCAGGAGGCAGTGCTAGACCTACTGTACTGTATCTAGTGTCTCTAGAGATCTCGGACTGTGCCTTTGGACAGACAAAGCACTGCAGTGGTGTTCCCTGTTTACAAGGACCAACAAAGAATCACACTCCTGAGCGTTTTACATTAAAGCTACTTATGGGTTCCGAAGAGGTGAAACAATTATGGTTCTACCCAAGCCATGAAAGCACATGTACTGTAGCTTTGTATGGAAAGGGGTCATGGGAGTATCCAAAACCTGTCATTTGTTTTAAAAAATCTGAAGATCTAAGATCACAAGTCTCAATATTTACTATCAGAGATGATGTTGTGCATGTTCTTGTCATGCTTTGTGGGTTTCCTCAGGATATTCTGGTTTCCTCCCACAGTCCGAAGACATGCTGGTTAAGTCAATTGGCGTTCCCAAATTGCCTGTTGTGTGTCAGTTTGCCCCCCTGCGATGGATTGGCACCCCTGCACCCTTGTAACTTGAGCCTCCTGGAATTAAAACAACTTTTTTATTTTATTATAATTTTATTTTTTTAATATTTTGTCATTGTATTATTGGTACATAATGTTGTAAATAAAAAACATTTTTACAGCTAAATTTATTATTTTCTATATTTTTCTATATTTCTAATTCGTAACAAAAAATTATCTTATTTTATACTTTATTATGTTATTGAACAATCTACTTGTCTTATTTTTAATTTTTTAGGTCATTAGTGGTCATGTAAGCATTTCACTTTAAATCAATAGTGTATAATTGTGTAAGTGACAAAGAGAATTTGCGTTTTTATTTTGAATAGGCTCCAGGCCTCCGTGACTACTACTAGATAATCAGCACAACAGCACGACCTCAAGTGTGATATTAATGATTTTTTTTTTTTACTAAATGGTAAGAGTGAAAAAAGACATTTAAAACCATGTTGTAAAATTACAAAACTACAATTACAACATAATACTAATAAAAAAAAACTGGAATTTTACTTACTGAATCACGTCCAGTCCAGCAAAACAAGATGATGTTCTTCAAGGCAAACTCGCAAGGCAAGGATGACCAACAGGAACTATTAGTTATGTAAACGTGCTCTTAAAGGAGGAAAAAAAAAAACATGCGCAGGTTTTTTTTTAGCCGAGCTAAAATTAATGTTGTAATATAACAACAGGCTTCACAGGGTTAAACAGGCCAAATAAAACACAGTTTTAGAAAATGAAAATGCATTCCCTTACAAACCTACACAATCTCACAGGCAAACTGATAAATGTGATCATTAATAATTATTGAGAGAGCTATAATCCATGATGTCTGAGACTCCAGATAGATGGGGTACAGAGACAGGAGGGGGAAAAGGGATGGAACACAGCGTGTGGTCTTCGCACTTGGCACAGCCTGTTCTATCCTTGGCACAAAGGGAGGAGTGAATGGATCAACCCGAACACTCCGTCATATCATGAGCGTGCAGCAGTGACTTAGTGCAGGCGTTTGCTTCTCCACTTTGGCTCCTTCCAGTCCACTGTTTTTATTTAAACCTCGGCACAGAGATTATTTAAGAGGAAGAGACCGGGGAAGGGGAAATATCAGATCAGTGCACACATCAGGGGTAGTCGATATCATCGTGATCCTGGTGGACTGAACACTGTTAGTGATAAAATTAAAGAAGACCTATTATTAAATTTAAATGGAACTCTTTGGCGATTTTAGTCATTCGGGGGAATCTCCAGTGTGCGTGTACAAACAGAACAAATTACTGTAGTTAAAAACATTTCTTGCTCTTTCTCCTTTTTTCCTTTGTATATTAGCCAATTAGATCCCCCCCATCGCCCCCCCCCCCTCCCTCCACCACCATTGTGACCTCATATAAGATGACTCTCCTCCTCCAGCTTGTTGCTCATCTCTGCTGTTCTCTGGAGGGGTGTGTCTCAGCAAGAGCTCATTTACACAAACACCAAAACAGTGCACTTGCAGGAGGAGTGAAATAAATGAACTATAAAGTCTCACTTTTTATCATCATCATCATCATGGTACGAGCTCACCCAAAGTGTGCGATAATGCTCCAGCCGAAATGCGCCTAAGATAGTGTATATTTCACTTTCTTAACCCTCTTTCTTTCACTTTTCCTCCAAACGCACCTTTTTAATGTCTATGTAAATGAGGAACTGCTGGGCCACACCCCTCCAAAGAAAACAGCAGAACTGAGCCACAAGCCGAGGGAGGGGATTGTCTTGTATGAGGTCACAATAGGGGAAGGAGTGGCCAATAGAAAATGGACGAAATCTATCATAAACACTACTACTAATAATAATAATAATAATAATAACAACGTTTATGGTTTCATTGTAAAGTAATGTTTCTAACATTCACTATGGCCTCCAGGGTCTGGGTTCGATTCCTGTCCCGGGTCTGTGTGCGTGGAGTTTCCATGTTTCATGTCCGGTTACTCCGGTTTCCTCCCACAGTCCAAAAACCTGCAGATGAAGCTAACTGGCATTCCCAAATTTTCACGTGATTGTGTGTGAGTGTGTGTGTGTGTGTGTGTGTGTGTGTGTGTGTGTGTGTGTGTGTGTGTGTGTGTGAGATATTGTGTGAGTGTGTGTGTGTGTGTGTGAGAGAGATTGTGTGAGTGTGTATGTGAGTGTGAGTGTGTGTGTGAGTGTGAGTGTGTGTGTGTGTGTGAGTGTGTGTGTGAGTGTGAGTGTGTGTGTGTGTGTGCCTGGCAATGGATTGGCAACCTGTCCAGGGTGTACCCCGTCTCATGCCTGAAGTCTCTTGGGAATTGGCTCCAGGCTTCCCACGACCCTTGGCAGGATGAGAATAATAAAAAAAAAAAAAACATAAATATACAGTAATAATGTATAAAATTAATGCATGTATTCTGATACCAATGTTGCAGGCGTAGAACTAAAGGCTGTCTTTACTTTATGAATGCACTGTAGATGTACTGTATATACTGTTAAGAACCCAAACCCTTCCCAAACGTCCACCGCTTCTACTGAAGTGTGAAACTTGTGTTGAAGTGCCAGCTGAACATTTGCACGCTGAAGCGAGCAGGGTGAAGTGGGGTCAGAGACTGAAAAGAACTAAGAAAAGACAAAGATAAGAATGACAAATTTCCTCCATCTGGCTTTTCAGCCTCATACCTTCATCCGAGATTTAGCACAATGTTCGCGTTCTCCCTCCCACATCCTAGAAGTTTTTTCCCTATCTTTCTTTTTTACACACGAACATACCCAGACATACAGACACATGCAACAGTCTGTTTTTCTTTCTCTCTCTTTCACTCCTCCTAATGTTTTCTTATTAAACCCTGCACCCAAAAACATCCAATTAGTTAGGAGGTGCTTGGTATGCATTGGCATATTTCATTAAAAACTAATTTGTTATCAGATTCTGGGGTACATTAAAATTAATGCAACACTCAAATGAAACATCCTAATGCACAACTGAAAAATCATTAAGTTAGAGACAAACACTGTGGCCTCCCAATGAAATGGGTAAGGAAAGAAAAAAGAGAAGATAACTGTAAACATTCAATTAAAATCGGGCTCTTTTTGATCTATTTCAGCATTCTTTTCTTCCTGTGTGCACAATACTTAGAAACTTTGGCGAACGTTAATTGCATAGACTGTCTTCACAGACTTATAATATCCAAAGGGGCATTCAAGTCAAACCAGGACTTTTTGATTTTGCAGAATAACAGAACATAAACTCCCTCTATTTCTCTATATAATCCCCTGCTACACTAATGCGTAGTGAAATTCCTGTAATGTGCAAGTGGTGTTGGTGAATAAATGTGTGTTCACACAGAGAGTCTCTTACGCAAGTTGGCGACAAGTTATCCATTGATTTTCAGTGATCTTGGAAATAAGCTTTGAAAAGTGTGAGGAAATATATATATATAAATTGTAATTATCATTATTCCATCCACCTATCTATCCATATCCATCCAGGAACCATGGAGGCCGACGATGACCATTGTATGCACTCCCATATTTACCAGAATCCCAGACCAAACCTGCATGTCTTTGGACTGTGGGAGAAAACCAGGAAGAACATGCAAACTCCATGCACACAGACCCCGAGGCGGGAATCAAACCCGGGTCCTGGAGGTGCAAGGCGACAGTGTTAACCACTAAACCACTGTGCTGCCAATTATCACTTACTCACTCATCGTCTATACCGCTTAATCCTGTTTTCTGGGTCATGGGGGGCCTGGAGTCTATCCCAGGAGATTTATGGCATGAGGCAGGGTGCAAGCTGGACAGGCTGGCAATCCATTGCAGGGCACACACACATACACACTCACACGCTCACTACAGGCAATTTTGGAACGCCAATTAACCTAACCTTTATGTCTTTGGACTGTAGGAGGAAACCGGAGTACGCGGGGAAAACCCATCAAGCACAAAGTAAGATGGATTGGCACCCTGTCCAGGGTGTAACCCGCCTTCTGTACTGTACTGTGTTTGAAGTCTTGTGTACAGTAAATGTCAATCAGTTTTCATTTCATCACAAGTCCCGTTCTGACTTGACCGTCCCACTTCGTATATAATAATATATTCAATTTACTCGTTCTGAATTTTCGAAACTTGCTCTCTAACTCTTATTATTGATTTATGGACTTGGGAATTTCCTAATGTAATGTACTTGGCATAGAGATACCGAATAGTGTGTATCACTCAAGGGGAATGAACAGCCTATTAGCAAAAGCTAAAGCAGTGATGGGCCTCAGTCACACACCACTGCTTTATAATCTTGGTCCTGGATTCTTCTGCATTGCCTATTTAAGTTATTTCGCTATTCAGACTGGGCTGTTAAATAGTTCAGATCAGGTGTATTAGAGCAGCAAGAAGAGCGAATGCACAGGGCAGTGAGGCTCCAGCTGTTGGATTGGGAACCACTGGTGAAAAATAGCAGTACACAGGTTCTTCAGTCACCCAGGAAACTCATGGAGTAAAAGAAAGAGATTGTTTTCAACAACAGGTAATTGTCTTTCTGTAACGCAGAGGCCAATGCAGAGATTAGGCTCATGACAGTGTAAAATCCTTTAATTCCACTGAACACCCAAACAAATGGACTTGAATAATGAAATCAGTTCATTTGTAGTTAATTAAATCGTTAGGGGTGAATAGAAGTGTGTGTGTGTGTGTGGGGGGGGGGGGGTTGTAGGGGGTGAGATGAGAACATGATGAAGTTAGTAGTAATTGCACTGTTTACACACAGTTATGCACTTGCTGTAGTCAGGTGTTATAGTATAATTTAGTTATGTGCTTGTGGTTTCATTTCACTGTCTACTGTACCAGCTGTAACAGCTTGAAATAGCATTAGCCATTTGATTTGAATGAAAAATAAATCCCTGTTTACACAATACACAAAGGGTAGAGTCCAGCTTTACTCGGCCCTCCGTGTTTGTCATTTCCTGTTTCAGACATTCTTCCAAGCGGATTTTCATTGTCTTTTTATAAATATCCATGTGGAAAAATATATTATTTTAGGCAATAATGTGCAAAAAAAAAAAAACAACCATAAAGAAAACCCGCGTTTAAATCACAACAATGCCACAAACGTTCATGGGCCAAAGACCAAAAGACCAAAATTAGCCTTGTTTTCTGGGTGGCAGGGGTAGTATTTAATCCCTTATCAATCCGATTCATTCAGAGAAGGGCAGATCGTGCTGTCCTCCGAGTGTGTTGCATACACCCACAGGCCTGTGAAGCAACATGATCAGCAGTTAGGAATGATGCTTTTGGCTGGCTTCAACAGTCTCAGAGGAGGCACTTGATAGTTTCACCTTCCCCGGCTGATAGCTGTGATTTATTATGGGACCGAAACTAGCCGAACTAATGAATAGAAACTGGCCAAGAAATTCGGCGAGGTGGAGAAGTGTAAATAGTGAGGACCTTCTGGCTTTTTTTTTTTTTTTTTTTTTAGAAAAGACTCGAGAAATTAAATGAAAATAAAGTATTTAGATGTTTCCAGAATTATTCATCCCCTCAGTGTAAATTGTCTTTTTCAGCAAATACATGAGTTGTTTCATGTGTGCAAAGGCTTTACTCAAGTAAAAATACTACACAAGTTCTCGGATAAAAAATGTAGTCCACTACAAGTGGACAAAAGTAAAAAAAAAAAAAAAAATACACAAATTAAGTTGATTTCTGTGTTTTTAGATCTTTTTGTCAGATGTTGCTATGGTATACTGAAGTACTGTATAATTACAAGCACTTCGCTATCTAATCATTCCTGTGTCACGCCAGCAGTAGAGCATCCTGAGACCAGTCATGTGTGGGGTCGCTTCTCAGCCAGGGCTCACTCACAATTTTGACTAAGAACACAACCATGAATAAAGAATGGTACAAAAACATCCTCCAAGAGTCATTTCTCCCAACCATCCAAGAGCAGTTTGGTGATGAACAATGCATTTTCCAGCATGATGGACCACACTGAGTACCATAAGGCAAAAGTGATAACTACTGTAAGTGGCTCAGGGAACAAAACATCGAAATTTTGGGTCCATGGGCAGGAAACTCACCAGACCTTAATCTCATCGAGAACTTGTTGTCAATCCTCAAGAGACGGGTGGACAAACAAAAACCCACAAATTCGGACAAAATCCAAGCATTGATTATGAATGAAAGGGCTCCATCATTATTCTGGATGCGGCCCAGAAGTGGATTGATAGCCTGTTGATTGAGAGCACTTATGAAATATTTGTAACTATATTTCAGTATACCATAGTAACATCTAAACTGTATTTAACCACATTCGAAGTCGATGCCGGTGATAACATGAATGAACAAGTTTAGTTGGGATTAACAGCAACGAGATTTTACGTTAATTAATTGAATAAAAAGCAGCATTGTTAGCGTCTTTTATAACTTAGCTAGCTAGTTCTTACTAGTGCTACCCTGTATAGTGCAAGTGGTTTACACAATTAAACATCGGCATACCGCTAGCATACAGAAAACAACATGGAATGTGAGCCAATGACCAAGTGGGCGGGAACGGTTACCCAGGTAACTGTCAATCACTTTGGTGAGACAACCAATCTGTGTTTTTATTCTGACCTGCAGTCATTTCTGTAAACTTGGACTGATTGGACTGGTGTATGTTATCGTTTTGTTTCTGTTCTTCTGTGGGTGTAGTCAGTCATTGTAGGTGCATGTTATTCACAAGTTCTGACGCGTGTCTTTAGTTACACAGTGTCACTGACGACATCAGACGTTTCGTTGATTTCTTTGTCTCTTGTTTATTTCCAACATCAAAAACAACGGTTGTTACAGTTTCTTGCATAAATCCACTGTAGTCACGACAAGTCGCTTGCTGTGTTCTGTAGCTTCGATAGATTACAGTTACAACAACTTATTTTACTGTATTCCTTTTAGCTTACTGTCTCACGTTATCACGGTCAAAAGCTTGTGTGCTCCACACCTTTCTGTATCCTTCCGTGTCTTAACAACAACTACAACTAACGTGCGTGATAGACATGGAACTGCATAACTGTGGGATGATGTGACAGAACAACCCATGAAGTGATGTCACAATACAAATTATATTTATGATACTTAATGCTTAATGCTTAACTAATAAACTGAAATAAGATAAACATAACAACAAATCACAAGAATGAAATATGGCCCTTACATTTCCAGCCCCTAATTGACAGGCAGGAAGACTGACAATTACACACATTTTTTGTTTTGTTGTTTTTTTTTTTTTTACGATTGGGCCACAACATTTACTATTGGATTAAAATTTGAATTAACTTTCTTAACACTTTAGAATTAACTTTCTTAACACTTTAAACATTTTTTAACGGTTTAACTTAAGGTATTCATATTGCTGCGTACCAAATGAAAGGAACATGACTACTTTATAAGGTAATTAACAGTCCATTTCACATATCAGGCACAGCTTATCGATGGGTCTTTCCAGGGTACTGGTTTTAATTTTGACCAGTACACGTCTCACAAGTCCTTTTTTATCAGGGAACACTTTCGTGATCCGTCCGATGACCCATGAATTTCTTGGAGAAGACTCATCAATTATTAGAACTACGTCTCCAATCGAGAGGTTTTTTCTCACCTGAGACCATTTTTGGCGCTCCTGAAGCAAGGGCAAGTATTCACGCACCCATCGCTTCCAGAGTAGGTCGGCAAGGTACTGAATTTGCTTCCACTTGCGACGTGCGTAAGTGTCCTCTTTTTTGAAAAGACCAGGAGGCAAGTTTGGCTGTTTTTTCATCAGCAGCAGGTGGTTAGGTGTCAGGGGCTCCAGGTCTGTGGGATCGTTTGTAGCGGTGGTAAGGGGACGGTCATTTATTATAGCTTCCACTTCACACAGGAATGTGTGCAAGCTCTCATCGTTTAGTGTTTGTTCTTTTAGTACAGACCTCAAGATTTTTTTTACTGACCTTATCTGCCTTTCCCATATTCCACCGAAGTGAGACCCAGCAGGAGGATTAAATATCCATTGTATCCCCTTTTGCATGAGGACGCCTTCAATTTTTGACTGATTCCACTGTTGGATAGCTTTACGCAATTCAGTCTCAGCGCCTATGAAGTTTGTTCCATTATCACTTCTCATGACTGACACCTGGCCTCTTCTGCACATGAAGCGTCGAATAGCGTTTAAGCAGGAGTCTGTATCTAATGACTGCGCGACTTCAATATGCACGGCTCTTGTTGTCAGACAAGTAAACAATACGCCATATCTTTTAACATTACTTCTACCCCGTTTGACCTCGAAGGGTCCAAAATAGTCAACCCCTACGTTAGTGAACGGTGGGTGATCTGGTGTTATTCTATCGCGTGGCAGTTCTGACATTTTTTGTTCACTATTCTTCGCTCTGATCTTTCTACATGTCACACAACTGGACAGAAACTTTCTCACAAGGGAATTTGCTGTCGGAATCCAGTATTTCTGCCGCAATTTTGAAAGCATATAATTCCTTCCACAATGTCCGACCTGTTCGTGAGTGTTTCTTAAGATTAGGGTTATAATGTGTGAGTCTTTGGGTATAATGACAGGGTGTTTTGCATGCTCAGGCATTGCAGACCTACCAAGACGTCCTCCAACTCTTAGCACTCCATCCTGCAGTACTGGATCTAGTTTGGAGAGACAACTGTTTCCTTTTACGGATGCATTACCCTTTTGTAACATGGAAATTTCGTCCTTGAATTTTTGGTTTTGAACAAACTTAATGACTTCGTTTTCTGCCCTTGTTAAGTCCTTAATTGTTAGAGACTTATGGTTTTCTGTTATTGAGTTGTTTGCCTGTCCCTTGATCCTTTTTGTTCTCTGTTTAAGCATATCTTTAACGCAAAGAATCCAGGCAACGGATCTTTTTAATTTATACCAGTCAGAGTGATAGTTAATCAGTTTACTCACGGCATCTGTGCTCTCTGTAGTTTTTACGAGATTCGCTAAGGCTGAGTGTTTAATCTCAATGTCTTCCTCTTTCGTCGACAGATCGTGAATGTTTTCAGGCCATTTACTCTCTGGTGTTTTAAGAAAGGGGGGACCATGGATCCAATTGTTGTTTTTCATGAATTTTTCACAGGAAACTCCTCTGGAAGCAGCGTCAGCTGGGTTTTTCGAAGTGTTGACGTACCTCCACTGCTGTGGCTTGGTTGACTCTTGTATGATGGAGATTCTAGCGACAAAGGTTTTGAAGCGAAGTTTTTCATTAACAATGTATCTCAAAACAGTTGTGCTGTCGGTCCAAAACACAGAGTCCAGCAGTTCTATTTCCAGTTGACCTTTCAACATTTTGTCGTTGTTTACGGCGACCACTGCCGCTGTCAATTCCATTCGGGGAATAGTAGTTTGTTTCAAGGGCGCTACGCGAGAATTCCCCATCATGAATGCACAGTGTGTAAATCCATCAGCATTTACTAACCTAATATATGAGACAACTCCATATCCCATTTCACTTGCATCTGAGAAGTGGTGAAGTTGTGCTGTATTTGTGACTCCAAAGTCAACTGGTTTTACGCATCTTGCTACACTAAACTCAGACAATTGATGCAACTCGTGTAGCCAGGCCCTCCATCGTTTTATAAATTGTTCGGGAATGTCATCGTCCCAAGCGAGTCTCTCTTTACATAACTGCTGCATTAAAATCTTAGCTGGCAGTATGACTGGTGCAAGGAAGCCTAAGGGGTCATAAATTGAACTAGTGACTGACAAGATTCCTCTTCTAGTCACAGGCCGCTCTTTTAAACTAATCTTGAACTTGAGCGTGTCTGAATTAATACACCACAGCACCCCTAGAGCCCTCTCAACAGGGAGTACGTCTTTACTCAAATCTAAGTCCCTCATGTCTTTAATTCTCTCACCCTCAGGGATGGAAGCTAGCAATGTACGACTATTACTTGCCCACTTGGTGAGGTGAAACCCTCCACTTGCGCACAGTTTGGTGAGATTACTATATAGCGCAACTGCTTGACTATGACTAGAGACAGACTTCAAGCAGTCGTCTACATAAAAGTTTTTAAGTACTGTGTTGACTGCCTCGGCAGATGCATTGCTGCGGTTTTCTTCTGCTGTTTTCCTGAGGGCGAAGTTAGCTACACTTGGAGATGATTTTGCACCAAACAAATGAACAACCATTTTATACTCAACCAAGTCCTGACTCACGTCTCCGTTCGGCCACCACAGGAAACGCAACAAGTCTGTGTCCTTTTCCGGAACTCTGACCTGATAGTACATGGCTTCCACATCTGCCATCATGGCAACTTCTTCTTGTCTAAAGCGTGCGAGCACCCCAATGAGTGAGTTTGTCAGGTCGGGTCCCTGCAGAAGCTCGCTATTTAATGATATTCCCTGATAGCTGGCAGCACAGTCAAAGACTACCCTTAGCTTTTTCTTTTGAGGATGGTACACACCATGGTGAGGTATGTACCACACTTGCCCGTCTTGTCGACTAGGGTGGGGCGTGGGGACCTTGACTGCATGACCCTTTTCAAACATGTCGTTCATGAAGTTTAGATACTCTTTGTGAAAGGAGAGGTTATGCTTAAACTTCCGTTTGAGGTTCAGTGCGCGCTGCATGGCTGCGCTTCGGTTATTGGGCATTTTAATAGCTGCTTTCTTAAATGGGAGACCGATGTAGAAGTGATTATCGGTAAATTGCAGGGAGTTAGTTACAGAGTCTAAAAACTGATAGTCCTCTTGTGACAGCTCAGCTTTGTCATCACAGTTCCGTTCAGGAAAATCATGGTTGTACTGTTGTATCAGCATTTGTTCCACACTTTCGATGGAGACTCTGTTGACTGCAACGCTCACTTGCTCATTGTCACATGTACCTTCCTCGACCGACTCTCGAAGAGGTCCATTTATGGTCCATCCAAGAGCAGTCTTTACTGCATATGGCCCATTGTGCCTGCTGTTAGTTACTCGCCATGGTTCTAGGAGCCTGTGCTCTTTGTTACCTATGAGAATTTCAACTCCAGCATTAATGTAAGGCAGTTTTACTTCGCTGAGGTATGGCCACTTATCAATGTCGTGCTGTTGTGGAATATTTTCCACTGAGACTGGGATACTCTTTTGTGTGAACACTTTGGGGAGTTCAACAAAGGTGTTTTCTTCCAGACTGCTAACCTCTAGATCAGTAAGCACATAGCTTTTTACTTGTTTCTTCGCGTTCAGGGTGCTTAACATGATGTCAATTTTTTTACCTTGTACGTTTAATCGCCTTGCTAGTGACTCTGTACAAAATGTAGCAGAGCTACCTGGGTCCATAAAGGCGTATACTTTTACTGTCTTGTTGCCCTTTTTGGACTTTATTTTAACAGGTACTATGGAGAGAATACAGTCATCTCCAGCCCCGATACACGCACTCGTTTCGTGACTCGCTGTAACAGGCGATGTTTGAACTGGTTCGGTTTCGTCAGCCTTTGCGATCGCTTGAGCTGTGTCTTTTGCTGCAATGTGTAGCATGCGAGGATGTTTCTTTGAGCACAACTGACAGGTAATTTTCTTCGTGCAGTCTTTGCTTAAATGTCCTTTTACTAAACAGCCAAAGCAGAATCCATTCTTTTTTAGAAAGTCCAATTTGACCTTATATGTCTCATTGTTAAACTTGTGGCATTCGTCTAGGGTATGATCTTGCTCACAGGATGCACAAGGTTTAGTGAAGGCACTAATAACTAATGCACCACTACTCTTTACTGTGATTGAGTCT
Source organism: Clarias gariepinus (assembly GCF_024256425.1). NCBI lineage: Eukaryota > Metazoa > Chordata > Actinopteri > Siluriformes > Clariidae > Clarias > Clarias gariepinus. The sequence continues at coordinate 6,642,324 of NC_071114.1, read as the reverse complement.
CTATGAACTTTACCAACCTGTTTTACGCCGGTCGCAAAGCTGCTGCCCCTCTTTTCTTCAGTTTTTTGCTTGAATCCTGGAGAGGATTTGCTGCTGTGTTTTTTACCACTAGTCGTTGTACCACTAGTCGAAACGTTCAGGTCTCCAAAGAGTGGGTTGGACATTACCTTTGCTTCTCGTTCTACGAATTTCATCAGCTGCACGAACTTAGCTCTTTCCTGATTGCGCTCCTCGTACTTATATACGTGGCTTCTCCATTTTTCACGCAATTTGTAGGGCAGTTTTGAGGCAACACCTCTCAAGTTGGTAGCATTGTCTAGCTCATCCATGTAATCGATGCTTGACATGGTATTGTAACATTCTACTAGGAACAGGGAGAAAGTTTTTAGCGACTTTCCGTCCTCTGACTTTATTTCCGGCCAGTTGAGTGCCTTTTGCATCAGCGTTGTAGCGATTATTTGTCTATTTCCGAAATTGTCATGTAACAGTTTCATAGCCTCTGCGTAGCCACAATGTTCTGGCATGAGCAGGCAGCTTCTCACTAGGTCCTTAGGCTGTCCTTCAGTATACTGCTCGAGATAGAACAGCCTATCATGATTGCTATCAGTGTTGGTTTCGATGGCATGTTTAAAGGCTCTTACGAAGGACGTGAACTTAAGAGGGTCACCATAGAATGGAGGAACGTTGCGCGGAGGTAAGGAATGTTGCCTCTGACTCTTTGCAAACGTTTCTGTAAGGTCTGCCTGAAGTGGCATCCTACCCTGAGGCTCCACTATGTCAGTGTTGTAAAGTGAGTGTTCGTTACCTTGGGTGGGCCGTTCCATTAGGGTGCTTGACATTATGGGTTGGGCACTCACTGGCATGCTTAAGTGGGTTGCTCGGAGGCGTGATGGCAGCTCGAGGTATTCCGTTGCCGAACTGTGGTTGCAGTGGTCGTTTTGCTCTGGTTCCGGGGGGCGTGCACCACTCGTTTCGACGACCACGCTCCGTCTGGCAGGATGTTGTTTTTTGCGGTTCTGGTAAGAATTTAGTTCAGCATCGGCCATTGCAAGCGCCGCTTCCATTTCCAGCCTTTCCTTTTGTGCCTTTAATTGTGCTTGTCTAGCCTTTAGTCGTGCTTTCAATTGCTCTTCCTCAATCTTTAATTGTGCTTCCTCCAGCTCCAGCGCCTGCCGATCTCTCAAAGTTGCTGCTTTAGCCAGCAAGGCTGCTCTGTTGGCTTCTGCCTTTTTTAGTCGTGTTTCGGATGCTGCTGACGTTAAGGACCTCTTGGATGCCGCTGACGTTACGCTTCCGTGCCTGTGGGGGGCGGGCGTCTTACGCTCTGCCATTGACACACTGTCGTTTGGCGAAACTCCATCGTCAACTGTTTGAGACAACTTAAAGCGATTACTAGTGTCCGCGATCCACGACTCCACTCTTACCATGAATTCTGAGCAGCGCGTTAATCTAGGGTGAAACCAGTGTTGTTGATCAGTTTCACGCTCTTCAACCTTTGCGCACGATCGCACTGTTACATTACTTTCAATAAAGTCATTTAGCAGCGCTTTATATTGGCGGCGCTTGGCTTTAACGTCATGCAAATTACAAGCATTGTCCATAAGCGCCTCCAGTTCATTGTATAATACAGTCAACTGACTCCACTTGCCTTCTCTGGCGCTCTTCAGTTCGTTGAGCACCATCACCTGCTCAGATTCGGCGATAGCGGCGTTGTCCTCGCCGTGTGACATGGTGAAGTTTAAGGCAGGCAAGTCCTCTTCTCGCTTTCGGTTTCGGTTGATGCGCGTTTTTGAAGTCGCACGCGCGCTCTTCACAATCTTAAATCACTTATCTTCATTTCTGCGGCGGAGCCAAGCTTTTGACTTTAATGTAGGTGCATGTTATTCACAAGTTCTGACGCGTGTCTTTAGTTACACAGTGTCACTGACGACATCAGACGTTTCGTTGATTTCTTTGTCTCTTGTTTATTTCCAACATCAAAAACAACGGTTGTTACAGTTTCTTGCATAAATCCACTGTAGTCACGACAAGTCGCTTGCTGTGTTCTGTAGCTTCGATAGATTACAGTTACAACAACTTATTTTACTGTATTCCTTTTAGCTTACTGTCTCACGTTATCACGGTCAAAAGCTTGTGTGCTCCACACCTTTCTGTATCCTTCCGTGTCTTAACAACAACTACAACTAACGTGCGTGATAGACATGGAACTGCATAACTGTGGGATGATGTGACAGAACAACCCATGAAGTGATGTCACAATACAAATTATATTTATGATACTTAATGCTTAATGCTTAACTAATAAACTGAAATAAGATAAACATAACAACAAATCACAAGAATGAAATATGGCCCTTACTGTAAGGGTTAACCCCTAGAGGGCGCCAAAGCGCCCAAAGACTCTGTTTGTTATGTTTTTGTTATAGTTTGTGTGAAGAGGACTTCATTTCCCATAGGGCACCTGGGTCAGGTGATGGAAGCATGCACCTGATCCAGGTCAGTCATTAGTTAAGTTATAAATAGCCTGACTAAAGCTCAGTCAGGCGTGTAACATTTGTTATGGTTGTTTTGTGTTGGTTTTTTGTCCGTAAGACGTTCTATTAAAGATTCCTAAGTGCTCTTGGAAAAGAGCTTTTGTTTTGTTTGAATATATAAATAAAAGAGTTTATCTGGAAGGTCTTGTCTCAGCCTCTGCGATTATGCCACAACACCAACACAGACAGCCAGTTCGTGACAGAATGTTACACCATAAAAGTGGCATAGCAGAGGTGTCTCCCCTAAATGTTTTTGGGGGGGGAGCAATAACGATGGAGCCGGAGCGAGCGGACTGGCTGGGCGATATCGTGGAGCACAGAAAGGACCGAGAGCAAAGTGAGCAAAGGGCGCTGCAGAGCTGGGAAGGCTGCAGGCTTGCCATCCGGCGAACACCGTTTAAGAGCGACGCAGCTCGAGGTGACAGACTTCCCCGCACCGACCAGGAGGTACGAACCAAGAAGGTCAGGTACGGCGGTGGCGAGAGGGAGGAAGAACCTCAAACGGTGCGGCAATGGAGAGAGAGAGGAACAAGAAATCTCTGCATGTTTTGGGCGGAGCAGAATCAGGAGCGGATACTGAACCTGCGGGAGCAGGTAGAACAGCTCCAAAACCTGCTTGTCCAAATTCACGAGAGCCGCGGAACGGGCTCTGATTTTTACGGGAGCCACGCAGAGGGCTCCGATCTTCTTCCTCCTCCTTCGTCCGACAGTGAGGACGTCGCGCATCCTCCGCTGGACAGCGAGGACTTCGCGCTTCTTCCTCCTCCGCCGCCGCTCCTCGACAGTGAGGACGTCGCGCATCGTCCGCTGGACAGCGAGGACTTCGCGCTTCTTCTTCCTCCGCCGCCTCTCCTCGACAGTGAGGACGTCGCGCAGCCTCCGCTGGACAGCGAGGACTTCGCGCTTCTTCCTCCTCCGCCGCCGGTCCTCGACAGTGAGGACGTCTCGCAGCCTCCGCTGGACAGCGAGGACTTCGCGCTTCTTCCTCCTCCGCCGCCGCTCCTCGACAGTGAGGACGTCGCGCAGCCTCCGCTGGACAGCGAGGACTTCGCGCTTCTTCCTCCTCCGCCGCCGCTCCTCGACAGTGAGGACGTCGTGCATCCTCTGCTGGACAGCGAGGACTTCACACTTCTTCTTCCTCCGCCGCCAGGCTTTGAGGACGTCATGCCCAAGCCACAGTCCAGTGCCGCGGACGTCGCCTCAGCTCCGCAGGCCCTAAGTAACACGGACGTTGCTTCAGACCTGCAGCCGCCAAGCGCAGCGGACGTCGCTCCAGCTCCTCCGCCGCCGAGCGCCGCGGACGTCGCTCCAGCTCCTCAGCCGGCGAGCGCCGCAGACGTCGCTCCAGCTCCTCAGCCGCCGAGCGCCCCGGACGTCGCTCCAGCTCCTCAGCCGCCGGACGCAGCGAGCGTCGCTCCAGCTCCTCAGCCGCCGGACGCAGCGAGCGTCGCTCCAGCTCCTCAGCCGCCGGACGCAGCGAGCGTCGCTCCAGCTCCTCAGCCGCCGGACGCAGCGAGCGTCGCTCCAGCTCCTCAGCCGCCGGACGCAGCGAGCGTCGCTCCAGCTCCTCAGCCGCCGGACGCAGCGAGCGTCGCTCCAGCTCCTCAGCCGCCGGACGCAGCGAGCGTCGCTCCAGCTCAGCAGCCGCCGGACGCAGCGAGCGTCGCTCCAGCTCCTCAGCCGCCGGACGCAGCGAGCGTCGCTCCAGCTCCTCAGCCGCCGGACGCAGCGAGCGTCGCTCCAGCTCAGCAGCCGCCGAGTCTCACGTGCGTCGCTCCAGCTCCACTGCCTCCAAGTGCCTCTGAGATCGGCATGCCCGCTTCGCAGCCCGGTTCTGGGAAACCTGTCCTGCTGGCAATGCAGTCCGGTCCAGGGGACAAGGGCTACAGCCTCCGGGTCGGAAGGTCAGACTTTGAACATTGGGGAGGGAGTCCCGGGCCTCCGTTAGCGCTCCGGAGGAGCGTTTTTGAGGGGGGGGTACTGTAAGGGTTAACCCCTAGAGGGCGCCAAAGCGCCCAAAGACATTGCTGGTTTGTTATGTTTTTGTTATAGTTTGTGTGAAGAGGACTTCATTTCCCATAGGGCACCTGGGTCAGGTGATGGAAGCATGCACCTGATCCAGGTCAGTCATTAGTTAAGTTATAAATAGCCTGACTAAAGCTCAGTCAGGCGTGTAACATTTGTTATGGTTGTTTTGTGTTGGTTTTTTGTCCGTAAGACGTTCTATTAAAGATTTCTAAGTGCTCTTGGAAAAGAGCTTTTGTTTGGTTTGAATATATAAATAAAAGAGTTTATCTGGAAGGTCTTGTCTCAGCCTCTGCAACTATGCCACAACACCGACACAGACAGCCAGGTCATGACACTTACAGTCATTATATGGTGTGAATGACAACATTTGTTAAGATTAGAAAATTAATGCACTTGTGTGTGATCATCAGCTGAAAAGTAACAAGTCTCTCATTAAAGTTTTAGGAGTAAAAGCATAGAGTAAAGAGTAAAGTTTTTTTTTAATCAACAAGTATAATAAGAGGAGGTAAAAAGGATCACATAGGGTTAATACTCGAGTAAAAACACAGCAACGGAGTAGTTGTACTTCGTTACTTGCCAAATCTACAGGCGTGTCTATATGAGCTTAAAAAATTTCGATTTTGGCATTTCTCCATGTTTTCTCCAGCTCTGCCAAATTAGATGAATGATGTTGGAGTACAACAATCTTCATGTCATAACACACATTTTATCTGGATTTAATTCTGTGCTTTAACTCGGCAATTCCGAAACCTAAACTTTATTATTTTTTATGCCATTTTCACCCAAACACTTGTCAACAAGCATTCCAGCTAATGCTGCCAAAAAGCAACCCTACTGTAGATGATGCTACAACCAACATGCTTGATCATAGGAATTATGTTACCCGGGTTCTGGGATGTATCTGGTTACAGCCAAATATAGCAATAAGAGTTTGCTTTGGCATTAGACCAAATGGCTTTCAATGCCTCATCAGATAATTACTTCCTTTTCCCCAAAAAAGTCTAACACGGAAGTGGCTTCCATCCAGCCAGAGGTCAGCTCTATGAGAAGTTGATGATTTGTTGAGGACACTTTCTCCTCATTCAGCCCGTGAGCTCAGTACCTCCTGTACTGCCAATTACATCCAAATGCCCTTCTTGCCCAAGCACTCAGTCTTGGTAGCATCTGGGTTGTGCCATATTTGTTAACAGATCGTTAAGTTCTACGGAAAGGACGGATCTGATCTATCATTGTAATTGTAAGACCTCCTCTAAGTCAGAGATATGTGCAGTATATACTGTATATTGTGCAAGTAAACAGTGGACAACTGGACACAGATGGATTTATAATTAACATTAAATACTGAGCCTGTGCCACTGCCACTTCAGATTCTTCTTCTTGGCTGAAAAAGGAAAAATCTGATGTGGACTTCTGTTGTTGTAGCTCATCCAGGTTTGAAATTCTGAGATGCTTTTTTGTTCACTATTGTTGAATTATTAATATAAAAAATAATATTATTATTCTATACAGTACAGTGATCACTTAAACAGTGATGACCTGTGTGTTCTGACACAGTCAGAACCAGGATTTAAATAGTTTTAACAAGGGGCCTATTTGATGGCCCAATTTAAAAAAAAAAAAAAAAAAAAAATTCTGATAGCTAGAGGACTGGGTCAGAGCAACTCCAAATGGGGAGCTCTTGGGGGTGTTCCTGGTCTGCAGTGGTCAGGACATACCAATCCTAATCCAAAAACAGAAAACCAGTAAGAGAAAAAAGAGAACAAATGTTTTGCTGTCACAGGCTGCAAAAGTGTCTAAAGATACAACAACCTTAGTTCATGTAACGACCTCAGCAGCGACCTCATTTCCCCTCTCGTCTGGTTCAACCACTCAGAATTCAGCACCACCAGTACACTAATTACCGGCCTGAGCATCTGTCATCATCTGCATCTGTTTCTCACTGGTTTATGCCTTAATGTTAGATTTTTATACTATTATTCTTATTCTTAAATGATTCATTGGTCACTGTGTGGCTTAACACAAGCAAAAAACATTCATCTAAAACTGTTCAGGTACAAGGACTGGACTGACGATAGACAAAAATTATTCTGGAGAACTATGCCTTATGACATTAAAACATAAAAATAACAACAACAAAAAAACATTCAGGCTCTTTGGAAGTAAAATATAAAGAAATAAGGGGAGGAATTTTACACAGTATTGTATATTTATAAATAATCCTATTACATAAATTGAGTTTACTCTAAAGGGTATTTTGCTAATAATTAAAAATGTACTTATACTTTCTGTAATTAAAAAGAAAAGTCTTGAATAAGATATAAAACTATCAAGCGGGTTACAAATAGACATTATGAATTGTTCATAAAAGCGATCAAGTGTGTGTTAATGTACGCATAAAGAGACTAGCTAATTTAAACATCAATTAATTCTCTATAAATTACATAATCCGTTATAAAAAAATATATAATAATAAAAAAAAGACAGAAAAAAGTTCCTGAACTTTTCTATAAACTGTCATGTACACTGCCAACTTTAAAATAGGTTGTGTATTCCGGACACACGGCCAAATATAAACAAACATTTGTGAAAGCCAGTCATTTCATATAAATGCTATTAAACTGGAGAATTATTAAATATGAAAACAATCAAAACAAACTCTAATATCATAAATTAGGGTAAGAAATACGATCTGGCACTTGATTAAGAATGCCAGCGCATTGAAGGAGGACAGAATCAGACGGTGTGTGCGAGTCGGTTCCGTTTGCCATGACATCGTCTTTCATCATCTGCAGCGTGATACTTCATCAGAGGGGAGGAAAAGTGAACGAACTGGTACAGTATGTCTCAAGCAGCAGTGTGAGGTATGTGTGTACCGCCTAGTGTGGTGCAAGTCCTTCGAAATTCTTATTCCCTTTGCTTTTCCAGTATTGGGGAGGCTGCAGTGGTGAGTTAGAAATGTCTGGATGAAAGACACTTCCAAGACAAAATAGCTAAATATTTCTGCGTATTATGCTTGGTTTCCATGATCACCTGGGCGTAATACAAGGGCTGTACCAAATGTAATGAAGAGTGGGCATAATTATTTTTATTAACAGGCAAAAGTCTTTTAAATTGCATGTAGTGGTAGAATAACACTTCCTATATAAAAAAGTATTACGCGATATAGTCTCCATCAAAAGCCATTCGCTCCATCCTCGAACCTCGGATCTTTGAAAATCATTTTTACATGCAGTTGATAGTCTCCCGCTGTGCTACAGAATGTTTGTGGAGATGACACTACTGACGTGCACAGATGGACAAAAGTTTAAAGAAGGAAAAACCAGCATTAAAGGCAAACGATTTTCCACACTCATGCTGCAAATGACATCTTAGATTTTAGCCAAATTGTACCTTCTTGTTCTCACTCACTCATCATCGTCTTTCTGTATCCTTCCGTGTCTTAACAACAACTACAACTAACGTGCGAGATAGACATGGAACTGCATAACTGTGGGATGATGTCACAGAACAACCCATGAAGTGATGTCACAATACAAATTATATTTATGATACTTAATGCTTAATGCTTAACTAATAAACTGAAATAAGATAAACATAACAACAAATCACAAGAATGAAATATGGCCCTTACAATACCGCTTCATTCTGTATACAGGGCCGTGGTGGGCCTGGAGCCTATCCCAGGAGACCTAGGGCGCAAGGCGGGTTACACCCTGGACAGGGTGCCAATCCATCCTATTTTGTACTTAGTGGGTTTCCCCCGCGTACTCCGGTTTCCTTCCACAGTCCAAAGACATGCAGGTTAGGTCAATTGCCGTTCCCTTTTTGCCCGAAGTGTGTCTGTTGGATAGGATCTAGCTCCCTGTGACCCTGTAGCAGTATAAAAGATGAAGGAATAAATGAATAAGCTCAATAATCTTATATTTCGTTTTACTGAAATAATACTTTTAAGAATGGAAGCTATTAATGAGTTCAAGATGATTTCACTTGCTAAGAAGTAAATTTCCCCCATCATTACAGTCTGTTTCTTTTTCATGTTTACTTTAGAAAATACAAGCCAAGTGTGATGTTGAGTGCATACCGTACCTTTAGTGAAATGGAATGGAGAGCGATTGTGGAGCTGTAATGGTGGAAGTGCCTTGGGTAAGCATTGAAGAAGAAGAAACAGGAAATTATAGCAAGTTTACTAAAATAAAAATGAAGCTTTAGTTGTTTTATAATTCATGGAGTGTGATCGTTAATTTATATGCAGTTAACTTGGTTAAACCTGTACAGTACTGTAAGTCCCCTACTTACAAACAAGTTTCATTCCGAGAGTTCGTTCATAAGTCCAGTTTGTTCATAAGTCCAACAAACTGTCTAGATACTAGGATACTGACATAAGTATAAAACTAACATGTTCTATGAACTTGTCCTTGTTCTTTATTATCATGCCGATGGTTAAACGATTCATGTTAAAAGAATAAGCAATGTCTGGCATCTTTTCACCTCGCTCCATTTTTCTCAATTATTTTTAGTTTTAGGGGCATTGGTGGTTCAGTGGTAGGTGTTTTTGTCTGCCATGCACAAGGCCCAAGTTCGATTCCCATCCAATGCCCAAGCCCAGCCACTGGATGCAGTGCCGGTCCCAAGCTTGGATAAAATGGGAGGGTTGCGAGGAAGGAAGGGCATCCGGCACAAAACCTGTGTGGCCAGGATCAGCCGAAAGACCAACAACAAGACCTCCATCTTTTATGTTTATGTCCAGACATCCTGGAAATCACACTGCAGACATGACAATGTACACCAGACATATGATCTACCTTCGAAAGTTTGTAACTCAAATGTTCATATGTAGGGGACCTGCAGACCTGTATTATATCCAAATTACTTTGTTTTGTTTTTCGAGCTCCCCCATGGTAAAAGGCACCACGGTTGGAAGTGCAAGCTTATTGGATGGGGCGGTGTAGCAATTTCATTCTTCCCAAAATGCTTCCTAAATATTTTCCAACGAAAACAGAAAGAGATACAGAAGTGAATGTAAGCATTAATTTTAAATAATAATAATACAAAATAAACTTGTGTCGTCCCTTAAAGCATGGTCAGTGTGCTTCTCTCATGTCTCTCACCGCAGATCAGCCAGCAGCCCAAGTCATGCTTCGTGTGTATGTGTTACAATAATGATGACCAGAACAACTCTCTTGCCAAGAACGCTGTGTGTGAGCTTGTTATCTAAGCATTCCTGCAGCTTTATAGCTCCAACTATTCACGTTCCCCGACTCCAACAGGTTACAGATCAGCATCTTCCACCCTGTGCATTTTCCAGACCTTATAATGCCTTATCTTCATTTCTTTGGAAGCAAGTTGAATTAGAGATGGGAAGAAAAGGATGTGTACACCTCTGCAGAGCAGGAGCAATAGGCTGCAACAGTGACGATCTCAGTGTGCAATGCCGCGAAGCGAAGCTCACGCTAATGCGAACGTGTGAAGAGAAGCACAAAGCCACATTAATGAATTGCACCTGCTGTTAACTCTCTCTACAGGGAGACATGGCCTGGGGCACAGAAACAGATTGCGCAAACAAGACCTCCTTCCCGCATGTACGCTCATGCACACACATGAAACCTGTGCGGTACTTAGTACACAAAAACACACTCTTAGATCCGGGATTTATTACGTCAATGGAGTATACTAACAAAAAAAAATAAAGTACAGGGGTAGGAACAGTGGGTAAGGCATTGGATTATGGGCACAAGGTCCCGGGTTCAAGCCCCACCGCCACCAAGCTGCCCATCGGTTGGCTGAGATGTTTTATGAGATAAAAATGTAAGTCTCCCCGTATAAGGGCATCTGCCAAATGCTGTAATGTAACTTAGCTTTACAGTATGAACACAGGGTTTTGTGACCTGTGATGTCATCCAGCTTCCTATCGACTTCCAGACCGCTTCAAAAGAGTTAAGAAAGCAGCACAAATACCGCAGAACACTTTCGGATTGTGACAAGGTGCTGAATGACACCAAAAGTCATAAAAATGTCATAAAACTTTTTATTTCTGGCAAACTAAGTCAGCAAAAATGAAACATAAGCACTTTCATTTTCAGAAGCTGGGGATCAGCTTCAGGTTTTAAAGTTGTTGTTTTTTTAAATCAATAACGTTCTTGCTCACCGTAGTGTCATCAAAAATTAGCTCTTATTACAATTGTACCGTTCGGCACTTTCCTGTCCTGCTGTTGTTATTTGATTTAAAAAACCCAGAGCCACTAAATAACATATTTTTACAATTTAGACAATTTTATTTACAAAATGAAAACTGGATTTTAGTGTGTGTGTGTGTGTGTGTGTGTGTGTGTGTGTGTGTGTGTGTGTGAGAGAGAGAGAGAGAGAGAGAGAGAGAGAAATAGTAACAGCCACATGCATTTTAAGTGTGTGAAATGTAAAAGTAAATGTGTGAAATGTAGCCTCATATGGGTAATTAGTTTTCTCAAAAAAAAAAAAAAAAAAACTTGTTTATCAGCACAAACAAATATTCAGTTTTACTAGGGGTTTTCTTTTCCCTTAGACCAATTTTACAGTTTTTGTCTTTAATAGACCTTGTTTCACATGTGTGTGTACATGATGTGTGTATGTGCCTTTTTTAATTCAATTTAATTCTATTTAGTTTTATTTATATACAGAGAAAGCTCATAATATAAACGCCTCGCCTCATGAATTATTGCTTTAAGAATTTAAAGTGTGCAAGAAACAAACCAAGCCGAGCCAAATGTACATCATTTTTTGTAAGTTGTTTGTTTTTTTTGAATTTTGTGCAAGATTTTGTAAAGACAGAGCACCATGGGTCTCAAGAACGTTATCAAGGACAATAGCAAGAAGAAAAGGTTGTTTTTGTAAAATTTGAGTTGGAAAGTGATAATATTGGTAATATCTTTGTGTGGCTGGAACGGATTATCTGCATTTGCATTATTTCCTATAGGAAAGTTTGTTTCACAATATGAAATTTTGCCTTATGGACGCACCTACGTAACAGATTAAATTGTATGCTGAGGTTCCTCTGTAGACCACTCAGGCTAAAATCAGTCTGAAAAGTGCAAGGAAATACATCTAAATCTTGTAATGGTTAGCTAAGGGCTAAAAAAACTCCCTGAGATGGCAGTACAACAGAAACCTTTAGAGGTACCAGACTCAACAGGGAACCCATCCTCATTTGGCTGATAATGAAAAGCACTGATACTGTGTAGGAGGAGGCCGGAAATTCAGTATAACAGTAAAGATGTTTCTGCAGTCCACTTTAGTTGGTGGTTTCTTGGTTTCCAGTCCTGAACTATTAAGCAACTGCGGTCCAAAGTCATGATACATTCTTTCCTACAGTACGGGAAGTCTGACCGATCCCATTAACTCCCAAGGTAATTCAATCCAATCCCACACACTCATAAAGGAATTCTGACCAATCCCACTCACATTCAAAGCACTTGTCCTCAATCCCACCAACACCTAAAAGAAATCCAACCAATCCCAGCCATTCCCAAAGGAATTCAGTCCATTCCCACCAACTCCTGCAGGGAATTCCGACTAATTTCAACCATGCTAGAAAGAATTACATCTAATTCAATTCACTCCCAAAAGGAAATCCTGCCTGCTCCCTAACTTACTATTTATTAATTTTTTTTAAAACAATATACACTGTAGGCTGAGCCAAGCTTCAGCAGTTACTAAAGATGAATAAATAAATGAATATATGACACAAGCACCAGAACACCCACAAGCTTCAAATATCACCACTGGCTCCTGACTGCATGAAAGTAAAAATAAATATATATTTAAAAAAAAAAAAAAAAAAAAACCTCCCACAACTTTGCTGTAGCGTCCCAGAGGATCCGAAGCCTGATTCATACCACTATTTGAATAGACAGTTTTTGAATGTGCACTGCTCTGTTTAAATATAGTCTTGGACATTAAAGGAAATATTATTTTACAGAACTGTTTTGTTCGTAGATATCATTTCAAATGATTTAATTAGAGTTTGTTAATTTTGTTGATTTTTCTTGTTACATTTAGAGAAAAGTGCAACCTGTACAACTACTGTATATGCTTCGTAGTCAAGGCAACATGTTAAGAGGAATCAATATTGATAGCAGCTTTTCTTTTTAATTCAATTTACAAAATAAAACTTTCATATAGTCTACTGTAGATTCAAGTGTTAAATATTATAGATATGAATAGTTCAAGCTTTTTTTAATTATTTTGATGATTACAGCTTATAGCTTATGAAAATTAAAAAATCCAGTATATAATTTTTTTTAAATATATATTTCCTAGGATCAACCAAAAAAAACGATTTCAAATTCATGCACTTGCAAAGTTGATTTCCATGCATTGCTGATCAGCTCACCTGTATTGTTCGATTGGGTATTTCTCATTTCCCTCTTGACGATACTCCATAGACTCTATATGGGGTTTACATTAGGTCAGGTGAGTTGGCTGGCCAATCAGGAACAGTAATACTGTATCAGGGTCAGTAAACCAGTTAGTGCCTGCTGGAAAATGAAATCATCATCATCATCATCCACATGAAGCTTGTTAGCAGATGAAAGCATGAATCACTCTAAAAGCACCTGGTAGATGTCGGCGTTGACTTTGGACTTGATAAAAACTTAGTGAACTAACACTAGCAGCAAAGACCTGGCGACCCAAATCATCACAGACTGTGGAAACGTCACACTGGACTTCAAGCAACTTGGGTTTTGTGTCTCTCCTAATTGTGGGGCCTCAATATCCAAATTTCCCCCAAAAAAATTTATCTGAAAAGACGACTTTGAACCACTGAGCAACAGTCCAGTTCTTTTTCTCCTTAACCCACATAAGATGCTTCTGATGTTGTACAGTAGCACATTTCTTGAAGACCTCTTTGGTGACTCATCATGCACTGACTCTAACCTCACTCCACTATTTGTGTCAAGCCTTGCTTTTCTTTTCTAGTACACTTTCCATGAATATGTGTCAGTACCACACCCTCTATAGCTTGCCCTCCTTATGAAGGGTGTCGATGATTGTCTTCTGGGCAACAGTCACGTCAGCAGTCTTGCCAATGCATGTATTGAACTAGACCACAGTATTTATACCGTATGAATAGTAATATACTCAAAATTAAATAATAATATATTGTGGAAAACCTCTGATATTTTTGGCATAATACATTTTCATGATCTATAAGCTTATTCCCTTTTCATGTCCTTAGAATATATGAGAGTTGATTCAATTGACAGAAATTGATTGATTCGTTCATTTCTCCTCTCTAAGGGTTATCCTATGTACAGGCTCACGAGGTCCAGACAGGGTGCCAATCCATCGCAGGGCACACAAATTAGTCCAATCTGTATGTCTTTAGACTGTGGGAAGAAACCAATGTAAGTCCAGCTAGCACGGGGAGAACATGCAAACTTCATGCACACAGACCCGAGGCGGGAATCGAACCCTCAACCCTGTTAATCACTACGCCACCGTGCCTTAAATGAAATAATGAAAAGAGAAAAAAGAAAATGAACTTTTCCTTGAAATTTTAGATAAATCTTAAAATTTGGTTTCAGATAACATCAGAAATTCAACAACACAAAGACAAATGACCTTCAATATTTCAACTCGGCAGCATAATTCAAAACAGATCTGACCTACATTCTCTTATCTTTAATTCTGCAAGCATGGTCTGTATGAGAATGAAAGCTTTGCTTTAAAATTTAAAACTTTCCTTAAAAAAATGAACACGAAAACACACTTTAGATCAAAGCCACTTTCATGAACACACGTAGTAGATGTAGCACATAAAACATCTACGTTAGAAGTACTGTCTGTCTGACACACTCCACGTCACAGGCACATTCTCTCCTCTCATATACTTTATTAACAGTGTCAAGTCGAACAGGGACTTAACAGAATACCAGAACACAGATACAGTATCAGAGTTAAACCTCCCTTTATTTCTCTATATCATCTCCTGCTACACTAATGCACTTATCCCAGTGTGTCACTGGTGCTTGATCGGGCTGCCTGCTTTACGTCTGAGACGCTGACCTCCCGGGAACTCGTTTCGTGACCCAAACATGTGACGATGGCTTGGAGCGAAGTCAGGACTGTTTTAGGCACGTGGTAATACCTCCCAGCCGAATTCCTGTGATGTGTAAATGGTGTTGGCGAATGATTGTGTGTACGGTTTACTCAGACAGATGCGTCTCTGGCACAAGTTGGTGACGGGTCAACCATTGATTTCCAAGAATGTTCACCTGAACTGCAGTGGGCTCAGAGCCACCTCGGCCCGTACGGCCTTCATTAAATCGTTTGCACCAGTCAGATGTTTACATGATTTCATTTATTTAGAGAAAAAGCTGTCCAAATCTGCCTGGCCCTATGTGAAAAAGTAATTGCCCCCTAAACCTAATAACTGGTTGTGCCAGTTAAAATCTACAACAACTGCAATCAAGTTTACAGTAACTGGTAATGAGTCTTTCACATCACTGTGTAGGAATTTTGACCCGCTCTTGTATGTAGAATTGTTTTAATTGAGCCACATTGCAGGGTTTCCGAGCATCAACAGCATGTGTAAGGTCATCTTAATCGGACTGAAGTCTGGACTTTGACTAGACCACTCCAAAACCCTTTTTTTTTTTTCTTTGTGCCATTCAGAGGTGGACTTGCTGGTGTGTTTCGAATCATTGTCCATTTGCATAACCCCAGAGATCAGACTGATGGATGGACATTGTCCTTCAGGATTTTATGGTAGAGCAGAATTCATGGGTCCATCAATTATGGCAAGTCGTCCAGATCCATACTGTTGGAATTATGTTTTTTTTTTTTTTTTTTTTAATAAAGTGTTACTTTTACAGATGTAACGGCACACATAAGTTCAGCTTTTGTCTAATCAGTCCACAGAATATTTGTCCAAAAGTCTTTGGAATAATCAAGATACTTCTTGGCAAATGTGAGATCCTTTGTGTTCTTTTGTGTCAGCAGTGGTTTTTATCTTGGGACTCTTGGATGCCATTGTTGCCCCAGCCTCTTTGTTATTGTTGAATCATGAACACTGACCCGGTTTTCAGTCGTAGTTCTGGGTTCTTTAGTTCCTGAATGAGTTGTCGTCGTTCTCTTTTTAGTAATTTTGATGATTTTTTTCACCGTGGCCCAAAGCCAAAGCAGATACTTTGTCAATTAATTTGTTTCTCCTCTGTTTTATTTTTTAGATCACGGCATGGTGTGTTGTGTTGTGTTCTGAGATCTTTTAGCATGATCCGCTTTGTCAGATCGGTTCTATTTGAGGGATTTCTTGATTCAGCAGGTGTGGCAGTAATCAGCAGGTCTGGCTGCGGTTAAGTGAAATTCAACTGAGCGTTCAAAAAAAAAATGATTACAATTCACACAGTTCATCTACAGTATGATTTAGCAAGGGGGCGATTACAGTACTACTTCACATAGGACCATTTTTCGTTATTTAAAAGAACTGCAGGTAGTATTTTCTCGCGTTTTCTTTGTAAAATATTACAATTTGTTTGAAGATCGGAATCATTTTAGGGTGTAAAAAATACGGAAAAATAAAATAAAAGTAAAGAAACGGAGGGGCGCCAATACTTTTTCACAGCACTGTATACACACTATAATAAATCACAAATGATGACTGAAGCACTTTTTGACTCTGGGGCCTGTAATAAACTGCATTTCCATTGGGTCTGTACAAGAGATCTAAATTCACTCTATATTTATGGTCTTTACAGTAATAATGACAGCAAAACCCCCGACAGACGATAATCAGCAGAAATCCCCATAACAGCAGAGTCTGGCCCTCCACAGCTTACTGTACGTCTCCCAGCCAGAAAGTGTGAAGCGACAAAAAAAAAAAAAAAGCATCTTACTTACTAAGGTAAGTCATTTTTGATTATGTGCTTGTGTAAATCCCAGGCGCTGTTTGCCAGTGTGCCCGCTGCCAGCAATGGTGTGTGTGTGTGTGTGTGTGGCACACATTCAATATCAGAATGAACATACAGCAAATCCAGTCCAGATCATGTGTCTCGAAGCAAGGCCCGTTGAACATGAACACACCCGGGCTAGCAGAGTAACCATACTCGAATAGTGTTTGCTGACCTGAGGCTTAAACAAACCTACTGTATCTACACATGAGTGTGTGTGTGTGTGTGTACTGTACGTGCTGGCTTTACACAACCCTTTCCTCCTCATTCTTTGTGTCAATATGAAATATCAGCGTGACATTACAAGGCCTGTTCGGTTCACCTCATGCTGCGAGGCTCGATCGAAATCAGTTAATGAAAGAATGATTATAATGTGCTGTTAATATTTGTTCTAATAGACATCAAACAACGAACCGATGAATATGAAATAATCATTCCAACAGCTATTCTTTCGTTCTTCTCGGCCCTGGCGGTGTTTGCTGACGCGCGCGGAACGACACGGGTCACTCGGAGTGGCCCACATTAAAACACGATTTATATTTTTTACAGGTGAGGCGTGTGGCGCGCTCCCACCGGTGCGGGCTGGCAGCGGAGTACGGTCCCGCAGGACTTACAATTACAGCAGAGAGGCCAAAGATAGCAGTTACGGACAGACGCACACATACACACACACACACACTCTGACCTTGAGCATGTGGTTCTCGCACATACTGTATACACACGCATACTGTGTCCACAGGGGTGCAGAAGCAATTAATGTAACAGAGGGGGCACAGGGTGTGTGTTTCCATCAAAGGCCAATGGCAACCCGTGAGCCAGGGGAGATGAGTAAAAGGTGAGGCGGATGAAGGAGAGAGGAAAGACAGAGCGGATAAACTGATGTGTTTTGTTAAAACTTTAGTCACAGCAGCTCGCAGTAAATAATCTGTATAAACCCTCCTCTCTACCATGCTTACGTTATAAATTTGGGACCAACATACTTGATCATATGTGCTTTTGTCAGAGATGGGAGATAACTACAGTAAGTGCACTTACTTAGTAACCGTATTCAAGTATAGTGCTACTGTACCTCGGCATAGGAACGTCCCCGCCTCACATATAAAAACTTTTGCAAGAAATTTTCATCAGAACGAACATCATCAGTGGAGAGCCATGTGAAGCGGGAAAAAAAATGTTTTTATTTTTTTTTTTTTGCATTTTGTGCATTGAGATTCAGTAAAGACATAGCACCATTGGTCCAAAGATTGTTAGCAGGAGGGTAGCAAGAATAAAAGGGAGGCACTTTCAGTTGTATTTTTAAAGCAACAGGGCCAAGAGAAATCAAAAATTAAGCTTAAGTGAGGTTTAATGTTTATTTATTTCATATTCCACTTCATTAACACGTCTTTTCTAAATGTTTTGATCATTTTTCTATGCAAAAATATGGTTAAATTGTTGTACATTTTTGTAATATTGGTAATATTTTTGGGTGGCTGGAACGGATTATTATTGTAAAGGCGTTTATATTATTTCCTATAGGAAAATGAGTTTCGCGATACAAAATTTTGCCTTAAGAACTCACCTCCGAAACGGATTGAATTTGTATGCCGTGGTGCCGCTGTACATATTTACAGCAACTGTACTTAAGTAGATTTATTGGAGGAAACTTTTTACTTTTACTCCACTACATCCTACTTTACAAATCTTTACTTTCTACTCCATTACAGTACATTTCTCTATGCTCTTGCGTTACATAACCAGAGC
Source organism: Clarias gariepinus (assembly GCF_024256425.1). Classification (NCBI taxonomy): domain Eukaryota; kingdom Metazoa; phylum Chordata; class Actinopteri; order Siluriformes; family Clariidae; genus Clarias; species Clarias gariepinus. The sequence goes on along the minus strand of NC_071114.1, from coordinate 6,624,095 downwards.
ACTGGTTATATTCGAAGCAGTGATATCACAATTTGTGGCTATTATACATGATTGCACGATTTGCCTTCCCTAATCATGTAGCAGGTGTTTCAAATCAGGAGTAGAGACAGTTGCAGATAGCACATTCACGGTCAGGAGGAATAGAGACTCTATGACGTTAAGGCTACTGTAAGCTTATTCAAGCTCAATACATTTAAAACGTAAGATCTGATTTGAAGGTACAGTAAGTACTTTTGTTTTATTGCTCAAGATGGATTGTAAATATAGGACTTCTACTTGTATTTATGTATAGCATTCTGATTTTTGTGTCTTCGTGAATAAAATATTATGACATATAAGATTTACATTTTAAGGATTCAACAAATATTCTCACAGCAGGAAAGAAATGTTTTCTAGGTGTGGACCACCTCCACACAGGGCAACTGTTACATTTTAGTTCAGTAGTCGCAGGCAATTAAATTCCAGACCAGACTGATCCTTCCATGGTTAATTAGGCTCCAACCACTACGAAAACATCAAACATTATAAATGAGGGAAAATGTATGTACATCTAAGCTAAAGCTACTTAAGCTCGGTCGTCCCTCTAGATTTTATGTTACCATACTTTTTTTGGCAAGTTATTGCACTTACGTTCTGTTTTTCTTGATTAGGAGTTGTCTTTGTGGGTGTAATATACTATCCAAGCATCTCAGCCAAGAGCAAACAAGCTGGTGAAGGAGTTGAAGGCATCAGCTACCACATATGTAAAATAATCTATTAATTTCCTATAGAGCTGATCCTGTACAACATCACGGGAGGCCTGGAGCCCATCAGAGGTGAATTTGGGAAGTAGACAGGGTACACTCTGGACAGGGTTTTAATAAATCTCTGGACAAGAAGATGCAACTTCACAAAATCCAGGCAATTTAGGAACGCCAATTAACCTAATCTGTAGGTCTTTGGATTGTGGGAGGAAAACCGGAGTACACAGAATTGAAACTCCAACCTTGGAGGTACAAGGCCACAGTGCCAGTCAGTGATCTGAGATGCTAATGCACATTAAAGAGGCTGCGGTTTTGCTGGTGATTTCAATTTATTATAGTATAAGGGGGTGTTCTCTGACAGATCGAACAAAATTTGGACCGTTTAGCCATAATCATAATCAACATCAGTATGGAGGAAAAAGTCTGAGGCTTTTAATCCAAAGAATATCATTCTATCTGTAAAGCATGGGGGCGGCAGAATCATGTAGTGGAAGTGTTCTGGTCCACATCACAAAATAGATGGTATCATGGGGTAGGAGGATTATCCAAGACTACTGAAGCAACACCTCATGAGATCAAACAGAAAAGTAGAAAGTTACAACTTGGTTCGCAACCGTGTCCTCCAGCAGGACGGCTTCGATCCTAAGCGAACCTCCAAAGATGCTTTAAAGACAACAAGGTTGAAGCTTCGAGTGGCCATAGAAAGAAGAGTGGGAAAGAAATAGTGTTTGCTCAAGCAGGTCCGTAAACCTGACTGATTAACACCACTGCTGTCAGGAGGAAACTATTGTTCCTGAAGCTTGTGAAAGACAAAAATCAAAGCTCTGGATGATTCCAACCATCGATTGATCCGAAGGCTCTTTTCTGATCATAGTGTCCACTGCATCAGAAACACATCTGAGGACGCATTAATTACACCTTCCACCTCTCTAAGCTCCAGCGCCTTCCCATCATATCTATGACCCACCGAGCCCACATGTCTTATTATCTTCTAATGAAGTCCCCCTGAGCATGTGAGTGTGTGTCATTAATTCATTAACATGGCCAGGTTAAACCCTGTGGATATCCATACTCAGTCTGAGAGACGCTGTGTGTGTGCGTGTGTGTGTGTGTCACCTCTCCCTGGAGTACCTGTCCTGTGTTCCACACACTGGTACAGGACCATGAACCTTTTTTTCCACTTTATATTTATCAAATGATGATGTCATTGCCTGAGGACATGCATGAGTAAAGGTACAGAATTAGACTGAGATTACAAAGAACTATGTAAATGAATGCCTTTTATATGTAAATATGACATAACTCCATGTAAAGCTTGGGTCATGTGGGAGTTTTGATGCGAGCTAAACTGAGCCATCAATATTAGCATTTAACAGAAAAAAAAAAAAGTGTGCGCGTGTTTTAGTTTTTCCAAAGTATCACTAGCCTGTTAAAACTGTTACTAGTATCACCAAAACAAGTTCTTTTTTCTGTTGGCAAATATCATAGGCAGCATGGTGACTTAGTGGTTAGCACTGTGGCCTTGCACCTCCAGGATCCAGGTTCGAATCCCGCCTCGAGTCTGTGTGCATGGAGTTTGCATGTTCTCCCCGTGCTTGGTGGGTTTCCTCCGGGTACTCCGTTTTCCTCCCACAGTCCAAAGACATGCAGATTAGGTTAACTGGTATTCCCAAATTGTTTACTGTGTGTGTGTGTGTGCCCTGCAATTGATCGGTACCCCATCCAGGGTATCGCCCGTCTCATGCCCTAAGACTCCTGGGATAGGAAGTCCATATGCCTGTGAATGAGGATGCCAGCTGAGGTGGCTCGGAGCCCACTGCAGTCTTGAAATTAAACTATAACTTGTTACCAACTTGCAGAAGAGACGCATCTGTCTGTGGGAACTGAACATACAATCATTCTCAAATGCGTTACAGGAACTCATCTGGGAGTTATTGCCACATGTCCTGTATAGTCCTGACCTCGCTCCAAACCATTTCCACATGTTTGGGCTATTAAAGGAGTTCCTGGGAGGCCGGTGTATCAGAATGGAAAACGTTCTACTTTGATGGTGTCCAAGCACTAGTGTATTAATGCAGATAGAGAAATAAAGGGAGTGTTCTGTTATTCTGCATAATCAAATGTCCTGGGCTGACTTAAACGCCATAATGGTTTTTATTTTCCATTACTTGGCCATATCACTGAACAGCTTGCAAAATAAATCCAGCCTCTACTTTTTTTTGTAACAGAGGTCATCTGGCCAGCCTGCTCCTGCAATACACACTGCAACGATGTGACCTTTTAAATAACAGAAGAATTGGGATTTTATATGCCAGCTCTGGACGGGATTGTGCAGGACAGGGCTTAGTGTTCATCCACAGTGTTTGTCATCTGCATGGATTAACAGATTACCATCGGCATCAGTGTACGTCTCCACTCCACAGCTGTGCTCATGCTCTGACTGTCCACTCATCCCTCTTGGGCAAAACTACCTGAAAAACAGGAGCAGACACAGACAATGAGAGAGAGAGAGAGAGAGAGAGAGAGAGAGAGAGAGAGAGAGAGAGATTAAATGGATTTTTTGGGACAGTGGTTAGTATTTAACTTCCACATCAGGAGATAATACTGTGTGTGTGTGTGTGTGTGTGTGTGTGTGTGTGTGTGTACACATGTGTATGTGTGCTTTCTACCTCTGATAACAGAAACAAAGATGAAAAAAACTTACCATAACTTGTAGAGAGAGAAAGGTGAAAGAAAGAGACTTGCAATAACAAAAGGTGAGACAGACAGAGACAGAGAGAGAGAGAGAGAGAGAGAGAGAGAGAGAGAGAGAGAAGTGAATAAAGATTGCTTGGAGAGGGAGTGGAAAGCCGAAGGGTGAAGAAAAACGGTGTGAAATGAAAGCGGACCAGTCATCTCATCTTCTCTTCTTGAAGTGTGCGTTGGGTTTGGGGGGAGGGTTGAAGGGGTATTAGGAGGTGGGGCGGGGGTGGGGGGGTGGGGGGTATCAGGATGAGTGTGGGGGGGTGTTTCTCAGCTCTAGCCGAAGACTCCAGTTCCAAAGATTGCCTTAGTCACTTTAATAGTATGAGGGAAAGCTGCAGAACACACATCTCAACCCTCATCTCAGACAGACACCTAATTAGATCTTTCCCGAGGAGAGGGGCCTTTCTTCCTCAGTTGTCCTTTTTTTTTCCACCCTGCTTCTCTTCTTCTTCTTTTCCTGAGAGCAATTTCTTTGAAATTTACTTTAAACTAGTGCCAAGCGCTGAATAGATAAGACTGCAACACAATTATGAATGCATTTGCGTTCTCCTTTTAATTAGCAGTGCTGTAGTTGGGGCAGCTAACCTATTTCGCAGTGACAATTTCAGAAGTTAAATCAGTTTAGGCTGAACATATGAACAAGTGAGAAAGGGGTGAGCGAGGCTGGCAAGACGGGGGGTGGGGGGTATTCAGATCCTTTTTCTTTTCTTGCACAAATATAATAATAATAATAATAATAGGCGGCATGGTAGTGTTGTGGTCAGCACTGTTGCCTCGCACCTCCAGGGTCAAGGGTTTGATCCCCGCTTCAGGTCTGTGTGCATGGGTTTGCATTGGTGGGTTTCTGCCAGGTACCCTGGTTTCCTCCCACAGTCCAAATGCATGTAGATTAGAGTAATCAGCGTTCCCAATGTGTGTATGTGTGTGCACGTGAGGACAAGATGGATTGGCACCCTGTCCAAGGTGCCCTGCCTTGTGCCCAAAGTCTCCAGGCCCACGTGACCCTATACAGAGGACATAAATGAATAAGTGGCATAGTGGCGTGGTGGTTAGCACTGTGGCTTAGCACATCCAGGGTCAATTCCTGAGTCTGTGCGCATAGAGTTTGCATGTTCTCCCTGTGCTTGGTGGGTTTCCTCTGGGTACTCTTTAATCCAAAGACATGCAGGTTGATTAGATTAGGATTAGTGTTCCCAAATGGGTGGATAGATGGATTGGCACCTCATCAACCTTGTCCCCAAAGTCTCGTTCCTCCAGGCTCCCTGCAACCCTGTATACAGGATAAAGAGGTATATAATAATAATATTAATAATAATAGTCCAAGTTAAATTTAACTGTATTCAATATAACTGAAAATAATTGGAAAAGAATGCAGGGAAAGCACATAAATAATAAGACTATCTCCCTGGATCATAGTTCAAAACCTCTACAGTTCAATGCCACCTACACAGATCTACAACCATAAACCCAAAATTAGACACAGAAGTGTTCCTTTCAATCGTCGAAAGCATTACAGTCTTCATTGTTGGTCAAAATGTGTAAAGGTTCGTAAGAAACATCTGGCTGGAGATGGAAAGGGAACTGTTTGCATTCAAACCCGGCACGAATGTAAAGACGTGCACACAATCACACAGCGTTTCTACTGGAAGGAAACACTGGGAGTAGAGATAAAAGAGCACAACAGGAAGTGAGTAAGTTGTGTAAGTTGCGTGTCCTTCTCAGTTAATATGCCCCCCCCCCACCCCCCCAAACACACACTTTCTGGTGGCCCCTACGACAGGAAGGTTAAAGAATATTTCGATATGAAAAATGACCACCTCTGAGTATAACAATAGTCCATTAGGTGACTGTTCTATTCCTGTAAAGTGTGGCACGCCGGCATCCAGTCCGTTCCTAAGTGTCGAGCCCGATCATGGTGAAAACAACTCGGCTTACAGCAGTGAAATGCATTATGATAGACAGACTTATGTGGGATGTTCGGCTTGCATAATTCATTATTTCGAATCGATAGGAAGCATTTCACTTAGACAGTTTAGTTTTCTGAATTCAGCCTCCCGGGTTTATTTCAGATCTGAGCTAGTTCAAAAATAACCTATTGATTTGTGATGGGGATAAAGAATCCACACAAATAAAGGGCCTCTGGTGATATCTGCGGCTGACTCAATGAAGGCCAACAGAGGAAAGGACATTCAAAAGACAGACGCAGTGCCAAGACAATCCTATGCTCATATTGCACCTGATATTCATTGACTTTCCATTCAGGATATGACTCAGATGAATGTCCTTCAGAAGCTGGCGCTCAGACGCCTTGACCTGAACAAGAAGAACTTCGGAACAAAGCAGGAATCGAACTACATAACAGTTTGGAAATAACCTTTGAAGTGATCGATATACACTTTCCCATTTTCCAAAATAATGTACAAGACACTAAACTGATACGTGCAGGTTTATATCCGATCTGTACAACAACAACAACAACAAAAAAACAAGCACGATCATGGTGTCCACCCTGTGAGTCCACCCTGTCAAGCAAGGACTTTATGGTTGTTGCTGACACTTTAGGAGTCTAGTCTGCGTTAAAAATATCAATATCAGATCCGCCTAATCAATCAGCCCCGTCCAGTCAAACCCCTGGGTGCGTTTGGCAATCCCTGCGCCCTCGTCTCATCATAGTGTAATTGGTGAAGAGATTAGAAAATGTTGTACGAGTAAAACAGACAAATGACTACGCATATGCTGGAATCGATAAAAAAAAAAAAAGAAAGCAAAAAAATTTTTTAAAGGATAGCAAAAGATAAATGAATGAGTAATGTCAAAAGGTTTTTTTTTTTATTTTATTGACTGGAAATAATGTCAAGCTTTTTTAAAATTGCCGTTTAATCATTTTCTGCATTCAGTTATATGTTTGACACATTAAATTGCCTATTAACTTCTTCTGTTGACTGAGTCTGTGAAAGAAAAATAAGAAGAAAAAAAACACTATTGACTACTGTATGGCTGTGAGGCTAAAATTGTAATTCAGGGTCAACGGTGGCAGATCAGATTTTTCTTTAGAAATACACAGATCCATTAAAAGCAAAATATCATGCCCAAGTATTGTGTGGATTCCCCTGGTGGCCTCCTGGACAGCGTTGGCCCCACGGTGCAAGACTCTACAAGAGCTCCAGGGGTGTGATCTGGTGTCCTGGGATCATTAGAGGCAGATCCTTTGGGTTTGTCTGGTTAGGTGTACAAAAACTGTGCACTTTATTTCACAACATTATTGTTATTAAACTTTCGGCTGCTCCCATCAAGGGGTCACCACAGTGGATCATCCGGTCTGTACACAACTGTCTGTGCACAGGTTTTACGCCAGACGCTCTTCCTGACAAAACCCCGGGACTACATCTAGTGGCTGGGTAGTATGGAATGTGGCAACCCACCAATTGTGGGGCTCGAACCCTGATCCTTGGATCCTCAAATCACCAAACGTGAACCTGAACACCACTCCTCTTGATTACATTACATTAGCTAATTCGTGACCATTTCATAATGGAAAGTAATTGGGGATGGCTATAGCAGTCATACATGTTCTCTTTCATTCTATTTTAATTGTAATCCAACCACAGTCTTTGAGCACCTGCACTGGCTTCTTCAAATTCCTACTTGTTTTCTAAATTCAGAGGAAATAAACAGATTCATATAGTAACTCAAAGGTCAGATCTTATTTTTATCCTTTCAGCTGTAAAGGGCATAAACCAGAACCTGGCATCAATACCATCAGACATGGGCCCTGCTAATCTACCTCGAACAGATACTATTATTTTTCACAAGAAATCCAGATGTCAAGAGCTGCATCGCATTTCACACAAATTAGAAAATAAATAAAAAACACAATGACTTTGATATTGAAAATTAGTTCCACTGGAACCAAATTTCAATTCCATCCGTAACATTCAATTTAAATTCATCCCGAAATATGCAAATCAGTAATGGATTTCTACTAGGAAATTTGTGTAGTTGAAAATTGTACACACTAAACAAAGAAGAAACTGAAACTTGAACTTAAAATATCACAAACCACTGTCCTACAGTATCAGCATGCACTCTGCCCTCACCTGGCACACCATGGAGGGGATCAGCTCATTTGTGCAAGTCCACCTACATCTTTTTGAGCTGAAACCTTCTGGTTGTGTGAGCTCACAGACACCCATCAGTGGCCGGCGTCGCTATAATTGATGTGGGAGTGCAAGAGTGACATCCCTCCTCCCCGAGAGAGCACGGCCAATCTGCTCTCTCCGGCTATGGATAGCTGTGGCTTCACATGGGAATCGAACTCATGATCTCTGGATGTTAGTGGTGAGCACTTCACTGCTGCAACACTCTGGGATTTGTGTTCCTTCTGCCAAGTTCTTCCCCTCCAATCTTGGCAAATCATGTCTTCAAGGAGCTCATTTTATACACAAGGGCATGCATGTCGTGCTGGAACAAATCTGGGCCTCCTATTTCCATTAGGGGAAAAAGTTTGTGTTAGGGCATACAAAGGCATTTTATACAATTGTGCACTTCTAAAAGTTTGGGAAGAACCACATATGGGTGTGAAGATCAGGTATCCACGAACGTATGGCTATATGGTATGTCTAGTTGTTTATATACATTGGTTATATATACAGTACTAGTAAGACGTTCTAGATGTGGCAGCAGTGATGAGGATAAATTCATGAGGGCAGAACATAATGTTTAAAATGGAAAAATTGTGTTTCGGTGGGGAAAATGTAAACAACAAAACACACTGGCAGCTAAAAATTGGGGGGTAAAACAGTTTCAATGCTCATCCTTCCAGTTTTAGTGAACCCGTGCCCAATGGAGCCCTTGTTCTTGACTGAAATCGGATGTGATCATCTTCTGTTGTAGCCCATCCACTTTAAGGTTCAGTGTGGTGTCCAGAATGAGATGCTTTTTTGCTCACCACGGTTACCATAGCCCTCCTTTTACTATTGAATCAGGATCCATGAAGCTGGGAGAACACTGCTTTGATACCTGATGTTTTAATACTGCTACTATAATTACTACTACTAGTAATAATGGTGGCACACTTTGCACCTCCAGGTCCTGGGTTTGATTGGGACTGTGCTCATTGGGACCTTCAAAGCAGCAGAAATTTTCTGTAACCTTTCCCAGATTTGTGCCTCAAGACAATTCCTTTGTCTTCATGCTTGGTTTGTGCTCTGGCATGAACTGTCAACTGTGGGACCTTATATAGACACGTGGGTGCCTTTCCAAATCATGTCCAATCAACTGAATTTACCACAAGTGGACTCCAATTAAGCTGCAGAAACATCTCGAGGATGATCAGGAGAAACAGGATGCGCCCGAGCTCGATTTGGAGCTTCATGGCAAAGGCTGTGAATACTTTTTATTTTTAATAAATTATATTTAAAAATTTGTTTTTTTCTTTAACCTTCTGTAATGACGTCATTACAGGTTTTCCTCCGCCATGCAGTAGTACATGCAGACACGAGGAGACAACTTAGGCATATTTGTTCGATTTTTGATATCCTCAGGAATAGCAAACAAAGAAAACTTCTGTTACATGGTGTAAGAGCGCATGAACAGTATTTTGTAGATTCTAGCAACCAGGTTTTTTATTCTACTTCAACTCTGATCTGTTTTGTCTCACTGTTAACTCGTAGTCGTTCTTCTTTTCAATCTCGGAAGTATAGCTGCAGATCGACAGGCGGGAATCATCCCGTGTGCACCGCTGTGATGCACAACAACATTCAATAAAAAGACTTTAACATAAGGAGCGGCTTCTCTCCTTCCTCTGCTGTGGTGTAAATTTTACTATTCAATAAATCAAACAAAACATGATGCCGCATCAGACATGTTCGCTCAAACGGCCTTCGTCAGGGTAAAATCTTTAACGTTTCAATACGCAGCACATTCAGTAGACATTTACAGATGTGGGAACATCTGCACAAAGTTCAATGATTTAAAGATATCAGTTGTAAGAATATTATTTGTTATTTCACTTTGTTTTTTAATACCTGCCGGGTCTGGCTGGAGATCTGCGGTACATCTGCGGTACTCTGGTGTCACTCACTCAATAAGGGCCTGCTTGATCGCTTCCTGTAGATCATGTGCAGATATTTGTTAGAACTCCTGAGTTTATAATTCAGAGATGGACACCTCGGATTCAGAAAATAAAAGTCCTGACACACATTTGTTCCATCCATTAACTAAACCTGCTGATTCTAATTAAAATCCAAATGGCACAGATCAGTGCCGGCAACAAAGGATAGGTAAATACCGTATATAGGTATACAGTATATATGTGTGTGCTTATATAAAAGCATTGCCACGGTCAATAGGGCGTCTTCAGACATCAAAGTGTATTTGGGTTTTTGGATATGTCCGATAAAACAAATGTTATTATTACTTTTATAAAGGTACATTTTACCACTACCTGAATAAGGGAAGAATGTCAGAAAAATGTAGAACTTTTAAAATGAGAGTTTTATTTTTTTTGATGTTTATTTAAAAAAAATAAACAGCAAAACGAATAATGGCGATGGTAAGGAGTACTACCTCCTCAGCCAGATCAGACTCCAACTAATCAGTGACATCACCTGTTTTGTGCACTGGGAGAACTATGATGCATGCCGTCTGTCGTCTTTATACTTTTGGCCACCACCGTCTCTTTACTTTCATGCAAACATGTTGCAGCAACAGCACAGGACGTTTCGAAATCTTTCAGATACAGGACAAGAGTTTACATCAAGCGTCATCATGAGGAATAAATGTGATCGGTGTGACTTTGACTACAGCGCTGTTGGTGCCAGACAGCCTGGGTTGAGTATTTCAGAAACTGCTGACCTGCTGGGATTTGCACAGACAAGTCTCTAGAGTTTACACAGAATGGTGGAAAAGAAAAAAACAACAAAGAAAACAAGACAAAAAATAAAATAAAAAAGAAACAGTGAGCCGTGGGACTGCAGGATGAAATGCTTTGTTGGTGAGAAAGGTCAGAGAGGAATGAACAGATCGGTTAAAGGTAACAGGAAACCTATGATAAATCACATAACCACTCTGTGCAGCCGTGATGAGCAGAAAAGCATCGAAACCTGAGTGGGACGAGCTGGAAACCACCAACAACATAAGGCTGAGATCTGCAGTGCTGTATAAAAGTATTTGCTCCCACCTTTTTTTTTTTGATGATGATGATTTGAATGACTTAAGTGTGGCAAATAATTTTTTATTTTCATTGTACATTAAGAATTAAACTTGAAAACTGTTGCTTTCTGGTTTAACCATCATATATTTTTTCAGGTTTCCATATCCCTTGCTTTTAATACACTAAAATCCAATTATTTAATACTAGAGACTGGATTCACAACAAACCAGCTGATACAATATTATCACAATACTAGTTGTTGGTTTTAATTGTATTGTTAATCATGTTTTTATTTAAAAAAAAGTCTGATTCAATAAGAATTTTTTGTTACCATTTTAATCAAACTTGACAAATAACTTCCTACGACACAGGATGCTGTGCTGCCTGCCAGTGTGTGGATAGTTTATCATGCACCATCTGTAGGATCATAGAGGAACTGCAACATCTTATCACCTCAAATGTAAAAATGTCTAAAATACAAAATTTATTAAAAATAATAAGGAACATTTTGTACATGAATTGCCACTCACAGAAAAAAAATCATTATACCCAAGTGAATTGTTTTATTTTCTCTAACAAATACTGATGTGTGTGCGTATTGCAAATCGAACATGCTACTCCCATCATCTGAAGGCCACAGTCCTCTGTAGACACGCTAATCAGCTTGCTCATGTTTTTGTGGGTGTACATGTGTATTTCTACACCCAAATTCGATCCCTGATGCATCATCTTGTTGTGTATCGGTTTGAGCTTGCTCACAAACCAGGGTTTAGCCCTCTTGAGAGCGAGCACTTCCTCCAGCTGTGTTTAGATGTTTTAGGTTGATGTTCTTCCCACAACTCTCTCACGTATGCTTGTGGCCTGCAGGTGGAAATTTCCTCCTGCTGTGTGGGACACGTGTACAGCTCTCAGCTCCTCGGACTGGATTATTCTCTGCCTCACATGTCGATAGTCGTCCTCTAATGTGTCTGTTAACGTTAGTAATTAAACGTACAGTACAAGCGAAAATAAAGAAGTGTTTTGATGGTGGTTAAGCCAGCGAGATACTTAGTGATGAGGCTTTAAGCATGCACTAAATGATTACTGTGGCTATTAGACCATCAGTGATGGTGTTGAATCCCCGACGGATTCCTGCAGAGGTGTCTCTCTTTAGTGTGAAGTCAGAAGCAGGATTCAAACTTTGAAAGACAGGTGACGGACCAGTCGACACCTACGTGGCGTTTATGTGAACATACAGCCACCTTCCTTCACACCAATCTGTTACTTTCAAAACATGCACGATCTGCTGTTCCTGAGCCAGATCTCCTGACAGACATTTCCCTAAAGTCCTTTGTCTCACACACACATGCAGAGAACAGGAAAGGAAGATGGGGGTGGAGAGAGAGAGAGTGCGACAGAAAGAGAGAGTTAGCAAGTGCGAGACACAGAGAGAGAGAGAGAGAGAGAGAGAGAGAGAGAGACAGGCAGAGAGAGAGACAGAGAGCAAGTGAGAGACAGAGAGAGAGAGAGAGACAGGTGGAGAGAGAGACAGAGACAGACAGTGAGAGTGTGAGAGAGAGAGTTAGTAAGTGAGAGGCAGAGAGAGAGAGAGAGAGAGAGAGAGGCAGAGAGAGAGACAGAGAGCAAGTGAGAGACAGAGAGAGAGAGACAGAGAGCAAGTGAGAGACAGAGAGAGAGACAGAGAGCAAGTGAGAGACAGAGACAGAGAGAGAGACAGGTGGAGAGAGAGACAGAGACAGACAGTGAGAGTGTGAGAGAGAGAGTTAGTGAGAGAGAGAGAGAGAGAGAGAGAGAGAGAGAGAGGCAGAGAGAGAGACAGAGAGCAAGTGGAGAGAGAGACAGAGAGAAAGAGAGTTAGCAAGTGAGAGACAGGCAGAGAGAGACAGGCAGAGAGAAAGACAGAGAGCAAGTGAGAGAGACAGGCGGAGAGAGAGACAGAGAGAAAGAGAGTTAGCAAGTGAGAGACAGAGAGGGAGAGACAGGCAGCCAGAGACAGAGAGAGAGAGAGACAGGCAAAGAGAGAGAGAGAGAGAGAGAGAGAGAGAGAGAGAGAGAGACAGGCGGAGAGAGAGACAGCGAGAAAGAAAGACAGAGACAGAGAGAGTAAGCAAGTGAGAGACAGAGAGGGAGAGACAGGCAGCCAGAGACAGAGAGAGAGAGACAGGCAGAGAGAGAGAGAGAGAGAGAGACAGCGAGAAAGAGAGACAGAGACAGAGAGAGTAAGCAAGTGAGAGACAGAGAGAGAGAGAGAATGAGCACGTGAGAGAAAGAGAGAGAGAGAGAGTGCGCACGTGAGAGACAGAGAGAGAGAGAGAATGAGCACGTGAGGTTTGAGGTTTTAAGCTCACTTTATCATAAATTAAGGAAAGGACTTTTTTACAATTTTATATACAATTATATATGTATATACATACACACCTACATACACACAATGTATTAACATATGTACATTTATTTATTTATGTATTTATTTAGTAAGGGAAAACCCCGTGCCCCTCCACCTCCCCACCAACAACTCCAACGTCTTTTATAGTCTCGTGTCACCGCGTTATGTTTTATAGTCGGGTTGATTTATGTGTAGTTGTGTTACTGTTAGTGTTTACGTCCTGTGGGTTTTTTTTTTTTTTTTCCTGCCGTGTTTAATTTTTTTATTCTTGTTTGTGGATGTGAGATTTTTAAAACATTTTATTGTCTCCTGTTTATTGACCACTTGTCTTTTTTCTTTCTCGGTTAACTGTAAGAATTGGTTTATTTGTTCCTCTATGTCTCCTTGAGGTTCTGTGTGTGTGTGTGTGTGTGTGTGGTGCTGCATCCCGCTTCTTCCGTGTCCTGTGTTGTGTTCAGTGTTTGTCTGCAGGTTTCCGTTTGGTGATGTGTCCTGTGATCTAGTGAAGTGTTTCTGTGGGTGTCGGCGGCGGTGTGCAGGCTTGAGGTTCCACTGCCTCTCAGGCGCTGGCGTTGGGGGGCGTGGTCAGCGTTGGGGGCGTGGCCTGCTACAGACTACTGTACTGTAGGCTGACCTCCGCGTGAGTGCTGCTCGGCTGTTAGTGATGGGAAGTTCGAATCATTTTAGTGAATCTCGTTCGTCAAAATGAACGAATCTTTTTTTGAGTCATTTCGTCTACACACACACATTTTGGCTATAGTTCCAGTGATGAAAATATTACAATGCAACCAAGGACATATTATAATAAACAGAATGAGCAGCTCACCATCATATCCTCCAATCTGAGTCGTTCGTTATTTTAAATCTATTGCGCCGTATAGCGTCTATGGGAGTCACATGACAACGTAACGAACGACTCGAGACTTGAAGACTCGTTGCTGAGAATCGTTCAATTCTGCTTCCTGTATATAACATACGGAGGTTTTGCGATGCTTTGCGCATGCGCGCCCGATAGAAAATGAACGAATCACTCTCAGAGACGACTCGTTCATCTCGTTGCTGAGTCACGTTAAAGATTCGTTCAAAAAGAACGAAGAACTGGTGTATGGAGGAAAGTTACAATAAGCAAGTCAAATTCCAATATACACTTAATTCCAATATACTTTACTATAAACTAACAGAAGTGATGATAAAGCATGAACTAGCTGAACTTGTATTCTACAGAAACATCTCACCAAGATGATGGCACACATTTAACCTCTGTCCAGTCAGATGTCAATCACCTGCTCGGTGGCCACTGAAAAACATTACGTTAACAAGAAATAAGAGAGACGCACAGCATACACACACCCTGAATATCCCTAACTCACTACTAGTTAATATCACTACTGTTCAAATAGTTGTTGTTATTGTTGTTAATATTGATGTTATATATTTTTTAATTAAATTTCTGTATTGTTGTGTACCTACCATGATATTCTTTCATATCTAATATGTTTATAATGTTTATATATGTTTATAAATTCAGATTAATGTATAATTAATGTTTTATAACTGATTTGGCAACAGTGTAATATTTTTGTTAACATTCATGCCAATAAAGCTCTTCTGAACTGAGAGAGGGACAGAGAGAGGGGGGTGAAGGGGAGAGAAAGTCAGAGAGAGTAAGAGAGAGAGTGAGAGAAAGAAAGACAGACAGAGAGAGAGAGAGAGAGAGAGAGAGAGAGCATACACACACCCTGAATATCCCAAACTAACTACAATTTAATATCACTACTGTTCAGATAGTTAATACTGATGTTGATATATATATATATATATATATATATATATATATATATTTATATTTATATATATATATATATTTATATATATATATATATATATATATATATATATATATATATATATATATATATATATATTTTATTGTCGTTTACCTACTATAATATTCTTTCATATCTAATATGTTTATACATTCAAATTGATGTTATTTATAATATAATTAATGTTTATAATTGATTTGGCAAGAATTTTCGTTAACATTCATGGCAATAAAGCTTTTCTGAACTGAAGTGAGAGACAGTGAGGGGGAGAGAGAGAGAGAGAGAGTAAAAGACAGAGAGAGAGAGAGAGAGAGAGAGAGAGTGAGTGAGGGTAAGGGACAGAGAGAGAGAGAGAGAGAGAGAACAAAAGAGAGAGAGGGTGAGAGAGAGAGAGAGAGAGAGAAAGAGAGAGAGACCTCACCTCAGGCTGATGCACTGTTGGGTTTGTTTATGTCTTTCTTTGTTTGTCCCCCTTTTGAAGGACAAGAAGACACAAGACAGTCAATAGACAATAGAGAGAATTAGTTTACGTAGACTTTAGATCCCGCAGGGTTTCCTAAATGAGCAACAGAAAGTGAAGCTACATAATTGTAGATGCGACAGAATTCCAACAACCTAAATCTCCAAAACTAAACGCAGATTTACCTTTTAACGAGACAATAATCTAAACTAAACCTTATTGTAATGGAGACTGGAGGCATATTTTAGAGACTCTTTATACATACACCCACACATACACACACACACACAAACAAATGCAGAGATGTGTGCGTGTACTGTGTTTCTATATAATGTGTTTTCTAATTCTTTCACTAAATCCCAAGATTTAGTATAATGAGCAAACTAGAAAAAAACAAGTGAAAAAAATTAGAGAAACAAATTTCATTAGCAATAACTATTTTCAAGCGTTACCTCTAAAAAATCTCAAGCTGCAAAGTAAATAATCAAAAATTATAGTAAATTTATTTGACTTATTGAAAGAAAACACAATTTATTACATAACATATTACTGTTAAGAGTCTGCCAAAAAATGCATACACACTTCGGGAAAAGAAAAACTTGTAAAAAATATTTTAATACAAAAGTTATTGCACTACATTATATATAGATATATATAATATTATTATTAACAATATATCAATATAATATTCATCACACTATTTTTCTTTTCCTGAAGTGTGTATACATTTTTGATTTTTTGGCTGACTTGGTATTTCCTGTAAATCACAACAGGGATGCATTAGGAGAGGCTTTGTTTTACCACCATGGTGATAAATTATGAGAACCTTAACAAGACAATTGAAAAATGAATAAATCAAATGAAAAGTGCAATGTAAAGCTTTAACATTATTTAAAAATAAAATACTAGTTTTCATTTAAGTGTGTGCGTGAAATAGTTTGCAATACAAAAAAATTATAAAAATCACACACAACACAATGCATAATGCCTTAACCAGTGTTATACAGTATTAAAC
This sequence comes from Clarias gariepinus, assembly GCF_024256425.1. Classification (NCBI taxonomy): domain Eukaryota; kingdom Metazoa; phylum Chordata; class Actinopteri; order Siluriformes; family Clariidae; genus Clarias; species Clarias gariepinus. The sequence continues at coordinate 6,607,767 of NC_071114.1, read as the reverse complement.
ACGTGTCCTGTCTGTAGAATGCCTGAATCATTTCTGGATGTTGCTTAGCAACAAAGTTGTGTAGCATAAAAATCAAACACTGTAATTGATTAGATTATTTTTGTAGCCATTTTTATAAACAGTCATACATTTATTGCTTTACTAGCTTCCCCTATAATATCAGTATTTTAATTAAATATATACTTGTTTAATAGAAATAGCTCCGTGTTTAATCGTGTAATTATTTCTGAGTCTGAAAAGAAAGAAAAACATCTAATAACTTCATTAAGTCATAATTGTTCCGATGCAAGTCGGAGCTTCATCCTTTCTCTCTCACGACCCTGAGAAGCTAATGCTGTATGACTAGGGTCACTCTTCGGGGAGTGTTTGTGCATCTCATGTACACGATAAACTCTTGTTCTTAATCTTAGTGCTTTTATTCCTAGCGTTTCTGCACCGTCTTCTCTGTCTGCTTCACAGAGCTTTCTGAACGTCCCTCTTTCTTTCTTTTACATGGCTGCTTTTTCATTTGCAAGTGAGCGCCGGCTTCCTTGTAACCTGCTGGTATTGACACGGCTCTGTCGGTGTGAAATATTGCGTCTCACCAGGATGCCCCGGCACAAACAGCGTGCATAATTTAAAAAAGTGCTGCTTTGGAAAGCGAGGGGGAGGTCAGACGGATCACGGCGGAAACAGAAAACAGACGAAGAAAGAAATGACATGGATATGTATTAAGCATCTGTTTGTGCTTTAATACGTTAGATGATTGGCTGTGGACCTGTGTGCTGGCGAGCGGATATGTTGTCTCTTTCCGATCATAATTATAAGACATAAATCTGCTGAAAATTGGTGCCTCTTATAATTAGCGCCAGCACTTATGATGATCCATCGCATGGGTAATTGTTAGGCGCGATCCTGGAGCGAAGCACATTCTTGGAATCAGTATTAGGAGTCAAATTTAAGGTTTTGATTATTTATTGTAATCATCGTTTTTTGTTTTGTTTGTTTTTGTTTTGATGTGCATTTCATTTCTTGAATAATTGCTGAACATAACATTCAGCAATGAACATGTCAATTCGCCAAAGTCACTTCTGCAAGTAAGTGGTGCTTGGCAAAAACCCAAGCACATATCTTAGTCCATTAACAAACCGATCTAATCAGTTACCTACCTATCTACTTTAATAAACCTATCGACCCCCCTCTGTGGATCCTGAGTGTGTGATGGCAGGTGTTCACAGCTGCAGGCAGTCAGTAAGTTTGATTTTAAGAAGCGGCACTGAAGCGAGTAGTGCAAACAGGTCACCAGAGCATCCATTCCACCCCAGGCTATATGTATGAGTGTGTGTGTGTGTGTGCATATATATATATATATATATATATATATATATATATATAGACATTATATGTAAACTATTCTTAAGCTATCTCTCAGTTCTTCATATTTTGCGTCCAAAGAGCCAGACTTTCTAGTATTTTTTAATGTATTTTTGAGGAATATTTCAAACACACTGCCAATGCAGTTAAAGCATACATCGATAGGGAGAAAAAAAAAGGATGGAATACCATCAGTCATCGACTGGCCTCCCCAAAGCTCAGATCTTAAACATATATCGGAGCAGTGTGGGATCACCTCGAGAGTGAACAGAACTGAACATCCAAAGAAAAGCTTTGGAACATCATTCACGAAGCCTGTAGAACTATTCCTGAAGAATCCTTAAAGAAAGCTTATCTAAGAGAGTTCAGGCTACTGTATGTGGAAGAATAAAAAAAAAGGTCATACTAAATGTTGATTTGTTAGGATTATACAAACTCTTTGTATTTTGCATATACAGTATATTGCATGTCCATGTGTGTTTGAACATGTAAAATGAATAGAAGAATCCATTGTAGCTAGTTTCTTATTTTGCTATTACAGTACAGCCGTACCCGGGGAAACAAATTCTATCCGTTCCAGAGGCGAGTTACAATATTAAGGCAAAATTGTCGCATTGTGATCTGAATTTTCTCATATATTACCGATATTACCCATTTCCAACAATATGATCACATTTTTGCATATAAAAACAATCAAAATGTTTAAAAATGAAGTGCAATGTGAAATAAACAGACATTAAACCTCACTTAACCTTAATTTATGATTCCCCTTGGCACCGGCTGCTTTAAAAACTAAACTGAAAGCGGCTCCATTGTCTTCTTGCTACCGTCCTTGGGACCCATGATGCCATGTCTGCACAAAATGCATGAAAAAAACAACAACACAAAAATATGTAAACTCTCTTCGCTTGGCTTTCCACTGACGCAAACAAGTTTTAAACGGCTCCCAGACGTGCGCGCAAACTTAGCCGGAGTTCGGCTCGGCTCGGCTCAGTCGTTTGTATGCTGAAAATGCTTCATAAGGCACCTTGTGAGTTTTTTTTTTTTTTTGGACGAAATTTGTTTACATGTTTATTTTATTACTTGATTATTAAGTCAGTATATTTCAGATTTTCAAACATTAGTATTCCCGGAGAAAAAGAATCTTACAGGAAAATATCAGTTGGCCAGAAAATACATTTTTATGCATTTTATGTAAAAGCCCACTTTTTAGAAATGAAAAAAAAAAAAAGCTTCTGGGTTTTGCTGCATGAAAAACAGATCTAGGTGCAATTAAGTCTGGTGCCGGTTCCGCAGAATGTTCAGATTTTATTCAAAACGTTCAAAGACGTTTACACAGTACCTAGATGGATGGATGGATGGATGGATGGATGGCAAAGAAACAAAGGGATGTGAAGTGACAAATGTTGAGGAGACAGAATGATGAAAGGAACTATAGTTAAAAAAAAAAAAGTCATAATAAACTTTGTTGTTTACTCTGTAATGTTATAGTTTTACCCTGGGAAGAATAAGTCAAGATTTAGTGGCCTTGATGTTTTTAGACGACTGCAGTTGTAGATGTTTATGTATAGCATAGCATTATTTAGCTACATTATTAACTAATAATTAAAAAGAAACGTGTGTACATTGTAGCAAAATAAACCATATACTGTACATTACCCTTGAAACATGTACAGCCCATCTACTTCTCCATCATCGGAGAGCTGACTGCACAGGATTAACAGTTTTATTCCTTCTTACTGTAGTTATTACTAACATTGACAATTCATTCATAAGTTTGAATTGTTTTTGTTAAAACTGGTCAGTTGTATACAAATTACACTACTATTATTTTTAGGGGACAACCATATACTGTATAAAAAGAGCTGGTTTATCCATAAATGGGCAGAACGAACAGATCCTGGCTGTTGACTGCGTAACTCAGTCACCATCGCCAAGATAGCGACCTTAGCTTCAGCCTAGCTAAAATGCTTGGGTTGCTAGCATTAATTTATATTCTAATGCATTTGATTGAACTTCATCCTCACCTCGTGTCAACTCCTACATTTTTTTGGTGAGATTCAGTTACAAAGATTCAGTTAGAAGGTTAGCTAAAATGATGCATAGATGCTAGCAGATTCACACCCTCAATGCAGCTGTTAATCAAATGAACCACGCCCCTAATCACGCATAACTATGGCTCAATATAATTTTAACTGGTTTTGCACCAGGCTATTACTCGTTTATTTCTATTGTAATTCTTTTGCGTTTTAACTTGGGGCTCTATGGGAAATGACTCGCATTTGGAGCCAGCCCCCGGTGGACATTAAGAGGAACTACACGTTTTGGCACTTCCGGGCCTCATTTTTCAGAACTGGATGTTTAAATTGATGTCTAATTGGTTTAAATTGGATTTTTTAAATTATTATTTTTTCTCTTGAATGATCAAAGATCATAGATACACTGAATTAAAGAAGAGACACTCGCTTTTATTTCAGTTTGGGGTGAACCAAGGTTGTAGTAACACGATGAAAACGCAATGCATAATTACAATTTTAACTGCTTCTTATAGCGCATCCATTGACACGGAAGGGTTTAATAGCTGCCGGAGGATGGCTGATGCGCACGCTGTGATACTAAATATTGCAAGTAGCAGCAGTCAAGCTTTTTTTCTCCCGGACACGGCATGACATCCATATAGAAAATCACAGATTTGTTTATCTGAAAGGGATTAAAATCATCAGATAATTGTTAAAAAAAAAAAAATACAGGGTAAATTATTCAGATTGTAATTTTCCCGAGGGGGGGCATCGACATTGCCGATCTGTATGAAACTAAAATCACACAAAAGTAGCACCTGTAAAATAGGGAATTACTCAAGGAGCACGCGTAAATGTAATATCGTCCGCTATGGAACATGCAACAGGAATACAGCTGTATTTCACATTGTAAAACGCATTTTCCCATAGGAAGTAATGCAAAAATATTACCTAAACCAATAATTTATTAACAATATTACCCATTTCCAACACTATAATTATATATTTGAATATAAAAACAAATAAAACATTTAGAAAAGACATGGAAATTAAGTAAAATTTGAAATAAACATTGCTAACATTATTGAGACTCATGGTGCCATGTCTTCACTAAATCTTGCACAAAACGCAAACAAGTTTTGAACGACTCCCGGACGCACATGCAACAACGCGCTGTTTGGTTCGTTCACTCGTACGCTGAAATGCTTCGTTTTTTTGCTAAATTTCAGTTCTTAAGGCGGGGCTATTGTATGCCGAGGTACGGTTACACTAAGTTAGTGCACAGATTTTAGACGGATCCAGGTGAAGTGGGCCAGACAACAATGTTCTGAACTGCAACCTTGGTTGGAGAGTTGCTTTCAGATTTAACCCAAAGCACAAAACTCTTATTTAGTAACAAAAAAAGATGAAAAAAAAATGCTAAAGAATCTAGTATTTCAGCTATCAGGTCTACAAAATATTTGTTTTTACTTTCAGGTAAACTGAGTTACACTTTCAGGCAGCAACTTTTTGCAAAACGTCCAGACCTTTTCTTCTTTACTGCTGTTTACCCCCACTTCCTCTCTCTCTCTCTCTCTTCAAGTTGACCCAAAGCGTTTCTAATTATGAGCAGGTTCCCACTGGTGTCCCGGCTGCCAGCAAGTGGGCTGGGTTCATTGAACCCACAAAGTGTACAGCTGTTATCTTTGACTAGTGGCCAAAACCCAAATCAGGAGCGCTGCTACGGATCAGAGAAGTGTGAATGACCCCATGCTGAGAGCGAGCACGGAGCCCATGCAGGCCTGCGGGCCGCGAGGTTTAAACAACTCCGAAAACACGGGTACACCCTCGAAACACGAGCCCACTTGGCTGAAGACAAGCAGCAGCCTGGAGAAAAGGAGAGGGTTTTTTATTTTCCTTTTTCTTTCCTAGGTGTCGGCAGTGAACGTGTTCATTTGGCAGCGTATTACATGTGAAATCCTTAAATGCCCCGAGACTATTAAATAAACTTTCGTTTGATGATATTACACATTCCTACATAAAAGAACAAATCAAAGAGAAGCCGAATAAAGTCAATGTAATTAATCAGAAAAAGAGCTGAAATCAAAGCAGGAGCAGGTGAATAAAGTGAAAAGATACCTTTGTGCTGAAATGATCAGAGGGATTTGATTGCAAAGGAAAGTCAGAAAAAGAGAGAGAGAGAGAGATAGAGAGAGAGTCGTTGGGGTGTTGTGTGCAGACTTTCTAAGCCAGGTGCGGGTTCGAGTCGGTCTGTCAGTGCCGGTATGTCAAGAGCATCAGTAATAGGCCTTTAATTATCTTTACACATCTCTTGCAAAAGCAGGCCTACGGTTAAACACCACACAAACAGTTAGAAACCACAAAACCTGTCCTTCCTCCTGAGAAAAGAAAGCACTACCAGTCGTTAAACAACGCCTCCCTGTGTTTAAAAAGGTCTCTCTATACAGAGAACCGGGTTTTGAAAGAAGAAATGTGGATATCACTCCTGGCTCTTTTTTTACAGTCGAGATGTGAAAGTAATTAGGTTGGTAACTAAATCTTTGCAGCACAAAGCGCCTTACATAATACAGCCGTAATTACCATTCGCAGTGTGGAGCGCACCGGTGTAGGCTGCTCAAGTCGTTTAATATGCAGAGAAGGACACTGCAGTGTTTGACACTTTCTGCAATGTCAAACACTTTGTGTTTATATCCGCGCACAACCTTAGTCATATACATAAATAAGACGCATGCATAAAATAGAACGCAACACCAACGTGATTAAGAAGTCAGCTGAATGCAGAGTGCTATAAGGCGTATGAATACTGCATTTACACTGGCGCAAATGTAAAATACAGCGGTAACCCGGCATACGAAATTTTATTTGTTCTGGAGACGAGTTCTTAAGGTGAAATTTCGCATTGTGAAACGCACTTTTCTATAAGTGGTGAAGTGGTTAGCACAGTCGCCTTGCACCTCCAGGGTCTGGGTTCGATTCCTGCAGAAGGGTCTGTGTGCATGAAGTTCTGCACGTTCTCCCTGTGCTTGGCTGGTTTCCTCCTACAGTCATGCAAAGACATGCAGATTAGGCTTATTGGTGTTCCCAAACTGGGTGTAGTGTGTGAATGTTGACCGGAGGTCCTACCACAAAATGGGAATAACTACAGTACAATGGTCAGTATGGGCCTCCACGTTCCCTAGTTGGACTACAGAGGTTTTTAGATGGATGGATGGATGGATGGAAGGATGGATTTTCACATAGGAATAATGTAAATGCAGATAATCAGTTTAAGCCATCCAACCACCACTTCCACCACTATTATCATATGTTTGCATACAAAAAACTATCAAAACAATGAAAAATTTGGAAAATATGAAATAATACGAAACAAATAGACATTAAACCTCACTTAACCTTAATTTATGATTCCTTTTGGCACAGGATGCTTTAAAAACCAAACTGAAAGCGGCTCCATTTTTCCTTGCTAGCGGCATTGCTAACATCCTTGGGACTTATGGTGCTATGTCTTTACTAAATTTTACAAAAATGCCAAAAAAATACCAAAAAGAACAAAACAAAAAACACTCTTGCTTTGCTTGGCTCTTCACTAAACCAAACAAATTTTAAACGGCTCCCGGACGTACGCCCAACTTAGCCGGGGTTCGATTCATTAGCTCACATGCCGAGGCAAATTCCTTGCGAAAGTGTGTATGCGCAGGGAATTACCTTCCTGGTAAGGAATGATGAAATAAAACTCATTACTTTATAGATGAATATGCATTTTCTGTATTAAGCTTGATATTAATCTAATCCTTTTTTCTTTTTTTGCTTTTTATATTATAAAACCTGCAACGCGTTCGCCATCAAACCCCGCGTGGAGTGGAAAGGCTAAACTGGTAAAGTGCCTAAAGAGCGAGTGCAATTACTCCCTAGCGGGGCTGACTCTTTGAACTCCCGAGCCCTTCATTTTACCATTTGTACCTGTTAGCACACATAGACACATACATAACACACACGCTAACACACACACACATGCTTTTTAACCACTCTACAGCGAGCTAGCGTTTAGAAAGTTATCCCATTAGGAAGTGAATTGGGTAATAGAGTGACTCAGTGGACAAGAGGTGAGACTCAAACAGTTAAAAGCCACTTCAGTCAATCTACACTGTTTGTCGGTGCCTCATGTGGTGCATGAGAGAGTAAAATCATGAGCTGTGAACCGCGGTGTCCCAGCATGGGGTGGGTTAGAAAGCGTGCAACAAGAGGCCCTTTAATCATTCAATCAAGATCTCAGCTATAAGGGAATGACATCCACATGGATAATTTCAGCATTGGTGAACTTTTTATAAAGAACCCCGCTGCCTGGTGTTTGGTGTTAATGAGCAGAGGACGCTGTTCTGTACACAGTAGCAAAAGGATATTAAAGCACTTCAAAAAGCCGTGACTGGTTTACACTCCTCCCGAGAGAACCTGTCCCCTAGAGCAACGATTCTCAGTGTAGCGTCCGGGGATCTGTGATGTTCCTCCAGGGGTTTCCTTACCACGGCATTTCCTTTATTTAATCGAATGAACGTGCTGGAGATGACTATTAACTAGGATCAACATCGTCATGGTTGTTATTTAGGTATCATACTTGTTGGGATAATTGACTTGTCACTTGAAATTAATCTAAAAGTCGATCATTAAAAAAAACATACATAAATAATGTTTAATTTAATATAATAGCCATTTTAATAACAAACAGGAATATAATTCAAACCCTTTCGTGTCGACATCCGGACAAATGGAAAGCTCTAATGATGATCTTAATTTGGGTCTACTGATCCATAACATGATAACAGTACACTGCAAAATAAAAATAAAAAAATGGCAGCATTTTCGGTAGGTCTGGAAGTTTGAGCTTGCCCCTATTTTACACCTATATATCGATGTGTGTGTCAGGGTGAGGTGGGACCGGATGAAGCCATCATGCATAGTGTCCACTGTACAAGCCTCTGGAGACAGTGTTATGATCCGGAGTTGCTTCAGTTGCTCAGGTCTCGACTCAGCAACGTTATGTGGCAATAAAATGAAGTCAGCTGACGATCTGAATGTACTGAATGACCAGATTATAACATCTACTGTATTAATATTCCAAGATTGTAAGGAGTGGTTCTGAACGCATTCATCCTGCTGTTCTTGAAGTTGCATCAAAATGCATCCAAAACAATGTTTTTTGAAAATTCTCTGGAATACTCTGGAAGTGGTTTCTTGCATCAAAAGGCCTAAAGCATCCCAAAGGCAACACTGGACTACAGCTGGCTGTGCATTCATTTTTTTGCTTTAAGTTAGTAGAAATGGGCAGCATGGTGGCTTAGTGGTTAGCGCTGTGCACCTCCAGGGTCCGGGTTCGATTCCCGCCTCGGGTCTGTGTGCATGGAGTTGACATGTTCTTCCCGTGCTTGGTGCGTTAATTGGATTGGATGAATCGGTCCAGGGTGTACCCCGCATCATCTCCTGGAATAGGCTCCAGGCCCCCTGCGACCATGAATACAGGATGAAGTGGTATAGATGATAAGTGAGTTAGAGTCGGTTAGTAGAAATGGCCCTCACGTTGGGATCCTGCTTGGTTCCTACATGTGAAAAGATCTTATCATCACACTATAGTTGTAGAATTAGAGCACTCCACAACTCATTCTGAGACGGCTGGCCTTTTATATCAGATATTTACACAATGCCTTTAAGAGAAACTATGTTCAGCGGCATTTATTAAAGGCTTTTCTTTAAAGTTTGATTAGATAATTAAGGGTTTGGAACGGACAAAGAGTTCTGTCTTTAAACCCTTTCTAGCGGGCAAACACTCCGTCGTTCCGTCTTTCTATTTAGCATTTTCCGCAAATGCGCTCTTAAAAACCGTGGAAAGGACACATGGCATAAATATGTCTAGAACTTTTCAAACAAAAGGCCAGACAGTGCCTTAGAGCCTATGCAGTTTTAATGTACTTACATAGTATATAGAACAGCATTGTGAATTTTTGCTGGTCATGTTTAATGTAAGGGCTGTTGGAAAGCGCGCCAAATGACACGTACTATGCAGTGAATCACTCGGGTTTCGCTGGTTTGCAAGCTTTTGCTTTTATACTGCTTGTCTTATCTTTAAAACATGCAAATCATACTGCCAGTTCAGATAGCAAACATGTTTCCTTCTCCTCTGCCTGTTGTTTTCCAGAAAGAAACGAAAAAAAAAAATCCTCTATCCTCCTTTAGTGTGATGAACCCTGCCACGTCTGAATTATTTATAATACAAATAATTAATGAAACAAGGCACAGTTCCTCTCGCATGGGCAGAAACAATTAACCAAAAAATATTCAAATGCAATATTTATAAGATAAATTGGAGTTAGTCAAAGTTGAGCTGCCAGTCAGAGCAGTAATTGTGCACACTAAACAGATAAATAATTAACAGATGTATAATCCACAGCTATTTGAATGTTTTCCCAAGAGATCCTTTAACGTTTTTTTTTTTACTAATTTGTTCCCCCAAACTGTTATTTCCTAATATAGAAATAATTTAAATAACAAATGATTAAATATAGCTAATACTAATTAACTAACCTAAACAGAAAAGTTTTTTTTTTTTTCCCGAATCAAGTCTAGTTAAACAGGAATTGCTAATACAAAGGATGGACCTTGTGGAAAGGCCCAAGATCGGACAGATCTCAATTAAAATAAAATAACCAAGCTTTATTATAAGACCAATACATTATTATAAGACCAAAGTCACACGATTGTCTTTTATATGAAAACCGAAAGGCGGAAATACAACAATCACTCATACTGTAACACTTCTTGTAACACCAGCACCAGCATGTGAATTGAATAACATTGATTGTCAATAATATACAACTAATCTGGTGACAGGATCATGGGCACCCAAGGCTCATCAACACCCGTGTGGAGGAAAGGCCCGCCCGATCCCAATATAGCAATGTCAGAAAAGTCAATGCTGACCATAAGAGAAAGATCAGAACACGCACAACCTACAAAGAGTTGAAGATTGTTGATCTGGCCACCAAATCCCCCAGATCCCAATCCACAAGCATCTACGGGACAAACAAGCCCGATCCACGGAGGTCCCACACCGCAACGCAAAGGATCCGCTGCTGACTTCCTGGTGCCAGACACCACAGGATGCCCCCAGACGTCATGCCCCAAGGAGCCAGGGCTGCCCTTGCAACACAAGGAGAACATAAAACCTATTGTAACTGAGTTTAATGGTGATACTTTTAAAGTTATAGCTGATTTGTGTATACTTGCTTGCATGTATGATGGCTGGTGCCTGCAAGATAAAATATGCATAAAAACTATAAGGGCCAGGTTGTCAGCAGGCATGTCACAAATGCTGGAAAAGGGCCTCCAAGTGGCGCAGTGGGAAAGTGCTGGCGCTATCATCCGGAGATTGTGAGTTCTATTCCCAGATAATGCTGTAACCTCCCGCAGCTGGAGGCCTAGAGAGAGCTGATTGGCCGAGCTCTCTCAGAGGGGAGGGATGAGAGGTGCTTAGTGCTGCCACATTAATCACGGCTCTACAGGCAACCAGGGGCGTCTGTGAGCTCACGCAAGTAGAAGCCTGTAGTGACAGGGAGGAATTGGACACGGCTGAATTAGGGAGAAAATGGGGGGGAATTTATTAAACATTACATATTTGTTTACTTCATGCAAAAGCATCTGATTGAATTTTCTGGTATGGCATTATACTGTCTCACTTCAAACAATAATCATTCAAATGCAAATTATTCATATTTCTTTAGTATTGATACTAAAAATTTGCGTAAACTTCTAGAAGCATATGACCTGTAAACACGGTTGCTTAAATTAAAACTTTTTTGTTTTTGATAAAAACTAAAAAAAAAAAAAAATCTGTAGTGTCCATAACTATGTTAATTTTATGTTGCGATATCTTAACAATTTTGCATTTAAGAATAATAGACTTTTTCACATTCATGTCTTTTCATGTGAAATCTAAATTGTCCAAGTTGTTCTGAATGACAATTAAGATCAGTAAAAGATTTAAATTCAAAGTTCTACATAAAAGGGCATGAAATTGTATTAAGCAAATGTGTTTCTTTGTACTGTATCTGATAAAAAAAAATATTAATGTGTATGCAAATAAAAAAAAACGAAGCATGGATTGGGAGATAAGAAGCATTAAGTTTTATGAAAAATGATGTTATATGATCCTGTCTGAGAATTCGCTTTTTCCACCTAGGTGAGACACTTAGCACCAATACCATGTTTTGGGTAATTACAGCCAATATATATTATATGTAATATATAGCCAGGTATGTAAACAAATATATAATATATAATATTTTCCCCCCAAAGGCTCTCCTAGCAACCATCCAGCATACTGTATATTGTTTATTTGTGTTTCGAGTGCTTATCTTTGTGCCCGTCATTCTTCTTCTGCTCGAGCTGACCCTGACACAACACAATGCCTTGCTGATATCAGATTCAAAGTCAACCAGCAGACATTTCTGCTGCTATAAGCAACCATGGCTAGACATGACCCGAGCTCCCCCTGTCCATCCATCAGATCACAATGTCTTTATTTCCCTTCTCTACTTCCTGCTTCCATCTGAACCCATCCGATCCACTTTGCATGCTACTGTATCTCCCTTCCTTTCAGATTTGTTCGGTGCCCGAGATCCTGACTGCACACTTCCTGCATAAACAGGAGTTAAGTGAACCTAGAATAATGAAATGAACCGAATGAAGGGGAGGAGGAAGAGGTCACCACGAAAAACCGAAATAGCGGCAGTGGAAGCGCTGGAGTAACTGTTGCTTTACTGGCCAAAGTGGAAAAGGTCAGATTTCAGAGAGGAAGCTTCACGTTCCTGCCATGATGCTGGAGAAGCAGCCGCTCATCAATCACCATGGCAACCTAATGGAGCACTTCAGGATGGAGCTCTTATGAGTCGGCGAGCAAGCTCAAGGTGACGCTCTAATGCCTTAATGTCAGCAGCAAAGGCCATGAACGTGCCCCTAGCTAGTTATAAATGATGAGTATTAAGAGCTTTTAGTGTCTAGAGGTCATCATATTAATATGACCTCTTGGTTTTAATATCTCCATGCTGCACTCTGGGTATGTCCACACCATTTTTTTTTTCTTCCTGTCCAAAATGTTTAATTTAGAGTCTCATAATGAAATCTGGTGAGCATATTTATTTAATCTTCCTAGATGTGGTATGTACTGTAGAAACTCTAAGTAAGCTAATAAAGATAAGAAAGTGGTCCCTTTGACAGTGGAACTACATTGTTCACCATAAGCATACAGAGGGCACAACTTTTACGCTCATAGAGTACATATATATATGTTGTCATCTCTAAGTACCTAATATGAGTTACTCCGTAAAATTAAAATCTCTCATGTATCTGTTCAGGTGAAAAATATAAAACATTCAAAAACCTTTAATTGGGAATGCATTCGTCCTATAGAGTGTCCATAGTGGATGCTGGTATTTTAGTGATGATTATAGGATTACAGGCGATTTTTCTTTCCTTTCCCTGGTTTTCATTAAACCTTGAGAAGAACAGAGGAGTAAATTAAAAAGAGGTCAGTGGGGTGACCTCAGCGAGAGAGAGAAACGATAAAGCCGTCCATATTTATAATATAGAGTGGGGTGTCTTAGCAGAGCATCAGATAGCAGTGCTGGCTCGGCGATGTTCAGGAAAGTGGTTAAAAGAGGATGAGAATGGATGGATGGATGGAAGGATGGATGGATGGATGGATGGATGGGTGGATGGATGGATGGGTTTATGGATGGATGAGTCGGTGCATGTCTGGATGGACGAATCAATGGATAGATGGATGAATCAATCGATCTATGGAATGACAGCAGGGCAGAAGAACATGAAAGATGTAATGTATGAGGAAAGAATGGGACTGAGAAGAAACTTGTGTGTGTATTAAAAGACGAGTGTCCTTGCTGATTCAGTCCACTGGTCATCGGGCTAGTAGGGAGGGAGTTCAGCACCAGCCACTCTCCTCCTCCTCCTCCTCCCTCATCAACACTTACACCCCCACCCCCCCTTCCTGATCACACCATTCACTCCAGATACAGAAGGAGCCATGGGAGTCCAGCTGAGGCAATCTCAATCAGTCAACGCCAGCAAAAGAACAGCTGAACAAAAGGCCTTCAATGTGCCACCTCCAACAGGCCATGAATCAACCCAAATCACCCTTTCTCCAAACCTAGGACATTTTATCACCACTGCCTTGACAGCCAAAAAGTGGGGAAAAAAGCTTTTATACTTTTGAAATCTGGATTTTTAGTAGAAAAGAATGAGAACACGAGCAGCGTGTGACATTCTTGGGTGACTTTCTTGGATAGCAATTGGTGCAATAGGGACTTGGGAGACAACACAGGATCATTTAAGGGGATTGATATGAAATACTGGGAGTGTGCATCACCATTACTGTCACAGACTTTAATACTCTGACCAGGCTGACCTTCTGTTAGTAGGATATAAGAAGATCTACTGATAAACTCTCTCCCTGTGTTTGTGTGTTCTTAACACAATGACTAGATATTAACTTCATGATTGACATTATTATAATTGTGAAACGTGCCAATAATTTTAATACCCTGGGGAGAATACTTAATCAATTAAAAGTACTTGTTTATTTATTCTAAAATTGAGCAAAAGTGTTTTTACCAGAAATAACTAAACAAACAGGTAAGTACAATGATCCCCAGATTGATTCTTCCCTTCTGAGAAAATTGAAAACTGACTGCAGAAAGTAAATACCATAAAAACACATTTAACAAGTTTTAAATTGCTCAAATAAATTACACGATATTGCCAAAAGTATCGGCTCGCCTGCCTTCACATGCATATGAACTCGGGTAACATCCCATTCTTTAATATGATGTTGGCCCCGCCCCCTTTGCAGCTATAACAGCTTCAACTCTTCTAGGAAGGCTTTCCACAATGTGTCTCGATCATCTTTATATACAGTACATTGCTTTGTGCAGTCATGTTGGAACAGAAAGAGACCGTCCCAAAACTGTTCCCACAAAGTTAGGAGCATAAAAATGTCCAAACTGTCTTGGTATGCCTTTCTGTAACAGTTTTTGCAAGAACCGTATCGTCAAGTGCATTTGTAAATATCCATCAAGCACCATAATGAAACTGGCTCTCATGAAGGCTGTCCCAGGAGGGCGAGACCAAAACCCACCTCTGCTGCAGACGAGAAGTCTCATTAAGAGTTATCAGCCTGAAAAATGACCAATTAACAGCACCTCAGATTAGAGGCGTTATAAAGTCTTTACAGAGCAGAAGTAGCAGAAACATCTCACCATTAACTGTTCAAAGGAGATTGATGCATTTTTTGGACGCCTTCAGCATTCCTTTACAATGTAGAAAGAAATAAAAATCAGGAACCATCATGGAGTTAGAAAGTGACCCCAAACTTTTGAACGGTAGTGTGTGTGTGTATGTATGTATATATATACATACATACACACTACCGTTCATATATATATATACAGTGAGGTCAATAAGTATTTGATCACCCTGTGATTTTGCAAGTTGTCTTATTTAAAAATCATGTAGGGGTCTACAATTGTCAGCATAGGTGCATTTCCACTGTGAGAGACAGAATCTAAAAAGAAAAAAAATTGTTTTTGTGAATTATTGTGTCAAATAAGTATTTGATCACTTGCTTATCAGCCAGATTTCTGATCCTCAAAGACCTGTTATTTTGCTTTTAAATAGTCCAGCTACGCTCTGCTCATGATTCTAAATTAGTAGCACCTGTTTTACATCGTTAGCTGTCATAAAGACACCTGTGCCCCTCACAATCAGCCAAAGTCTAAGTAGATACATGGGGTATCAGTGATGCTAAGAATGGTGAAGAATCAGCCCAGAACTATGTGGGAGGAGCTGGTCAATGCTGTAAAGAGAGCTGGGACCATCGTTTCCAAGGCTACTATCAGTAATACACTAAGACGTCATGGTTTAAAATCTTGCATCACACAGAAGGTTTCCATGCTTAAGTCAGCCCATGTCCAGGCAGTCTAAAGTTTGCCAGGAAACATCTGGATGATCCAGAGGAGTCCTGTGGTCTGATGAGACCAAAGTAGAACTTTTTGGTCTTAACTACATTCGCTGTGTTTGAAGAAAGAAGAATGATGAGTATCATCCCAATAATACCATACCTACAGTGAAGCATGGGGCTGGAAGCATCATGTTCTGGAGGTTTTTTTTCTGCACAGGGGACAGGACGACCGACAGGACGATTGGGCAAAAACCTCCTTCCCTCAGTCAGAGCATTAAAGATGGGTCGTGGCTGGGTCTTCCAACATGACAATGACCCAAAGCACACAGCCAGGAAAACCAAGGAGTGGCTCCGTAAGAAGCATATGGACTATTTAAAAGCAAAATAACTGGTCTTTGAGGGTCAGAAATCTGGCTGATAAGCAAGTGATCAAATACTTATTTGACACAGTAATTCACAAATAAATTGTTAAAAATTCATACAATGTGATTTCCAGATTTTTCTTTTTAGATTCTGTCTCTCACAGTGGAAATGCACCTACTGTATGCTGAAATTGTAGACCCCTTCATGATTTCTAAGTAAGAAAACTGATCAAATACTTATTGACCCCAATGTATATATATATATATATATATATATATATATATATATATATATATATATACACTTATATATGACCTATAAATAGTTTAAGCATAAAAAATGTAATTATAAATTATGGCATGTCCCAGTGAGAAACAAGTGCAGATGATGACAGATGATCAGGACGGTGATTAGTATACCGGTGATGCTCAGTGCTGAGTGATTGGATCAGACGAGAGGGGAAATGAGATCGCTGCTGAGGCTGTTACATAAACAACCAAATTTAAAATTGTTTAAAAAAACAAAAAAACACGAGAGATTTCTTGAAATTTGCAGTTTTTTTCTACAGCCCTGAAGTTTTCTGAAAATAATCACCACCACAGGCATTAAAAACCTGATATTAATTCTTTTCCATGAATTCTAAGTTTCTAAATACACTTTTAATGTGCATTTTATTCAACGAATCAAACAAAGGAACCACAGTTGTGATACATTTCTGTGTAATTTATTAATCCTGACAGTACTAATAATAACTGTGGTTACAGAGAACTAACAGCCTAATGGTCATTCTACTCTCAATGGCTGAAAGGTACTGTTAGGGCTAACATCAAGTCTGTTTTTTTCTGGAATTATTTCCAGAGTAGATTAGTCAGCAGAGAATTTAAGTTTTTTGTTTTTTTTTAAATAAATGTCTTTCTGATAATGATTAATGGTTTCATATCATAAAGTATTATATATATTATTAATATAATATCTGGATATTTTACAGACTGATACAAAAGACAAAATAATTTCTGGTGAATAATAATAATAATAATAATAATAATAATAATAATAATAATAATAATATAAATGAAGATTAAGATTAGGAAGGAAATGTTCTGTTTCTATTTATGTGTATTTTATACTTTATGATTGTTTATGTTTTTTAAAGCATTGATTAATCTACATTATACATTTACTTTCATGATAAACGCGATTGAAGTGAGAATAGCGCCATTGTTGTTATAATAAAGAGCTGGAACGAGAAGAGGGCAGGTAGCCATTTTGGTTCCCGTGCGTATCATGTGCAGCAGGTGTGAAAAGATTTGCACGCCATTTAATGGTAGCATTCAAGTGAAAGTCAAGGGAGAGTTCATGGGAACTGGCAAAGGACCAATTTCTATTATGGTTTGGCAAAAAAAAAAGAAAAAAAAGGTCTTAGAATGGCTGCTACATGCTTTCCTGGATAACGATCACAGTGTGGCGTTGTATCAAGTGCTTGAAAAAGTGCTTCAGCTAAAACGCCCTGCTAGCAGCAGCTTTTAGGATCACTGACGTTAAAGTGCTTTCACTAGTTTGAAACAGAATTTCTCAGTTATTGCGAGAGAGGAAAAAAAAAAAAACTGTGGTAAAACCGCTGCATTAGAGCAGTCAAAACAGCCAAGCAAGCAGACAGTACACATTCTCGCCATTCCTATGTTACAAATGCTTGACTATATAAAAAATTTCAAAAACAACAAGAACGTCTGGCTCTTTGGAAGTAAAATTGTTTTTTTTTTTTTTAATGGCCAGAACTTTTGGCACAGTACACTTTATTTGATACACCTGTTCAACTGCAAATATCTAATCAACCGATCACATGATAGCAAGTCGATGCATTTAGGCTCGTAGACACAGAAGATGAAGTTCAAACCCGAGCACCAGAATGGACAAGGAAGGTGAATAAGTGATTTAAGTGAACACAGCACGGTTGTTGATGCCCGATGTGCTTGCCTGGGGATTTCCGAATCTGCTGATCTGCTGGGATTTTCACTTACAACCATCTCTGGGGTTTACAGAGAATGGTCTGGATAAGAGAAAATATCCAGTGAGTGCCAGGTCTCTTGAAGAAAAGATCCCAGATGTCAGAGGAGAACCACCAGACTGGTTTGAGTTGCTAGAACGGCAACAGTAGCTTAAATAACATTAAACTGCGGCAATAATTCTTATGGGCACAAAAAAAAAAGGACAATAGAAGATTGAAAGACCGCCACTTGGTTGAGTCTCGGTTTCCGACCGCTTCCACACGCATCGTTGGGGGGCGGCGTAACACACTCGGAGGACAGCGCTCTCCACTCCTTCCGCTTACGCTGCTTGGGCTCACAGGCGCCCCTGATTGACTTTATCCATCACTTTTTGATCACATAATGATGCTTCTATATGATCTCAAGCTGGTTTCTTGAACATGACTGTACTCCAAATGCTTCCACAGTCGCCAGACTTCAATTCAATAGAGCACATTGTTGAGGAATTAAGGCAGAAGGCAAAAGGGTATCCAACTCAGTATCAGCGTAGTGTACTGTACCTCATCGAGTGACCCGTCAGTGTACAGTATATCATCCACAATAAAGGTAGAATAAAGCAATAAGTAAAACAAAACGTTTAGTAAATTATAGTTGTATAAAATAAAAAGGCTAAATCTCTAAGACTAGGTCATGCTGCTCTCCAGAGAGAGACAGAGAAACAAATCGTGTAATCCTCTCTATTTCAATGACTCACTGGTTTAAATGTTGCTGCCTTGTTTTTTTTCTTTATTTCTTCCTTCTAAGATCTTTTGTTCCACGATCATGCCTCCATGCTCCGCTCTTTTCCCATCGTTAAGCAACCGATCTACCTTAATTGAAAACTGGATTGAGCACACCAGTGAAAATGGAATAACTGAATGCATACAGAGCAGACGTAAGCCTTTAATTCAATAATACGGCAGATTAAGGGTCGGGATTCTACCTTCACCGGACACTTTCCTAAAATGAACTGGTTCCACTTGGACGGAAAACGACTAATAGCAAAATGAGAAACTGGAAGGTAGCAAGTCGGAAATGGAGACCCTGACCAATCGTATAAACGCAGGTGTGAGATAGTGCTTATTTAATCTACACTTGGCCAGAGACAGGTCTTGTGATTTCTGTGAGCTTTATTATGCAAGAATGGATGGTTAGTACTGTACACCTACGTTTCTTTAAGCTGGACTGAAATAACGAGAACATATGTTAATGAAGCCACCTACAGTATGAATTTTCCATCTGCAGAAAATGAAGCTGCATTATGCGACGTGGCTGTGTTAAAAACATTACGATCGTTTGCCGATATTAGGGTACAATTGCTAGGTTTAGCCCTCAGTCATCCACTCCCGGGGAAGAGGGAAGGGGAAAAAAAAAAACCCTGCTGATGTGTGCTACATGGAGCAACGGCGATTAGAGAAGGAAATAACTAAATAAATAAATAAAAAACTGGCACTATCTTTTCAAAAAGGCAGTGGTGGAGGAAAAGCGCACAGGTGAGTGCAGCATGCTTTAAAATGTGCTTGTGGAGGGCATGTGCTTTTGAGTCAAGTGCCTTTTTACTGTACAGCACAGTTAACTGCGCCGGCAACTTACCTTACCGTTCAGCTCGCTCTTCACAAATGTTTATCTCTCAGCTGGAGAAGACTCTTCATTCAGCACCAAGTGGAGAGCCAGTGGGTTGGAGGTAAGAAAAAGGTACGTAGGAGGGTTTTTTTTTCTATTTCTTCTTCCTTTCCACGTTTTACTCCTCCTATCTACCTCCCAGGCCTATATTTGTATTCCAGTCCAGTCCTGTGGAAGCAGAAAGACAAAAACAGATACAACTGCAGGGAGATACAACTGATCTGAGAGTGTATGTGTGTGTATATGTGTGTGTGTACTGGAGGGGGGGGTATACAACTGTAGTTTAAGGGTCTAAAAAATTGACATTCAGTCTTCAGTAAGCACTTTACTCTGATCAGATCATTGATGGAACAACGTCAGAAAACACACACACTCGCTCACTTATCGTCTATACCGCTTTATACCGTATACAGGGTTGCGGGGGGCCTGGAGTCCATCCTACTGTACAGCACCGCAGGGGTGATACTGTACATCATGACCAGGGTGCTAATTTGTCGCAAGCGCGCGCTCGTACACACCACAGGCAACTTGGGATGTTTTTTCTGCATGTCTTTGGAAACCCACCAAGCACGGGGAGAACATGCAAACTCCATGCACGCAGACCCGAGGCTGGAATCGAACCCGAACCCTGGAGGTGCAAAGCAACAATGCTAACCACTACACCACCATGGAGCCTCGTCACTAGAGGAAATACCACGCATACATGCACATTGTCACATTAATGGTTCCATATTTGACTATTTTCCTAACAAGGTCTCAGCAGCTCCGCCAAAGTGTGTCTGCTGAAATACCCCCAGATTGGAATGCATTTTTCCAAATTCCAAAATTCCCTCACTTCTCTTCATTTATATGAATGACTGAGCCACACACATCAGAGAACAGCAGAGCTGAGCAACAAAACTCCTTAAACAAGCTAATTAGATCCTCCCCTATTGTGGACTTCCCTGACTTGATGCTCTGAATGTCTATTCTTTTTATCTGATGGCCTAAAATGAGTGAAGGTTATAATAAGTTAATAGGTTCCCTGTAGCCCTAAGCATTTTTTTTTAAACACACACATAAATGTATATATATTCAAGTTTGAGTTAAGATGTTTTGTAAATCAATTTTATCCTCACTAATATTTAGTCCTAAATTTAAGGGAAAATTATAAGAAAACGTCATAATTCTAGGAATTTTCTTAGAATTTCGTCACACTCGCAAGTTCGGGCGCTGTTGTTTTTCAAATTGGCTCCGAGTTACTTTGAGGTATGTATGTGGTGCTAAATCGGACACGTATTCGATATGTGGTTATGCGATGTGATTGAGAACGCAGTGCTACTGTAGCAATAGCTGATAAAGTCAACGCCAGGTTTTCTTCCATCTTCTGGACCTCACTGAATACCATCGTCCAGATCAAAATCCCGAAATTTATTTTATTTTTTTTCCTAAAATTCGCAATGCATTTCGATGGCTTGAGCAAAGACGTATCAGTGTGAGCACAGACGAGTCCACATCAGTGATAAATGTCACTTTTATCTGCATTTTCATCATAAACCGTCATGACGTGACGCAAACCCTGGAGAGCTCAGGATCAAACTCTGGTTTCTATATCGGTGAAGCAGCAGTGCGATGTGTAATACATGAGCAGTCCAAATATGCAGACGGATAAGGAATGTTTGTTCAACTCTGTCTTTATTGTATTTTTTCTTTTTATACTCCTGAAGGCCGATGCGCTCTAAATCCTTTGACTTACAACAGTAGCCTTGAAGGAAGAGAAACAGGCAAAATGCGCGCAATGTACATTAATAAATAACGGCTTGGGAGAAACAGCAGTCTGCAGCCTCTTCCGGTCACACAGGGCTTCACCTGACCATCTGACTGCAGTCTGTTCGGCACCTCAGGCAAGGTTAGGGGAAGATTGAGGTCTCCTTTAAGTTGCTCTGCTTTGTTGTATCTCCGGCTCCCATACCACGAGCCCCTGTTGACCCGTGGTGTGTAGCTGGACATATTGCCTTCTTGGTGTTGTCTGGGACTCTGCTATCTGCTCTAGACTGGGGAGATAAAGACCGCAACCCCGCAGCACGGGTCCACCATCGCAGCCGGTCCAGAAACGCCTCGTACGTACGGCAAGAAGAGAGATACAGAGTACAGCACTGATTTCACGAAAGATAAACATGGATATATATGTACAAAAAGACACGGACACACATACACACACACACACCAGCGGACACGTATCTGACACTGTCTGCTTCTTAACATGGCTTCAGACGGGTAGCTTATCAAAATCTGGACCTTCGCCCTCCTCCTACCCCCCCCCAGGCCCCCCGCACCCCCCCCCCCCCCCCCCCCGCCCTGATCTGGCAGATACAGCAGCCATCGCGCGCCAAGGCAAATAATAACAACTATCACTCATTTCTGCATCACGTTCCCGAAAAAAAAGTCAGACGTGAGAAAGCTTTCTCCTGGAGTGTCAGATATAAAAAAAATAATAAAAAAATGTGTTTATTTATTTTTATTTTTTCCATGCATACGTAGGAAAGCCAACAAATCAACAGGTGGCCTATTGTGCATATATTAAACGTGATTCAGGAGGCAAGGCTGCTCCGAAAAACATGCCACAGATCTGCATCATACACAAACATCAATGCCCATGAGAATTGTCGTATTCATAACAAGGCTAAACAAGCGTATGGGAGGAAGTAAACTTTTGTGTTTGTGTTTGTGAATATGTCAGACAAGGTTTCAATAAATTATGGTGATGGTGTGTGAGATCCTATAATCTAATCAATCCAATGGTATGAAGTACATACTGTATCTATATGACAAGGAAACAAATTCAAGAATATTCAAGCGGCGTTCAAGTCAAACCGAGACTTTTGAATAAAATTCCTTTATTTCTCTATATAATCCACTGTTACACTAATGCACTTATCCCAGTGTTTCATTAGCGTTTAGACACCATCAAGGTAAAAGGTTTCCTTGGTATGCCAGAGACATCATTGTACTGCTTGCTTCACTTCTGAAACCCTGGTCTCCCAGGAACTCCTTTAATGGACCAAACAGTTGGAAATGGCTTGGAGTAAGGGCAGGACTGTATGGGGGATGTGGCAATAACCCCCAGCCGGGTTCCTGTAATGTACAAGTGGTGTTGGACAGACAGACGCGTCTCTTCCGGAAGTTGCCCACCAGTTAGGCATCAATTTTTAAGAATCTGGCGTTCCACTTACTGAATGTTTACTGGACCGTCTGCAGTGGGCTCCGAGCAACCTCGCCCGGAATCGTCATTCACATACATGCAGTACGGGCTTCTTTAAAGCGTTTGCACCATTCAAATGTTTTACTGCAGCTACTGTAAGAGTCTCAGTCTTCTGTGCTTGTAAATGTCAATTAGTTTTACTCCTTCATTCGGCAGATAATCCCAATTTGACATGAATGCATCTCTGAAAAGCACACTGCACTTTTTTCAATTACACCCTTAAAAGAATGACTACTTTCTGCTGCAAGGTCTTACAATTATCTTATCTGTTTTAGTAAAGAGAACATGTACTCAGACTCTATAAAGCTGACAGTGCAGATAAATTCTCTTCTGTCATCATTTCCTTATACTATGCACTACTATATGAAATCAGGTCACCTCTTAAATAAGTAAGTCTCTATTGTCTCCTGTAATGACCACGCTCATAATAAGAGACCAAATCAGCAAAATCTTCATCTGACAACAAATATACATTCAGATGCTAAGAAGAGAGTGTCTTATCAGCCTCCTGAAACAGCAACTCCATTAAAACTGGATGCATGCTCTAATATTACATTAACATAATAGAACAGTGGTGGTATTGAAGTGTCAAAGGCCTAATAAAAAAAAAATATATATATATATATCTTTTTAACTTTAGATTGAATGGGGTAAAAATGAGGGAAGTATGCTACCTATCAAATCATAGCACAAGGATATATAGTGTATAATATATAGTGCAAAGTGTTACCAAGATCTGGCCCTGTATTTATCCAGCTTGGAAAAGTGCAGGAAAGTACTCTCAGAGTGCTGTAATTTTGGTCCTACTTTTAGAAGTAGGAGTAAGAGCAATTTATCAACATTCTTAAAACAGGAAATCACTCCTATCTCCACCGAAATGTAGTGTCTTAACTGGGTGGGAGCAGCGAGAAAGGCAAAGACGCATGTGTAGAAGAGACATTGCAACATACCATTACAACATAACATAACGTTGAATGTCACTGAGCTCATAAAAGCTCACAGTGATGGTTTGGGCTTATCACAGCCAACAATGTCGGAAATAATAAATTAAACTTTGCTTTTAAAGCACGACAGATCATGTGTGGATTAATTCAGGTAGTCCTCGACTTACGACCACTCGAGTAACAGATACGAACAGAACGCGGTTCTTTGAAATCACAGAGATAGGTCATGTGAATTGTACAAAAAATAAACACTGCAGTGCATCAGATCCCAATATTTAAAATTATATAAAATATTTTCCATGTGTAAGTGAATGTATAAAATGTCTAAAGTCCGGTATATTGTATGTGTGTGTGTGTGTGTGTGTGTGTGTGTGTGTGTGTGTGTGTGTGTAAGGGTGCAGGAGAAATGAGTCGGCCTCACCGGGTTTAATGAATCAGTCTGGGAGCACAATAATAGAAAATGTCTGTCCTATAAAGCTGTCCTAAAGGTAAATGATTCTAATTTCTCAACAAAAATCCTCAACAAAAGAGTTCACAGTCCAATACAGTGGAAAACAGCTCCGAGATAAAATGTAGTCCGGGATTCCCCTTGCAATTTAAAGGCGCAGAGACAACACTGTTACATTTGACATGTGAGATTCCTTAGGAGTGGTTACACTTTTAATGGCAGTGTAGGGAAAGTGTTTTTCACCTTTATCAGGGGTGTGTGTGGAAAACTGACAGGTGGCATTGATGCTTTTTAATTGCAAATTGCCATCTACTCACTTTTTATCTTTAAAAGAAAAAGTAGGGCAGAATTTTCCTTTAAATATTTCTTTACATTTTACTACTACCTCTGCAAGCAAAATGGTTGTAAAGTATAAAAGTTGCGTAGTTGAATAAAAGAGTCTGTCTTTGATAAGCCTACTGATGCCAGGAGGGACATGATCATACATGCAAACAATGTCAATTGTTAAAAGCGCTATACAAATAAATTGAATTGTCTGTCTAAAAAGGCTATCTTTATTAACAACAAAATACTTATATGTTTATATGCTTAGCCAAACGTCTGGTGTCATCACCATTTGTTACTACAAAGGACATAAACCATTTTAACATGTCCTAAAGAAATCCTGAAAGTTGAGCAGATCGAGAGAGAGGTAGAGCAGTAGAGAGAGAGAGAGAGAGAGAAAGAGAAAGTGAGGGTGGGAGAGTTACAGAAGCACCTTAAGAACAGATCCAAAAGGAGACAAGAAGGTAGCAGCATGGAAGATTTAACACGTTAACATCAGATCCACGGGAGAGTAGAATTAACTTATTTTATATCAAAAGTCTTTTACAATGGTCTAATCTTCTCTCCAGCTTGACTTTCATGTCAAAGTCATTTTGATCAGATTATGACAGTCCTACACAGCTCTATTATAGGGGCTTGAAACAGCTGTGATTAGAGCCGTCTGATTAGGAGAACTTCATGCAGTCGAGTCACGCATCTGTAAGTTCTGTAAGTAAAACAAAAAAAAAAAAAACTGTCAAACCTACAACTCCGACTATAATGTGAGGCCTACTTTACGGCTCTCAGTAAGCAATAGTGTCACAGATCGGTGCTAGATGCTTCCCTAGGGGCTGTCCTACTCCTTGCTAAAAGTAAGAGTAGGAGGCTTTACAAATAATCTTAATGTCCTACTCTGAGATAAGAGTATTTTTAGTCCTGAATTAACATTTAGAGTGATTCCTGATTTAGGAGGGATTCTGAGTTGCTTAGTAAATCCAAGCCACGGCCTGTTTTGTTCTACAGCCAAAATCCTTACCCCCCTCCGGGTATATAGTGCAGAACACCAATGCAAATCTTATCATTGATAATATCCATTCAATAACTAAAGAATAAATCTTATACTGGTACTGGATTGCCAGGATTGGTATTAAAGATATAATAAAGTTTTTCCTGAGCTAGGATCAAAACTCCAACGCTAATTATTAGCTTGAGTGTCACATCAGGCATCTGTTGGCATTTTGAATAGCTGTTAGTGTTAAACTCAATGCTGGTGTGTTTGCCGTGGCCTGCTCTGACCTGAACTACAAAGCGAGAAAGATGGCTGAGACACATGGCATCTGCGTACCTCTGAAGACACGAGACACATCTCCCAGCGCACACACACCTTGCCTCAGGACAGATTGGCCATATGTACAGTAATGTCACATGACAAGATCTGTTAGCTACAGGAGAAAGGCCACTTGGCTGTGACTTTCATAAACAACCAATGTTGTGTCTCTTAAAACAAAACAAACAAAAAAAACACACTTTCATGGAATGCTTGTTCCAAAATGTGCTTTTATGGAGAAGTAAAAGAGTCACCAACTCAGAAAGGCCTGGTTTCAAAAAGGTTTTCAAAAATTGCTAAAATGACTGGAGCTGTCTGACATACTGTATTATTAAAACCTGTAAGGATAGTACAGTATTGAGCCATCAGCTTTACAGAAGAAGTCGGAAAAACTAATTTTACCATTTAGTGACCAAACAGCTCACAGGATTTGTACAAAACAGCTGTGTATCCATAAGAAAAACACATGCTTTCCTAGGAGCTGTCCTACTCCTTGCTGAAAGTAAGAGTAGGAGGCTTTACAAATAACCTTGTTATTGTATATGTCCTACTCTGAGATAAGAGTATTTTTAGTCCTGAATTTAACTACAGCCAAAATCCTTACCGTACAAAGTTCATCACTCCCCTCAGGGTGCAGAACACGTATGATAATTGATAATATCCATTCACTAAACTTAAGAGCAAACCCTATACTGGTACTGGATTGCAGGGATTGGTATTAAAGATATAATAAAGTTTTTCCTGAGCTGGGATCAAAACTCCAACTAACTGCTTGTTAGTGAGACTAATATGAAAAAGGCTCAGGTTGCTATGGAGAACAAAGAGTGGACTTTGGAGTGATGGAAAAATCTCATGTGGTTTGATGAGTTGAGATTGACCCTATTCCAGAGCGATGGGTGCGTCAGGGTTAGTGTCCATCATGGGCACTTGTCCAGTGTGTGTCCACTGTACAAGCCTCTGGAGGCAGTGTTATAATCTGGGGTTGCTTCAGTTGTTCAGGTCTAGGCTCAGCAATGTTATGTGGCAAAAAAAATAAAGTCAACTTGAATGTTCAGGTTCTCACATCTATATCATTCCAGAATTTCGGAAAGTATGAAAGAGTTGTTCTGGGACCATCGTTTTAACATATGAACTGGCCACAAAATTGCAAAAATGTCAGTGTGTCTGAGACTTTGCCAGGAGGCGTAGAATAGCGATGATAACTAAGCAATGAAATCATTATCTTAATGACATTTTCCTTCTAGTTCGGCTTTAATCGCGACACATTAACTCATCTCCTCGCTCTTCCATCTCCCATTCGCGTGCACTATATCAAGAGCTTGTTTTGACTTCTCTAAGTTTTACGGCGCCGTTCTTTCATCTCATGTCATCAATCTGAGAGAACTGAAAAAAAGAGACCATTTTATTAGCTTCAACAAGAAAACGTAATATGAAAGCAACTGACTTATTACTTCCTGAATGACAGGCTTCTTTATTGTCTTCTGAAAAGTTAACCAATTAGAAGGAACTTTGTCGAGCACCTCAAGTGTGTATTGTTTGCGTAAAACAAAGGAATGGAATTTTTGGGATAAAGTGCCTTGCAAAAGTATTTATACCCCTTAAACCCACAAACCTTAATGTATTTTAATAGGATGTTATCTGATAGACCAACACAAAGTGGCACATAATTGTGAAGTGGACGGAAAATGAAAAAAGGGTTTTTTTACGAATAAATATCTAAAAAGTGTGGTGTGCGTTTGTATTCAGCCCCCCTGAGTCAATAGTGAGAATTTGGGGTATACTGTTTGTCTCTACCAGCTGTAAACATCTGGAAAGCGAAACTTTTTGCCCATTCTCCTTTGTAAAATAGCTCAGGCTCAGTCAGATTAGATGGAGTGTTTCTGTAAAAAGTAATTTTCAAGCCGTGCCACAAAGTCTCAATTAGATTTAAGTCTGGACTTTGACTGGGCTCATGAATAAACACTTCTCAGATATTTATTTGCAAAAAAAAAAGTACAACTATTGATCACTTTCCTTCCACTTCATGATTACGTGGCACTTTTTGTTGGTCTATCACATAAAATCCCAATAACAGACATTTACGATTGTGGTTGTAACGTGACAAAATGTGGATACTTTTGGAAGGCACTGTATATGTGAATCGATGCTTTTGGTGTCCCTCCTTTAACTGTAATCATTTACAGTTTTATGCGCTAGATTTCAGGCATGAGATTTCAGTTTGTGCGCTCACTCCTGTTCTAATATACACCATCCTCCTCCATCCAAATAACAAATAAAAGGGATGGCATCATCTGTTGATCTGTTCTTGTATTGTCCAAAAACATTCAGGAAACACCAGAACACCATTAGGTTTGATTGTGCATGTGGATGGTGCCAGGCGTTGTCCTGGCGTCCTATTTGTTGTGAATTCTCCCACATTGTGTACAATGTTCCTGGATAAGTATCCAGATCCACCAGACCAGAATAAAGCTGTTGCCGAAGACGAACGAATAAAAACACAAATGAAGGTTTTTCTTTTTCAAACCTGAATCCGCGTTCATTGAACTGATTCAGCGAGATCTATGAAGGAGCCGATAGACCTTTAAAGACTGCAAAGCTTTCTAAGACTATTGAACATCCTCATTGTTTGCGGTAAGATATGTAATCTAACCTTATGCCTGTTATATTTCTATTTAGCCAAAACATGGTATTGGTGCTAAAAAAGTGCATGAAAAAAAAAGTGAAAAAGTGAATTTTCAGATAGAATCATATAACACTATTTTTGATGATACTTAATGTTTATTATCTCCGGATCCATGTTAGGTTCTTTATATATATATTATATTATATTTTTTCAGGTAAAAACAAAACACGTTTGCTAAAGACAACTTCATGCCCTTTTACAGTATGTAGTGTCCGTAACTTTTTTGGAATTTTTCAAATATTTCAACGATCTTAACTGTCATTCAGACGAAACTTGTCCAGTTTAGATTTCACATGAGAAGACATAAACCTAAAAAAAGTGGATTATTCTAAAATGCAAAATTGTTAAGATATTGCAACATGAATTTGCCATGGTTACGGACACTACAGAATTTCTTGCTTTTTACCAAAAAACTATTTAAGCAACAATTTCTACAGGTCATATACTTCTAGAAGCTTACACCAATTTTATCAATACTCCATAAATTATGAAAAATTTGTGTGAAGCGAGACAGAATAATGACACATAAAATCATTTTAAGGTAAGCAAGATCGGTCACTTTTATGTTGCATAAACTTCAGAAGTAGCTTCTTTGGCACAGACACTTTCAGTATTTCAGCATATGTATAACATTATAATGTAAATAAAATCAGCATTAAAACAGACAATCCCATAAAAATGGTAAATACATTTTTAAACTGTCACAACAGCAAAACGGTGTCTGGCAATGCTGTTTTCTCTAAATTAGAGCTGCCACTTGCCACAGCAGTCAGAAGAAGCACATCAAAGCTGCTCGGTGGCGCTTATGCGCACGCTGAATCACAGGCTAATTTCACATGAATAGTCGACGACTAACGGGAAAGGAGCAATTAGGCACCCATTAAAACCCTGAATGGCTAACTGAGCTTAGATTCGCTCACAATGCAACCGTTTTACATAACTTGGAATATAATTAGCATACATGTTCACCTCTCGTGGTCTGTGACTCAGATATAATTGGGGAACTTTCGCTGGATTTATTTGCCCTCGTCTCTGCTCTTTTGGGCCGCATGTGTTTTGTATGTGTGGGGAACGTCTTGTGTACGAGCCGCTCCGACTGTATGAACAATAGCCTGGTGAGAATTGTGGCCTTAAACACAGTAGGAGGCAGGAACATGGGCACGGCAGATAAAGTGTGTGCATGCATGTGATTGTGCAGTAAGTTCCTTGTACCGCATACTGTTTATTAATAATTCCGAGCAGGATGAGAAGCTCATAACATGCTGTACTGCTGATAATGTATTTAAGGGCAGTAGCTGGAAATACTTGTTACAGAGCATTGTTGACAGCCGAGTGCTACAGGAGTCAGGCCTGGCTATACATATTAATGACGCTGCCGTGTTTTACATAACGCCGTGGAAAGATAGGGATTTGGAAACGACATGGAGGGATTTTTGCATGCGAGATCAGACGATTTTTTTCTCGCAAACTAGCCCTGTGGCCTACAGCTCTCTCCATCTTAATTCCCCCTCATTAAGCTCCATCTACATTAAGGCGTTCGCTGCAGTCGCATGTTCGCCCGAGATGTCTGGAACGTACCTTTTTGATATCAGACTTCAATATTTGTTTCTGCCCCCTTCTCCGTTTTGCACTCCCGAAGCAAAGTTCGCTAATCCGAGGCACTTGGCAAATTAAGTCTCGTAAATATTAAACACCTATCTATGAACTCGAGGCGTGAGTCGGGGTGGTGGCGGAGTGTGTCGATTTGCAGTTTGTCACAAGTCGTCATTCGCATGCGAGAAACCACCGAAAAAACAGTCGGCGTCGGTTCTGATCTCGCTCCGCTCTCCTATCAGCACTTGATGAATACGTCTGGTGTGTTAATGAGGGATTTATCCTGAAGCTTCATCACATTTCAGTGTGTTGAGTCAAGGAAAAAAAAAACACGGCTGCTATTCCCAGACATGTACAAGTATATATGAGTTAGCATTTCTTAATGACTATATGTATGTGTATACTTTCCCATGATAGACTGGTTTATTCCCACCTGAAGCCAAAGGTTCCTGGGTGAGGTTCCAGAGCCACCATCGGCCTGACCAGGTGAATCAATAAAATACACAAAGTGATAAACACCACAAATAAATACACTAATACACTGATCAACTGTAACTTAACCCCTTAAAGCCCCTGCTAAAAAAATCTTCTCTGAAGGTGTGCGGTGGTATCTGGCACCAAGACGTTAGCAGCAGCTCCTTTAAGACCTGAAAGTTCCTGAAAGTGGGGCATCAACAAATCGAACTTTTTCTTCCAGTGCATCCCACAGACGTTTGATGAACTCAAGGTCTTGGGAATATAAAGGAACTAGAACTTTAGGGAATACTGCTGCTGTGGTCCGGGTCAAAGTAACTTCCACATGAATGCCAGAATCCAAGGTTTCCTTGGACCACTTCAACCACTTGTATTAGCCACTTCATACCAGGAACGCCCCACAAGATCTTCCCTTTTGGAGATGCCCTTACGCAGAAGTCTAGGCATCAAAATTTGGCCCGCGTCAAAGTCGCTCAGATTTTTCCATTTGCCCGTTTGTGTTACATACTGCATAGAGGTTGAGAACAGACTGTTCACTTCCTGTTTAATACTGGTGTCCCACCCCTTGACGTGTGCCAACGTGAATGTTATTCTCTACATCGGTCAGTGGGTTAAATGGCATGGCTTATCGGGATGCAGTGGTACCTCGGCGTATAAATGTAATCCATTCCAGAGGAGAGTTCTTAAGGAGAAATTTTGTTTTGCGAAACGCATTTTGTCATAGGAAAAAAAACATGGAAATGCAGATCATCCGTTCCAGCCGCCCAAAAATATTACTGGGAATATATCTACTGGCATGCCTTCTCGGAAGAGTGGACGTTCCTTGGCTTGGCTGTTAATCAGGTTTGAGAAAGGAAAATTGGCCTGATTTCCAGGTTGGAAGGGATGATGTTACTCTCTCTCTCTCTCTCTCTCTCTCTATCCGAGTCAATCAATGTCAGTTTATGTACACGGAAGACGGAATTTAGGCTTTTTCCTTTGAGTGTGTTCAGCTGCAGCGGATTGATAATTTTCCGTCCCTAGGTATCTCAGAGGAAGCATGCGCTAGTCTCCACCCTCCCTGTTGTGCGATAGAGGAAAGCTTGCTAGCAGGTGGGTTTAAGCAAATGAACAAATCAGATGAAAATGGGGTGCGTCTAAGGGGTACGCCACTTGTTGCTTGAAACTCCAACTGGAAAATAAACAGTGTTTCATAATACTGCCTTGATTTCATTAGCAGTATTCTGAAAATAAACACGCATGGAAATTAAGATGTGAATTTAGATTAAATTTAAACATTGGAGAAGAAAGGAGCGGGCCCAAGTATGAAATGAATTTGCACAATGCCGCGTGTTTAGCGGAGTGCTAAGGTCCTCGCCGTTTGGGTTCTTTGCTATTAAATGACTTTAATCACAAAACAGCATGGGGACACATCGGTTTTTTTTAAAATAGAGATATTTAAATACCCCTTAGTGTTATTACGCACAAATTACTATGCGCATTCTTGTGAATATAAATAAAGCGCCGGCTGTCCTGCAGTTCTTTTGTGATAAATGACTCGAACCGAGCCACTGCTGGTTAAACACGCAGGATGATCTATAGCGCCCTGAAGAAGCGGGAGACTAAACAGATATGTTGTTTCCTCACCTCAGGTAAGGCGGAGTCATTTGGGGCTGAAATACACCAGGTCGGATGGCACTCAGAGGCTCGGGCGTCCTTCATGTCTTTCCCGTTGGCTGTCTGACACACATAGACCACTATCTATCTGTCACTTATACACACACTCACACATACACAGATACACACACAGAGAGATGCTCTCACACAGAAGAGTTCATGTACAAATAAAAAACATGTAACGTAATTGTAGGTTCGACTGAAATTCAGTTAGGAAATCAGTCTGACAGATCTTTAAGAGTAATTAGTGAAAGTGAAAACAAAAAAACAAAACAAAACCAAAAAAACAGC
The DNA here is from genome assembly GCF_024256425.1 of Clarias gariepinus. Lineage (NCBI taxonomy): Eukaryota > Metazoa > Chordata > Actinopteri > Siluriformes > Clariidae > Clarias > Clarias gariepinus. The sequence continues at coordinate 6,575,404 of NC_071114.1, read as the reverse complement.
TTTTTTTTGGTGGTAATTTGTGCACGCGGCGTTAATGTTTTGCCGTTTTGACGGTTTCTGAGGGCAGCGTCCTCCCTCCTCATTAAAACGGCTCACAAACAGGATAATGAATCCCTGAAGACCCTGTGGAACGCCGCGCGCTCCCGATCGCTGTCATCACTGCCATGGAGATCAAAGGCTGACAATTCACATTAACATTCCTCGCCACCTCGGCATTTAAATTATTGGCCTCTCCTTCAGCAGAGAGAGAGAGAAAGAGAGAGAGAGAGGGGTAGAGCATGCCCGCCATCGCCGTCTCTTCACAGTAAAAGTTTCCCCTAAAGAATATAAACATGAATGATAAAGTGAATTGATTGAATGAGGAACATTTGCAGCGTTTATCACAGAGTGACACTTGACAAATGCTAGCGGAAAGATGCTAGCAGACATGCTAGCTTTGCAGTAAACGCAACAGCGGGGTAATTAATTTACAGTGATGCATATCTTCAGTGCCGCAGACATGATGAGTTTGAGGGAGAGTGACTGAGCGACCTTCCCAAACAATCAGAAACGATCCGGCCCAGCTGTAATGCCGAAATGGCATCTACTGATATTTATTTTACAGAAGTTTAAAGAAGAATACATTTTTTTTGAGATGGAAAAAAATTCATAAATGTATGAGGGTGAGTCTATATATAATAATCCGCACTCTGGTTAATTTGAATTAACTTTTAGGAATGACAAATGCATCGTTTTTAAACATAATCTCCTTGCTGTTCCATACACTTTGTCCATCTGTCAACAAGCTCTCCTATTACCCACATCAAAAAATGTTTTAGACTGAGCCATAACTGCACCGCTGTCTGCACTTCTTCATCAGGAGTGAAGTTTGCGCTACAGCTCTTCAGTAAGCGTCTCACTGTTGATTGTTGAACGTTTTATCCTGATGGTGTTCCAATACTTCTGGCCCTCCAGAATCCCAGAAAACTGTATACGCACTGATGAATTTTCCAGCTGATGGTCGACTTTTGAACCGTTTTCCCCCCCACGTTTTCTCACCAGTAACGATTCTCTTTAAGAAACTTTCCCACTCCTTAAAGGATCGGTTCAGATTTTCTTTGCAGACGTCTAAACGCTTCTGTTGACGCTCCTCCATGAGTTGTTTCGGCACCGGCTACACCCACAGACCACAGAAAGAAAAAAAAAATGCATCACTGCACGCTGCACTACTTTCGTGCAAATCACTGCGTGAAGCGTCCATTTTTGCTCGCATCGCAACTACAAATGAACTGATGTGAAACATTTATTCCTGAACAGCAGCGACCGGGAAGACGGCAGCTTTGAACGGAAAGCGCTGATAAGTTGGACGTATTAATGTATTAATCGGAGCGCGTATTTGTTTATTTGTGAATTTATAAAATCATTCACTGAAACAAAACAAAACAGTCAGTTTTGACTGTCCTAATGCTGGGCAGATTTGAAGGTAACATAACCACATGATAGAAGAGATATCAAGGCAAACAAAATTGGCTGGGGATTCAGTAAAGGCTATTCTTGTTAAACGCTTGTTTGTCATTGTGTAACGTTGGCTTCACTCTGATAGAAAAGCCTGTGCCCTGGCAGCCTGCAGCTCTGCTCGGTCTAGCCAATTTTCCCAAACAGTTTTTTTTTTTCCTTAACCAACTTTAGAAAGCCTGATCAGCCTGTTTATGTCACTCTATGTGTGTGTGTGTGTGAATTGCTGGCTTGATTGTGGGCCATTAATACAGCAGGCAACATGTTATAATTCCGCGTCCAGCTTGCAAGGAAACAAGATCTATATGGCAATTTCCCAACAACCTGAAGCTACTGTAACCGCGGGTGTCTATGCTAACAGCTACGTCTGCGCTCAAGTTAACGAGTCCTCCTTGTTAGACGAGGTCGTACCAGGCAAGATGACGAGCATTTATGTGTCATCCAAGCACAATGACCTCGTTTTATCAGATCTGCTCCGGGCGATGCGCTCGCTGCCTGTTATCATGGCGGCTCAGGGGTGACGCGACCTTGCAAGCGGGGTCGTTTGAACACGCAACCTCTTGGCCAACGGGCTGACGCGTGCAGAGTGGACAGGGTGACCCTCTCCCGCAATCCATCCAAAGGGAATCTGGGCAGTCTGTCAGAATCAAAAGAATGTCTGTCATCCCTGATAATAACCTCAGTCTTTTATGCATCTACTTAAACTGCTCTTATGTAAACATGCAAAAGAAAAAAATAATAATTTAAACGTTGCTAAAAAATTAATCAATCATTTTTTTTTTTTGCATTATGATTTTTTTTTGATGATGATTGATTGGTGTTAGTGGTTTTCAAATTCAGACAGCTTTCAATTAAATATAAAATAAACTCAGTCCAGATTTATGAACGCAATTGAACAAGTGAAATATGAGTCGCATTAGCTAAAAGTGTACCATAATTTTACCTATTAATCAAACCCATGGAACTTTGTATTGAGATTTTACAATTACGGAACACTTTTTAAAAATTACAAATGGGATGATGTATAGATAAGACAATCATGTGTACTGTATACTGCTATTCAAGTCAGGTCACCAAACAGACTCTGGCAAAACATGGTATTGGTGCTACAAAGTGTCTCACCTACAGTAGGTGAAAAAGTGAATTTTTTAGAAAGCATTATCTTATCTCCCGATCCATGCTTCAGTTTTTGTTAAAATGCGTATACGTTTATATTTTTATCAGATAAAAAGAAACCCAAAATACACATACTGTATATAAGCTAAAGACAATTTCAAGCCCTTTTATGTAGTGTCCGTACCTTTATTATTTTTTTTGTCAAATCTTTCAATGATTTTAATTGTCATTTAGATGAAACTTGGCCAATTTGTATTTCACATGAAAAGACAAACCTAAAAAAAAATGTATTATTTTAACATGCAGAATCATTAAGATATTGCAACTTGTATTTGACATGGTTACGGACACTACCATTTTTTTTGCTTTTACCAAACGTAATTTAAGCAACAATTTTTACAGGTCATATGCTTCTAGAAACTTACATAATTTTTTTTAATTATACCATAAGAACACAATTCTCAAAGAAACATGAATAAATTGCATTTTAAATGATTATTGTTTAAATTAAGACAGTATAATGCTGAAAAATGGCCATTTTGGGGGCAAATATAAAATCATCTCTCAAAAATGGTTGAAGTAGACAAGTTATAATTTTTAGACAAGCAAGATTAGTCACTTCTATGTTGCATGAACTAGAAATTACTTCTTTGGCACAAACATTTCCTGTATTATATGTGTAACATAAGAACGTGGCTGACTAATACTGTAATTCCACAGCCTGGCCAAAAAAGTGTCACGCAATCTAAAATTTCATTAGACCAGCTTAAACTTCAGTTATTCTATTCTATTCTTATTACACCCATGTTTGGGGTTGCACTATTTCGACTACCTTAGTCTACACTGTTAATTTTTCCTTTTCTCCATCCAGAGTTGTATTCATTTTGGGCCGCGACCTTATATTCATGGTGAGAGTCGAACCACTCTATTGAGTTTTTTCCAGCACATTACAAAGACCTTTAACAGGGTTGAGGTCAGGACTCTGTGGAACCACTTTTTCCAAATAAACTCCATAAATGTGATAACCTGGTCATTCAGTACATTCAGGTCGTCAGCTGACTTCATTTTATTGCCACATAACGTTGCTGAGTCTCGACCTGAGCAACTGAAGCAACTCCAGATCATAACACATGGCCTCCAGAGGCTTGTGGAATGATTTACCAAATCACCCAAATCAGGACGGGTTCCCCTCAAGGTTTCTCCCTCAGGTCAATCTCAGGGAGATTTTCCCTGGCACCATGCCACCTGGGCAGAGGTGGAAAGTAACGAATTACATTCACTCGCATTACTGTAATTGAGTTGTTTTTTTGTGTACTTTTACTTAAGTATGTTTTGTTTGAAGTATTGTACTTCGCTACATTTGAAATAATATTTACTACTAAGTAAAAAATAAAAGAATGAAAATGTAAAAAAATAAAAATAATGCAACGGGAAAGGAAAAAAATTGCACCCGGAAACCACTGCACTGAATGATTGATTGCCATCTGATTGAAGTCGAATTGAAATCAAATTCTTATGAAACAAACCCCTGGCCATTGTAACGGCCACTACTATGTATGTATATATCTATGTTGCCCTTTTAAAAGTCGCCGTCCCTCCCGCAGTGTGTGCGCTGCGGAGGTGTGTGCGTGAGAAGGTGAGAATGGAGTAGGAGCTCAGGTGTGCTGCTCACCCCGAAACACAGTATTTTTCTTTACTTTTACTTTCTGTTTTGTAATATATTTAATGACACTGAAAGAGACCAATAAAGGTTTTGAATAAATAACGTTATTGAATAAATAAACGTTATTCTTGGCTCTAAACTCTTTTTTTCCCTCGGCCATCCGCCACTAAGCGTAACATCATACTTAAGCGACCACTTGGATTTTACTTTTACTTGAGTAGATTTTTATAGCGGTAACTTTATTTGTACTTCAGTAAAATTTCACTAAAGTAACAGTACTCTCATTACTCTTTCCACCTCAGCAACTGGGTCACTTCTTCTCTCGGTGCTTCCGTTAGGGGTCGCCACAGTGGACCATTTGCCTCTATCTAACTGTCTACCATATCTTCCCTCGTCACTCCAACCTCCTGCATGTCCTCCCTCGCCTTACTGTATCCATAAACTACCTCTTGGGCCTTGCTCTTCTCTTCCTGCCTGGCAGCTCCGTCTCTAACATTCTCCTCCCGATATACAGTACCCCTCATCCGTCCTCTGCACATCTTAATCTGGCCTCTTTAACTTTGTCCCCAGACTGTCCTACCTGCGCTGTCCCTCTAATGTACTCCTTTCTAATCCTTTCCATTCGCGTCACTCCCAAAGCAGATCTTCAGCTCTGTCACCTCCAGCTCTGTTTCCTGGCTTTTTGTCTCCAAACCATACAACATTGTTAGTCTCACTACCATCCTGTAAATGTTCCCTTGACATCTGGCTCACTAATTAGGGATAAAATTAAATCCATATGTGGAAGCAGCTTTGTTAAAAAACTAAAATTGATTGTTTTGCTGCTGTTAAAACTGAAATAGATTTTTTCTCCCCAAATCAACATCTTCATAGCTATAAATCATGGATCTTACAGGAGAACCAATCATTTTAAAGTGCTTCTTCTCAAGAAAGTACAGTATCTATCTCATGTGCAAATCCCATCAAAAGAAGTATTTTAATTGCCTTATTATATATATTTTTTGTGCAACACACACACACACACACACACACACAAGCTTCATGGACAAATTACATCGTTCTATACACAGCAATAATTTAATGAGCGAGTCCAGTATAGAAGCGCAGCAATGACTGGGCATGTGGGAAATATAAGTGCATCCTAATAATACTGTATATTTGCAATAATTAAGAGAAAAAAAATGAAATTACAGTTAAATACTGAGTCGATTGACTTTTATACATCAATGATTTTATTATTTCTACACTCTCTGTCACTTTGGACTAATAGTAATAATAATTTGGTGTCGTGTCATGGTGTGATGTTGGCTGCCTTGCCTCGTCTTGACCTTCAGTGTTCAGCTGTGTTTTTTTTCTTCTTTTAAGCACTGGTATGCTTATTTGCTTTTCTTGTCCTTGTAGCTTGCATATTTCTGGTCTGTTGCTTGTTTGTTGCACGATATACTGTATTTTCATCTATACTGATTTTGTGGGCAAATATTTTGGAACACCTGACGTTCACACTTGTGCGCGCTTTTTGAAACTCCCAGTCCAGATTTGGTCCTCCTTTAAGCTCCACTCCACTCATCAAGGAAGGATTTCCACTATATTTTAAAGTTTCAGGTTATCCCAAATGTGTTCCATGTGGTTGAAGTTCTTCCACTCCAACCTGGTCTTCATCTCTGCCCAGGGGCATCGTCATGCTGGAACAGGTTAGTCCAAAAGTCAACAGTTTGTACTGCATTTGGGTGTGATGGTCAGGTGGTCACATATTGTCTAGCAAAATCTAGTTCCAATCTTTCAGAGTTTGTTTCTGGTTTCTTTCTTACCATCAAAACACCCTGTCTGACTATCATCTCTCTTAGGGCCTGTTCCCCGATTCCACTGAGCCAAATTTGCTATCAGATCTTTACCAAGGCAAATTCGCGACGACTTTTGGGGAGCTTGGTGGAGGACGGTAAAGGCTCCCTGCAGTCTCTTTTGATCAATCTGAAATATGAAAATGAAATGTTTTAATCTAAAATATCTGTGGTCTTAGTTCTGTTATAGTCTAAAGACACATTTACCATATAATTTTAATTCCTAAGGTATATGTGATGTGGTCATTTCATTTCATTCAAACATGAGTAAAAAAAATTTCATACATTTTAACATCATTATATTATACAAACATAATAGTGGTCATAAGTTCTGGGAGGGGGGGGGGGAGTTGATGGTACCATTCTACCCTGAAAGCAGCCCTATAGTTAGCAGCTTTTTACCTTTATTACATACCTTGTTCGACTTCCTGGTCAAACCTGAGATGGGAACCACTTCGCATGCCAGAGCACCCAGGCCGAGTTCTGTGTCCAATTGAGTTATGCATGCCGGAGAACCTCCACTCCCAACTGCATTATCCGGGTGTGCTAGTCCGACGTTGAGAAATACAGTTAAGCAAGGATTCAATCGGTTTACATTTGTTTTGTTTACATGCTTTGAAAGCTCTGGTTCAGTCAAAGTTACACAATTAGTCTGATTAACATTAAGTCACGTAAACATACTGAGTGTTTAGCACTTTTAAGTGGTGAGATTGGTTCTATAAGCTTAATCTCTCTGAGAGACACAGCATGTAAAGAGGTGAGAAACAGTGGTAAGCAGCACTTTAAAGTGCAAATACCTTTGAAATCTCAGCGGCCAGTTATCAAGCAGGAGCATGCATGATGATTTGGAAAGGAATTAAAATCTACAAAAAAAAGAAAAGAAAAAAACACACACAGCAGGTTACCTTGTCCCAATGGTGCGGTAGGAATCAGGAGAGGAAAGTGGTCTAAAACAAGAAGAGCAAATAGAAAGAGGAGGCGGGGATCAGTGAAGGTCAGGGTGGTGATCAAAACGGAAGGTAGTAGGAGAGCAATAGACAGTGATGGAGAAAAACAAAACCAGCAAAGAGATGAAAGAGGATCAGACAAACACTTAAACAGAGGAAGTCCGGAAGTGTGACAAAGCCAGAGATACACACCACGGGATCTGCCAGAGCTTATATCTCCTAAAAGGACAAACTCCATACAGACCATATCAGCTAACAAGCTTGTTTACAAAGGCGAGACACAACCAGTCTACCATCTTTGTGTGTGTGTGTGTGTGTGAGAAAGAGAGATTAAAATCCACCTGGTATGCATTTAAAGTGCAAGATTTGGATGGATACAAGGGATGAGATGGTTTTCCCAGGACTGGACAGCTCCCTAAATGAGACAGGGTGAAACTTTCTACACATTCTGCTGAACATTTGTAAAGCAACTTGTGCTCATGAAAATGGAGTGTTTTGTCATGGACTGGCCAGGTGGAAGTGGAAGAGAACGGCAGATAAGACATAACACATCTTTCCAATTACATGATCTAATTCTGATTACACATTTGTTGCATTTTGTCCAATTGAACCCTGAGGTGTTTCCTCCTCCATATGGTTCATTTACTCCGGCGAAAAAAAGACTGCAATCACGCTCAAGTGTGGACCGAAACAAGCAATCCGAGAGCGTCCGAGTGACATGATCTCAGCCTGGTTCCAAGCAAACTCTAACATGGTTTGATTCCAGTAAGACAGCGATGTAATCCTAGATTGTGCCAACTGCAGGAACTCAACCAAACATGTCGTGTATTTTGGGTTGCGGGCAACATTTTTTGTCGATCCAAGCTGTTAAACCGGCAAAAGCGTAGAGCCGCAGAAGCGCCATGTGTTCTGGATATTTGGTCAGTCAAAAAAAGAGAGAAGAAAAATTACCGCCGAATTCGATGTGCTAAATATAATAATATAGTCCTATAATTAAATAATAATTTACTTAACGCTCTCTCCATGTTCTCAACGCCTTTATGGCCTTCGCGAGTACGTTTTCATCCCCACACTCCTGTCATCCACTTTGGCTTTTTTGGCTCATTTAATTATGTGTACTGTGAAACCAAGCCAAAATGGCAAACAAACCAAAAAGTATCAATTTAGCTCTGATTCAGAATCAGCAAATGGACTGATTGGTGTAAATGTGCCCTAAGAGTTTAGCGTGCCAGTCAGGTACCACAGCTCTGAGAAGCTTAATCAGTGATTTATAAAGAATAATGGCGTGAATAGCATCAGTGGCAATGTACGTCGAGAATACAGTATGTAAATGAGACTGCTGAAGGCACTAAATGTTCTCACCAGGTTTTCTTAGTCTAACTCAAAGAAATTCTTAAACAAATCATAAAATGGACACAAGGAATTGACACAGGCTGGAGAATTGGTCAAAACCAGTTCCCCCTTGGGGCGTAGCTCCTCAGGACCTTCGGGGGTGTGCTGTGGTGTCTGGCACCAGGATGTTGGCGGGGTCTCCCTGTGTGGCACATCGCACTGGTGCTCCAACAGATTGGGATCTGGGGAGTTTTTAGGCTGGGTTGGCAGCCTTGGAATCTTGGACCCTAAACAGGGTTGCCTCTGTTCCTTGTGGACATGGGTGCCCAAGATCCTGTATGGTTCCTGTATAACTGAAGACCAGTGTTGCTCAGTTCACCGTTCAATGGGTTAGAATGTTATGTCTGATTGGTGTATAATTTACAGTGGCTATAAAGTGCAAAACAAAGCAACAAAACCGAAAAAAAAAAAAAAATACATTCAAAAATAAAATAAAAACAAAAATTCAAAAATAAAAACAAAATAAAACTGAAAACAAAATAAATTCAAATGAACTAAAACTAAAAACAAAATAGTAAATTCAAAAATAAAATAAAAACAATAAATAAATAAATAAAAACAAAATAAAACTGAAAACAAAAAAAATCAAAATAAACTAAAACTGAAAACAAAATAGTAAATAAAAAAATAAAAAAATAAAACTGAAAACAAATTAAAAACAAAATGAACTAAAAATAAAAATAAATAGTAAAAAAATAAAAAATAAAACTGAAAACAAAATAAAAACAAAATGAACTAAAACTAAAAATAAAATAGTTAATTAAAAAATAAAATAAAAGCAAAATGAATAAAAAAATAAATAAAAACAAAATGAACTAAAACTGAAAATAAAATAGTATATTCAAAAATAAAATAAAAGCAAATAAATAAATAAAAACAAAATGAACTAAAACTGAAAATAAAACAGTAAATTCAAAAATAAAATAAAAGCAAAATAAATAAAAAATAAATAAAAACAAAATAAAACTAAAAACAAAATAAATTCAAAATGAACTAAAACTGAAAACAAAATAGTAAATTCAAAAATAAAAACAAAACAAAAACAAAATAAATTTTAAAAAATAATAAAACTGAAAACAAAAATTCAAAATGAACTAAAACTGAAAACAAAATAGTAAATTCAAAAAATAAAATAAAAAAAACTTAGAAAACATACCAATTTCAAAAACAAAACAACTAAACTAAAAACAAAATAACAAAACTAAGAACAAAACATATGCAACATATTTATTTTGTTTTTGGATTTGTTATTTCGATATTCTATTTTTGATTTTGTTTTCACTTCTCAGCCACAGTAATAATTAAATGTATTAAGAAGGCCACTGTCAGGCTAATGTTGCGGTAATGGTGCGCTGTAAATGTTCATCTCAAAAACAAGAACCGTTTAGACCGTTCACATTGTGAGGAGCCATGTTAGTCTGGCGTCACTCCATAACCATCCTGACTTCCTGAAGTTAATGAGCTAAAATTGCAAGTTGAATAAGTGTAGGTGGAAAATTACAACTGGCACAAAGAAATAATAAACCACAGGTGCAAAATTAATTTACTTATACAGCATTTTGCACTTTTAAGTAGAACAGTCCCAGATTGCACATTCATTAAGACAAACAGGGGGACACAGTCCTCCAGAAGCAGTCTGCAAACGGTAACACAAATACCTTTTGGTTAATAAGGACCTTTAAGTGCAGTATAGTAAGATGATAAAGGACTGGTTTTGTTTCCAGGTCTGTAAATGATCTCACACTCACACCGGGTTCTTCACCGGACATGAAACGACTAACCTCGTAGTCTGACCCTGAGCGAAATCAATACATCTGTTTTACAGAGGAACATGAAATGAAAGCAAAGATGCATTTTTGTAATCACATGTGAGCAGAGTTTGACCCTGAATCAACATCACTTGTCCAAACTGTCTCTTTTGTCCAGTGCCAATTACAGCTAAGCAGACTGCAATCTGTTAGACAATATGTTCTGTTCCTCTTTACTACACAAGCACACTTATGGCGCAACTGTTAAAGGAAAGAGAGAAGAAAGAAAAAAACAACAACAAGGATTCAGTTTTTGGTGTGAGGTGTTTATTCTCTTTTTGTTTTGCTCTTTTTTTTTTTGCATAATCTTGCAGAAGAGTTCTTCAGACACTGACTTGAAATGCATCGAGAGGTCTGTCCAATCACCAGATGCCTGGATCTCTAATGTTCTGTTGTTCGACTGGCATATGTGTTCATATGGAAAGCTAACGCAGCGAGATAGCCAGATCTTTAGTACTGTAACTCTCTAGTTTGTTAGTGTAGGTTTGCCAGATCACAATGAAAGGAACTGATAAATAAAGTTGTTTTCCCAACAGCGTCAAACGTGTCCAAATTCACCAAGACATTAAATACGACACGAAATTCATACATATTAGAGACGAGATCTGATTTGTCCCCCGTCCCGCGTAGATACGAGCCAAACCAAGAGAGGTCATGAAAATAGTTGGGCACTCTTGCAGATTTGAGAACTCTCTTCCCGGTGTCTGTCTTTCGACAAGGCTGACTGTCAGTACGAATTAACTCAGTGAGAGAAGCTATTTTCCACCCAGAGGATGAGGCAAAGACGGTAGCTGCTCAAACCACACTCAAATGAGCCGTCTCTATTTGTGTCCCAGAATCTCTTTGAGGAAAGGGAGAGAGAGAGAGAGAGAGAGAGAGGTAATATCCACAGCTCTCTCTCGTCTTGTCCTCCTTTGGTCGCAGTGGGAGAGCAGTAACGCAGCAGTTGATTACACTACACAGACTGCTCTAATGTAAGAAGCGTACGCTGTTTTTTTTTTTCTTTGCAAGAGCTGTACCGTACACAACATTTCTCCATCCTGAGAAAAGCAAACTTTCTGAGCGAGAGTGTGCTTTTGCAAACATCATTTTCTGTCTAGTATTGTGACCTACCTGAGCCCAGTGCCAATGTGACAGCAGTAATGATGGAGTTGTTACAGTCAACACACCGCATTCATGGAAGTAGATGTCCAATGCAGACTGTAGTGAAGAAGAGGACTGCACCATAGGTGTGTTTACAGAAATCCTAATATTTATTTCACTAACGTTTAGATCAATCGATCTGGATCTAAACATCAGCCATTTAAACACTTCATCTGATCATTCTCTCTTTTTGTCTTAATAAATATAGTCTTATTAAGTAATACTTAATGCTCATCATGATTCAATAGCTTGTAGACCCATCCTTAGCAGCAATAACTACAAGAAACTATTATCTGTATGACTATCACAGTGTTTTGGCTCATTCTCCATTACATCTTTGTTTCGGTTCATTGAGGTTTTTGGGTGTTCACTTATGCACAGCCACTCTCTTAAGGTTCCGCCAAAGCATTTCTGGTTGGGGTTCTAGGTTCGCTTTGACTAGGTGATTCCAAAACCTTGATTGTTTTATTTTTCAGCCATTCTGATGTTGATGTACTGATGTGCTTCGGATCATTCACTGTCTTGTTGCATGGCCCAGTTTCAACCAAGCTTTAGATTTAGTTGCACAGATGGTCTCACATTAGCCTCTGAAATACTCTGGTACAGTATACAGAGGAGTTCACACCCAACTCAATGACTACAAGGTGCCCAGATCATGGGCTCCATAGATGAAATGCTGTTTGGTTTTCGTCAATCATGATGCTGTGCATTAAGGTCAAACTACTCCACTTCGGTCTCATCTGTCCATAGGAAATTGTTCCAGAAGCATTGTGGTTTGTTTAGATACAGTTTTGTAAAGTTCTGTTTAGACAGAAGAGGATTCTCACGGGAACCCATCAAAACAAGCCGAACATGTTCAGTCTTCTTCTAATTGTGCTGCCATGGACTTTCATATTTAACATGCTCAATGACGACTGTAGGGTCTGAGATGTAGCTCTTGGGTGTTTTTGTATTTCTCTGAGGGTTGCACGGTCTAAAATTGTGCTGAGATGTCCCTGTCTTGAATGCTCTCCACTTGTGAGTAATCTCTCTCATTGTAGAACCTTGTACTCCAAACTGTTTGAAAATGGTTTTATAGCCCTTTCCAGATTGATGTGCAGCAACGATTCCTTCTCTAAGACCATTGCTTATGTCTTTTCCTTTTGGGATTGTGTTAACACACACCTAAACGCTTTAGATTAGCAAACTGAAAAAAAAACTTATGCTTGTAAAAAGGTCTGCACACCTGCTGATGATTAGTTAATCAAGAGCTGATGATTAGCAGCACCTTAATGCAACATAATCTTTTAAATTCTGGACAGGCAAAAAAAGGGTAGTTACTGTAGTATTGCTTATGTGGTGTTTTTTTTTTTTAATAAATAATAGCACGGTGAAAAAGGTACATGTTTTTCTGAGGTTGAACAACAGGTACTTTTATTATCCATCCATCCATCCATCCATCCAATCGCGAGACAAGACTGAGTTCTTGTAACCAATCATAATGCAGAAGGTGGGGCTTATAGAGAAAAAAAAAGTCTAACCTAACCACAAAGCCTGAGAAAATTATTTCTTCTTCTGTTCTATTTGCAACAGATTTAACCAACAAACAAAAAAAACGCTCTATTCTGATTAAATGGTTTGAACATGCAAATACACGTCTTATTAGACCAGCGTCCATGTAAACAGTTAAGCTGGAATCTCTAATTGGAATGAGATCAATCAGACTGAAGAAATATTGTCAGTGTAAAGATAGCTACTGTAAGCATCAGGGAAACACACACTGGACTACGTTACTAAAGCAATCTGGGAACAAGGAGCCTGCTACGCCGGCTAGAAAGAAAATATGACCATGATACGGAGACAGAGGGTAAAAACCAGAGAGGAGTACCGTCTCTGCTGTATTCGCTATAATACTGAAAAAGTTAACCTATGTGAATAAAGCAATTACTGGTAAAACTTTTGGATCATTATGTATGACTGTATAATTACATCCTGAGTTTAGTTAAATAATAAAAAAAAAACACACACACTTTATAGGAGTATGACATTTAGCTGTCGGACTTTGAGTGACATTTTGAAAAACAAGGTCCCCTGCAGGCTGGTTCCATCAGCCACTGCACAAATGGGCCAAATTAGCTCTGCATGGAGCCTGCTTCAGCAATCAGTGCCTAAGAGTGGGCCTCCTACTGACCCCAGCTCAAAAAACACACAAAAAAAATAAAGCAGCAAGAAATACAAAAGGAAAGATACCCTTGATGGATGTGTACGTATCCCTTATGCATGGTACGTACACATGTGTGTCTATCTTAAAAGGGCTCTTTTGTAACCATGCAATTAAGCCTGGGTTGAGTTTGGGAAGGAGCTGCTCCAGCATTCGTGGCCTCATTTTACACTGCTTACACAGGCAAAAATAAATAACCGCGGCGTAAATTACCTCCGAGTCCCACCAGCATCAAAGATATATTGTGGAGGGTATGAAGGGGGTCGGGCTGTTTGGAGTTAGTACGCCACATTTCCCCTGCACTAATTAAATTGCAGAGCACACCTTTAGAAACAGCCGTAATTATTATTTATAATACAATAAACGCTCTGATCATGGGTAGCCGAGTCTTTCATCACTGCAGGTGCCGCAACCCTCCTTCACCCACTCTCATGTCAACACGCTGCCGGGGCAGCGGATGAGTTTTCTAAATAAACAACGGGATCCTGGGTGAGTGGACTGTGTGGAATTCTATTCGGGTTTGTTCTGCTCCAGGCCACCAGTGGGCCACGTCCAGTTGGCTTGCGTTCACGTAGGTGCGAGGAGCCGGGTCAAAACATACTGCGTCAAGATGGGTTAGGTGGGGGTTTGGCTGGGGGAACTGTGGTCTCGGCAACGGTTTGGACAGTCATACTGTGTTTAACTGAAGTGGATGCCTTTAAATGAGCAGCTTTCTTTCCCTGAATTATGTTGCACGGAAGCGCTCAGACTGCTAAAGATGGAACAGTGAAATTTGCCCAAACCCCCCCAAAAAAAACCAAGAAAAGTTTTGCTATATTTGGCTTCTCAGAGTCCAGCACATTTCGGTAAATGCTCTTGCAGCTATATTAAATCTGGTTTGTTATTTGTGAATCGAACCAGGTATGTACCCCCCTCCCCAAACACACACACACACACATCCTGGACTGGAAATGTGAAATGAGAACCATATTCTCAAGCTAGAACTGAAAGAGACTGAAAGAGAGACAGCCCTTTCATCATTCAAAGTAATCCCAGCCAACTTATATTGGAAATCATTTTTCCTCCACCTAAAACATATATGCTCTGAAGTTGCCAAGTCTCACTTGGGTACTTCACCATGGCAGCAGAAAACTTTCTGCCTCCTGGCAGGGTATCAGCAAATCTCTACGTGCACACACACACACATACAGTACTGTGCAAAAGTCTTGAGCTTCCCTTTATTTTTTCATATTTTGCTTCCAAAAGAACCAGACTTTTTTTTTTGTAATTTTAATGCAGTCATGAGGAATAGTTCTCCAGGCTTCCTGAAGGACTTTTTTTTTTTTTGGGCCCTTATTTTTTTTTCAAGTTTTTGGCTTTCATTTTCAGTCCAGTCCCTGTACCTGAGCAGTTTCAGAGCAATGTTTTTGTTTGTGCCCTATGAATTGTTTAAGCATTAAAAAAACAAACATCTAACTTAAGGCATGACCCAGTGAGGAACACGTCCAGATGATCAGGCGGGTGATTAGTATTCTGCTGTTGCCGAATGCTGAGTGGTTGGACCAGACGAGAGGGGAAATAAGGATGTTACACAAACCAACAATTTTTTAATTGTCTTTGCTGCCTGACACAGTAAAAGGCATTGTTCCTATTTTTTTTTTACCTTAATCTACATACAGTATCTCACAAAAGTGAGTACACCCCTCACATTTTTGTAAATATTTTATTATATCTTTTCAAGGGACAACGCTAAAGATATGAAACTTTGATAGAATGTAAAGTAATCAGTGTACCGCTTGTATAATGGTGTAAAGTTGATGTCCGTCAAAATAACTCAACACACAGCGATTAATGTCTGAACTGCTGGCAACAAAAGAAAGTACACCCCTAAATGAAAATGTCCGCTTTCAGTTCACAGCTTCCGGTTCCAAGAGGATTTATAAATGAAGGTTAAGTGAGGTTTAATATCAACTTGATTCCTATTTTACTTCATTTACTTTTCTCAATATTTCGATTGTTTTTGTATATGCAAAGTATGATTAAAATGTCAGAAATTTGGTAATATTTACATTATAAAATTTCACCTTAAGAACAGATCAAATTCGTATCCTGAGGTACCGCTGTAATACAGTTACTGAGCAGTTTAAAGTAATACAGTTACTGAGCATTGGTTAAATAAGCAAAAGCTTGTGAGCTGCTTTTCTAGATAGTAAGGTAAAGTTCTCTAGCTCGGTCAGGATGATTCTGAGCCGGCGGACATGTTTGACCACTCCCACAATGATATCGGTCACTGAATTGTAGTTTACAGCTTTTCTTTTTTCTCTAATTAAATCCTAGCCTTTACATCACTCAATCATTATGTCTTTACTGTAACTACAGGATCTGACATGGGTGAGACCGTCAGAGTCAGAGATCATGTCTCAGGTTAGTCAGGGCTCTGGGGAAATTGTCTATTAACGAGGAACAACATCTACTGGTTTGTGATGTCACTGATCTCCCAGTCTTGCATCATCCTGGTGTGTGCTTTCCACCTTGATTTTGATTGATTTAAAATCCACCTAAATGTGGTTTTCTGTTGAGGTCGCCTCCTGCTGGTCTGGAGAGCATGAAAGTCAGTCCACGTTAATTGAACTCTTTAATATAAATGATACACAATAAAAGTATACACAATAAACTGTATCACATATAAAAGTTAGAAAATACAAACTTTTTTTTTTTTTAATATTGATTTCATTTTAAGGAAAATTTAAGGCAAATTATAATTTTGCCACTGGTGTCATGTCGATTTCAGAGACAATGCTGCAGGAGATTATTATTAAATCAGGCAAAGACAAGATAATACCATGTTGACAAGGAGGAGAATTACAGGTCAATTCATTCGCTCGGGGAACAGGAGAGGAACAAAAATATCAAATAGTACCAAAGATTAAAAGAGATTGAGTAAATGCAGAGTGTTACGCTAATCTTTTCCTTTTACCGTAGCAAAGATATTATTTGGCACTTTTAGCGCACACACAGAATATTATATGTTTGTTCAGAAAAAAAGTTAAAGCTACAGTAGGGTTAGGATCTGGGAAAATAAATCGTCGTATGGAATTCATACCATAATTTTTTTATTGTAACTATGTGCAACCTGGACACCATGTCGGGGAAATCGGCTTCTTTTTGTATTGGGAATGATGGTATTTCTTTCCTCCCCATTGATCAGACTTACAACAACAGCCAATCAGAAGTGTGTAAGCGAACAGGTAGCAGCATGAAATGATGCTGCGGCTGGCTTCCTCACACTCACACTCTCTGAGGGTGCTGTATAATATAATAGAGAAGAAAACTAGGTAGTAATTGGGAACCACTAGGCAGTTACTGTGTTAGAGGAAAATGTAAAAAAAAAAAAAAAAAAAAAAAGAGGATGAGAAAATTTTAATTAAAAACCTCATCACTCAATATGACTTGCTCGTGGATTTTCTAAAATTGCTTTCTTGGTCCTGAGCAAGTGTCAAGGTATGATCATACGTGTAGATTAACATGTTATTAAGGAATATGTCGTAGGTCAGCAGCAAATGTACCAACTTCCCGGTTCAATTTTATGCAACTAATGCAAAACTTATATATACCAAATGTATACCCCTTCCCCCCCCCCCCCCTAATATACAACGCTGATATACGTCACGCATAATTGTACTCGATATACTGCAAAGCTGAGCCTGCTATCACTACTTACACGGCTGGACCTGGACACCTTAAGTTTAAACAATTTCAAAGAAAATAACACGACTCGATAACTATGTTGGAAAAAAAGACACTTAATGAGTTTGCATAGAAGGAAGAACATATTCAAAGTGTACGTAAGGTGCTGTAGCATTTAAACGCCGTTTTCTGCGGAAAAAACAAAACAAAAACAATTTGGCAGCACTGTACCGCTGCGTCGTAGAGAATCATTTTACACGGACAAACCTCTCTACGAACACTCTTCGGCTTTTACGCTTTCTGAGAAGTGCAAAATTGGAGCTGTTCTCAACCTTAAAAAATGTCTATGCTTAAACAAATACATCGCAGAAGTTAATAGTTAAGACTTTTTCTCTGTTTCTGTGCTGTTGCCTTTAAAGCGAGGGCCACTCTTAATGTTTGCAGAGGTTTAAAGAGCGTTGGGTAACGGAGGTGAGGTTGAGGTTGTCACAGGGCTCGGAGCCGGGCTAGGAGAGCCTCTACGTCCGTCTCCCCGTTCGCTGAGGATCTGGGAGGAGTGCGCTCCTTCCCGCCGTCAAACTCTCTCGCTCGCTCCTTCTCCGGCTCCCTCTCCGGGCGGTGGGCTACTCTTCTCGCCGCAGATGAATGGGCCTCCATCTCGTAATGAGCCTCCTTGGAAGTAGGGGTTCGCGCCGAGCTGAAATTGATATTCTGCCGGGACCGTGACCTTTGCAGAGGTACCTTTGTGTTTTCTGCAGGATGGAGAAAGGGAGAAAAACAGATGGAGAAAGAGAAAGGGAAGGGGGGAGACAGAGAGTGTGGGGAGGGGGGGTAAAGAAAAAAAAAACATGAGTGCATTCTCATCAATGTATTTATCCCTGTTAGCAGCTTTTAGAAAATTGCCAGCGAGAAGCCGGGAGAGTCATCAGACAAATGAGGAGCAGCCCGAGGAGGAGACAAGGTGTCAATCACCGAGCCATGCAAATGACACCTGTGGGAAAACACTAACGTAATTAAGTTAAAGCGTATTCCTGAAGTAGAGGATTGCAACACTTGTTCTCCTTCCTACACGATGCCCATTCAAGTCACACACACATGAAATGAAAGCAGAGACACCTGATCTCTATTAAACCAATCTTTTCCTAGTTCGTCCCTCACCCGTTTTTGACTTCTCCATGAGAGTGTATTAGCTCCGCCCCCTCATGTGTGCGCTGGGAGTGATTAGATTTGCCAGCCCTCTGGACTCCTGCGCTCCACTCTGCCACACGGATCATTAGCCAAAGATGTGCTTGATTGACCTGACTACCGGCATCTTACAAAAAAAAAAAAAAGTCCTCCTCTGCCTGTCCACGTTCTTCCTCTTCCCGTTTTTTAAAAGCAAAGGGAACCTGCCATCACTTATGTATTACAGCCCTGAGCTGAGTACATTTAAACTTTATCTGGCTTAAAGGGAAGAAAGAAATAAAAAAAATGGAGATGTAGACAGACAGATAGCAGGGGAGAGCATGGATGGTGTGAAAGAGGAATCCATATTAATGTGACCTCGCTTCTGAAACCGAGCAGAGGAGCAAAGTGTTTTTCCATCCAGCGCTTTGCCGGAGTGTAAGGATGTGTTGTCAGATCAGCGGCGGTTCCTGGCTTGGCCGCACATCGCTCAGCTGAAGCTACAGTAGTGTCTGAGATGCAGATTAGAGAAAGTGTTAAAAAGTGACAGCGGCGGATGCGGATGGGATCGTGCGACATCACGGCCGCGGCTTTGATACATGACGAAGGAAGCGACGACACTACTGAACAACACTGAAGCACAATTTCCAGTACACGTCTCGCGAGCACGTAAACCGCCTGTATTTAATACAGAGAGTTTCGTAGAACTGTTCCGGTTCTGTCCGAGGAGCCACCGAAGGTCAGACTCATCAGACCTCATAATTTTCCATGCTGCTGTGACAGATATAGAAAATGTCCTCAGACAGACGCTCAGCACGGCCTGAACTACAGCTAACCCTTCAGTCAAAGCTCTAACTTTGTGCAAGCTCAGGTCATCAGCTACCTGTGACGACTACATCAAGTGATGATTGAATGGTATTTCGATTGCAAATGAAGCAGTAGGGAGTGTTGGAGACGTGTTGGACCATACCGAGAGCTGTACTTGTGTTCGTATTCTGTTCCTCTCTCATTACCAGCGAGTGCGACTACATCCCCGTGTGTCACAGTGTAGAACTCGCTGCCCAGTGCCTTGGGCCACACTCTTTCTTTTTACTTTATCGCAAGCATTTCATTTGAATCATTTACACACTGTTTTCTTCATGTGACTCTCTTTCAGTAGGAAATATTAGACTGAATGTAAGGTTTTAATTTGAGAGAAATTTCAGATCCTTGTGAAATTGATCTTACTGAAAGAATTTTTATTTCCCATCCCTGGCTAATAGACATTTTTTTTAGGCCAGTTCCCACATAATATTTGCGAAACATTTCCAAATTTCAGGCTTCGGGTTTTAGATTAACGCGTGGTTTCATTCCTTTGTGAAATACATCAATCTTTAATCAGACTACACTACACAACTCATTTACTGCAAGAAGCAGATGTACAGTACATATGATGCAATTTCCACTGCAATGCACACTCATCAAGAACAGAATGCTGCTTGTATTCTAATTCAGGGTTCAATACCCTTAAAATGGACACTAAGCTTAAAGAACCGGGTCTAAAAGAACCCCTATGCAACTGGATCTCCAGTTTTCTGACAGATGTTAAAGATCAGCCAGTACACAGGGACTCCGCAGGGATGTGTGCGAATGTATGTCTCTACTACTCCCTGTGGACCTATGCCTGTGTGGCTAACTCCAACTTCATCATCAAACTTGCTAACGACAAAAAGGTCATAGGCCTCATCTCAAATAAGAATGAGGTGGGATAGTGGGAAGAGATGGAGGACTTTCACAGTGGTGCCAGGACAAAACAAACTGGTTTGGTCATGGACTACATGGACTAGAAAGAGTCCGCACATTCACATGGTCCGGTCCGTCTATGGCAGCTAAGAAGATTTGGCTTGAGCTCTGACGTCCTTAGGTCATTCCACATTGTTACCAATAAGAGCATCCTAACCAGCAATACCACATATTGGTTTGGCATCATTGGATGCACCAATATATCTACAACAGGACATTCATAAAGAGGGCTTTAAAGATCAATAAAGACCTTAGCCATGACCCAGAGTCTGTTTTGAGCTCTGGCACTGATGGTGGGTGATTAGATCTAGGGTATAGTTGGAGTTCCAGTTCATTCCAAAGGTGTTCAAGTAGGGTAGAGATCAGGGATCATCTGTGCAGGACATTCAAGTTCTTCCACACCAACCTCCACTCTCATGTTGGAACAGGTTTGGGCCTCTTAGTTCCAGGGAAGAGAAATCGCAATGCTACAGCATAAACACTACGTCTTCTGCTAGAAGCCTACTCTGACACTCGTTTTTGTGCCTATAACTTTGTGGCCCAATCTGTGAGTCGTTGTGTGTTTGTATGCCAAAGTACCACTGTATATGTGGGTATAATGAGAGACTGGAGCACTGGTTGAGTCTCTGACTCATAATAACATAAAGCTATGTGGTGTTCAGTTCTGGGTGAAACTTGCACCATGGGGACGTCGATGACTCAAAGACGACTAGGCATCAAAAAGCAAAAGAGAGAAGAAGCATCCTCTCCGGGGATCTCTTACATTTTCAAACACAAGATAGAATAGTATAAAATCCCATCATGTGGGTCAGACTGATCGCAACCTGATTCGATTCAGCTATCAATCACAGTGACCAATGATACCTTCCTTTTCTCAGACTCATCCTTCAAGCCATTCAGTCTCATTCAGTCTCTTTGGGAGCGTTAAGATGGCAGTTCTCCCACACAGCGTGCTCTGGTATTATGGATGTCACTCTTGCCTTTTATCAGCGCGTGTGCCACTCAGCTCGGCACTTACAGAATTTTGCTCACGTTCCGTGCCAGCTAGTCGACACTCATTTCTCTCTCCAAATAGAACAGGGGCGCCAAACAGATTTCTGACTTGTGAGATCATTTTCTCAATTTGCATTTGCACAGAGGCTCTTGCGAGATGATGACTTTTCATCTCTTTTTCGCTCACAACCGCTGAGCGAAATTAGACTTAGATTTTTGAGCATTTCGCTTAATGCTTAAAAATATAAATATGGTCCAAAGCCAAAAAAAAAAAAAGAAAGGTGTTTGGATGAAGAAGTGCAATAGCAAAATGGGGACAAGGGTGTCTCAAGAGCCGGCAGTAAGACAACGCGGGATGATGTAACGCTACCGCTTGATGACTAAATCTAGCTTAATGATCGGGCTCTCCTACCGGACCGCTCATTTTCGCTCTCTGTGAAGTCTCGGCGCACTCGTTTATCTACATTTGGGCGATAAAAAAAGAGGGGGGGATGACACAGGGCGACAAGGTTGGGGAGGATCAGAGCTAATTCTGTAAGTGGGTGGATTGAACCTGAACCACCAGTCATAAATAATACCTTAATTGATGCCTAAAAATGAGACAGGACAGTGTGTTTTTAGTGCATGAGGGAATCAGTGAATTTGTGTGTGCGCGCACATGAACCCTAGCATGAGAATAAAAGGATGCAAGAGGCGAAAAAAAGTCATTAATGATACAAAGTGGTGATAAATCTGGCAAGAGAAGGAGGCATTAATGTCAGGGAAGAGTCTAGCAGAGCGATGGCCTGCGTTTTCCCCGTGTCCACGTGAGTAAAGCGGTAATTAGGCACATTATTACGAAGGGTAGTATCACAACATCCACTAGCTCGACTGCTCCCTTTTTTTTTTTTTACACAGAACACAAAGGTATCCTTCTTGATCGGCTGATGAAACCGATTAATGAACGTGTGAATTGGTGAGGGTTGTAGAGAGTGACGGAAGTTGGAGCGGTGCAGCATTGCGCGGGAACCCTGGCGTCTGCCGGGTGATTGTTGTGACTCGTATGAAAGCTCTTCATGATGCTGCACTGACCATTGGTGAAATTCTCACAGTGAACTTGACACCATGTTGGCAGAGTTAAAAAAAAAAAAAAAAAAAAGTCACGGATGCATAAACAGTATAATTTTCGTAAATCTCCCTAGGGGCGGGCGGCATAAGACTCTGAGTAAGCGTCCGCATGCGTGTGTTGCTTGACTGTGTCTAATAGACAGCTCTTTGTGGTCGCGGTGCTGTGGTTGTATTGAGTTCTTAACAAAAAGCTGCAGCGGGGAGTTCTAATCCCAAAGCATTCCGTTCCGGGCTGAAATTAATTAGAAATTAAAAATGCCTTAATGCTTACTTGGACCCAGGGAGACAAGAAAATGTCAGCAAAGGATTTTTGTTTAGGGGATAAGGAGATTGAGGGAGACTGAGGGGGAACAAAAAAAAAAATGTAGCTGATAAGGCGTTTAAAGACCTTCAGATAAAACATCTGGAGCTATAATAGTGATCTAGAAGGATTTTTCATTTAGACAATATAATCAGCACAATGTGATAAAAAATAATGTGTTAAACGATAAAAGGTTGTAGGGTAGTTTTTAAACAATGTGACACATCAATCCTTAAAACCACAAATCCTTCAGTGTAGCCCTACCTTGAGTGCATAAGACGTGTCCCAGGGCATAGGCTTTTTTTTTTTCTAAAGTTGTTTCTATCACAGGGACGCATTCACTGCATAGTCTAGTACTTTGTGTTATCAGTTTTTATGCCTAAAAAAAAAAAACCTTCAAACAAAAGGCATTTCTGCCCCTAGACATTTGCCCTTGCTGTCACCGTGACCGTCTGACAGATGGGTCCACAAATAGACAGCAAAAAATAGATATAGAGACAAAAAAAAAAACGCCTTGACTCGCTGATCCTGAATGTCTAAGCAACATCCTTGTAGGACAAACAGGAAGAAAGCTATTGAGAAAAACCTATTTCAGATGTACAATGACCGTGGAGTGACCTAAACCCTGTATGGATCATTTCCAAAAGCTAATCAATTCATCCGCTGGCTTATAAATCCTAGAAACAAGCTAGCGGTTGTTCTTAAGATATCGCACTTATCTTGAGTAGACAATTGGATGGACTGAGACAGACATAGTATGGATAAGACACATACACAATGCAAATACAGTACGTCAAAGCTAATCTCTGTGATCTTCACACATCTGGATCTCGATATGGCACAATTGTGCATACCCTTTTAGACAGAGAGCTTTAAAAAACATACATTTTCGTGTCTCAGATTCTCAGGCTGATGTGTACACCATGCCTGGACCACACAAGCACATTCGGGTCCTTTGTTGCTAAACGACTTCACTCCAGCTTGGCCAGAACATTAAGTGTCTTTCTGATGGAAAGGGAACTCGTCATGGGTTGCCCTGAATTTGGCTTCATTCACCTTGCGCTTAACACGGACCAGTTTCCCAGGCCTTGTCGATGCCAGTATGCTTTGCTGCATGGACGGTGTTCTCGGAGGGAAGGGCAGTGATGGGTTTCTGGCCTTCGTTCTGAGAACCTTTCGGTTAAGCCTCGCCTTGCGGAGTGCTTCTCTAATATAAGCTGTGGATCTCTACACAAGTCCTTCAGAGATATCTTCGACCAATTTGGATGATTCTCTGGCTGATCCACTCTTTTCTCTTGTACCGTGTCTTTGTTGGCGTCTTCTCCACAGAGGGACAATCTATGTATACAAGAGGTATTATCGTATGAAGGAAAAAAAAAGTTTGCCCAATTATGTCTCCAGAAATGAGTACATTTATGAACATTTCTTCATATAAAAAAAAAGATATGGTATAGTACAGCATGATTCCGCGTCCTTAGTCAAAACCGAGACGAAGCATCATTGAATGCTCACAAAGAGGGCTGCCTTCTTCATGCCAACTGCACAAGCGCATTCAGCTCACGAAATGATAAAACCTGCGGGCGACTTAGGGTACGAAATTCTGCCTCATGCCCCGTACTTCCCCATCATTCACTTGAAGAAACGACTTCAATAAGGAGGTGATTCCTAAGGAGTCCACAAGAGCCAAAAAGAAGGCTTCTTCAAAGACGGTCTCCACCAGCTTATCCATCGTTTAAACAAGTTTGTCTCTCACAACCAACGTTTGTTTTTTTATTACAATATATTTCCTTAGCAATATTATACATTTTATGACCGCACCTCGTAGTTTTATATTCTTTTTTCTATAGCCAAACCTTTACTGACTAGAGATTACATTTCGCGATTTCAGTTACATATCATAATTCTTTTTGTGACACACGTTTTGAAACTTTAATTTTCCCTTTCGAAAATATACATGCATTTGGGGGAGTGGTAGCACAGGCAGCTAAGGCTTTACGTTGTTGGTTTGGGGATCTGAGAATCCGGGTTCGAGCCCCGACGTCAGTGGGTTGCCACACTCCATACTCGGTCGCAAGCCTGAATAAAGATAGGAGGGTTGCGTCAGGAAGGGCATCCGGCATGACAAAAACAGATTGATAGTCCGGTGTGGTGACCCTTCAACAGAAGCAGCCTAAAGACTAACAACAACAACAACAGAATGCAACAACATCTGAGGTGATCTTATTTTAAAAGAATTATAAAATCAGAATCGCGATACAACTCGAATCGGCACTTGGGTGTCATCATAACATCGTATCGGCTGGTCGCTGGTGATCCCTGAACCCTAACTGGAAATTCACCAGAACTTTATGCCAGACTTGTTTTATTTTATCTCATGGGTCTACATGGTACAGTTTATGTTCTCCTGACATATAATCCCAATTAAACCCATTTCAGTTTCAAGTAACACTATAAAAAAGTGTAGAAGTTCAAAGCCGTGTATTACTTACTTCCATTGCTTTACATACTTACATTACTTACACTTCATTAAACCTGATGCGATACGTATGCTGCTTCTGCATGTTCGATGCTGATTAATGTCGGCTTTTAGACTAGCTCGAAGGCGAGGGAGCAGTGGAGTGCGCATAAAACCACAACTGCCTGTTTTTTTTATTTTTTATTTTTATCTGTTAGCACAGCGCCTCAAGAAACATGTACAAAATACATGAGCACACCATGCACTCTTTATGACTTGTGTGTAAAGCAAACGTGCTGTGGAAGTCTTTACTAGACACTTTTTCCAGCACGTTCCTGGCGCGTTAAACCGAGATGATGTTGTGAATAAGGATGCGATCCGAGACGCCCACGCACTTCTAGCTGTGCAGAAAATAGGACTTTTGAAGCTTTTAGTTGGAAATAAATCATAATTAGGAACGTATATTTATTCAATCTAGCAGTTGAAAAATGCTGATTAGGGATCACAATGATTATTTTTTTTTAAACATCTCAACCTATGTTGCCAGAGGCTTTAAAATCAAGGGAATAATTTGGGCCGTAAACCGAGCAGTCAATTTTTCATCTGAATTCTGAGTTGAAAAGCAGAAAGTGCACCCATCGACAGCATGCTCTTAATTACAGCACAGTGAATCAAATTGCAAAGCACCGCGACTAAGTAAAGAACAATGAGGTTAGTCAGACTACAAAACGTGCGGGGATTGCTGTTGGGCTTTTAGGCGCTAAAAGCTAATCACAGCTACAGCATCATGGCCCACGCACAGCCATGAACTGTTTCCATACAACCCGAACATGAGGGACGATCACTAACCTACTACTTCTGTCCTGTCATACCAACGCAAATTTCCCCTTTAAACTGTCCCGCTTTCTGCATATTTATTAGCAGATGACCGGTCCCACAAAACAAAAAAGGAAAGGAAGAAACCATTAGCTTGCGAATCCAGCGCGGCCTTCCCGAGCAAACAAGATAATCTGGATAATGCAGACAATAAGGCTGGAAGCCCATTGAGGCACTCTGAAGGCAATGAGAGAAAATAGTGATGCTCGTGTGTAAATGTGGCGGCGGAAAACAAATCACATGAAAGAACAAAAAGCCTGATCCTGATGTTTACTGAAAGAGACAGGCTGGAGAGGGCGAGACGGACGAGCCTGAGCGGCGTGTCCTCCGAGCAGCAGTGAGTCGGACCGGATGAAATTTAAATATTGATTTTGCTAGAAGCTAGGGTTTATAAATACAGCATAACCATTTGGCTCGAGACACTTCCTCAGCAGGATCTCTCTCTCTCTGTCTCTCTCTCGCTGCTCCTTCCCCTCATTTCCTGTTGGAAACTGAAAGCTCCAGGATGTATGTCTGAATCCAGAGAGCCCATGTTGGTACGAGAGCCTGGTAATTATTCTGTGTTGCGCATTAATATTTATTTCTATCTGGCGCAGTTCTTCTATCTCACTTGCCTCTTCCAGTGTATCATCCATCTCAGTACTTCCTCTTTACTACTCCCTGAACCGCACACACATGCACGGTCTCTCCGGCGGCTCTTTCGGGTCCCGGTCTTTCAGGTTAATGAGCTGCAGACAGGAAGAGGGAAAGCCTGACTGAGCGGAGGGGTGTAGACAGTGGGCTGTCTGTCAGATATCCAGGCTCGGGACTGAAGGACGATGATGGCATCGACTGGACGGGAATAAATGGACGCTCGGCGACACACAAGCGCGCAAGAGCCTGAGCGAAAGGACCGCCGGCTCGGCGAGAGCGGCTCGTGCCTGCTGGCTGAAGCAAACATTTCAGCCCATGACTGATGTCTTGCTTAAAGTTTCAAACATTATCCTACGGACGGAGATGCATTAACAACGCTTCTGATAAAATTACGACGCAGCTTGAAAAATGTTATGCCATGTTTAATCCTATTACCAAGGGAATGTGTTTTTGTATTCTTTTTACTGTTAGAGGTGCAGTTTGTAATGTGTTTCTTAGAGCTTTAAAAAATAAATGAAAAAAAAAAAATAAAAAATCAGAAATTTCGACATATTCCATAAAAAAATGATTTGCAATCTTACTACGCAATGAATCATACTGGTACGGAGCCTCTGAGGTAAAACTACAGTATGGCTACAAACTAAAAAAACAAAAAAACAAAACAAAAGAATCCCTATTTCCTTGCGTTGGAAATAATTATAACGCTGCCATGGGTGTGATTTGTGCAGCTTTACAGCTGATAATTTTATACATCATACGGAAACGCCTTACTTACAGCAATATGTCATCTAGTTACTTGTCCGATTGAAATAGTAAAAAAAAATATATATATATATAATATAATAATAATAATAATATATATATATATTTAGGAATGAGCTTATGCTGACATGGACTAATGATAATCAGTGACTCTGGAATACCTTTACAATGGACACAACTTTAGATTTATTTTTTACATTGTAGGACAATACTGTCTTTTTCAAGACCATGAAATAACATATACTGTATGGTGTTGGGTCATTAAGTAACAACAAGAGACATGAAGGTCAGCTGCAAGAGCAATATGGTGTTAAGTGCGTTTGCGAAACCCATCGAGCTCCATGATGAAACTGGCTCTAATGAAGAACGTCCCAAGAACAGCAAGACTGAAACATACCTCTGCTACAGAGGAGAAGTTCATTTAGAGTCACCAGCCCCAGAAATCACCAATTAATAAACAGCACCTCGGATTAGAGCCGTTATCAAGGCTTTACAGATCATAAGTAGCAGATACATCTCAATAGCAACTGTTCAGA
The DNA here is from genome assembly GCF_024256425.1 of Clarias gariepinus. Classification (NCBI taxonomy): domain Eukaryota; kingdom Metazoa; phylum Chordata; class Actinopteri; order Siluriformes; family Clariidae; genus Clarias; species Clarias gariepinus. The sequence goes on along the minus strand of NC_071114.1, from coordinate 6,547,528 downwards.
GAAGATTATTGAACATTTTGAATAAACACCTTCTGCATTATTGTCTGTCCATTTCTGTCAGGAACAGAAGTAATTTATGATTCCCGGTAAATCAATTGGTAGGTATTGGCCGTACACGGAGCTCGACCCTTACTCGTGTGCAGCACGGAGGATTTCACGCCGTGAGAAAGAGAGCGCTGCAGTGTATAACAAAAGAAAGGACGTAAAAAAAGAAAGAACGAAATGATCCAACATTGATCATATCTAAACACATACAAAGCACTGGAAAATAAATAAATAAAACAAACAAACTGTTCAGTGCTTTCACCCCGACACAAGAGTTCAAAAAGAAGGATCGTCTCTTTTGAAGTAGCGAGGCTCGCCGATGCCCCATCCACCGCCGCGCTCGCTCCGAGCCGGGCTGCGTGCTGCCTCTTTGAGTCACCGCGCTGTTCTCTCAGCCGTACTGGATTCGACAGGTCTCAGTATGCACATCCAGCCTCGTGAAACGTACTTATGAATTCAAAACAGCCTAGAGTCATGCTCCATATTTCATTGAAGCTGAATATTTAAAAAGATCAACCCACTCAAAACCCCATAAACCATTCTTACTGAGGCCTCTCTGTCCTAAAAATGAAATCTTTCATGGCATATTACATTACATCCGGCTGCACGAGGAGCGCTGACTTCCTTTCTCGGGCAGCCGAGGTCTTCCTGGCAAACCAGGGGGTACGTGTTGACGAAACAGACCCTTATATCTCCTGCTTTGCCTCTTCGTACTGATGCTGATTTCACCCAGTCGTGTCCTGATCTGTTACACGCCGCAATTATGGATCTGAGAACAGCATTTCCACAATCGCACCTGAATCAGCTGAATTGCAGAACAAATTGTATTCGAGCCTCGGGTTGGCAGGATTGCCAGTTTCACATATTTCATTTTTCTCTCCTTATTTGAATTTTTTTTTTTTTAACACTTGTTCTGTTTGGAGTGATATAAAATGTAAGAAATTGTCACTATTTTCTGTCTTATGTTGGGATACGCTTAATCTGTCGCATCACGGCCTGAAAACATCATCATCAAGACAGAGGTGCCAACAAAACTAATAAGAAAAATCTAGCAGGTACAGCGGAAAAATAATCATAATATTACACGTAAACAATTAAAAGATATATCATTAAAAATGACAATGAAACTAAACAAGAAAAAGTGACGCGGAAAAATATTAAATTGCGATCTGCCAAAATTGTCTGCGTGTGTGTTTATTCAACCAGAAGAAAGCATAGTCTGATTGTAAAATTAAAACACTGTGATGAAGATGATGTTCAAGTCAAACTGGAACCTGAGATGAAATTTCTTACGAATGAACGCGTAACACAGATCGATCGACGCAAAACCTATCGACAACTTGGTGGAAGGGACGCATACTATATGTCTGTGTGAACTGTACACACAGTCGTTCACCAGCACCACTTACACGTTTTCTTATGTTTCAGCCATTAAAGGAGTTCCTGGGAGGCCGGGGTTTCAGACATGAAGCGTGCAGTCTGATCATGGCTCCGGCATACTGAGAAAACTTTCTACCTTGATAGTGTCCAAGCACTAATGACACACTCAGATAAGAACATTAGTGTACAGGGGATTATATAGAGAAATAAAGGGAGGTTTTACTCTCATAACTGTGTTGTGGTTATTCTGCACCATCAAAAGTCCCGTTTTGACTTGAATGTCCATGAAACAACCCGTCTAGCCAAACAGAAACACTAAATAGTTAAATCAATAATAATAATAAAAAAAAAAAACAATAAATATTCATAGACCTGTTTTTTTTCTGTCATTATGGCATTTAAGGTCTCTGAATATTGATTCAACTTTTTTTTTTTTGTGTGTTTTTTTAACACCTTGCTGAAACCAAAACCAACCAAGAACTTTTTTCACCTCATGCAAGCAAATATCGCATAAACTGAAACACATTAAATATACATATAGCATATTTATGATGATGATGATGAAGTGACCTGTTAACTGATCTTGACTAGACTATGGTTCATCATACTTAAATAATAAAGTATCGAAGAATATATAGGTCTTTTTTTGTTTTGAAGCTTTGCACCTTCCTCTTGAGTTATTCAGCTTCTTAACCGGGATGAATTTTACTCACATTCGTAGTCGTCGGCTGTTGATCTGTTTATACGACGGCGTTTATAACCGCGATCAGTCATCGCTTGCTAAACATCTATCACAGAGCTCTGAAAAGACAAAAAAGGGAGTCCTGCTCTTTCGTTAACCTCAGGTGCGCTACGGAACGGACCTTCTGTGTGATCCAATCTATTACCCTGAGATTGACATTTACACAGCACAAATACTTGTTTTCTCACTTGACCTGCGAGTTAACCTCCGGCCAAGAGCTGTGGGAGAAGGTGCTTCCCCTCCGCTGTGTCTTTCAGGCCTGCTCTTTGCTAAGTAACGGGAAAATCGGATTGCGCGAAGAAGAGTTCCAGGTCAATTTGGGACAAACTTAAACAAAGGGTGTCAAAAGAAAGAACGAACGAACGAACGAACGAGAGAAGTCTTTTAGCTCGTAATCTCTAACGAGACTGTCTCATGTATGCGCTAACAGCAGATGCTTTGTGCATCTCGCGAAAGGTCAGCTATTATTACCTCTTCTTCCACAGTCGTGCTCTTACTTCCTGATGTTGTGTGATAAAAAACGAACAAAGCCCATCTTTAATTTACCGTTTTAATGAGAGAAATCACTCGCGCGACGCTTCAATTAAACATTAATGAATGTAAATATCGTGTTGCGGCTACAACGATAGGACGATACGAGTCTCTCTGGAGATCTTTCAGAAAAAGAATGATAAGGTATAAGCTATCTTGGCTCGTTTTTTTTTTTTTTTTTTTAATAAATAATCATTAATCTTGAATAAAATTTTGACACTCTTTTAAGGTACTCTACGGAACTGTAAGTCCGAATGATTTATCTCGGTATTCGCTAATGACAAATAATTACTAAAACTAAAAGAGATGGCTCTTTTTATTTTTCTTTAGTTTTTTCTTGTAAGCAATCCGGTGTTGTTAGCAACCAGGAGCCTCCTAAAGTCATTTGTCTTCCTGGAACACAAGGAGCGTCTCATATCGTGACGGATTATAATGTATGGTGTTTATTAAGAAAATGAAGCGCGGCGTTCATCAGTGCGCCTTCTGCAAAACGGTCGCGTCATGTGATCATTCCTGACACTCCCTCGCGAACTTTTTAACGTGGGTAATCACCGTGACTGCATCGCCGCGAGACCGAGATGACTGTTCTCATAAAGAGGACGTTCCTACTATAATAATAATAATAATAATAAGTTCGAAGCGATGACGTCCGTCATTCTCTGCGTCTCTGAGTGCTGCAGCATGTCAGGTTCACGAAGCAAAACTAACATTCCATTACCTCACTACAATTAGACTTATTACTAAGGTTAGACTACAGTGAAGGTCACGGACGCTGCGGCGTGACACAAATTACCCGTCAGTTTGCCGTGTCAGGGACACGTGCGCGTGTTTGTGCGGAGACTGCTCCTGCACTTGCGGAGAAAAGCAATTAAAAAGACACGCACCACTACGCTTCTGCTATGTCCTTCTGAATGATATGGCAACCCCCTTCAAGTCATATCGCATTCTCACACACACACACTGAGTAACTGTGAGAAACACACACACGCAGGACGTCCAACTCACTGTTAATGTGCTGTCCTTTCTTATGATTTGGCCGCACAGGACCTGATTAACTAGGCTTAAAATGCTAAAGTAATGTAATAATGTCTAAGTGTAGCCGGTCATGTGTGCAGTGAATGTAACAGGTGGTGTGTGTGTGTGTGTGTGTGTTTTTGGTGTATATACAGTACACTGGCATGAAAAAAGGATTTACCCACTTCCGGTTTTTTTGCGACTTCGTTATATTAAATGGTTCAGATCATCAAACACATCTTAATATTACATAAAGATAACCCGAGTCAATACAAATAAATATAAACAAATGATTTACTAAGGGGAATAAAAAAAGCTGTCCAAACCTGTCTGGACTAATGTGAAAAAGTTATTTCCCCCTAAACCCAATAACTGGCTGTGCCACCCCAGGTAGTAACGACTACAATCAAGAGTTAGTTAAAACTGGCTACATCGCTGTAGAGCAATTTTGGCCCGCTCTTTCATGCAGAAATCTTTTAATTCAGTCACATTTGGAGGGTTTTCGAGCATCAACGGCCTGGACTTTACTTTGACTAAGCCACTTCAATAACCTTTTTCTTTGAGCCATGACTTAAGAGATGGACATGCTGGTGTGTTTCGGATCATTGTCCTTCTGCATAACCCAAGTGCGCTCGAGCTTGACGTCACTGACTGATGGCCGGACATTCTCCTTCAGGATTTTCTGGTAGAGCGCAGAATTCATGGTTCCAACAATTATGGCGAGTCGTCCGGGTCCTGAAGCTGCAAAGCAGCCTTAGACCATCACCCTACCACCACCATGTTTCACTGTTGAAACGCTGTGTTTGTTTTATGCCAGATGTAACAGGACACACACCTTTCAAAAAGGTTAAGTTTTGTCTCATCAATACACACAATATTTGCCCAAAAGTCTTGGAGATAATTAAGATGTTTTTCTGGCAAAAGTGAGGCGAGCCATTGTGTCCTTTTTGATGTACAGTGGCTCTCGCCGTGGAACTTTCCGATGGATGACATTTTTAACCCCAGTCCCTTTCTTATTGTTAAATCATGGACACTGACCTTAACTGAGGCGAGCGAGACCTGCAGATCTTTAGATGTTGTTCTGGGTTCTTTTATGAGCTCCTGAAAGAGTCGTTGTTTAGCTCTTGGAGTAACTGTGGTAGACTGGACACTCCTGGGAAGGTTCACCGCTGTTCCAAGTTTTCTCTATTCTATTTGGAGTCCTAAAGCCGTAGACATGGTGACAGTTTTCTCCTCAGTTCCGGGATTTTCCTTAGATTGCAGCATGATGTGCTCCTTCTTGAGATCTTTCAGCGTGCTTCACCTTGTCAGCCAGATTCTATTTAAGGGATTTCTTGATTCAACACGTCTGTCAGTAATCCAATTTGATTCAATTAAATTTTTATTTGTATAGCGCTTTTAGGAACTGACAATGTCGCGAAGGAGCTTTACGCAATCAAAAGAATTATTTAAGTTTGTATGAAATGTGAATGTGTATGAATCAAAATGATAAGATAGTCCCTGATGAGCGAGCCGAGGGCGACAGTGGCAAGGAAAACCTCCCTGAGATGGCGATAGGAAGAAACCTTGAGAGGAACCAGACTCAACAGGGAACCCATCCTCATTTGGGTGATAACGGAGGGCAGGGATTGATCTGCATTCATACTGTGTGTAATCAGGCCTGGGTTTGGCATCCAGGGGAGCAGTTACTTTTTCACATAGGGCCGGGTAGGTTTGCACAGGTTTTTTTTTTTTTAATAAATAAAATGAACAATTAAAAATAACTGCACTTGTATACTCAAGTTGAGTTTGTTTAATATTAGAATCTGTTTGATGATTTTAATCATTCAAGTGTGAGGAATATGCAAAAAAAAAAAAGAAAGCAAATCCCATCTCATGGCTTTGATGTGTTAAGTGCAGCAGGTAGTGTGTGTGTAGGGTATGTAGCATGTTATGTGATATGATGTAATGTGTGTGGAGTTACTGTGTACACACCAATATGAAGTGAATTAGATTTAAAAATACCTAACTGAAAAATATTGTGTTTATATGTATGGTTGTTGAACCCACATGTCTGCCTGAGAAGATATGAATAAAAGACACGTACATACAGAGGACATGCAAACACGGTTACTGTATACAGAACGTTGGCTCTCCAGACGCGTCAGCTCTACAAAGAGAATTCAAACATCGTACACGTACAACTTGCAACGAGACGGAGAGAGCAGAAGCGCCTTATATCATCGATTACACGGTGACCGCTCGCAATAGCACGTTATGTACGAATGCATGTGCATAATTAGCTGGGACGCCGCGCTGCACAACACCTCATGAATAATACAAACACAAATGCCATTAGTAGTGATAATTACTTATATTAAAAACTGAATTTCATTAGGCGGCGTTATCAAATGCATCAAACGCGTGCGTTGTTTTTGCCGCGAGAAAACTCATTGGCGTACAGTACGACACGGGGAATAAAACAGGGGGAAGGGAGGGGTGTGGCATAAAAAAAACAACAACAACAACAAACATTTAAAAGCTATTAATATTGTACTGAAAGCTAATAAAGGCAAGTGCAGAGGCGCTCATATGCAGCGCTGTGCCGAGGAATAATGGGAGCAGTACATCCTGCGGTATTCCATATCAGCGACAGGCCGGAGATTGAACTTATTGATTTAAATCAACTTATTTAAATCAATTGAGATTGAACAGGGAAAAGGGCTGTAACCGAACAGTATAGGGCTGTGCATTAGGAGTGCTCCGGCGGAGTGTGATCATTTAGACAACTTCCCTAGTGACCTTTCGGAAGGACTACTGGCTTCACACATTTCAATCCATATGAGCAGACAGAAGAAGAAAAAGAAGAAGAAGAAGAAGAGAAAGAATCCGGGCCTGGGGGGTGGAAGTGTGGAACTATTATCAGAAAGCCCCAGGAGGACTGGAGAGGAAAACACTTACTCTGTATTCTTTAAATGTGACCTCATGATTCATAAAGGGGGCAAAAAGCAGCACAGAACAATGAGCCAACTGAACCACCAGGGGGAATAAAAACAAATAAATAAACAAATACCATGGTATGTACACCATTTAAAAGGATAAACAAACGTTTTTTTCCCATGTTGTGGTGTTCGAACCTGGTAAACGCTCTATAATTGGGAGCATGTGTGACGAATCCATGGAAAACACATCATGATCACAAAACTTGGAGGTTAATTGAATATCATCTGCAATACACATTTACAAATAAAGTACCTGACTGCTATGAAACACCTACAGGTGTCCTGATGCAACCGGTTGCCATCACAAGCCACGTTAATTAGCTGAATGGAGTCCACCTGTGTGTAATTAGAGTCACATGATCTCATTATAAATCCACCTGCTCCTGGAACGCCCCAGAGACTACTACAGGAGACACACTGCCAGGGCCGGGGACGACGACAAAAAAAAAACAAAAAACAAACAAAAAAACATGTTCCTGCTTGGATTTCAACAAGAAAATATTTAAAATCCTCGGATTAAATGTTATTACCAAAGAGAAAATGGCATTAGAGAGAGAGAAAAAAAAGAAAAAGAAAAAATAACTTAAATAAAATAAAATCTGGTGCAGAAATCTGAGCTGTGCTTTATATTGAAATTAAGATCATTTCCATACACACGAGGTGATGCAAACTCTCAGGTTTGAGACTAAACAGCTGTGTGACAATTAGGTTTGACCAGTGAGACTAATTAAAAATAAATAACTAAATAATGTTACAAAAACAAATAAAAAATGCTACGGTTTGCTAGGGAGCATGATGATTGGATTTCAGGTTAGTCCAGATTGAGGAAACATTTAGGGGACAGTGTTTAACTCTGCTTCCTTAGGGTAAGTTCGGTTTAAAGTGGAGGAATCCCACAGACTAAAAGCTAAAGTTTGCATTGAAGCTAGACACATATACTGTATATACACCAGAGTAATCATATAAAGAACAGATTAAAGTGCTATAATTAAGCAATATCACTTGAGAGGGAGTGCCGTTGTGATGAGTATCAGCACTGATGTAACGCGTCTGTAGGTAATTATTATCCATAAGTTACGATTTGTTTTGCTGAATTATTACACATGAACTATCAGCTAACTATGAGCTACTTCCACCTCGGTAAATGCTCCAGTAAAACAAGATATAGAATGTCTTGGCCGCTTTTGTAATTACCGAAATTTGAGCTTAAAAGTAAAGAATGTTGGGAAATAACCCTGAAAATGTTTATAGGTTTACAAAAAAAAAAAAAAGTAATGAAAGTAAAAAAGATCAGCGTTGCTTGTTGTGCATTGAGCAGTGTTTTAAATGATGGATTTTTTAGGCTGACCACAGAACTGCTGGGATCTGATGGTGTGAGAGTTTGCGTTTTTGCACTTCAGGGCTGAAAGATTTTGTCTTCATGTTTTCTTTTTTCTTACTCCGTTTTGCACTTAAGGCTTGCATTGCTTCATTGGTTTGTTTTTGTAGGTGTATTCCTTTTGTGTGCTTACGTTTTGCTCACAGGGCTGAAAGGTTTATGTCTTTTTTTTTTTGTGTGTGTGTCTTTGTGTATTGCACTTCAGGGCTGAAAGTTTTTGTTTTTCTCATTTTTTTTTGTGTGCGTGTGTTTGTGGTTTGCACTTCGGTGCCACAGTACAACCGACTTTCTGAATGTACTGAATGACCAGGTTACCCCATCAATACATTTTTTCTTCCCTGATGGCACAGCTGTATTATAGGGCTCAAACCTTTAAGTTTAAGAGAGGGGAAAAAAAAATACAGCACGACTAAAAAACGGTCTGTGGAGGCCATTCAAACAGTGTCAGCGAGCAAGCGGCCAAAACTGTGAAGAAGCTGGAGATAATCACAGCTCAGGTGGAGGAAGCTGCTACCGAGACATCCTTACAGTGAGAGAAAGACTGGCAGATTATTCACTAGAAGGCATGAATTACGCTTCAGAAACATGTCAAATAGGTATCATGTAAGTAAACATTTGCTACATTTGACACAAATCCAACATTGCTTATTACCTGATGAAACATGGTGGTGGCGGCATCAGGATAAGCATTACTCCTGGTTTACATGTTGAATTCTTCAAAATAAAGAACCAGATTTTTTTCACCGTTAGGCGTTTAATAAAAACCTTTTCTACTGTGTTAAGCAATGACTCTCTAAGTTCAAGTTCTGATGTGGAAATAACAGCATTCCCCTACTGAACACATTTATCACACTAAGCCAAGCTAAGCTAGTATTACCGTACTTTACCCAAACAAGAGATACACAGCTCTTATTATTATTATTATTTATCCTCCCGATGGAGCTGAAACATTTTATGATAGAAAGTACACATGTTATTACATGTAATCTAGTCGTTACATGGCTGGATACTTTCCGGACGGACCTCGGATCCCTTAAGCGTGACCGAGCAGTCAAGTTGATTTCCTTAGTGTAAACGGACATCATGAAGTACAACTCGCACACCAACTGTAGAAAGGGCTGACGAAGCCGAACGGCCCCCACGCGCTCCGTCGCGGAGGTTCAGGAAAAGACACCGCAGCACTAATTTGCGCACATTGACATGGCTTCGATCGCTTCGGTTTATTATTTGGATCTAGACAAAAGCGGGAGGCAAGCGTCTCAGCACGCACGGTGACTCCCTGTAGCGTTCCACACGCAATTACCTCCACAATCCAAACCGAGAACAGAGGAAGAGAGAGAAAGAAGCGCAAAGCTAAATTCACACAAGTAAACAGAGCATCAGATCAGCAGCTAGGATAATGCAGTTGCCTGACTGACTCCTTTTTTTCTTTCTTTCTCTCTCCATCTTATCTCATCTCCCCGAAGCATCAGAAGCTGGTTACCTGTAGCATCATCTTTAACCCTTCCCACTTCCATCTAACACACTATACAGTACGTTCACGTGAAAATGATTGGCTACGCTACAACGCTAACCGTGGCCGGTTAAAGATACCAACAGGGTTTTTTCCCCCTCCGGATGATTGCTCATGCTATCATAGCGATCATTAGATCTCTGCATTCATTATCGCAGTAATGATGTGGACTACACCGGGAACCAATTACCGCTCTTAAGAGTTCATCTTCATACGCTGATGCATACCGTCTACCCTCGTTCGTATGTACAGTACGTGCAGGATGACACGTATATAAACCGGTCACAGTCCTTACATGAGATGATGACGCATCTTTCACCGAAGTGGGAAAGAAACAAACTGAAGAAAATGAAAAAATTGTACACAGTGTGAGTCAACACGCACACACACACTCGCACACTGTGAGCATGTTAATAGGAACGTGATGGGTCACGGGTTTACATGGAGACAGTGATCTCTCAGTGAGCTCGCTAGGGCACGGCGTGTATGCTCATTTCGGCATGCGTGCTCTTTCTGAAGAAACGGAGACATGTGGACGGACTTGCACATTTCCTCTGCGATGCCTCACATACAGTATAACGGGCTCTTTAATCAAAAACTACAATATATTTGCGTGACCTGATGTGGCACGCCTGACCCACAGCTGTTGATGCACGTCAGATCCGGCTGCCTGGTGTGGACTTCAGTACCCGGTTCTAGAGCTGGACGAAGGATTTACCGCCGTCATCGCTTGGTTCTTTTTTTTTCGCGCATATTCATAACCTCACGGTGTCAATGCCCAGTAACTAACAGTGACAAGCTCTCTGTTAAAGATCGCTGCTTGATTTTTTCCTTCCCTCTGTCTTTTGGCACTGCGCATGAACCTGGTGTCATTAGGATCTGAGAGGGAGTGAGACGGAGTGTGAGGGAGGGAGAGAGTGTGAGTGTGTGTGTGAGAGAGATAGAGAGAGCTCCTGCTGTGATGACATGGTACAATCTCCTCTTGTGTTTTCTGTGGGCTGTATAAAGTGAAAGGGAGCAGGGATGGTACTCAGAACCATGAACAGAGAAGAATAAAACACACAAGGGGCTGCAGGAGATACACTGGGGTTTGTTCAGTTGTCAGTCATGAGGCAATGGATACAGTAGTGTAGAATTGTATCTTTCTCCCCCCCAGAAGATCTACAGAACAATTTTGGTTTGTTAAAACCTGCTTCCACACTGGGCATGATTTATCTGTAGTGTCCAGGTACTGTTGCTGAGTTTCCCGCTGGCCAGCGTTCACATTATTATTTTTGTTCCGTACCCGAGTACACTTGCATATCTACACTCTCCAATACAGTAGGTGACAGTGTGGTACTACTGTAGGTAGCTGGAGGTATACAAAAAGAAGGAGAGTACAGGGAATTCTAATGTTATTCATATCTTCCATGACCTTCATTCTTGGTCATGACATGGGTGAGTACTACATAGGATGAGATTGGCAAGTGTCGCTTGTTATTATAGTTAAGGAAAAAATAAATGTAATAAAAACGAACGTTGGTCGTGAGCTTAGATCTTCTGAACATATCCTCCACCTAAGGCGACACACTTCTCCAAACGATGGACGAGCTGGTCTTTTGAAGAAGACATCGTTTTGGCTCTTGAGGAAACATTCCACCTTGGTCATCACCCTATCGTCATCAAACGCCTGCAACAAAGTATTGGAAAAGGAAGTCGTCGCTTGGTGCGAGGCGGGGAGGGGGGAGTGGGCAGAGGATGAGGCAGAATTTCGTACCCCAAGTTGCCTGCAGGTTTCACCGTTTCGTGTGCTGAATGGTCTGGCGCGTTGTCATGAAAAAAAAATCGCATTTTTCAACTGGTTGCGCCATTTTGGTTTTGACCCTCCAGAGGTATTGTGCGGAACTATAGCACAGTTTTTTTTTTATACAAGAAGAAATATTTCTGAATGTACTTATCTGAGACAAGTATTTCCTGAGAAATATTTTGTGCAAATATTGTGTTTTTTTTCATACGATAATATGTATTTTTTGACCGTCCCCCATTTCAGAGGAGACAGATGGTGCTGATGATGTTGCCAGCAGGTTACGTTCCATGTTCAGGTACGCCTGGCTCTCATAATTGAATCAAATATCGTTTTCATGTGGACTCAAGCACTGTATGCAAATCTGGCACAATATGAAGTGTTCACGTTATGCAAATGTAATGGACTTTTGCGTCCTGCGTACTGGAATCCATGGCCAGGATTCGAACTGTGAAACCACCCTTAGATTTCTGGAATAGTGTACAGATACTTCTATTTGTTTCAAGACAGCATATTTTAAGAAAGATTACGGCTTTATCACTTTGCTCAAGCGCCCAGTAGTAATTCTAGCAGCTGTCCCTTAACAAGAACCAGAATCTTTACAAGGAACCTAAACTGTACTGAACTGAACCAATTTCACATGGACCTTGTGGCACCACTGCGTCTTAAATATTCCTGTAAGCCAGACGTCTAATTTTCGGCATTTTCACCTGGTACTTTTAACAAAACTGCTGCCCTGAAATTCTTTTATTTCAGCGACTACGAAAACCTCACAGGTTGACGATGTGCAGACGTGCAGGGACTACAGGCTTCATAATACAGAAAAGTGCTTTACACAAAACGTCTGGGTTTATACAAGTTACGCACAGACGAGATCATTTCCCGCCACTGGTAATCGAATTTCAGTTGATTAATTAGATTATTATTATTAACCTGATTAACCTGATCAAGTCATACTCGTTTGCTTAACGCACAGTAAACAACGCTAGAGGAATAACATGACGGCTCTAAAAAGCTCGGCGGTGGGCTGGTCTGACAATGACGTACAATTCTGTCCTTCCTGGTGCTAGTGCCTGTGTGTTTTCCCTCTCTCCCTCCACGATTACTCTCTCCTGCCCTACAGCACAGAGAGGGGCTGAACACATTATCTGTAAAGTCTTTTTCTGGCAGTGGAGAACGATCCAGTGGAGGGACGAGGAAAAGGAGGAGGAGGAAGGGGGGTGTGGCTGTCACTGCTAATCATTTACAGCTCGAACCCAGAACTGGACATTAAATGAAGCGCGCGGGGAATGCTTAGAAGGGTGCACTTTGAAGATTGTTAAAGAGTTTGCAGCCCCGTTTTTTTGGGTCCCTTTTTTCCTTTTGTTAATCCTCTTTGGTGCACCAGTGAACCTCTCTGCCCTGGCGGGTTAACGTCTAAGCCTTGGATTTAGACTGACAGAGGATGGGGAAAGCCACAGAGCAAACCAGAAGCTGGCTTTACTGCTTATAATTGACTGTATTGAGAAACACCCGGCAGTCATATTCAAGCATCGAGGTGGCGTTTCAGTGGAAACGGCGGGGCTTCAATAAAGAAAGCCGCGTGTCGTATAGCGAGAGAGAGCGACTGAACCGGCCTCTGACCACGGCTGAGGGAAATCAAGCAGCCGCCGGTTTCAGAATTCGCTTTATTACTTTAGGGTCGCATGCTCTATGCTCATTCGATATCAAAAGTATTCACTCGCCTGGCCTTCACACGCATATGAACTTGAGTAACATCCAATTCTTAATCCAAGGGGCCGTCCCCAAACTGTTCCCACAAAGTTGTGAGCATGAAATTGTCCAAAATGTCTTGGTAGGCTGAAGCGTTAAGAGTTCCGTTCACTAGAACTAAGAGGTTTCCGGGACCAGCTCCTGAAAAACAACCCCACACCAGTTCCAACATGATGCGAACAGGTGTACAAAGCACGGAAGAACAATCAAAAATTCCCATACACACACTCCTAAACCCAGTGGAAAGCTTTCGCCAACATCATATTAAACCCCATGAATTAAGAATCGGAGAAATTCATATGCATGTGAAGGCGAACGAGCGAATACTTTTGGCGATATGAGTAGGATAATGCCTCTCAAAGCACTGCGTGACTTTCACCTCGGAGCTGGGGCTGATTGCAAACTGGGCAGGTACGCCATCTTTGCATTGGTGTATAAAGATAAAATGGCGATAGACCCGCCAGAGAAAGATGGAGAGAGAGAGAGAGAGAGAGAGAAGCATGCATGAGAAAAAGATACGTGGAGACGTATATATCAAGCTCCTATCAGGATTGAAGCCATCTGTGAGCTCAGGCACGCTGTGTACACGGCCAGAATAGCAACAGACTCGCCGATGATGATAATGCACATCTCACACGTCCTAGAAAGGAACGCCAGGCGTTTGAAATCAGACATCAAAGAGCGAGCATCTCCGAGGAGCGATGCTTCACATTTTAGTAAATGAACAATAAGTTCGGTAAAGATACGCCTCAGACTTCCAGGTCGCTGACAGTCGGTTCAAAGCGGTCTCTTTATTTTGTTCCAAACCTTAGCAACCGTTTTTTGAGCAAGAGAAAGAAGGATAATGAAAACAATGGGGGCGAATGGGTGGTGATTACTTTGGAATCCAGACAAGACGTAGGTGCTTAATAATTTATTCTCCCTCTCTCGCTATCTATCCATCTCCCTCTTTCATGCTATCTTGTGCAATACCTGAGGGTATCATAGCTTGAACTACTTAATAGCCAACAACATTTCTTCTAACAAAAAAAAAAAAAAAAAACGGCAATGCATGATTCAAAATCCCTAATCTACTTTATTAAACTTTTTTTTTTTTAAGGAAGCATTACATTTTTAAAAGTAGGAGTAGGACAAAGAGGTAGGGTGGAGGAAGAGAAAGAAAACGGATAAGAGAAACTAAAACTTGGAGCTCTATTAGAGCTTTGTCAATCTTAAACCTTGGAGCAGTGTTTAAAGGCAGAGCTTAGTGACTCATGCACTGATGATAACGCTGCAGGGCGGGCGGAGTACCACAGTGGATGTTATGCCTCCTTTACTGGGGGACCACATATCACCCAGCACTCTGGCTGCTTCTGCTGCTGGACTGGTAACCAATAACAGGCAAAAAAAATTAAGTCCCCGCATGAAAAGCATCCTGCGTTCCGCGGTGAAAAATAATCGGACCTCTACCGTCTGGCAAAAAGGCACCGGACCCACAGGAAATACCATTTAAGCGCACATTAGGCGTCGTTTCACAATATCACGGATTGAAGCAGCGGATACAGCAGGCTGAGAAGGAAAAATCAGTTCACATACAAATCACTAGTGTTAATATTACAATATCAGTGTGTGATTCGATCATAGTTCTGACGTGCTGCATTTTTCTCGCCCGACCTGCTCCTGTGGTGCATCGGCCCAAGGCGTATACCTTCTTCCTTCCAGGCTCGAGCACATCACACGCGTGAGCGGCGGACCGAATCATTTCCGAGTCTGCCACAGCCGGTCGTTTTAGTGTTAACGCAGAGAGGCGAGATTTCTTTCCCTTCTCCACAGTCTGTTATTTTTCCTTTTTAAAAATGGTCCATTCTTTCTTGCAATAATACAGTTCAGGTTGTATAATGAAGAGAAAAGGCCAGGTATCACACGCTGATGAATGCAGGTCTCTGGTCCTGTTTTAAAATTCCATTAGCACATAATTGCCCTAGCTGAAAGTTCTCATTTTATAGCAGAACTTAATACGCATGCTAAGGAGGAAAGTATTAAAGCTGAAAACCAATCTGTCAAGTTCACATACGACCCACAGAGGCAGAAGGATGCAAACAGACGCGCGCTCGCAAATGCACGCTCGGTGAACTGAAGAAGGCCCGCGGTGGACAGGATGGGATTGGAAGCGTGGGACTTGAAATCCGAGAACGTAAACACAGACATACTAAAAAAAGAGATATTATATTCAAAAGATCAGCTTTAATATTAACACCATAATACAGTGCTGTGGAAGGTTTGTTTTTTGCCCATTTGTCACAATTAAATCATTGGGATCATCAAACAAATTTTAATATTACACAAACATAACCCGAGGAAATAGAAAATGCAGTTTTTTAAATGATGTCATGTATTAAAGGGAAAATGCTGTTCAAACCTACTTGGACGACTTGCCATAATTGGTAGAACCATGAATTCTGCGCTCTACCAGGAAAACCCTGAAGGAGAACGTCTGGTTATTGGTTCATGACCCGAATATCAAGGTTATGCATGGGTCCAGCAAGTCCACCAAAAAGACAAAACTGAGGTTTTAAAGTGGCCTAGTATTTAAGTGGACATAAATCCAGACTAAATGAGATGACCTTACACAGGCCACCGATGGTCGAAAATCCTCCAATGTAGCTGAATCAAAATCATTCCGCAAAAAAGAGTGGGCCAGAATTCCTCCACAGCGATGTGAAAGACTCATTTCCTTCACTGTACCTGATACTCTGTGTAAGTGCTTGATTGTTGTTGCCAGTAAGGGTGGCACAACCAGTTATTAAGTTTAGGGGGGCCCAAGGCTGCTGACCCGGTTTCCAAACGCCGCATAGAGGCTTTCCATGCCAGAACCACCAGCGCCCAAAAGGACCGCGGCCAACGTCCTGGTGACAGACACCACAGAGACGCCCCCTAGAGGTATAGTGGAGTCATGGCCCTCGGGGACGGAGCTGCCCTGGTGGCACAAGGGGAACCTACACAATACTGGGCATAATATTATGAACCTACACAATACTGGGCATAATGTTCTTCCTTATGATGTCACGACTGATCCGTGCATATACATGGCTCTTATCTTCCTACTCTTGCACCGTGTGAATACCGACAGGTCCAGAAGTGGAAGTGATGTGAAGTGATGTGGGCCTGGCAGCAGTGGGAATGCCAGCCTCGTCACCATGGGAACGCAACTGAATTGCGACACACGCAACATGGGGGTGGAGAGGCACCTTGTCAGATCGACACAACGAATGCATTAGGAACTTTCTAAATGACCTGGAATGTTCCATAAAGTTCCTTCTGCTACTTTGTGAAAGTCATAATTGCGAGCGGTCGTTAACACGTACAGCATAAAGCGTACGGAATCTGCCAGGTGTGTTTTATTTAATGCGTATAACAAATTACAAGTCAGGAAGAGGAATTTTATTTTTATATTTTAGAAGAGTATGTATTTCTGTCTGTTCTAGCAACTCAGAAACAAGGTTAAAAAAAAGGGATGTGTGTGTGTGTGGTAGGGAGAGGAGTTTCCAGCTGTAGATTTATGTTGTGTTTGTTGTGTGTGTGTGTGTGTGTGTGTGTTACACGGCTGTATATCCCCACAGTGGGATGCTTGACCTTCTTTTTTTTTTTCCTGAACTGCAGGGGAGGCAGGTCCATGCTGTTTCTACGTGTGATCTCATCACAGTTTTCAGTTATCAAAGCAAGCACACAAGGACAGGGCAGGGCACAACCATGGCTGCATTATTATGCATATAACCATTCAATATGTACAAACATATCTTATAAATGTATACCATTACAGGAGAATACTTGCATGCCTGTAAAGAAAGCAACATATCACATGACAGGCCAGTTTTCAGATAGAAGCAAACAAACCCCTAATGCAAGCTCCTTTTGCATGAAAATAGAAAGGCGCGAGTGTGACAAAGTTACCGAAACAACTCCAGCATATTCTCCAGCACACTCAGTAAAACCTCCCACCTGTTTTACTTATAAATCTGTACCTTACGCTGCTGAGTATTTTCAAGTAAAGAGCTTTCACACCCTATACTGACTGCGCGTATTATGTTACTCTCCAGTACTAAATGACTCTTTACTTTTTAGTGTCTTTATAGGATTTTTTTTTTTATGTAGAATTGTTTTCAAAAGCATCTTTGCTTATGGTATTATTATTTTTTTTCATGTTTCCAAGATTTTTGCATAATACTGTAAATAAACCAGCTGGGAGGTTTTACTGAGTGTGCTGGAGAATACAGTATATCCAATTTCTTCGGGTAACTTTGTCACACTTACTCTTTTCTACCTTCCTGCAACACCCTGAAGCCTACGTTAGGGTTTTTTTTTTTCTGAAAACTAGACTGACATGTAATATGAAGCTTTCTTTACAGGAGTGAAATTATTCTTCTGTGATTTTTAAGTTGTAAAGCATTTCCTCGCTCCTCTGAGATGCAGAGATTGCAATGTTTGAAAATATTGAATAGTTTTTGTACATTATAATGCATATGTAACAAAACAATTGTACTAAATATAATATGGTGCATTATAGACACTTCTGCACAATACTGTACACCTATGGACAATTTACTGAAAGTAAAATACAATGGAGCCCCGGAATACGGATGCCACCCCAACCGCCTAATGAATTTTCACCTTAAGAACAGAAATTCTACATCTTTTCGCATTTTTCGGCACTATTCAAACAAACCGAAGAGAATGCTAGCTAAAGCCTTTTATATTTTATTTATTTTTTTTTTTTTCAGTGAAAGTCGTTTTGAAAGAGTCAACCCACGACACCAACGTTGCCCTTGCAGGTGTTTAAAAGCTACAGGATTTTTACACGTTTTTCTATAACACTGGGCGGCTGGAACAGATTACCGGCACTTACATTATTTCTTATAGGAAAATAAATATCGCAAAAAAAAAAATTTGCCTTAGGAACTCGCCTCCGGAAAGAAATAAATTCATATGCAGAGGTTTCGCTGTACATTTGTCTATTAAAAAAAAAAAAAAAAAAAATATATATATATATATATATATATATATATATATATATATATATAATATCGCCATGCCAGTCGCCATCATTATACATACATTTTTAGAAATGTGCTTAAATTCTGCTGCCGTCCCAAACAGCTCACCATCGACATTTTGATGTGTTTTGGTCTCAGACATCGCCGTTATATTTTCAGCTATATAATACATTCAACACAAGTCGAGTGATCGACAGGAGATGCAGCACTCTCCATCCATCCTGCTCGAGTAGCATCACAAGTGGCCTGGAGCCTGTTTCAGGGAATGATGAGTAGAAGGCAGGATACACCCTGAATGGGGTGCCAACCCACAGCAGGGCACCAGCGCACACACACACTGCTATACTCAGTCCTACACAGTGGGCAATCTGGAAACCTACCAAGCAGTGGAATAACATACACACAGCCTGGAGGCGAGATTTGAACCCCCAACCCTGGATGCGAAGGCAACTGTGCTAAATACTTTTTTTTTTAAAGAAAAAAAAAGAAAGGCAGCTCTTAGGTGAGCTAATTGTTAGCACGCTAACCGAGTACCTGATATCAGCAAATGAACTCGTCACAGCGCTGGTGTTTGAGTGTCTGAATCTTTAATCACATCATTGCCTCTGTATTCTCCGAAGATGTTTTAACACTCTACGACGTTACGATCAAAACTATTGGCAGCAAGTTACTTTTGCGTTTGACTGTCGGGATTTTTTACTTGTTTAAAATCAACAGACTTCCAGAAGAACACTGATTTTATATATATGAAAAAAAAAGCTTTAGATCTAAGGACAATTAGTAGAGTGGGAATATTTTTATACCAAGGTTTAATGGCCTGTGCTGAACAAAAGCTCCTTTCATATTAAAATGACCCATGTCAGAGAAGTGGCTCTAATGAACGGTGAGCGTGCGTCATTTCAGCTCATGTATCACCGAGTGTGGAGGACAAAGCCAGTCAGTTAAAATGAACATCGTGGACACGGCGTGAAGCGAATTCATTTTAACGTATTTCACGCAATTTAGTAGGCATTTCCGTTCATTATTACGGAATGGATCCTAATATGCAGCTGTACATGGTGACAGAATGACAAGTTAACAAAACCCAGGAACGAGGAGCCGGAACATATACATCCGCCTCCGAAAGTACTGCAAAGGCAAGGCCGGTTATTTCATCATTGACTTACTGCTTCAGTTCCTGATATTTATAAACCTCGATCAACTTTAAAAAGAATTTACATATTTACACAACTAGCCAATCATTCTGACTCGGGAAATCCATCAGATCCTGATTCGTTTCAAATATGACCGCTTTGTTCACCAACCAAAGGTTCACGAGATGTTTTAGACGTTTGGATGTACACGTCAGGAAACAAAAACTGCAATTCGCTGCGATTCCAATACTCTCAGAGGGAGCTGTAATGGAATTCTCGATTTCCCGTTCGTCACATTCTTATTCCATGTAACATTCACTTCCTCCTTTTTCCGTAGCTGCAGTTGAGGTCGTGATATGTATTTCTGGAGAACACGGCTGTAGCTGATTGCGGCGTAACAGCCTTCAATTAGCGAGGAGCGCATTAGCATAAGCAGCGTGAGACAGGACTAGACCAATCTACCCGACTTCTCTCCCATCCTCCTTTAATAATTTAGCGAAAAATGTATCCACGTGCCATCAAATCAAGAGAATCATCATTAGTTGCGAAGGCTTCCTCTGATTTTCCATTTTTACACCCGTCATATTCGTACAAACTCCAACACTTGACTGTTGTGTTTTCCAGGCAGACCAGACCAGACCAGACAGACCACACCCAAGCTATATTTACACTCTGGTGTGCAGCACAAACTGATCTCAGAATAGCTAGCTCTTTGAAACTTGGGTGAAAAATGTTGTCTGATGTCTGAATCACAATGCCAGATGAAGAATGTCAAAAGGCTGTCAAAGTTCTGTTGCGAGTGAAAATAATGAAGTCGCTGGTTGCGTTAATCAGCGTTCCTTTTGCATCATGCTGATAGAAGAGGCAGAGCTTCTGGTGAACTTGGGAGCGACTACAATTCCCTACTCGTAGTGTTTATTACTGTTCCAAACACTGTTGTTACAATATCTTTAATTTTGTAATATAGTTACAATATCTTACCAAATAATTACACTATCTGAAATTTTTGTGCTATAGCACAAAATTTTTTAAACTGTGCAATATCATACTACCTCGTGTAATTTGATTGAAAGTGTAACCAGTGTATTGTTTTGTCTTCTGTATTTATATAGTGCACTGTGTATAAATATTTGTTTTCGTTTTGTATTTATACACTGGACTGTCCCTACAGGTAGTCCCCAACTTACGAACATTCGAGTTACAAATGTCTGCAGATATGAACAAATAGAGGTTCTACTTCCAGTTCAATCATGAAAGCAGCTCAGGCTACGCCGTAGGTGACGGTGTGTGGGGTATGTGGCTACACAAGTCTTACGACGTATAGCCTGATGGAATAGTAATGCTTTGGTAAGGTTTTCCTTGTACACACTAAATCTGTTCTACCAAGTTAAAGTCTGTACAGCCTTAAACAGACAGTTTTTGCGTTATCCTGCACGGATACACAGACATGTTTTCATTTCTTCAGAAGCTAGATCTCAACTATAGTCCATCGAGCTTCATTAAAAAGACTGTGGACCAACACACACACAAAAAAAACCCTGTAGGTGAAATCCTGCCCTTGTAAAGGCCAAACTAGGTCCAATATGACACCAGATAGATATAGCAATTAACCTGGGGACTTGTGTCCAAAAAGTTTCAACAAATCATAAAAAAAACAAAAAAAAGAAAACAGGACAAAGAGGGTGTGTGAGTGGGGTGGGGGGATTGCACGAGCTGTGTGGTTGTACATTTGGAGCAGAAGGACGTTATGTAGGCTGTGTCTCTAAGCAGAAGTGTCCCTTATCTCAGCTTTGTAATCACTCTCCATGAGGCTGCACTCACACGTTCGCCTGGGCCTGAGTCAAATCAGTACACACACTCAAACATTTATCACGGATGCTCGTGTATGTGTGTGTGTGTGTGTAACAAGTGGATGGTAGCAGCCACAGAGAGAAACAGTGGGGGGAGCAGCAGGCTGGTAGAGAGAGTAAACTGGAGGAGGGAGGGGGAGGAACATAACAATGGGGAAAAAAACCCCATTAGGCAATTAATCTCTCTTAATAAGAGCATTAACATTCTCCGAGTGAGAGCGGAGGCAGTTTGGAACTAGTCTATTTTCTTTTCACCATCTCTCGCTGGATAATTGGGAATACTGAGCTGGGGTAAGATTACAGCTCCCCAGGTAACCACTATGGAAGGAGAAGGGAAAAGATTTCTCTCACCAAACCTCCAGGGCGAGAAAAAAAAAACTGGCATAAATGAAAGCAAGAGAAAGACTTATGGATGTAAGATATATTGAGGCTCAGCAACCCTGTAATGGAGAGTAGGGTGCCATCCGAGGTGATCTCTGAAGAGCTTCTTCCTCTGGAGGGCTTTTTCAAGGTTCCATTCATTGCCCACATTGTACAAGGAATGTGAAGGAAATGGATGAACGGATGAAGAAAACGACTTGACAAATTTCAAATTATGGGGAAAAAAAAGTGACTGTATTGAATGAAGAAACAATGAGGTTACAGGAATAGAAAATCTGCCACCACTTGTGTTTTTCCCCCCTTAAAGATCCTAAAACACAATTAAAGTTCCTTTGCTTGATTACTCACCGACACAAGCAGCATGAAAGTAGATCATTTACTCCATCGTTCTGATCAGAAGATGCTCATAAGCTATTTGAATATGACACTGGATCTCACGCTAAGCTCAGGATGAAGGATTAGTTATTAAAATCATAGGAATCATGGGATTTATTGTTGTTTAACTGCTCAAATTACACATACTTAGATAAAAAGAGAAGCCTGACCCCATTACACACTCCATTCCCACAATGCAAGCTACTTATTATCTAATCATACCGGATCCTGGTTGCTTAGTCAAAATAAATTCATAGATGTGGGTTAAAAAAGGGCCAAGACAAACATGGGAAGTTATCTTTTTTTTTTACCGATTACTATAAGTGACGGGAATGTATTAGCATATTATGCAGTAAATAACATGAATTTAAAAAGATTAATATAAAAGTGTGTAACAAGTAACTTTTATTTAGCAAATACTAGTTACTTACTACAAACCTATACATTAAATACCAGTTACTTACTGCAAACTTATCCATTCCATACCAGTTACTTACTGCAAACTTATCCATTAAA
Organism: Clarias gariepinus; assembly: GCF_024256425.1. Classification (NCBI taxonomy): domain Eukaryota; kingdom Metazoa; phylum Chordata; class Actinopteri; order Siluriformes; family Clariidae; genus Clarias; species Clarias gariepinus. The sequence continues at coordinate 6,525,124 of NC_071114.1, read as the reverse complement.
TACCAGTTACTTACTACAAACTTATCCATTAAATACCAGGCACTTACTACGAACTTATCCATTGAATACCGGTTACTTACTACAAACTTATCCATTAAATACCAGTTACTTACTGCAAACTTATCCATTCCATACCAGTTACTTACTGCAAACTTATCCATTCCATACCAGTTACTTACTGCAAACTTATCCATTAAATACCAGTTACTTACTACAAACTTATCCATTAAATACCAGGTACTTACTGCAGACTTATCCATTAAATACCAGTTACTTACTGCCCAGACTTATTCATTAAATACCAGTTACTTACTGCCCACAATTATCCATTAAATACCAGTTACTTACTACAAACTTATCCATTAAATACCAGTTACTTACTACAAACGTATCCGTTATATACCAGTTACTTACTACAAACTTATCCGTTATATACCAGTTACTTACTACAAACTTATCCATTAAATACCAGTTACTTACTACAAACTTATCCATTAAATACCAGTTACTTACTACAAACGTATCCGTTATATACCAGTTACTTACTACAAACTTATCCGTTATATACCAGTTACTTACTACAAACTTATCCATTAAATACCAGTTACTTACTACAAACTTATCCATTAAATACCAGTTACTTACTACAAACGTATCCGTTATATACCAGTTACTTACTACAAACGTATCCGTTATATACCAGTAACTTACTACAAACTTATCCGTTATATACCAGTTACTTACTACAAACTTATCCGTTATATACCAGTTAGTTACTACAAACTTATCCATTAAATACCAGTTACTTACTACAAACGTATCCGTTATATACCAGTTACTTACTACAAACTTATCCGTTATATACCAGTTACTTACTACAAACTTATCCATTAAATACCAGTTACTTACTGCAAACGTATCCATTAAATACCAGGTACTTACTGCCCACAATTATCCATTAAATACCAGTTACTTACCACAAACTTATCCATTAAATACCAGTTACTTACTACAAACTTATCCATTAAATACAAGGTACTTATTACAAATTTAACCATTAAATACCAGGTACTTACAACAATAGTATCCATTGAATACTAGTTACTTACTGCAAACTTATCCATTAAATACCAGTTACTTACTGCAAACTTATCCATTAAATACCAGTTACTTACTGCCCAGACTTATCCATTAAATACCAGTTACTTACTACAAACTTATCCATTAAATACCAGTTACTTACTGCAAACTTATCCATTACATACCAGTTACTTACTACAAACTTATCCATTAAATACCAGTTACTTACAACAAACTTATCTATTAAATACCTGTAACTTCCGCACAATTTACTACAAAAATCCAGTTAATTACTACACACACCTTTTAAAACCAGTTTATATTAAGAGGTATACTGATACCTCTCTCTCTCCCACATTTTCTTGCTGTCAAAACATAAAGCTCGTCTTTTTAAGGGAAACCCAAAAGTGTGAACTCTTCTGACCTGAAGACAGAACCTTTTGTCTGTTACCAAGTCTGTTAATATTAAAGCTGAAACTACTCTTCTGATTTATGAAAAGAATGGACTCCAGCTCTGACCAGCCAACAGAACTGTAACATAAAACCCAACACCAAACATCCCACTATATGGTAAATTGCACTAAATCCATCACAAGAAGAACCACTGGCTAAATTACTGCTTCTGGAAATGCTCTTACGGTCCAGTAGAAGAGCTGTTCATCTTAGTGATATTATCAGGACATTGCATCAGAAATTCTTGTTTTTGGTTTGTATTTAATCAGCGTTTTGAACAATGTATACCTCCACCCGTGTGTCTATACTTGGGACTCATGGCATCCAGACAAGAAGGTTAAATAAAGTCAGCATGCACGTTTTATTATGGTATAATGCAATATGCAGCATAAACTATTATCACTACATTATATCATCATTGGCGAATTTTTTTTTAATCTTATTTATGGCCTGTGTGTGTTTCTGTCCATCAGTGAGTATTCAGTACTTAAATGTGTAAGTGACAGGAATTTAATAGCCAAGTGTGCAGTATGTAACTGGTATTGAAAAGCTCAGTGTGCCATAAGTAACTGGTATTTAATAGCTAATGTGTGCAGTAAGTAACTGGTATTTAATAGCTCAGTGTGCAGTAAGTAACTGGTATTTAATAGCTAAAGTGTGCAGTAAGTAACTGGTATTGAAAAGCTCAGTGTGTAGTAAGTAACTGGTATTTAATAGCTCAGTGTGTAGTAAGTAACTGGTATTGAATAGCTAAAGTATGCAGTAAGTAACTGGTATTGAATAGCTAAAGTGTGCAGTAAGTAACTGGTATTGAAAAGCTCAGTGTGTAGTAAGTAACTGGTATTGAATAGCTAAAGTGGGCAGTAAGTAACTGGTATTGAATAGCTAAAGTGGGCAGTAAGTAACTGGTATTTAATAGTAACTGGTATGTACCTGTAATAGGTAGGTAGTATAAGGATGAGGATAAATACTGTAGGTAGTAATCTGCTATTTAACAGATACACTTGCAGTAAATAACCTCACATTTGTTAACTGTGTAGTAAGAAATTATTTAATAGATAAATGTTTAGAAATGGTATTCATCCTGACTTTATGGAATACAAGTAAATATTCAATGTGTCATTACATAAGTACATATCAATGCATGTGAAAAATCTCATGTGGCACTCGTATTTCTCAAAAATCATGCATTATAAAATTCTGAGCTAACATGTACACATGGAGGCTATGCTAATGGGGACAGGCATCCAGTACGGCCAGCCAATTAAACAGGCTTTGATTAGCTTCTAATGAGGGTTCACATTCATCTCTAGCCCGGGTCACTTGTTTTGCTTTGGTGGCCTGCTACAAATGAGCTCTTTTTTTTTTTTTTTTTGCATGCTTGTCTTCTGCTGGGTCCCTGAAAGACAAACACCTCTGCAATTAGTGGATGTAATTGTTCACCCGTCACACAGACCAAGTGCACCTGCAATTACAGTGTCTCCCCAGGATGTGCACGAAGACATATACACACACACACGCACACACACACACACGCACGCAAACCCACAAGCAAGCCCGGTCCTAACAGAGCCACACACACACACACCTGTTAGATGACGTGTGCCATTTTCTACAGTCTATACTGTATACAGGCTGACACGCACCTTAACAAAGAAATTGCTAAACTTACATATTTATACAGTACAATTTATAGAACACAAAAACCACACGTGTTAAAACATGAGCACGCGCGGACAGACACAAACACAGAGGACATAAATCTAACAGTAATTATCATATTTATGGACTAATAGTTTCCGCTGCAGTATTGAGTCGAACCGTGATCAAACACGCACGCCAAATTTATTTAACCTTCTCGCCAAACAAAGCAAGAAATCAGAAACGTGCTGATGATATAACTACGATTTACAGCTCTGGTACTGAACAATAAGCCCACTTTCAGGTTGGTTTCAGTTTTTACGTCTGTACCTAGCTTTTATTATCACAATTTATTCTAAAGTGGAATATTTGGTGTATGTCTGTGTTTTTCCTGCAGTGCAGGTGACTGGTCAAAAGGTGAGTATTATTTTCAGACAAGCCCACATGGTCTGGAGTGTTTCATTCCTTATTCATTTATTTTCTGTCATTGCTGCTGCTTCTTATTTATTTCTTATTTATTCGCTTCTTTCTTGTCATGCTTAATAAACACTCTGTATTAAAGCCGCTGCTTTGACAAGCTGCCGAAACAACAGAAGTATTTCACGCTGAAATTTATGTTTTGACAACAAACCGTGTCACCTCAGGTTAATATAAAAAACGAGCAACGCTAATTTATGACCATAAATTAATAACAGTAGCGTCGCTTTGTCTTCGGCTCCGTCTTTCCATCCGATTTGCATGCCGTGTCTTTAACAGGGGATGAGAGGAGCTGTGAATTGACTTCTCAAAACGAATTTGCAAATACCGAGTGATTTCATTAGTGGGGTTTCATCATGTGAAAAGAACAAAACAAAACAAAAAAAATAGCTGTTTTGGTTCTGTCGTACACTACGCTTCTCCACTGTTATGATCGGGATCTGCTGCATCCTGGTTTAAAGTCTGCCATTTAATGTGCTGGACTCCAGATTGCTAAGCAGAGGCAAATTTGCAGAGATTAAAATAAGTACTGCTGTGACTGTTCGTGACAATCAACCTCGACGCAATGCCGTGTGTTATGGAAGTTTGTTTGTGCGTTTGTCCTCTTTTTTTGTTTCCCATTTGCACATTTTACACACATGGACTTTTAACTAGGGCTGTAAGGAAAAGCCATAGCCATGTTTTGGTACAGTACTGTACGTACCCTGACCTTAAAGTCGATCTATAGTTATGTTGTAGGTAGAATAATGTGGGGAAAAAGAGACGAAATTTCATATGCATGTGCTAAAAGCTTTCTTTAATTAATAAAAAAAAAAAAAAGGCAAGGTATCTACTGCAGGTGCAAGAATAGTAACATCACTGACTACGGCAAAGAGTGCGAACGGTGGTTCTTTTAAACAGTGAATATTTTAAAATATATACTTAAAACATTTTAGACACTTGAAAATTGTTAAAGGTGTTACGGTTACAACTTTCTCAACTCAGCGTGCCTGTTTTATCTCCTTCACCGTTAACAGTGGCCTCGAATTAACACGGCTGTGCCGAGGTCACACATGACACAATTCCGACGTGCCTCAGAAATCACCAATTAACAAACGGCACCTCGGATTAGAGCCGTTGTGAAGCTCTACAGAGCACGAGTAGCATCTCAATATCAACTGCTCAAAGGAGATTATTGCATATTTTATATTTATGACTTCAGCATTGTTGTACAGTGAACGACCATGCAGTTAGAAGGTGTGTCCAAACTTTTGACTGGTAGTGGAAATACAATATAGGAAACATGTACAGTGAAACCTCGGATTGCAAGTAACGCGGTTTGCGAGTGTTAGACGAGCAAAGATTTTGAATAAATTTGACTTGTACAGTGCGCGTTTAAAGCAAAAGCAAGTCACTCATTAGAGAGGTTAAAAATCCATTTTCTCTTTCTGCTCAAGGCTCAGTCTGCTCTTTGTGTCACCGCGTCATTGAACACCATGTCACCATGAACAGCGCGTCATTGAACGCCGTGGAACAAATAATTTGAGTTTCCATTATTTCTTATGGGAAAATTCTATTTGGTTCACGAGTGTTTTGAAATACGAGCTTCCGGAACAAATTATGCTCGTAACCCATAAGGTTCCACTGTACATTTGAAAGTAATGTAAAAACGTTCATTCAGAATAATCAACTGGATGGGAAAATCACAAATCACTATGAACTTATTTAACTAATAGTAATAGGGATGAATATTATAAAAATAATCTCAATCACATATTTTTTTGGTGCAAACCATATAGATGTTTCCCTTCTGCGCTGAGCTACTACAGGATATTATGTGTACATTTTTTTTGTTTTTTTTTGTTCCAGATTGTAACAATATGTGGGAAAATGTGGAAAAGTTCAAAGGGGGAGAATACTTGGTGAAAACATGCAAAGGTGTGCACTGTGAGGCCATACAGGGAGTTTAATGTCTCTGAAAAGAACATCCGAATACATAATTCCCTGAGAAAGAGGGACAAAGAGAGAGAGAGAGAGAGAGAGAGAGAGACATCAAGGCTATATGAGTTAAGTGTCCTACATTTTCGCTTGATTAAAGTCAGCGAAGACGCGAGCAGTTGGAAGGTGACACTGTCCTGCGTGTCCCTCACTGATGAAGAACGACAGTGGCGGGGACAGCTGGTCGGGTTACAAGGTCGGTGACCGCTGCCCCGCGCCGCCGGCCCTATAGTTAGCTTGGGTAATGTGAGCTTATGTTTGTGACAGCAGGAGCTTAGTGAACGTCTGACCTGTAAAATCTAACCTGTTTTGACGGTTTGAAAACTTTAACTCAAAGCTTTCTGACTTGAAACACACATGCACAATCCTAGACACACACACAGTATATGATATCGCAGGTGTAGAGGATTGACAGGTAACCTGTGATGCGGTGTAAAGTGACAGACATTCACAGGAACACGCCTGCATTCTCCCTAAGGAACTGTCACTGTATTGAAAGCCAAATACATCAGCGCAGCTGCACTGATCTACAAAATGCCTTTTCGGTTCAGCCCCTACGGCAGCGTTTGAGTGAGTGAGAAACACACACACATACACACCTTTATCCACAGTTTATCAACCTAAGAAAAAAAGAACCAATTTCATCCCTTTCCCAGCCTGCTCCCTATCATGGTGGCAGTGCCTGTGAGGCGGCGTGTCACTTCCTGTTTGCGTCAGCCGCGTCCAGGCTGATCACGGGGGTTTCCGAAGGCTGAGAAGATGGGCTGAGGCGTTGGACGTCGCCGTGACACCGTGGGTATGACTGATGGCTGGATCTGCCTACCCCTGGCTGGCGACTGACAGTGACAAAACACTGGTGGGCGTCGACGAGCGCCGGCATTTGTCATAAATCTGCTGCGGTTTCATTAAACTGTGTGAATGAAACCAACAGGAGAGCCTTGTCAGCCTATCGCGGCCCATCTGTTATCACTCCTCATCCTTCTCGTACTCCACGATGACTTCTCACCCTTTTCTTTCCAGCCCACGCAGGCGTACAGGTGAGAAGTGACGCCCGAGTGCCCTAAGGGGAGGGGGGGGGGAAATGTCGGAAGTGTGTCTTTCTGGGTTCTCGACAATCTTGTTTCTTTTTTTTTTCCTCTATCTATCTCACAGGCAGCGCCTTGGCTAATGCACTCGTTCGGCGTCCCTGTGTAGCAGAGAAGCTCCCTGACAAAACGCCAAATGACATTAGCGGCCCAGTGGAGGACAGAAAACTCATCTGTCAAGCAGCTTCGCAGTGAAACTCAGAACAAATTAGTTTCCAACACCCGGGTCTGAGTAAGAGAGCGTTACCACCCTGAGCTTTCGTCCTCACGATACACACACACCCTGACCTGAAAAAAAAAAACAACAAAAAAAACTTTTGTCGCAGGAATGACACGTGTGTACATACTGTACACAAGACATGCGCGGTAAAAAAAAAATATATATAAGTATGCGGCGCTAATAATACCACGAACATGTCTAGACGCAGAGGGAGGAGAGAAAGGATAAGAGTAGGACATTGTTAAAGGGAAATAAAGACTTTTCTCAGGAGTACTCTTGGGATGCGTACGCTCCTTAGTTTTTTTAGCTGAGAGACACTGAGACATACGCACACCCTGCCGCTCCCTGAAGGGCTATCTCGCTCGAGCGACATCCCCAAGGACCTCTTCAAGTCTGGATGGTATAGAACTTTACAAAACCCTGCATGCGGCTTCGGAGAAAGAAAGATTCAGGTCTCCTTACAGCTCCTGAAGTGAACAAGTAGTTGAAGGTTTGGATAGCAAAGTGAGCAGAGCGTGTGTAAAAGTGCAGGGGTATGGCGGTAAAGATAGCGGGACTAATAAGAACTGGTGGGTTCTGCCGGCGTGCGAAGACGAATTTGCACTTGAAACGCGTGGGGTTGAACTTGAGGGTTTCATTACTTCGGTGCGCCGGTCTGGAGGACGGAGATCAGAGACCGCGGCATCTCCCTGATCTACTTTACCGCTCCTGATTTCTCCACACTCTGTTCAAAGAAAGGTAGTTAGCTTTTATAGGAGCGATACTGGAAAGCTGTGCTTTTATCCTGGTCTGTGAGTCAGCTCTCTAAAGGAGACTAAAAGAAAAAAAAAAGGAAAAAACAAGCACCAAAGCAGCCCTCGAGAGCGCCGGAGAGGCCACAGGGACGGTTGCCATCGGCACAAGATGAAATGACATAAGCAACAGCTCTGAAAGTAAATAATAGCCCTGAGTCCTGATTTTTAAGTGCTTCACTACAAGCCTTAATACTCTTTTCCTGGTAGAGAACTAATTGCCGTCTTCCAGTAAACGACGTTGCCGTCTCGGTTCGGGATCCTGCTGTCGCACCGAGGATAAACATGTTGCTCGCATCCTCAAACCACCCCAGACCCCTATCTATCTATATATCTCTCTCACTCTTTCTCTCCCGCCGCATTGTTCCTGCCCTGCATGTGGGCCTGTACGTGCCAGATTGGGAGGATTAGCAATAGTGAGCCCCCTCACGCCTCTATTCTCTCGCTCTCCGGTTCTGCTTGGCCTTTCTCTCTCTTTCCGTCCTCGCTGAACAAAAGCGGATTTAAGCCATTAAAGGTGTGATAATCCCAGCAGGATGGGACGGTAGAGAGGCTGGGCGTAGCAAATCGTTCACTCTCTCAGCAGAGAGGAACGCGGGATAAAAGCGAGAGGAAAGAGATGCTGGCTGATTTAAAACCTTTAAACCCCTAAAACACTGAATGATCCACAATCTGGAGCCACGGAGCACTGCGCTCATACAGAGCGCCGGAAACTGATAGGCTCAGATGAGGTCAATGAATTATGGGGGGGGGGGGTTTATAAGCACTGCCTGATATCAGGGATTTAGTGATAATGTTTTTACACAATGAATACAATTAACACGTCTACCTCTCTTTATTCTTATTTCCTTTCAGACCTTCAGATTCTTCCATTGTTCAGGACACTTTTGTTTCTCTCTAAGGTTTTATTAAACCTTTATCTCGAGGTCCGGCTTTGTCTAGGAGTTGCCCACATCAGCTTGCGTTGTAAACTAGCGACTAGCAAATAACCGAGCTCCAGCAAAGCGCGGTAAATGCTATATCGATGGCTGTATACAAGAACACCAAACTCTCTTTTTACACCCATCTTCGGTGGGAGCCAAGAAACTGTGGATGTTGTTTATTTGCAACATTTCATACACAGCCTGGCCAAAAAATAAAAGAGGTCAGGTGGTCTGATGAGTCCAGACTGAGCCTGTTCCATTGCGATGGGCGTGTCAGGGTAAGAAGTCAGGGACGCTCATGAAGCGGTGCACCCATCATGCATAGTGTCCAGTGTACAAGCCTCTGGAGGAAGTGTTATGATCTGGGGTTGATCAGTTGCTCAGGTCTCGACTTTACGTGGCAATAAAATAAAGTCGGCTGACGACATGGATGTCACATCTATTGGGTTTTTCTTTCCTGATGGTACGGCCGACGGAGAGTGGTTCAAGGAATCGTTCTCGCCACCATGTCATCACAATCAAAGCTAAAAGTGTCCGAATGAAATCTAAATGACTTTCTTTTGGCCATGGAGTGTAGATTTAATGGTGCAAGGTTATAAAGTTTACCATTAGACCAAGCATTACTTTTTTATTTTACCTTTCACTAGATGTCAGTTAGATTAGTTCTTTTTTATTATTATTATTGAAAAGCTAACATTTTTAGAGGGAAAGGTAGAATAAACGTGATAATAATTAAGAGAATAATGCTTTGAAATAAAAATTACACAATTGTTATAATAAAACTTTAAAGTAAGGGCTTGTTGAGCCGTTAAATTCAGTATGCATAGACTTTCAAAGCTTTGATGTTTTATATCTCCAAAGAGAAGCTCGTCACTCAGGAAAAGGAGGAGAGGGAAAAAAAAAGATTAATACTAAGGTCACAGTGCACTACGCTATGAATTCCTTCCCGACCGCTATAGAGTTGTCAGGCCGCTTGGTTACTTTCGGGAATAACCGGCCGCGTCGTCATGGGCGTGGTGTTCTGATCAGCGCGGATAGACAACCTGTAACATTCCACATTTCTGTCCTAACAGGAGCATGGAGAGCATCGCTGGAGACTGTCACGGTGCCAGGTGAGCTGCATCAAGTTCTGGAGTATTGATGCAGTTTGAAGTAAAACAGCTGTCCACCTACTCAGAGCTGTCTGCAGTCGGAAAAGACAAAAAAACCCAAAACGATCTGGCTCCGGCGGGAGGGGGAAATAAAAGTCCAACAAATTCACCAAGTATTACTAATCAATAAAAAAACAAAACGAAACATCACAGCAAGGATGCGACATCAAGGTCCATGACGCAGAAGAAGAAGATGTGATGTGTGTGTGTGTGTGTGTGGGGGGGGATTCAAATTCGAGCTTGCCCAGCACAATGCGTTATAAAACATCGTTAGCGTAATTAAACACAGCTAACGCTATTAATCTAAAGAGGAATTATGTAATAAACAAAGAGCTTATTAATGTGATTCAATGCAAAGCACAATTGCGTATGCAATCCGACGCACATGGGTGTACACACAAGCACGCACACACACACTGAGACACAATCCAGGTAATCAGGGTGCTGCAGCTGTAATTTGCCTCAGCATTAGTCTGTATTGCATTAATGAGTTCTCTCTCATCTCGGGCCAATTTGAATGCAAACACCGGAGATGTTAATAGGAGTCTTGCATGAAGGAGATAGATAATTCCAACGCAAATATTATTGTTTGAGTAAATCGTGCTTGGGTTCGCTCGAACCACCGGAAGATGACTTGTGACGCTGGTGTGGCCGTCTCTCTCTCTCAGATTTATTTAAACAGCTTCCTGTCTGTTTCAGTTTCTTTGTCTTTTTATCCCCCCCCCCAAAAAAAAATGAATAAACAGAAGTCTGTTTGGTTTTCTTCTTACGTTTAAATTAAGGACTCGATGGCAATTACGAATGCTGCTCGCACACGAAGGAGCGTCGGGGATACGTCATTTATCTTCTGCTTCATATTTACTTCATTCATGGGTTCCAACGCTTTTGAAAATCGAGTTTAATCTCTGCCACGGCTTTTCCCCTGGAGTTCGGAGTTTTTTTTTGTTTTTTTTCCTGTTTTTTTTTTTTTTTTACCCTGAGAGCAGCAAGAAGGAGGAAGACAAGGAAGAGCAGCACTGACAGATTTGTTAATCCCCTGAGACCGATACGCGGTAAAATGTCAGGCGGAGCAATTAAGGCGAAGCCGAGACCGTTTTACCTCTGTTTTGGTGAAAAACACCGCTACGTAGATGCCGCGATAGTTTTAATGATCTAACACAAACAAGCACAACAGGAGGCAAGGGCAATGAAACACCTAGTGCAGGAGCCACGTCATGCCAGATGGAGCCCTGTTTTTAGATACGCGGCAAACAGAAGGCTTAAAAACGCTCGGAGATAGACAGAGAGATGCAGGGGAAAAACAAATAATGTGTGAAATAAAAAAAAAAAAAAAAAAAGGAACTGACACAACAAAATCAAGTTTTGGGAAAGCGCCGGTAGACCTCTCTGATGGCGTGGTGTTAGGTGTATGATGTGAGGAGTAGAGAAAAAAAATAATAAAATCCCACTGTGGGTCATTTCGTGGCAGAACTGAGAAGCAGGGCCTGCTTAATTTATACCTGAGAGGGAGGTGATCAGAGTCTATTTTGCCCTAATGAACTCCCCCTGCCTGGGGCGGCTGGGCTACAACTAAGCTCCAGGGTTTTGATGAGATAGAGACACTCTAGCGCCACCCGATCGACTGTCATCGCGCTGCTCCGCCTCGGTTACAGTGCAGGGCTGAGAGGACGTGGACAGGATTTTGGAGAACTGCTGAGATATAGATAATTTTTTTTTGCTTCACTTCTAGGTGGATGACGTTTATGAGGGAATGAGCTTTACCTGACCCGCTAACGAGCTTCGATAAAAATAAAGATATAAAAACGTTTATATCTTTATATAGATATATTTAGCGAAAAGTCATGGCTATTATATGTTACTGAACAAATGATTAAAAAAGGCATTTTCTGTGATATAGTATACATTAAAAAAATGTCTTGTGAATTTAATAAGGCTGGAACAATATTAACACAGTACATCGCCAGGGAACACCCGATACGATATCACGATATCTAGGTACCGATACTGTTAGTATCAAGATTATATAAATTTCCAGAATGATTTCGTTACAATTTTAAACGAATCACACAGGAAGCTGTGCTGCCAGCCAATGTTTGAGGAGATTATATACCAAATGTAAGATTAAAGAGGAACTGCAACATTTTACCATCTCAAATGGTACACACAAACACGCATACAAACACCCACACAAACAAGTAGTCCCTATTTCAAGAGCATGTTCATAAGTCAGATTTGTTCTTAAGTCTGACAAAGTGAGTCTTATACATCTTCAACACAAATATACAACGTAAAGCATACCAATCTCCACTAAATCTCCTTTCCCTTTCCCCACACTGCCATCATGTGGAAAAAAACAAAGCCATAACCAGACCTAAGGAAATGAATCTCACACGTCACATGTAACAGTGCTGTCTCTGTTCCTTTAAATCATGAGAAATCCCAGATGCCATTTTGCCTCGGAGCTGTTTTCCACCGTATTGGACTGTGAACTGTGTTTTGTTGGGGATAGTCTAAAATTAGGATTTTTCACCATCAGGACAGCTTTACAGGACAGACATTTTCTATCATCATGCTTCCGGACTGATTCATCAAAACCGATGAGGCCAACTCATTTCTCCTGTACACTTTATTTATTTATTTAAATAAAAATATTGTATATAATTGTAAATACTGGTATCTGGTGCACTGCAGTGTTTATTTTTTTGTACAACACGTGAGCTACTTTTGCGTTTTTTTTGTTGTTGCATATACTAATTTTCTTAGAACCGTTTTTATATATACATTTTATATATAAAAAACAGGAGGCGAACTCCTGTTTCCTACTTATACTAACCTGTTGGTGTTTTCTTCCTTGGTTTCCTGTATGGACATGGCATAGAGAAAAAATGAGAGAGAAAAGGGGGAATGAGAGAGCGAGACAGCTCCAGATTCTACCATCTTACTTGAGCCGTCTGTTATTTTTCCTTTGCCAAAATGCCACAAAGAGGTCGCTAATGCCACAGCCCTGATAACACAAGATTGCTTGTCCCAGCTAGTAACAAAACCTAACCTTCCAAATCATCCACAATTACAACAAACTCCTCCAGCTTGTGCCAGTTTTTAGACAAGAAAAACCCAAACAACAGTACTTCAATCAAGATTTAGTTGAGATGTAGAAAGCGTGCAGACCAGAGAGGGCTGTAATCATGTGTGATTTTTGAAGTAGCCAAATTTCTCCTCGGGCTCCGTCAGCCGTCCTCTGGTTTTCCGATACGAGAGTGAACGCACTTGCAACGGTGTGGTCGAGCCGTCATTGTGCTCTCTGTCGCACATCTCAGATTAACTGTCACAACCCAGTTTGTCACCATTACCTCCACTCAAACAAAGAGACGAAACAAGAGAGCGGCTGGAGACTTAGCTGGCACTTGGAAGAGCTCAAGGGTTTATGGGGAAGAGGTTGTAAGAGTGGAAAGGAGAAAGGAACGTGGGAGAAAGACAGGAAGAAAAAAGACAGAAAAAAACAAGCTACCTAAAGGGAAAAAAAATATCAAACTCACCACTTGTTTCTTTTTTGCTGTGTGTGCGCGTGTGTGTGTGTAATTCACACAAGTTTAGCCCTATCTTTCCTCCAGAGTCTCTAGTGCGAGGTCTGGACTGTGCGGTGACTGACACAGAGGCTCCGGCTAATGCTTTCGCGTCTCCCAGTAGCTTCAGTTTCGGGGAGAGAGAGATGAGCTGCTGCACGAGGGTTACGTTGGCACGCAGCTCTGAGATAAGAGGGAAAGTAAAGTCAATTAAAACAAAAAGCATGGGGTCCTTGTTCACTGTATCCCCTACAACCGTATCAGTGGGTGTACACCGCTTTGTGTTCTTTGTTAGGACGGCGTAGTGTGTCCCGCGGTCACCAATTGCAGCAGGATTCAGTGACTCTGCTGGAGGTAATGACGGATCCAGCGTCTAACGAATGCATCCTGGGAAAGAAAAAACCTCACGTCATGGAGCTCATCAGTTCTAGCCCTCTGGAATTCATGTTTTTTCTAGTTTGCTTCTGTACCACAACCCGAATGGTTCAGAACATGGTATCTCTCGCCATTATTTCGAATTTTCACTCACTGTCTCTTTAGAAATCTTTTCCTACCGCTGCCACTGTTTCACTCCCACGTCTACCTCTTTATATTATCCAGACCTGATCTCACGAGGCTGTCCTTGTGTCTAAGAGGAGCCCCACGTGCCGGCATTACCGTGAAGTAGGAGCGGGGCGGAAGACAGGAAGATTCAGCTACAGATCAGCCTCAATTCTCTTTCTGTACTCAAGGACATCCTGTCCATTTCCACTGACCTAGAGTCTGCTGTGTGAAGAAGACGGAGGGAAAAAGAAAAGAAAAAAAAAGGCAAGCAGAAGAGATCAGCTTACAGCTAGTGTGTTTCTTTCATGCCTGTATGAGAGAGAGTGAGAGAGAGAGAGGAGAAAGAGGGCAAGGAAGAGGAGAGAGATTGAGATAGAGATAGAGAGTTGGACAGACATAAACAGAGAAAGCCATAATCAAGGAAAGGATGAAAAGGAGATAAGAGATGGTGTGGGAGGGAAGGGAAAGATCAAGCAAGCAAGAGATCAAGACAAGAGACAGAACACGAGAGACGAAAAGTGCAAGGTGCTCAGAGACCTGATGTAAAGCATGACACACTCTGAATAGTGAGAGAGAGCGGCTATGTCTGAATGGCCTCTAGCAACATTTCGGTCTTCGGGAAGAATCATGTTGCGTGTCTTTTTTGCAGCGAACCACACAGGATGGCAACGTTGCCAGAACTCGGTACTTCAAACAAATACAGAGAGAAAAGGCTCTGCCAAAAGCAGAATACTTTTTTTTCCCTTTCCTACCCTGCACATCATTTGCAGCAGGCGTGTGTACATCTGAACTAGAGGTGTGCCTCTATTCGGATGGACAATGGTTAGAAGATCATGGGTCAAGGTAAGACAACACATGGGCAGTGTGCTGTTAATGATGTGATATATGCTTCTACCTGCTTTTACCTCTTGAGTGATAATTTGCACGTTAGCATACAGTCCCCGACATACAAACGAGTTCGAGTTACGAACTTTCAAGGAAAGATGGAGACAAAAGTGAAAATAATTGAGAGAATGGAGCAAGGTGAAAAGATGGCTGAATTCTTTCCCCTCCATTTTTTTTTTACATAAATCATGCTGATGGAAGTTTAACCATCAGTATGATTCTAAAAGATCACTGTACTGTAATATATTGTGTATAGAAAATTGTGCTAGTGTTATAGTAACTAGACGATATATTTGTTGGACTTACAAACAAATTGGACTTACAAACGAGCACTCGGAACGGTACCCGTACGTATGTAGGGGACTTACTATAATGTCAGTTTCAATTGCATCACTTATGATGTCTCACTCAGAGATGTCTCCCAAACCCTGCTGTCTCCCCAGTCATTGCTATGCAGGTGCGAACGTGTTACATCAGTCCAATTGTAACTGCTTTGCACGAAAGAAGAGGAGCGTGCAGTGATTCTTTTTTGCGGTCAGAGGGTCTACTTTGTGCCGAAATATCTAACGGAGGAGCATAAACAGAAGCGTTCAAATATCTGAAAGCAAGATTTGCACCGATACTCTAAGGAAGGTGAAAGTTTCTTAAAGAGAATTACAACTGGTAAAGAAACACGGATTCTCAAGGGCAAGTGGGAACATTATCAGGAAAAAGGTTCAACAATCAACAGTGCTCGTTCCAGTCAGACGCTTATTGAAGAGCTGAAGACTAAACTTCTTCGGATTAAACGCAGAAGACTGATATCTGTAGGCGTCGTGATCTCGCATGACGATGCACGTCTGCACACTTCCGCCCACCCTGTCGACACTCTGCGAGAACTTCGTTTTGAGGGCGTTAAAGCACCCTCAGCGGGTCCTGATCTCGCTGGACCTTCACCTGTTCGGGTCCCCTGAAAGTAGCACTACGAGGATGAGGATTCACTTCTGATAAAGAACTAAAAGCAACAGTGGATTCGTGACTCGCAGCTTTATGAGAGAACATGAAAGCTTGTTGACGGATGGATGAAGCGTATTGAAAAGCAAGGAGATTATGTAGAAGAATTATGTATTTTTCTTTTTTAAAAGTTAATTAAAATACATTCTACAGTCATATTGTGGATAATCTGCATACTTATTGTCCTTTAGCAAACACATGCTGACAACGAACATCCATGTTCATGTGATGTCACTCAGTAGAGGAACTCAGAGTGCAGAAGACTAGTCAGAAGATAGTTGATACGTTGTTTTTGTTTGTTTTTCCTGGTGTGTGTTTGGGAAGCTGAACACAGCATAACAATGGCTGGTTCCTTCACAGCAGGTTGTATTCGAAGTAAACAGCAGCCAGGCGTCTGCATTTCTACTGAGTTTGTTGATGTTTTTTCGAGTTTTCGTTCCCCAAGATGACCTCAGTCCAAAGCAGAGTGACTTACTACCATGCTCTGAATACCTCGTTCAAATTCCGGTGTCCTTAAGCATTCCAGTGAGCTCGCTAAATACGGTAAGGAGGAACGTGTGACTATGTGACCCAGTTCAGAACTACAATCATTATACTCTAATTGAATAAGTTTTGGGATGAGAGATATGAGGAAATAACTTGAAGTTTTATTGTACATTAAAACACTTGTAATGAACTGTATAAAACAGTTTTACTGACCGGCCATGCGAATGCCCTTAGACCAATGTTTTATAGACCTTGCTTTGTGCGCTGTCATGTTGGAACTGGTGTGAGGTTGTTTTTCAGGAGTCAAGCCCGGCCGTTTGGTTCCTGTTAAAGGAATTCTCAATGCTTTAGCATACCAAGACATTTCGGACAATTTCACGCTCTCAACTTTGTGAGGACACTTTGGTGACGGCCCCTTCCCGTTCCAACATGACTGCGCACCGGTGCACAAAGCAAGGTCCATAAAGACATGGACGAGCGAGTTTGGTGCCAAAGAATTTGACCTGATCGAACACCTTTGGGATGAATAAGAGCGGGGACTGCGAGCCAGGCCTTCTCGTTCAACATCAGCGTCTGACCTCACAAATGCGCTTCTGGAAGTGTATACAAGCCAATAAAACCTAAGCATATAGTAATAAGTAATGAATAAGTAGATAAACACACTGCATGTTTAGAAAAGTATGACACTTCATTGCATCAGTCATTCTTTCATTGCAAAAGTTCCTTTAGTTTTACTTAGTACGTTTTGAAGCTTTCTTAACATTAACTGACAAGCTTTGATGATAAACACTTCCTTTCCTGTCCACACCCTGCTAGGGTTCAACAAGCACCGAGGTTGTGATTCCGTTCTGGAAATACGGTACATGGAAGTAGTATGATGAAGGGATGGGTAACGACAAGCCGGAGAGAAACTATCCTCTCCATCTGGGGAAGTGTGTGTACGCACCTCTGCGTCGAGCTCCGCTGCACATCAGCACATTAGCGCGTTTAATAACTTCTTTATTAACCTATCATCAGCATGTTTATTAACCCGAGCACCCAGTGAATACACCACAGACCTGCGCTGGTTTAAAGTTCCTCCGCTGACCCGTGAGAGCTTACATCCCCATTCATTAGTGCAGGCCCACACACACACATGCTCATATATACACAAACAATATACTTTCATGAATGTGCAGGTTCCACACCCCGAGTGTACTGGCTTTAATTAGCCGCTGTGAAACAACACTTTTACTACTTACTACACACACAACTTGAAGAGACTAAACACAAACTTTTCACACGTGCACTGTGTTTAAAAAAAAAAAAAAGAAAAAAAAAAAAAAGGCCTCCATTTCAAAGGTGATCGATCGGAAACACGCACCTCTCCAAAGAACTCCAGAGAGAGATTTTTTTTTAATATACACACAGGGTCTAAGCAGTGCTGAGTTTTTAACAGATTAAATTAGACTCATAGTGTCACACTAGGTCTGTCTCTCTCTGTGTGTGGGCACGTCTGCGTGTGTGTGTGTGTGTGTGTATGTGAATTTCTAGTTGTGTAAGTTTCTGTGTGGTATATTTGATAGCACTCGAGAGTGTGTTCAGTCACAGTTCCTGTACAGGCACTTTCTGAATTAATCACTCATCCTAATAAAATGCACAAGGCCTGTGTGTGATGTTCAGATGATGTATGGCTCTGAAATACCAATAAATCAAGAGTTTTGACATTCCAACTTTTAGAACAATGACATGTAGCATCAATTAGAGAGCGGATGAGGGAGAGAGAAGTGTTCCCCCCACCACCCCACTCTCGCCCACCACCTCTCTCTCTCTCTCTCTCTCTGTCTGTCTCAGAGCCGGTGATTAACTAGTACTTTTCCTTTTCTCTGGCTGCCGTTTGTGCTGGGGGGAAAAAAAGAAAGAAAAGGAGAAAAATGAGGCAAAGTTTCTCGGCTTTTGATAGCAATTATAAAATAAAACATTACTGGTAAACAGGGTTGTCTTAAAAACTGGAACACGCTGTCAAAGCGCTTAGAAATGTGCAACGTGTTTCTACAATTGCATAAGTTTGTATTCGAGACCGTACGTTTGTCAGAAAGGGAGAAACCTGATGGTGCACAGGCTGGAAATTGTGTGTGTGTGTGGCAGATGTTGAAGTAAATTTAACAGTGAATTAGAAATAAAGTGGATAAAATGCACCGTGTTAAGGCTCTGTTTTGATTCTAAGATGATGTTAATTCATTGCCTATAACAACAGTTTTAAAGAGTTGCTCGCCCATGCTTTCTTTCTTCCTTAATTAATTAAATTGAATTTACATTTTTTTAAAAGCAATTTTCACCCGAACAATTTACCGAAATTGCAGGGCTTACTATTCAGAGGAAGTAGTTGCTATTATTTCCAGGGTTTGTGAAAATTAACTAGGCAATACATGCTGTCCCCGACTTACGAACATTCGAGTTACGAATTTCCAGAGATGCAAATGGACCACGGTTCCACAAACATTTGTAGATGTGAAAGTAGTTTTGTACAAAAAATAGACACTGCAGTGCACCAGATACCAATATTTACAATGATTTTTTTTTTCAGTGTGTATGTATAAAATGTCCAATGCCCAGTATATTGCACAATGATAGAAAATGTCTGTCCTGTAAATCTAAATCCTAATTTCGTTAAAATTCCTCAACAAAACAGAGTTCACAATATAATACCGTGGAAAATAGCTCTGAGACAAAATGGCATTCGCATCCTCACGATTTAACGTTGCAGAGAACACTTGCATTTGACACTCATGAGTTTAATTTCTGTAGGCGTGGTTATGTTTTTTGGCCACATGGTGGCACTGTGAGGTAGGGGGACAGATTTAGTCAAGTGGATTGGTATGCTTTACATTGCATATTCATGTCAAAGGCGTATAAGGCTTACTTTCTCAGACTTAAGAACAAATCTGACTTACAGACCTGCTCCTGGAACTGAACTTGTTTGTTAGTCGGGGACTACCCATATTTAATAGCTATAGAACGTGTAGTATCAATAAAGTCATAATGAAAACAGTCACTAAATAGACTACAGTAATAATTAGTAATAAGTAGTCTAAAAAATATAGATATTTTAAAATATTATTTTTGTTTAATATGTCATATCTTAAAGGAACGGCCACTCTACGAACGAGATGAAATGATGAAATGAATATTACACTGTAAAGATTCCATAATATAAATTATACATTAATATCTGCAGTACTGAGTGAAGAGAAGCTGCCTGCCAAAAACTCACATTCAAAACCAGCCACAAGAGCACTTTCAGCAAGGAAACGCCTCTGGTAACGTTACATCATCTTAGACTTGTCCCATTAGTAACCTCTTCTAAGTCATTCCGAATGGCTTCAGAACTGCCCGTGTTGTTCTGTTCACAGCTAATGTGCTCGCTTTTTACAAACTTTTATTTATTTTCTGTTTTTTTGCTTAATGAGGGTGGACTTCTTATTGGTTATTATTGCTTTACTTGGATATTAGTTTCTTTTATTTTCTGCTTTTATAGTCTGTTACTATTTTGGTCAACTGTGTTGTGTTAAATGTGCTTTATAAATAAATTTAACTTTTTGATAAGGCTGTATCGCAGATCCCTCTCTATCCCCCGATCAAGGGTTCTACTTGTTCTTGTGTGTAACAAGTGCTTGTACAGCCTACATAAATCAATAGCTTTCCATTTAACGCTGTTTGAGATTCAACCCCGAAAACCGGCTGATGGATGATATTCTAATGCGTAAACAAAGTAAATCTCCTATGTTTCTCAGGACTGTCCAACACCTTTAATATTTATCTTCTAACTTTTTGGCTGCTAAGTACTAAAAAGAAGAATTTAAAAATTCTTTTAATTACACTAACGGGTTAACGCTAGTTCCGCCAGCTGCTGAGGGCTGTGTGTTGGCGGAGCAAAATAAACGGTTAACTAAACAACTGAATCATATTCTGTTGAATGAGGTTACTGCGCCGTCGTTCCTATAAGCGCATCACGGCAATGCTGATATTCAGTACAACAGCATGACCGCTCGTGTGATATTATTTATTTATAATGTATTATAATAATAATGTTACTACTGTGCAATATTTATTTATTTATTTTTTACATTTTTTTGGGATAATCACAAAAATAAAGAACCAAGAACGTAGAGAATAATGTAGCCCTGCCTCATGTGTAACTCGCGGTGTGCAGGATTTGTCTCACGTTTCTTTGAATGGTAACATTAATTTACGCACAGGTTTTTCTTTAATCTGTTAATCAGCTAATTACTGGGAAACACATTTAAAGTCTTGCATTGAACACATTAGCTGGTTTTATATTAAACATCGAAGAGGGCATTCGAAATAGGGTAGCGCCCACTTAAGGAATTATGCTGTAACTCATGAAAAGTCATTCTTCAGTTCATTTCCTTTCATACAAACCTAAACTTTTAAACGATTAATAGATTATATTGATAGTTTAATATATTAATACAGAATTAAAACACACTAAGACTAGTACCATCTTTAGTGATTTAACCCTTTAACTGGTTAATGTGTACATTCTAATATGCTATTCTTCTTGTAGTTACAACATACACATGGAATGAGTCTCCATCATCAGTACTTCACTACAGTCAGAGGTAACGCTGTTCCTTTAAATTTTCCAACAACAAAAATAAATTGAACAAAATAATAATTAAAAAGAAAAGTTTCCAAAAGAGGGCTTTCCAGCTTTGCTGTAACATGACGAGCTGCGTTTTTCTCCTAATAACTTTGAGAGAAAAAGCGAGCCTGGTAAGGAAACGACAGTTTACAACTGGTCCGATCGTTATAGATGACAAGAACTCGCAGACGTTTCACACCATTAAACTTAACTATAAACGAATAAAATGTATGGTGTGCCTTTTTATTTATTTGTGTATTAATAACTCGACAAGATCACAAATTGCACAAACTAATCCACTTAACATATCGCACCACCCTGTCACCGATTACTTTCTTATAACGAACTTGTTTTCCTTTCTTATTCATCGACTATACAGATACAGCTGTGGTTTTTGCCATACCGACAAAAATAGTCATTGCGTCACAAATCTGAGGCAGTAAACACAAACAGCAGGCTGCTTATGTAGAATCTTGCCTTGAGCGCTACCTGAAAGTAGCACATGCTTGCAGTCTCTTTCATAAAAGTTTCTTTTCCGTACGGTCTGGAAGCCTCGGTGGAATAGCGCGCTCTGAATCTGCAGTCTCGGCTGGATAGGTCTCCGAGCACCACTGTTTCTTAAAGCCTATTAAAACAGGCAGGGGCAATTACTTTGACACTGGAACATATTGGGAAAAAGTTCATATTTCACCCACAGTCCCTTATACACTAAGTCCAGCAACTTTCTCAGTGTAATAGCTCAGGCTGCCTCAGGACAAAAAAAAGCGAGTTACCTTAAAAAAAAAAAAAAAAAAAAAAAAAAAAACTCGTTTCCTCCAAATAAATTGTTTGAGGGAAATCACATCCCGAAAGCCTTAGCTGAAAACTAACTTCTCCAAAGATAAACTGGATGTTTGAATCAGCGGAGCAGTGTCGGACACCCGTGTCAGATTTTTAAGCAGCTGATAGCTTGAGAAATTATTAGTTTAAACATCTTGACATCTCATGATGCACAAATATGAGCTTTATTCCTGTCGTGCTCTGTGTCTGTTTTTCTATCATATGGTAATGATGTGGACAACTGGCAGGTGTGTATTATTTCAGGATACACATGATTGCAAAGTATATACAGTTATACAGTGTGTATATATATATTATATATATATATATATATAATAATTTTTGATGCAGTCTTGAGTAATTGTTCACCGGGCTTCCTAAAGGACTTTTTTGACACTCGTTTCTTTCGCTTGTTTTCAGTCCAGTCCCTGAGCGGTTTTAGAGGAATGTTTTTTTGTTTATTTGTTTGTTTGTTTGTTTGTTAAGCCACAGAGTGACCTATAAATCACTTAAGCATAAAAAACACATGTAATGTATGGCATGAACCATGAACCAGTGAGCAACAGATGCAGATGATGAAAAATGATCAGGATGCTGATTAATATACTGGTGATGCTGAACGCTGAGTGGTTTAAACAGACCAGAGGGGAAATAAGGTCGCTGCTGAGGTTGTTACATAAACAACTGAGATTTAATTTGTATCTTTGGAGAATATTCAGGTTGTCGCAGAAAAAATATTTGTTGCCAGTTCTCTAATCGCATCTACATAATTAAATGAATAAGTTCTTCACAGACGAGAGGGGAAACGAGGTGGCTGCAGTGGTTGTGTGGTTGTAACATAAACTAATTTTTTTTAATCTTTAGACAATTTGCAGCCTGGCACAGTAAAACATTTGTTTCTATTTCTCAAATTGAATGTAATGAATTTAATAAAACAATTCATACATTTAAAAAATTATAAATATTTTATATAATTTTAAATATATATAAGTTTTTAGACACTATATATATATATATATATATATACAGTAATGTGCAAAATTTCTAGGCATCATATTATATGTTGTACCGATTTTGGTATATAATATTATGCAGACATAATAAACATACAGTATATAACAGTATATGACAATATATAACTATATATAACTTCACACATATATATAATTACTTTAGACACTTTGCAGCCTGTCACAGTAAACCGTTAAAAAAAAAATCTATAAAAATTGTGTGCGTGTGTGTATACAGATATATATATATATATATATATATATGGGAACTATCTCTCTCTCTCTATATATATATATATATATATATATATATATGGGAACTATCTCTCTCTCTCTATATATATATATATATATATATATATATATATATATATATATGTGTGTGTGTGTGTGTGTGTGTGTGTGTGTGTGTATGCATGCTGATATAACTAATATATATATATATATATATATATATATATATATATATATATATATATATATATATATAAGTTATATCAGCATGGAGCCAGGATTCCCAAGTAGACACAGATAAGGTCAGTGCATGTGTCCATTAAAGGTGTTCGTAAAAACCCTTAGCCGCACTCCATGCTCCTTCAATCATCCAACTGTGAACATTCCATGGGTTTAATTTACCGAGTGCTCGCTGACCTTTCCTGGCCGACTGCAAATCCATTCGAAGCTCCAATTGTGGGGGGAAAAAAAGAAAAAGTTACATCATCATTGTGAGGTCAGGCATTAATAAGGGAATCATGCCTAATAGACTCGTAAAGGGAGAACGGTTCACTGTCTCAGCTGAGCTCAGGCCTCACACGGGCACCGAAAAACCTGGCGATACACTCGCGGAGTGATGATGTTTGCATGCGTTTCTGTGAATCAACAGGATTAACACGGATCCCCACTCTAGATATCCGAGCAGAAACATTCCTGATTAGGAAACTGATTCTTACTATTATGGGATGTATATTTGTCATACAAATCCCCCCTCCAATGTTCTGGTTATTGTTATAGCCTTGTGAATTATTATATCTGATACAATACTATAGCACATCCGCCTGTCAAAAGTTTGTGGACATACTTATTATATGTCCAATCTGATTGCCCCAAAACAGTCTGGGTTATAACGACCTCCAGACTTTAGGGAAGGCTTTACTCAAGATGTTGGAGCGTCACGGTTAGGATTTGGGTTTGTTCAGTCACAAGAACATTGGTGAGGTCAGGTGCTGATGTCGGATGAGGAGGTCTGACGTCATGGCTCTGTGTAGGACATGCTGATGCTGGAACAGGTTTGGGCCTCTTACGTAGTTCCTCTTTGTATGTTTTACTTCGCGACAATTCTGAAGTCTTGCACTGGATTTAATTTTTTTTGGCGTATGCTGCATATACTATTATCCATACCCAAAGCACACATCTTTGCATATGTATACTGTAAGTAAAGTAGAGCCTTGGGGCAAGCTAAAGGGCACTTGTAATACATCGACAGAACAAGCTTAAGAAATACACTGTTCTCTCTTCTTTTCTTGCTCACAGCCACATTGAAAGGTTTAAAGTAAAAAAAAAAAAAAAAAACTAATCAGACGAAGTAATCAACAAAAGAACGGACAAACCAAGAAATAAATAAAAACAATACCCTAAGGAGGAGCTCAGCAGAGGTGCCCAGTCGTCTGCATCACCACATATTACCCATAAAATCCAAATAGTGGGCTCTTAACCTGACAACTCGTCTCCGTAGTGGGAGTTTTATATAAAGCAACATGACTTCCTCACGCCCTGAAGCGCTGCCTTTACAATTCCTGGTCACATCACATCAAGCTGCCATGTGAGAGCTCTGTACTGAGACACCCCCGTGCCCTCCCAATCATACGCGCGGCACAACCGGAGCTGGCGCCTGCCGAAATAATGGCTGCACGCTGAGCTGACCAGTTCTCCGCCTAATTACAGTTTCTCTTTGCAAAGATGTATCGCTTTTAATTCTCCCTGCTGTGCCGCTGGAGTGTGAAACATCAAAGCCCTGGAGATCAATTACGCAAAGCATGGAGGAGTTCTGACAAATCGTACCAGCCACCCTTCTGCTAGTCACTGCTAGCTCGTGACCGACTGACTGATATCGCGGCCTTAATGATGGCGACCATAAAGGATGGATCAGGATGAGGATTAGAACCGGCCTGTACAGTATACAGTATATACAGTACATACATGGTGCAGACTCACAAACAGATACCTTTGGGTAGAAATTACAACTCTGGTCAATTTATAATTTTCCATAGAAAGCATTTCTTCTCTATTTTCTCTGCAGCAAAAAAAAAAAAGGTATAAAATTATATATCTATTTAATAAAACACAACACCACAGCATTTTTGTTTCAGTTGAGCTCCTGGAAACAATAAAAAAGGTTTTAAACAGTGAATGGCGCAGTTTTCCTTTCTTATGATAATGGCTTAACTAAAATAGAAAATAAATATTTTAATTCCAACACCTCCAACATACACGGTCTTATTATGCATGCAAATTTAATTAGATGAAGCCTTTTTGGATGAATAAATATAATAATTCACATGCAGTGCCATGCCTTAAGACAAGGTTGTCGCCTTCTCTACACGACCACAAATAAACACCAGTGTGTGTTTATACTACGCCGAGTACCAGGAAGGGGGTTTTTGGAGAAGTGATGGTACTGTGTAAGATGAAAAATGTTGCATGGTCCAAAAAAAAACAAACCAATGGAAAACATAAAAACACAAACACAGAAGTGTTAGTCGAATGAGATTATTCAAAATCTGAGCACAAGAAATTCATTCGCACACAACATACTAATTAAAAATTTAAAACAGGACGGAGAGGTTAAGTCGCAAACCAGAGCAACTACGCTCACTTATAAACACTTTTTGCGTGCCATTAGGTCCCCTAGTGGTTGACCAAGGGAAATCAGCAGCATGTTCACGGTGTAAACATTTTAAACGCTATTTCTGATGCCTACAAACACTGCGTAACCTTGATTCTGTCTGAATGTTACATCAGCCAGGCCCTGATAGCAAATACACGAAGAAATGTACAAACACACACACGAAACAACACACACATATACAGACACAAACCTACCCCCCAATACACATATGACATCGATCTCAAGAGAGTGAACTATTCTCATTACGAGGCGCTGTGCAAATAACAAGTAATTAAGTTTAGGCCATGAGGTAGAGCACCGAGGGGACCGGGGGCTTTTGCGTGCTGAGAGTGTTAGCATGCGACACTGTAGAGTTTTATTTAAAAAGCAGATGGCAGAGTGAAAATGAAGATGAATGGGACGGAAGCCTGGTGTGAGATGAGAGCTAATTAGCCGGGTCTGCACCGGGGCCTGGTGGAAGCGAGGCCCGCGCGGCAACAGAGAAGCCTGGGGGTCAATTATTCAGCCAGGCTGCATTCGGAGACAGCGCGGGGACCACGGCAAAGCGGGACCGCGGTGTCCTCGGGGGACTGTATGTCGTCCAAGGGGAGCTTCTTGAGCGGTCCCAGAATGCGACGTGGCAGGCAGAATAGCAGCGGAAAGTACAGAGTGTACAGAAAAGTTCTTTCATTTTAATTTGAGAGACAGAGAGACAGTCAGTCAGTGCTGAGCGAGAATCCACAGTAATTGTTTGCGTGTATGCTCTCTGTACCAGGTGCACCGACTCCCATCGCAAACAATAACAGCCTAATAAGGTGATAGTTTAATTATTATGTGCCTCAATAGAAATTATACTGCAACCTTGATGAGGCAGCCATTGTTGTTTATCTTGCGCTAATGACGCACGCTGGCCTCGCCTCGACTCTTCACAATCCCGGGAAATTGCATGTCGACTCGTTTGCACTGCGATATCTTCATGAGCAGATGGATAATCGGCGGTTAGAAAGTTTTCGACACGTCGCCGCGGACGGAAAACGCGCCTGGATATATCTAGCGGGTCGCATCTAGCGGCCCTAGTCACTCTAGATGTGTATGCGAGAGGTTCTTCTTCGACAAACCCCCTCACCCGCTGGTAGTGGAACCTGACGTAACTCGAGAGAGAGAGAGACCGTTATGAAGTGCCGTTCTGACAGGTGGGCAATCAACAAGTCTCCGTGGGCAGCTTCGGCACGCATTAACACTAAGTTGTCATCAGAGCTAATGCATGCACATTAGCACCAATCCCCACTCAGGCAGGAAAAATAAAGGAAAGGAAGAGAAGAGAAAAAAATATCTAATAATAATAATAATAATAATAATAATAATAAAACACGCACCACCTACGCCAAAGAGCATAGAGAGGATGGAGGAGCTGTGATCGGACATGGGATTGGTTAAAAAAATACCAGAGAAAAGCAAGAGGTAAACACATATCATGCAAGAAGCTTGAGCTAGCTGATAAACTGTGATACGTAACCGCATCAGGAATAAATCGCAAATCAAAAGCGTGATTATTCTAGTGGAACTGTACAACATGACATGTGCGGTGTTCATGGAGACAAAAGTCCTAACCGGTATAATGAACGGTCATGTATCACAATTTAGAGGCGTGTTACTATGCTTGGAACAGATTAGAGAAGGAGTTTTGATCAATCTCAATTTCCTGCCCACCCCGCAGTCTGAGGAATGAGGCAAAGCGCATAACGTACATATGGCACCAGAGACTAACGGCGCAGTGTTAATGAAGGGTTACTGAGGTTAGGCTGCAGCATTAATGAGAAAAAAAAAAAAAAGTAGGAAAATGAGCCAAAGCATACAGCACAGATAGGAGAATTTGTTTTGTTTTTGTTTGTTTGCTTTTTTCGGGACGATTTTCTTTTCATTTACCATGGTTGCAGTCTTTCAGAACTGGCCTTTGGTTGACCATTTGAGTTGCTTCATCTGTGGAATAAAAAAAAGACATTATAAGCGACGGTAAGACTGAGAATGACAGACAGACGAACACACCTCTGGGACGGTATATAGGATGGGTACAAGCAAGTTTTCTCCTTTTTTTTTTTCCCTTTAGTAGTATAGGCATTTCCGAAAGGGTGTAGACTGATCTATACTACCGCGTTGTGAGGATTGTTTTTTTTCCCCCCGTCACGGAGGAGTTCATTCCCAGTTCATAGCTTCATCATTTCATATACACCACGTTCAGATCTATGGATTAATCTCACTCCAATGATTCATATTACTCTTCTACTTCGCAGGCTTAAGCCTGATTCCTCTCCGCGGTCGATTTATTAGCAGCAACGTTTTTTTTATTATTATTATGAAGTTGCTACATGTATTCTAAAACTGTGTGTGTGTGTCTAAACCAGATTTCTATGTGCGAGCGCTTTGTTCCTGTGCAGGTGCAAAAACCTCATATAAAGACGACGCGGCTGCTCGGGAAGACGTCGCACGCTTTCTATTTTTGTGGTGAAACATGAAAATGAGTGTGCTAATGTGTGTGGAGCGGAGCAACAGGAGGCATGATGTTAGACCTCGTTCCAAAAAAAATAAAAATGAAAAAGTGCTTAGTTTCTCAAAAGCAATATTCAGACGAGAAGGACTGAAAGAGTTGTATCGTTTATGAGCGCCTGGTTTTGCGGACGTACTTTTGAAAACGTGTCCGATGTCTAAGAGTTAACGTCTTCGATTTGGATTCAGATGTGATTTGTTTGATTTGATTGCAAGAAAACTACTGCTATAACAAAGTTTCAAAACATGAACAATTTAAAGAAACCGGAGTCGATGCCCCTCCCGCTTGATTCTTTTAGCATTCAGATCTACATGGGCGTGGCCAGGGCAGAAGGGATCTCTTAGGAGGAAAAAAGAGGGGTGGGATTCTTTTGTTCTCCGTTCTCGTGTACACTTGCGTATTTACACTCTCTGATACAGCCGGTGACCACAAGCACCTACTTGCTTTGTGAGCCGCCATTAAACACGAGAGAGGAAGAGAGGAGAAAGTTCTTCTTTCCCGCTATACCTAATATTATTGATATTTCGAGAGTGGCGTAATCTTTGCATGCGTTCCTACTTTATCAGCTATGGCTACGTAGGTTAGAGGATGAAATTGGATTCTGGACAGATTCTGGAGCAGGCAGACAGCAGTGGTGACGTCGCGTCTAAACAGCGATCTGCTTCCGTTCTCATTTCCGACTGGATTCTGTATCTGACTCGGTCTGTCCCTGACCACCTTTTTCTAGCAGACTCGGGTACTTTTTTCCCCCAAACGTGGAATGATTGCGTTCTCACTGATCAAAATGAACCAGACTTGGGGTTCAAGTGTTCTCTAAAGTGATCCCAGGGCCCTAATGTGAAAATGCCCACAGTGTCAATAGTCAATCATGGGCGTCTGTGAACTCAACCTAGCGAGAGGAGGTGGACGCCACAACGGTGTGTGAGCAGCAGTTTGACTGTGTGTGTCAGCCTGCGCCCTCCCCGTTGGTATGGGTTTCTGATCGGGGAGTGCCTTAATAAGCCCGGTGGAAATGGGACGCAAAAAATAAAGGAGAAAAACTGGCAGAAGAGGTCGAGGTCAGCATAAAGTCGGAAGGCGGGAAATCAAAATTGGTTGACTTGGATTTTTTTTCCGTCAAGCTCGTTGTCTTCTAATGGGGTGTTCTGTCCAAACAGTCTACCTATGAAAACGTGATTCCTATAGTTGGAAAGTGGCAACGTATGTAATTATTACAATGTTTGTAGTTTTATACACGTAAATATGGTTTTGCTGCACAACACTCTAATATTCATGTTCTTAGAGCATGAACTTCTAACTAACTCCTGCTGTCTTAATCATGTTTTACATAATAAATATATATCTTTTTGATTTACAGAATTAAAAGAAAAGTAAGGAAATGAGTACGATTGTGCCTGATGAGCAAACCGAGGGCAGCGGAGCCAAGAAAAAACTCCACGAGATGGCAAAAGGAAGAAATCTTGAGAGGAACCAGACCGATCTCACACTTCTTTACAGGCCCATCAGCCCCCGACCCAAACCAGCCATTTGCCGTTTGCCTTACCGGACCATGAGGTCATGGAGTTACCCCTCAGAGTACACCTGAATAAATAAAGGTGGGGCAGATTAACAGCTACCAGAAGGAAGCAAATCATGTCTTCCAGGTGCCGCGTCCTTTCTCCTAGCTGCATTCATTTCAGTCTGAGAGCTGATTTATCTGAAAAGCAGGAAGGCGTGGTTCTCAAACAGCTCCAGAACATGGTGCGATTAAACTATGGATCTTAACAAGCTCTGTGACACAACTACAGAAGAGCTGATTGGATCAAATCCCTTGATGATATATTCATTTATTTTTATCTTGCTAGACTTCATTTTATATATATATAAAGTGAAGAACTTCCAGCCAGTAGAATTTTTTTAAATTACGGGGCAAAAATTGGGCTGTCAGGTTGGTTGCAGATGAGTGCACCTCTGCATGTGTGTGTGTGTGTGTGTGTGTGTGTGTGACTTTCTGAACACTGGAGGCATAAGGATGGGGCTGGATTCACTCAGACCGGAGTCACAGCGATCAGAGCAGGCCCTGCTGGAAGCACTCGGCTCTGTAACCAGCTGTGACATCAGCCAGCCAGCATGAACGTCAGGACCAGACAGCAGTCATAATAAAAGGAGTAGAAGATGTCCCAGGCCTAACCTTTCAGAGGGAAGTAAAATGGGTCCCAGAGGCTCCATACCGGCTATACTAACACGACATTATGCATTCATACTGCCCACTTGACGGGAGCGGTCAGGCCGAGATTCACGGCGTCGAAGAGCAGCGCAATATGGCAGATAGATTGCGAGGGCTTTAAAGAAGAGATTACTGAAGAAAGACTGAGGGCACGAGGGCTGCATGTCAAACGGGAGGTATGGCGAGTGTGATGGAGGGGAAGTGGAGAGGACGTGATGAAAGAAATGAGACTCACCTCGGGGCCTAGGTGCTCTCTTCCTTCGCCCTCTGAAGGCATCTCCAGATTGCAGCGCTTCGAGCAGACTGTCCATCACTCCGGTCTGATCGTTTTCTACAAAGAGAGGGAAAGAAAGAAAAAGAAATAAAAAAAAGAGGGAGAGAAAGAGGGAGAGGTAATCAGATGCTGCTTTCTTTTTTTCCATTTCGCTTTCATGTCCTTGAGTGAGAGTTACCATAGCAAAGCCCGCTGATTCAACAAGCCAGACCATGAACAGTACATCAGAGTGCAAAGCCTGGCGATTTGAGAAGCAGACAAGCCCTTAACTGGCTCGTACATCACCTACAAGCCTCTCGCTCTAAACAAATCCACTGCGTTTGAGATTTTCTTGGCCCTCTCATAAAAAAAAAAAAGGAAAGAAAATAAAAAAGGATGCAGAGTTGTTAACCTGAAGCCACTGGCTTTTCTGCAGCCGCTGCCTCCAGAGAAGCGATCGGTCCAGGTGGACACTACAGACCTTAAGGCAGAATAGAGCCACACTGGGCTTAAGCCTGCAACTAAATCATCACTGACTACAGCACATCCCTCCAAATACACACATACACACACACACAGAACCCCGAACTCACACACAGCTTACCGGGGGAGAAAGAAAAGGAGGAAAAACTGAAAATAAATCTGACAGGAAAGTGCTTCACTAGGTTTTCAAAAAGTGTTTTTCAGCCGTGTGCAGAGGAACAGAGGAAGGCTTGTGTGTGCGTGTGTAGCTTTGACAGTGTAACCTTACAAATCAATTCTTTGGTATATTGATACTGAACTTGTAGAAGGAAAAGAAATGTACGCGTATATATACACACAAACACACAGAAATATACACACAATCACAATGGTGGGACAAGGACTTAATGCTCGAATCGTGGATTGCGCAATGGCTTTCTCACTTCCAGCTTGTAAGCTTCTTGTTATTTAGGATTTCCTGGGAAAAAAATGCATTGACTATTGTGTGGGGGGAAAATAACAAGCTAATGTAGTTTCATTTATTCATTTTTTTTTAATACCGCTTATCCTGTACAGGGTCTCGCAAGGTCTGGGCTGGACTGGACTTGACTGACTGGACAGGATGCCAATCCAATGGCAAATTTAGGAATGCCAGTTACCTTAAATCTGGACTATGGTAGGAAACTTGAGTACCTGAGGAAACCTCACCGAGCAGAGGGAGAACATGCAAACTTCACACACACACGTGCACGCACGCACACCGGAAACTGTAATCGAATCCTCGACCATGGATGCGCAAAATTTTGAGAGCTAAATGAAGAAATTTTTAAGTTTTTTTGCGCTTACTCCCATCACGGTCCAATATTTAGATTAATAAACGACTAGTAGAACTACTACGTCTTTTGTTTACCTGACATCACTGAGCTAGTTTTGGTGCAGTTAACTAGTTTCCTTAAACTTCATCGTAGTGCAGAAGCATCAAGGACACTTTCACAGTCAGTTTCAGAAGGTAACTACAAAATTTTACTTTGCCTCCTTTTTCATTTATTAATGTCCGAATGGGCGGGATTTCATGGGCGGGGTTTTATAGCTGGAGGAGATCCAGGATATGTCGAAGGAAACACAGCAAGTGCTTGAGAAATACAGCAAGTCCCCGACTTACGAACGAGTTCTGTTTCAGGAGCATGTTCGTAAGTCGGATTTGTTCTTAAGTCTGACAAAGTGACTTTTATATGCCGTTGACATGCATATACAATGTAAAGGATACAAATCCACTTTACTAAATCTGTCCACTTTCCCCACACTGCTGTCAGGTCTCCAAAAACCACAAGGAATTTAATCACACAGTAAAATGTAACAGTGTTGTCTCTGCGCCTTTAAATAGCGAGGGGAATCCCGGACGACATTTTATCAGCTGTTTTCCACTGTATTGGACTGTGAACTCTAACTGTTACATTTTCTATCATCGTGCTCCCGGACTGATTCACGGACTAATTTCTCCCGCACCCTCAAACGCGCACACATACAATATACCGGACTTTGGACATTTAATACATCCACTTACACACTAAAAAATATTGTATATAATTGTAAATATTGGGATCTGGTGCACTGCAGTGTCTATTTTTTGTACATGTAAGCTACTTTCGTAATTTTTTCGCATCTCCGAATGTTCATAATACAGGGACTACCTGTAGCTAAAAAACAGAGCTGGAGGAACAGACAATGAGGAGTTCCTGTCTCTCTGTCCTGTCTCTCTGGTGTACACTGACGCAATCCCGATTGGAATTGAAAATTTAGGCATTTGTTTGGAGAAGCGCCGTGAAATCCTACAGTTGTCCATGTGTTCTCATTTTTTATTTAGACTTGAAGGCTGAGCTTCTCTTCACACTGTTTCACATGGCTAAGGGAGCTTCGTAAAAGACAGACACAATCCTTGCAACTACGGCTGAACAGTTCCTACTCTGCATTTCGGCAACAGAAAGCAATCATTTGAAAGAAAGAAAAAGAGAGAGAGAGAGAGAGAGAGAGAGAAAAAAAGACAAAATCAAATACTCCTCTGTGATACTATGGCTGAAGGGAAAGATGAAGACTACGTGACGTCGCCAGAAGCTGCTCAGAATAAACAGTTAATTATCACATAGATTTTGCACAAATTATTCATCAAATTATAGTTTTCAATCTACCGCATAATTAACAGCCCACACCAATCAGCATTCCGCTACATTTTCTGTACGCTAAACCAAAAGGTGTTTATCACATTTTTTTCCTCTGGCATAATTTATCTGCGTGTTATCCATGAATATAACACTCCATCAGTAATTTCTCTTTCAAGACCTCCCTTCTCCTCCTACACTACTATGTCACGCTCCTTTCCATAGGTGTTAATTACATGGGTCTGGGTCATATTGGTGAGGGGGGACGCGGGGCAAATAATACAGTGCAGGTGAGCCTCAATCAAGAGCAATTCTTTAAATCTGCAGCAGAGGAGGGGGAGGGACAGGATCGATAATTGTGGGGTAGAAACGATATTCTACTGAGATATACAAATGAACCAGCGATTAAAAAACTGCTCCTCCTCTCAAAACATGTTGGGCCGTCTGCATAGCTACTGAGATTAAGGATCTATCTACATTTACATTTACGCATTTGGCAGACGCTCTTATCCAGAGCGACTTACAAAAAGTGCTTTAATGTTTACATCACTGGATACATACTTATACTGGGTTAACTAGGGTAATAACTAAGTGCCATTAGTCCAACACAACTATCTATCTATCTATCTGTCTGTCTGTCTTTCTGTCTGTCTATCTATCTATCTATCTATCTATCTATCTATCTATCTATCTATCTATCTATCTATCTATACATCCATTTCCATCTGCATTTTAAATTAATCATATATCCAAATATCAATCCATCTATCTATGCATCTATTAATCTGTCAATCTAGCTATTCATCCAACTATGCATGCATCTTTTCTTCTATACATCCTTTTATGCGTCAATTCATCAGTCCATGCATCTATGCATCCATCCATCCAATTATGCCACTATCCATCCATCTATCTATGCTTCTATCTGTCCATCTGTGCATATATCCATCCATCCATTTATTTATCCATCCATTTATCTGTGTATTCATCTATCTATCCATCCCTCCATCCATCTGTACATATATCCATCCATCTATCTACTGTATCCACCTGTGCATCCATCCATACGAGCATATATCCATCCATCAGTCTAAACATCTATCCATCCATACATCTATATGTGCATCCATCCATACATTTATGCATCTTTGCTTCCATCTGTCCATCTGTGCATATATCCATCCGTCTATCTATCCATCTGTGCATCCATCCATACGAGCATATATCCATCCATCTGTCCATCCATCAGTCTAAACATCAGTCTAAACATCTATCCAACCATACATCTATATGTGCATCAATCCATAGGGTACATCTATCCATCCATCCATACGTGCAGCCATCTATCCATTCATCCAAGTGTGCATCCATGCTGATCCCCTACTGCACTGTTCACCCCTGAGGAAGGGGCACGGAGAGCCGAACCCCGCACGCCTCATCCAATCATAGCATGGTCTGAGAGTGCGCGCCAAAGGACACCACAATGACACTTCCTGACACACCAGGCTTAGCGCTGTACTCGGCTACACACAATCCAATCTAATTCAAGCCAATTACTGAGCTCTGTAATCCAGCTTGTACTTCGTGAACGCTTAAACCGGAGAAGAGATAAGGATGGAGGGTAGAGGGAAAAGCTAATGTTTAACCTTAACACCACGGTTGGCTTTTATTACACTGGGTGGGGTACAGAATGATGGATGGATGGATGGGTGTGTAGTGGAAGACAAATGATAGAACAAGTCTGAGAGCAAAAAAAAAAAAAAAAAACAGAAAGAGATGAAAGAGAGATAGAGGAGGGTGCCTGCTGGGCCACTGATGGAGGAGACAGAAAGGGTGAGGAGAGTTTAATAACAGAGAATGAAGGGGGACATGGAGGTGTGAGAGAAACACATGTGGGATGATTTAGTGGTCACAAGAAGCACACCAGACTGACCGTGATGGACTGTTGGCTCTATTTTTTTTTGGGACTATTTAATTTACAATTATTTCATTGCTTTACATGTGCATTTTTGCATTTTTACCGCCGACTCAGCTACTTCTTTATAGTGGGTAATTATCCGAAATACAAATCAGCTGTGAAATCTCAGAGCGCTGTATAGACACGTAGCTTAGCGTGATATTGATATTACACCATCATATGGCTCGGGCTCATGATTGATGACGGCAATCGAATCAAATCAAATGAAATCAAATCAGACTGCAGACACTGTTCTGTGCTCTATGGAAGAAAAAAAAAAAACAGCATCTTCCTACAGCATATGAGACCTGACAAAACCTCTTAAAACTCAGCTCACGCAGTGTGAAGGTATCAGACACGCGCACACGTGCGCCTGAAAAACACGGTGCTAAAGGCATCATGCTTCCTAAAGTAGCTCCTAAAGAAAACTTGAATCAAACCTGATCAAACCTGACACGAGAGACGCTGACGAGACCCGGGAGCTAAACGGAGACGATAAATACAAGTTGTCCTCATCAGTACGAGCTCTGTAATTATCTCCTCTCTGACCTTTTGCCAATCCCTGTATTGAGATCTTTTCCCTTTCATACCAAAAGCTCACGGATGGATCCACGCAGCCGATCTCGGCTCCCCTCCCCGACTGGTGTCGCTCTGTCAAAATGCCAGCTGCCAATCTGATCTGACAGACGCGCGCCGTGGTTTCAGAGTCGTTTTTAAAATCGTAAAAAGGTCAACTATTCTTGTTCTTCTGACTAAAGGATGAGGATGCTGGTTACTTCTTTAACATGCAAAAATCTGGCAGCATAAAATGTTTTCTCATCACTTTCTACTTCCTCTACACGCATGCAAGCTTGGACTGGCCATGATTCCCAGATGTTTAATTGATTTTACAAAAATAAAAATCTAAAAGATAAGATAAAGATCTAAAAGACAACACAAAAATACCCAAAGTATATCCAAAAACGTAATACTTTTAACAATAAAGTTTTTTTTAAATATAATTTTTGCATATACTTGTGCTGCACATTAAAATCTATATTAAGCCCTATGTGAAGAAATCAAATGCTGGAGATTTTTTCCTTTTTCATCTTTGTCGCTAATGCTGTTAGCTTGTGTTGCTAACCTGACAATAGCTATAAATCTTGACACACAACATGTAGACCAAAAAAAATAAGTAGATGTATCAGTTATTTAGGTCGTGATATACTACTAAGAAGAAGACATAACTGGATATATACAGTAGTATTGATTGGTAGATCACTAATTATAGTCAAATTTAAATGTTTTTTGTCGTGTACACAATCGTACACAATATGACTTAATACGA
This sequence comes from Clarias gariepinus, assembly GCF_024256425.1. NCBI lineage: Eukaryota > Metazoa > Chordata > Actinopteri > Siluriformes > Clariidae > Clarias > Clarias gariepinus. The sequence goes on along the minus strand of NC_071114.1, from coordinate 6,488,592 downwards.
CTGTCCATGACTCAAATTTAAACATTACAACTGAAAATATTGCACTAGAAAATACAATTAAACTAAAGAGAGAATTAAAATTTTATAAAATTTAATTGAAAAAAGTAGAATTGAAATAAAAAAATTCCTAAAACATGCCACGTTGTGAGCATGTTTTTCAATGCTGTAAAGGAAACGTGTATGTGCATAAATCTGATAACTGTGCATGCTCACAACACGGTTGTGTGGCTAAACCAAACTAGGCGTATCGCTGAAAGGCTTCCAGTGAAACAAGAGTTGTATATGCACTAAATGCATCGTTGAAAGATACCGACTCGGGTTAGCTCAGTGCGATTTCAGAAGCGCCAGGCGGTTCTTGAATTTAGCTCTGGCCATGTTACATTGTACTCGTGTTCTGAATAACAAACTTCACGGATGGTGTGTCGAGCAGGAACAATTTTTAACGAACTGATGTTGGACGAGAAGGCCTGGCTCGCAGTCTCCGCTCTAACTCATCACGAAGGTGTTCTATCGGGTTGAGGTTAGGACTCGATTGCAAGTGCAGACCAGTCAAGTTCTTCATCCATGTCTCCATGGACCTTGCTTTGTGCACTGCAGTCGTGTTGGAACAGCAAGGGGCCGTCCCCAAAGGTTGCGAGCATGAAATTGTCCATAATGTCTTGTTATGTTGAAGCATTAAGAGTTCTTTTCACTGGAATAAAGAGGGCCGAGCCCAAAAAGATCAAAGAAGTTGGTAGTTGATTGACTAAAACTGATTATCGATTATGAAATGGTTACTGACTTCTATAAAAAACGTACAGTATATGTACAGTATACGGTAGTGCCTCTAATGAGGGTATGTCGCTACTACAGCTCTGCAACGCTAATCTGCTAGCAAAGTGACTCAGCACAATTACAATTCTAACAATGGGTCAACATCAGAGCGAACAAGTGATAAAGATGCCTTTTTTTTTTTCAAGAATTTGGAAAAGGTTAAGCAGACTGATAAACGTGTCAGAAATGTAAATTTAGGAAATCTGAAGGTGTTTGCAAATCCATCTTTATTCCCCCCCTAGCCTCTAAATTCTATACTGTGTGTGCTCTTTGACAGTCAGGGTTCAAAGTTCAGCACTTGAGGGATTCCTCAGAATCCGCCATCGATCCTCCCGAGAGAAAGAAATCGCATTTTTAACCCGTGGTTCTAATTTTGTCTGATCTGATGCCTCAAAGAACAGGCATTACTCTTTCTCCTGTCTGCTCTCTCTATCTTCAGCTTCACATTCATTACCTTATGTGTGTGTGAGTCCTTCTCTACAAACGTATAACAGAAGTAAAAATAGTGCAGAGCATCAGTCTGCTCAGCTATTTTTCATGCAAAGTTCTTGCAGAGCTCGAAAACGGCGTAGTATCTGCTTGTGCACGGCACTGCGCCCACTGCAGGTGACTCGCGTTACTGCAGCGTTTTAATTGACAGTCACCGTGGAGACAAAGCGGGGAGGTGGCAACAGTAACCTGGAAACAAAAAAGCTCCCATTTGTGCTACGACTGATTTCTGACAGGAGGGAAGAGAAGAAGCTTAAAGCAGACAGACAGCATTAAATGTGTGAGAAAGATAGAGAGACAGAAAGAAGGATGGTGTGTGTGTGTGTGTAAATGGCGTAAGGGTAAGGCAGCAAGAGCATGACCAATGTATTTGTAAGTACAAATTGGTAATTCTTTTCATTAAACCCTCTGCGGGAACAAGGCAGACTTTATACGTTTTAAATTGATCCATTAAGAGTCAGAAGAGTAAAGCACAAGGTTATAAATATAAGAGCTGTGGCTCTCGAGTAGGGACAAGGACACAGGCGCCATAAAGCACTAGATGTGTTTTTCTCATCATCATGCCGGCTTAAGAATGCAGGTTTCTGGATTCTGATCAGCACCATTAATGTCTGTATCTAAGGGTGTGGCTCATGGAATTCTTGGCTGCTGATTGGCTGGAAGAAGAATGTCACACAGACGTTCCTTTCTTCTCTAAGAGTCTTGCTTCAGGGCAATGGTGACACCAGGTTTTGATCGGTCACCCAGAATAAAAGTCTGACGCTCTATCCAGACTCTGGTTATTCACATCATATCACACAGACAGAAAACGTAAAGAGTATAAAACCAAAAAAGTAGTTGCATCGTTTATCAGCAGCATGGTCAGGTTGGGCAGTTGCCCTTACCCTAAGCTACTTACAGAAGTACACTGGAGAGGCTGGGAAAGATTGTTTCTCAGATACAGGTAGTCTCCGACTTACGAATATTCGTGTTACAAATTTCCGTAGATAAGAACGGACCGCGGTTCTACGAACATTCGTTGATGCAAACAAATCATGAAAGTAGCTGACGTGTATTGTAGGAAAAAAAAAAAAAACAGTGCAGTGCATCAGATACCAATATTTACAATTATATACAATAGTTTCAGTGTGTAAGTAAATGTAAAATTATGTCTAAAGTCAGGTATATTGTACAGTATGTGTGTGGTGTTGGGGTGCGGGAAAAATGTGTCGGCCTCACCGGTTTCATTGAATCAGTCTGGAAGCACGATTATAGAAAATGGCCGTCCTGATGGAGAATAATCCTAACAATGTTACATAAGATTACAGATTTTGTCCACAAGATTTAGACGTAGTTTTTATTTATTTATTTATTTATTAATTTTTTTGGTGTTTTGTTTTTTATGGTTTGTAAGGTATCCTTAAGTGTCATGAAATATACAAATAAATACAAATAAAATCTATTATTATTATTAAAGGGGACAGAGATTTAGTCAGGTGGCTTGCTACGCTTTACATTGTATATTTGTGTCAAAGGTGTACGAGACTCACTTTGTCGGACTTAAGAACAAATCCGACTTACGAACGTTGCTCCTGGAACAGAACTCATTTGTAAGTCGGGGAATACCTGTATTCAGTCAGCTATGCCTTCCTTGTGCAGTGAGAGCCCGTTGGACCAGTTGAGCGGTGCTAGTAGCATCAGACAGTATGGCAGAGCGTATTGAGCTATGATGGCGTGGCATATTGCGACTGGCCATGTGTTGGCCAGGGGTAGCTCAGTGGTTAAGGCATTGGACTAGGGTTCGATAGATCTCAGGTTCAAACCCCACAACCACCAAGTTGCCACTGCTGGGCCCTTGAGCAAGGCCCTTAACCCTCAACTGCTCAGATGTGTAATAAGATAAAAATGTAAGTCGCTCTGGATAGGAGTGTCTGCCAAATGCCTAAATGTAAATGTTGAAGAGAATGAAGACTATCTACTTATTTTTAATTTTGAAAACCTCCATATAAATTATTAATAATTAAACAATTATCGATGAAGTTAATTAATTAAGTAATATAATATATTAATAATAATAATATATTAATAATAATAATAATAATAATAACAACATACAGTGGTGGGCTAAAGTATTAGGGAAACATACGCTATGTATTTAAGCTCTCTCTCTGTGCACAAATATCGTCACTAATTATTCCTCGTCTATCTGCCTGAAGAGCTGTGCTAATTAGAATCAGCTGGGTTAGTTAATGGATAAAGCAAACATGTGTCAGGACTTTTACTTTCTAAATTACTTTATTTTCTGAAATTTTCTCTGCAGAAAAAGTGAATTGTGAACTTCTGTGGCAAATTCCGGTACATGGTGATCATACAGGCATGGATTAAAATGAGTGCGTGACATCAGAGTATTGCAGACGTCTTTTTGACTTTTGACCTTCTTTTGAATGCACAGCTGGTTGCAGGAGGTTTTGAAGAATTAAAGGGCTTCTAAACTAAATACATTTTGTTGCACAGCAATTTCACTGCAAAACAATAATACAATTATTCATATTCTTGGTCTTATTTTTTATTCTTTGAAGAATTTCTCGTTTGTCTTAATACTTTTGGCCACCACTGTAATTAAATACACCTAAGGTCATAAAAAACAAACAAACAAAAAAACTTGCAGTCATTGGAAAGCTACTGTGGTATAAATGAAATACAAAACCTCTGGATGTACCATTACTAGATAATAAATTAACCTCAAGGTGATCATTGATTGTTTTTTTCTAACTTATTTTCTTATCTATTCATGTAAGCAATGCTTCTTACCAATGTCTGTTTTTTTGTTTTGTTTTTACTTTAGTCGTGTTTTCAGAATATTAAATTAACCTTATTTTCATTAGTCACGATTGTAAAAAAAAAAAAAAAACTAAATAAATAAATAAATGTTATGTATACTGTATATATATTATATACTGCTAAAGTCTAAGGCCCCCTATTACTGTATATTCTGTACCAATTTGTTATATATGTACATGATATGATATTGTGTCTGCATAATTATGTACAAAAACATTTAGTATTTCCATATATACCTTAAAAATTTATAAATAATAAAATAACAGGCAAATATATGCATGGCTGTAAAAAATTGTACAAGACAGACCAATTTTCAGATGGAAACACTTCACACACCCTAATGTACGCTCCTGGGATTTGCATAAAAATAGAAAGGAGCCTAACAGTTTACATTGACTGTTTATTTTATTCCTCTTTATAAAAGTTTATTTTATGCAGAAATGATTTCAAAAGCAGTTTTTGCTTATGCCATATTTCTGGATGTGCCCAAGACTTTTGCACAGAACTATAAGTAAAATAGTTGTTGTAGGTTTCGTCCTACATTTAAGTTTCCATCTGAAAATTGGTCTGTCTTATACTATATTTTTTGTATATACTATATTTTTTTATTTATATGATTTTGTACATATAGACATGATAAACATATATTACAAAATTGGTACAGCATATAATAAGACTTTTGCACAGTACCATGTGTATGATATAAAAAAAAATAATAATAATTTCAGCAGTAATCTTCGCCACATTAATTTAATTACATTAATTTTCCTTATTTAAATGAAACATGTTATGGGAACGTTTAACAATAATCACTGCATTTATAGAAGAAAGATGATATCAGCCAAGCTAAAGACTGATGCAGAATCTTCTAAGATACGACCAGGGGTGACCTGACAGGCAGCGGTGTGCAAAGTACACAAGTCCTAAAATCCTTTTAAGGATTTCGCGGAAACGTGACATTGCATTGTCGCTAAACAGATTGATCAGCCTTTTTAACGTTTTTTTCTTCACGAGGGCCGTTGTTGCAGTACAGTTACTACAGAACTGTCGCTATATACATGGACACAAAAGTAAAAAAAAATGTTTTTAATACTTTACGACCCTGTATACAGAATAAAGCGGTATAGGCGATGAGTGAGTGATATAAACGGTGTAATGATGTGACTGTCAGTGTGTTCCAGTTGTCCCTTAAGCCCCACTGCTTCTACATTCTTTATTCAGAGTTTCAGAAGGAATGAGCAAGGAAGTGTGAGAGGAAAAGAGACAGCATACTAGAACAATAAAGATATGAAAGAGCACAGAGATATGAAGATAAAGTACGGAGGGAAACAAGGGAGTGAGTGGACTGAGCGGGAGACAGAGAGCAGAAAGTGAAAGAGAGTAAGATTACTACGATTAGAAGCTAATAGGTGTGAAAGAGATTTGAGATGGAGACGAGCGGGTGTGAGATACGGCGCGGTTCTGACGCAGGAGAGGAAGGAGAGGGTAATCCCTCTTTGAAGCCGACACCACTCGCTCCCGCTTTGATGTTCGCTCCATGTCCTGCCTTTCCTCGTTCCCCCTGGTGCACCTGGCGCTGTATATGGCTTGCTAAAATCGACAGATCAGGAGCGTCCGCGCCACGTTCCTGGACATGAATACCAATCTGGTGCGACCTGCACGCGCTTCTCTGTCATGGATCTGTAATAATCGTTGTTGAATAGATTTCCTTCTCCGTTGCAATCCGTTCCCGAGTGAGACTGAGAGACGCTAAAGTCGTCAGGTAGCTGTTAGGTGTGCGGAATCGTGCGCGGAATCAGAAACGCAGCTAAGCCAGACGCTGTGACACGCTCGTCTTACTGTCTGCTTTCTAAAAAACACAGCCCCTTTTTCGGTTTCGTCCGGTCGAACACTACTGTTCGGTGTGTTGCCGTATATTGAAAGACAGAAACAGCCATATTTGAATGGTTAAGATCACGATGCAGTTTGCCCTTCATTAAACCTTCATTTAATTGACATTTAATTTAACTGTTCACCTTTGACGAAATAAATGCACGTTATTTATGGCATATGTTTACGTTCCATCTGTATGCATTAGGTTTCCTCAATTAAGTAGTGAACACAACACCAATCAGTCATGGCATTGAAATCCACTGAGGGCTGAACGGAGTGAATAGCACTGATTAACTCATTAGCATTGACACCTGCTAATGTCTGAGATATTCTAGGCAGCATGTGAAGAGTCAGTTTTTTAAAGGTGATGTGCTGCAAGCAGAAAAAATGGGCAAGTCAGACTTTGACGAGGACCAAGTGACATCTGTAATGTCTAGATGTCTGGGGCCGAACATCTCCAAAACAGCAGGTCTTGTGGTGTGTCCCTGCTGTGAAGTAGTTAGTTCCTAACACAAGCGGTCCAAGGAAGGACAAGCAGCGAACTGGTGCCAGAGTGATGGACGCTCATGGCTTACTGATACTGATGTCCACAGGGAGTGACGGCTATACTGTTTTTTTATGCGACAGAAGAGCTTCTGTAGCACAAATAGCTAGGATAGGAAGCTATCCGAACGGACAGTGCATTGCCGTTTGTTGTGTATGGAGCTGGGTAGCTGACGACCGGTCAGAGTGACCATGCTGTCCTCCATGTCCTCCATGTCCATGCTGTCCTCCATGTTTTTTTTGAAAGCACCAATAATGGACACCTGAGCATCAGAACTACACCATGGAGCAAGATGGAAAAAGACGGAAGCTTTGAGAGAAGATGAGCCGGCAAAGAGTGTGATGCTCTGCTCTGGGCAACGTTCTGCTAGGAAACCTCGAGCCCTGGCGTTCATGCAGGTGCTACTTTGACACCTATGTAAACATTACTGCAAATCGAGTACACACCCCTTTTATTGATCCTAAAAGGCGGCGTCCTCTTTCTGCGAGACTGCAAAAACTCCCTGAGGAACGTGAAAGAGTCCAAGGAGTTGACGTGGCCTCCAAATTCTTGGAGAGAATAAAGAAACTTGGAAAGCATAAAGAAATTGCCGTTAACGCCTTGGTGCCGGATACCACAGGACATCATGTGGAGTCCATGCCTTGACAGATCTGAGCTGGTTTGGCTTCCCAAGTGGGAGCTACAGCAGTACTGTAATATCAAGCAGGTGGTTTTTATTCTTACTCTATGCCTGGTTGATGTACTGTATAAGTCATAAAGTTATGTTTTCACGAGTACTTAACCAAGAGAAACCATTTCCCTGATGGAAATCGCGGACATTTTTGTGCTAGGTAAGCAAGGTCTTACCGTACAGTATGTATCTTAGCCATGTTAAGATTCAGAGATGCTGAACTTTGCTTTCTAGGTAAGACTGGGGGAAAATGCAGATGAAATATCAGCATAGGAGCATCTTATAGCACGATACACTTTTCCAAGATATCATGCTGTGAAAAGAAGAGGCCACAAAATACTTCCAAAGTAAAAAAAGAAAAACGTACAAAAGACAGTTATTTCTATAATATATGATGTCTTTCATGACGTATAAGGCTTGCTCATAAACTGGCAGCACTATTGAAGCATTATCCTTTAAAACAAAACATAACAACAACAAAAAAAAAAACCCTCTTGACAACTGACATGTCTGGGGGAAAAAGAAAAAAAAAAACGTCTGTTGCAGAATAAAATGATTATGGTCCATTAATGTTTGAATGTGAACTTTTAAATAATTACAGAATAAGTGAGAAAGAGAGAGAGCAATCACCCTGAGCGTGCTGGAAGCTGCTATAAAGAGCGAGAAGGAGAGAAAGAGAGCGAGCGAGAGACATTAATAGAGACCTGGCTGGCTGACCCTGTTAAACACTCAGCCTCTGATTCTTTCTCTTTGCCACACATTGTCTGCCCTCTCTCACCTCCCTCTCACTCCTGCAGCCACGTCAAGCTGTTCCAAATGCAGGTGACTTCTTTCAATAAAACATTTTTTTTTTTATTCTTTTTTCGCTCTTTTTTTTATCTGTCTGAATCTTCCTATGAACTAGCTCTATGCGGAAGGGTAAGTAAATGCTGATGTATAATCCGTCAGCTGCCAAACACACCCCCCGAGGAGTGCACCCTGGGCCATAATGCAAGGGATTTGTCACACAGTAGGGTTTGCCGACAGAAAAGAGAAAAACAAATCCCAAAATGTGTGTGCATAAAAAAAACAAAACATGCTTTTAAAAGGTAGCATGCGGATATGCTTTTAAAAACAACCATAATGTTTAGAGAGAGAGCTAGTGTAAGACAGAGAGAGAGAGAGAAAGAGACAGAGCGAGAGAGACAGAGAGAGAGAGGTAGGCGATATGCTGCTTTATTATTCGCAGGATAATAATGCATTCAACAGAACACATGAATGAAGAGGAAAAAACAAAATGTTCCTGAACGGTTTTGTAAACGTGACACAGGCTATAATAAGATGTAGCTTTTGTCACTACACTATGCGTCTCTCGCTTCCACCCACAGCCCCACACTGAGATCGCAAACCCTTTCGCTGCAGTGTGTGAAACAATATGGAGAAGTGTTAAGGATCTGGGTTCTGACTTAAAAAAACATTACAGGCCAGAGAGAGAGAGAGAGAGAGAGAGAGAGAGAGAGCACCTGCATGTTGTCCTAATGCCATAATTAGGCAATAAAGCACGATTAAGCGCGCCACTATGCAGCGTTTTAGCACGACTGTTAGTTGGAGATAATTGCTGGATAACACTGTGTAGCGCCCCCTACTGTCCATCAGCAGGAGACAAATTTTTTTACAGACTCGGCTTTATATATAAATAGTACATACACATCAATATCAATGGGGCCTCCATGGATCAAACTTGTTGCACCTCTGACAGACGCTTAGTTGGATTCAGATTTGGGTATTTTGGAGGCCAAGTGAGCACCTTAAACTCTGCTGTTTCAGAACGCTTACATTTGGAAACACAGCATTCCGAAGGTGAGTTCTTTAAGGGGTAATTTCGTACTGTGAAGCACATATTTTCATAGGAAATAATGTAAATGCAGACAATCCGTTCCAGTTACCCAAAAATATTACCAATTTCCAACACTATAATCATATGTTCGCCTTGTAAAAATTATTCAAATATTTAGAAAAGACATATTAATGAAGTAAAATATGGAATAAATATACAGTACAAAAAAAAAAAAAAAACTTTTTTCTTTGTGCTACCGTCCTTGCTAATATTGTTGGGAGCAACAGTCTTCACTAAATCTTGCAGAAAAAAAAAATCCCACAAAAAAAATATGTACAGTAAACTCGCTTCTCTTTGGCTTTCCACTGATGCAAACACATTCTAAACGGCTCCTGGACATGCACGAAATTCCCAGACGGCTATCCGAAATGCGCTGTATGCCGAGGCAAATTTCTTGTATTGGCTCTGCAACCAGTTAGGTAGCATGTGTGAAAGTGATATCCAGATGAATACCAAGAGGTTTCGCCCCAGAACACTGTCAAGGGCATCACACTGCTCCACCTCCACAAGCTTGTCTTCTTCCCATTAGGCATTTTGGTAGTATCTTTGGCCCAGGATGCACATGCGCCAGCCGTGCATACTGCAAGACGGAATTGGGTAGATACTAACCACTTTCAGTTCTATAAGTATTTGAATTTAGACTTAAACTTCAGAATTCAACCTGCTACTTCCATCAGCAGACACAATCAATAAACACCAGTGACCCAATTCCAGTGGCAGCTCTACGCGCCCATGCCATGTACAACCTCGAGCATGTTTAATGATCATGTGGTCTGCACTGGAACGTGAGCCCTTCATTTTCTTCTCTCTTTTAATCATCCTGTTACAAGCTAATATAACATTAGAATTGCGCAAGCTTTTGTCTTTCTTTTTTTTGTTAAATAATCTGCCGTTTTTATCTAGGAGTTTCACCAGCGGTTTGCAACTTAAAGAAAACTATCTGTATTTACAATCATAAGGATGTCTCTCTATCGTAGACTTTGACAATAATACTTGTACCTCCTCCACAGTGGTCTGAAAGAGTTAGTCTATAAATATATGAAGAAGGGTTCTTCTATTTATAATATTTCCCAGCTGAATTAAAAATGCTGCAAGTGCACATTAGTTCAGTTTCTCTATTCTGAAGGAAGGCCCTAACCCACTGAAACTGCAGTAACTGTCCTTTGAAAAATATCAACTCATTTCTACCAAGGATTAGCCCTGTTTGAAAATGTACTCACATAAACACATTGCCCTTTATCTCTTTCCAACTCAAATTTAAGGTGAAAGCCATAAAGGTAAAAGCTTCTTTTCGCTTAGAATAAAGTTTCAGTTCTTTCACTCCTCACTCCTCTATATGCACTATTCCATATGCGACACAACTGCTCCATAATTACTACTAATGAATCGTGGATATTGTTCTGCATTAAAAGATGCCATGTATAGTACACAGATCAACATAACATTATGACAGCCTGCCTAATATTGATTAGATCCCGCCACTTTTGCCACCAAAAAATTTCACAGTCCAATACAGTGGAAAACAGCTCAAAATAGAGAGAAAACAGAGACAACATAGATTCCCCTTAGACAAGGCGGGGAAGGGGACAGATTTAGTCGGGTGGATTGGTATGCTGATTATATATTCATGTCAAAGGCATGTCTAAGACGCACTTCGTCGGACTTGAGAACAAATTCGACTTACAAACGTGCTCCCGCAACGGAACTCGTTTGTAAGACGGGGACGACCTGTAACATCGATATTTTTACCCTGCAACTTCAAGTGTTTAAGTGATCTCCGATCACGCCCATCCATGATTTTTTTTCTGCACATTTCGGCAAAGTTGATGGCTCAGCTTAACCAGTCTAACAGGCGTCTAATACTACCTTGGACAGTTCTTAACCTAAATTCAGTCATCTCCTTAGACGGCATCAAGTGCTTGGCCTCCTTAGAATCGTACCATGTGAAACAAACATAAAACAACGAATGCGAAGATGGCTTCATAAGAGACTGTTGAGATGTACCAGTCAGAGCAAGAGCGGAAAGTGATGTGTGTTAGTGTGTGTGAGAGAGTGTGTGTGCATCAGATAATCAGTTGTATGCACTCGTGCAGTGTTACTGGTGTACAGGCCTGATCAGCAGAGAGAATGGGGAAATTGTTTTTCGCTAACCGTGTGCATGGCTGATTCTCTAACCAAATCACAGCACAAATATCATTTCCTTTTTCTTTTTATTCTATTACCTCCTCCACTCAGTCACTTAGAGCGCTGCTTATTGCCTTTCACGGACGCCTGTGTCTGTGTGTGTGTAGATATTGAATAGATTTCCTCTTTCATTATAGTTCAGTCTACAAAGCTTAATACTTGTATAGGATCACAAAACACAGAGTTGTTCTCTGTCACTAATGATGAATGCATCGCTCATGCCACAAGCACTTTTAGTCTGGGGAAACTGATAAGGAACTGTTCCCTGCCTTCTGGATAGAGCCATTATGTAATTTTTAGATTTTATAAGAGAATAAAATCTGGGATGAAGAACATTGACAGAAGCTGATTTATAAGAAAAAAAAAAGGAAAAAAAAAAAGAGATAAGTCCTCTCTTGGATTGCATGGTTTGGCAGTGTGTATGCGTGCGTGCGTGTGTGTCTCTGTGTACGTACGTAGAAAACGCAAGAATGTTACAGATATAGGTAAATTTATGCAGTCGTGACATTTTCGAGAACACAGAACACGACAGGAACATGAATTAGGTAAATAAAAAAAATGATATTACAAACCAAACAAAAGTGGACTTTTTACTTGGGAAAGTTTTACTTGGAGTAAATTAGGTGTTAGACTAAAATATATATTTCCATAACATACATAACATGAACATTGGATATCATAAAGAGAGTATGGCTAAGTTTTTTTTTTTTTTTCGAAATGCACCAGGAGCTGCTTAGCTGTGAGAGTGAGGTCAGATTATTTTGGGGAAAAAAAATTAAAACGCCCAATGTTGAACTATGCATCACTACAGGAGTGAAGACCCCTCGAGAGCAGCCTGCCGTTTGCTCCCAAGATCCGAGACGGGAGTTAGAGTTTTTTTTTTTTTTTTGATCCGGTGTCCATCAGTCAAGATTACAACACAAGTCCTTTAGTTTTCTTTAATAAATTGTATTAAAGCACTGTAAATTTTTTTAAATAACATTTTATTATTATTATTTTCCACACTGATGACTACAGTGATATGGAGCGGACAATGCTGTCTCTTCCTCAAGGACATGCACTCGGTCTCAACTCGGTGTCACACATTCGACTGCCTGTTCAGGCTCTTACGTTTAAAAAGACTCAGGAAGGGAGAGAAAAAAGAATGATCCTTTTGAGATGTCCTCACTATTGAATTTATGTTTTTTACCATTATTAAATCTATTTTTACATTTTAAACATCTTATGAAATATTGTCAAGCACAAATAAAATGTAGTTACGCACATCAAGTCGCGCTTAGCAATGTTAGTGAACAGGATACGCGACACAAAAAGTTAAACAATTAAATATATTTATTTTGGAGCTGGTTTTAGGGACGATAATGCTCGTTTCAATACTTGGTACTAATTTATGGTTGCATTCGGCAAAACTAGCTAATACGAATCACTGCGCTGATTCCCAGACAATAAAGTGTTTTCGCTGTTGTACTTAAAGCTAATTTAATCAGCGTCATGGCCAGACATACAGTAACAACCCCTAATAGTCTTCTTTACCTGCTTCTGCAGTTCTGTTTGTGTACTTTAACACTGTTAATTAAACCGCAGTTTGAAAAACCGAACTGTACTTCCAGCTCGCTTTAATACTAATTAACATTATAGCAGTTTATACAGCTACTATAGTTGTGCTAGTGGTTTAGCTAGTTAAATGATACGTGTGGCTACTTCGCTCTAGCCTGTAATGACTACCATGGTATAAGGGCCAGAGATAATAATAATAATAATAATAATAATAATAATAAAAAAAACCTCGGGTCAGTTAAAAATGGATCTATTGGACAGTGATAACGTGTCGGGCGGCCACGTGGATCTACATGAGGATCTGATTCTTAGCGTGTCTGACCCTCACTCACTGGACCCCCATTTTGCCTTCAGTACCGCTTTGATTCTTCGCGGTATAGATTCATTTAGGTGCTGGAAACATTCCTTGGAGATCTTGGTCCGTATTGACACGACAAAACTGCATCACGTGGTTGCTACAGATTCAGTAAACTTATTGTCATGTACAAGAAACCAGTTTGAGACGATTTTAGCTTCATTACGTGCCCGACGTAAAGGGGCCCAAAGTGCGGCAAGAAAAAAACATCTTTCCCCCACACCTTTACACCAGCCTGATGGAACCGTGATTTTGTTTATTATTCGGTTCCGGATGCTGACCCGTACCATCCGAATCAGACCAGGCAACATTTTTCCAGTCTTCTGTTGTCCAACAGCTTCAGTTTCCTGTTCTTAGGTAACAGAAACGGCACCTGGTGTGGACTTCTGCTGCTCTAGCACATCTGCTTCACGGTTTACTGCGCTGTGCTCAGAGATGCTCTTCGAAGCGTACCTCGTTTGTAACAAGATGAAGATTTACAATGTGCTACTGTTGCCGCCTTGGTGTCACTGGATATTTTCTCTCTCTTTTTTTTTTTTACACATCCCATTCTCTGAAAACCCTAGAGATGGCCGTGTGTGAGAATCCCAGTAGATCAGCAGTTTCAGGAAAAACTCAAAAAGATCAGAACATCTGGCTCGAGCAACCTCGCTATGTTTTAAAGTCACTTTTACCTTTCTCTCCCATTCTGAGGTTCGGTCTACATGCCTAAATGCTGCCATGCCATTGGCTGATTAGATATTCGCGTTACCGTGCAGTTGAACAAGCGAGTGTATATCGTAGTACCACTGTAGCATTAGCAATTTAACTACCCACCATGTTTAGCTCTCTCGGTTCCTCTTATAATCAACAGTTACTATTCCTTAATTCTGCAGCGCTTCACTTTCTTGAAGTTCTTGATAAATTCTGCTTGTTATAATATCACCAGCCTCTTTCACATCTCTGGTCGTCTCAATCTACCTTCATTCTTCAGAATAAACACACACTGTTTTATATTCATGAGCTCCGAAGGCCGTTCATGAACCCATTTCGTCTTACCTGCGTTGACCTCCAGCAACCTCTTCTTCCTCTGCTGCCGTTCCTGCTTCTCGCGCTCGGCCTTCTCTTTCGCAGCCCTTGCTCTCCTCTGCTTCTCCTCCGCCTCCCGCCTCTTCCCGTTCTCCTTCACCGCTTGCTAGGGGAGGGGGGGGGAAGAAAAAGTAAAAAAAAAAAAAAAAAACATAGAGAAGGAAACAGACAGAGAGAGAGAGAGGGATGACATTGAGATGCTGAAAATCAGACAGATGAATAGACAAACTCGCTCTAACCCAAATAGCAAAAGAACATTTGTTCGCCAGGGAGCACATGATCATGGACAAGTGCAAAGGGAAAGGAACAGATATATAGAACGTCAGGTAACGGAGGAACAAAAAAAAAACCCAGAAGGGACTGTGAAAAGGGTCAGGGATCTGTCAAAGTACATCTAATAAACGTTTGCAAGAAAATACAAGGCGCACAAACAGACAGACATTTTTTTCTACATTCTCCTTTTCTTTTTTTTATTATTAGTTTGAGAAATTTGCTAGAAAGCTGCATAACATCTACCGTGTGTGTATATATATATATGTACATATATATCCTTTTTTCCCTTTCTTCCCAAGGCCTAGTTTTACAGGTGTGAGAACAAAGAAGAGGAGAGAGGGAGGGCTGAAAAAAGAAAAAAAACAAAGTTGATAAACCCTCATTAGAGCAGTCAGAGTGACCCAGCCTTCTACATGCTCTCCTTTTTTTTCCCCTCCTACTTTCAAACTACTCTAGAAGCTGTGATGCCATCATGGGGTCATTCTTAAATCAGCCCAAAAAAAAAAAAAAAAAAAAAAAAAGGACACATCTTAGAGAAACATAAAAGCAGGACCTGCAAATATCGGAAAGACGCTGCACGCTGAGCCTCTTCGACACATGCGGGCTTTTAGGAAAGCTTTTTATGAGCGCTGGGGTGTGAAGGATATTAGGCATATCTGAGGTGAAATTTACTTTGGAGAAGATTATTGTGTGTGCTTTAAGAGCAACGAGGACCATAACTACTGTATTTGATTTTTGCGTCGGCACAGACTTTGCTTCCATGGGGACATACAGGTGCTCAGATTTAAACTCGTCTTATCGAAGCACTTCATGATCGTTCGCTTGTAGCCGCCTGCAAGAATGAAAGTCTCGGGTTCACGCCTCCTAGGCATAGAGTATATTTACTACACGGCTTTTTTTTATTTTTTTTATTTATTTATTTATTATTTTTATTAGGGAGAATATATATATGTATTGACATTGTGTATGGATGTAATATAACCTATCCGAAGGAAAAAAAACAAAAACAAACGGCGCTTATTCCCTGCAGCTCGGTTATGACCACAGCCTCCTGCTATCGCAGTAAATCCATAGGCAGCCAGGCAGAGGATGCTGGGAAAGATGCCTGTAAATCACCTTAAAGCAGCTTTCCTGTCTCCAGCTCTTCTGTGTCTGGCGCTCGCCTATCACTTCGAAATTATTCGTTTTTCATTCGAATTAGTACGGGAAGAGGAGAGCGCTGGAGTGTGAAAGCGCAGACTTAAGGAGGGGACGCTCGGGTAACACCGTGTGTCAACGGGGTCGAATGCCGGAATGTCGGACGGAGGAAGATGCCGAGGTGTTTATCGGAGAGAGAGAGAGAGAGAGAGAGAGAGACAAGTGGAGTTACAAGTTAGCATTCAGTATTTATGAGGTCTTTAGAAATCCATTTAAAAGCCATTCAGTATTTATAATGCTTTCATAAAATCCGTCGATAACTCTTAAACAGCCAGATCATGACCTGCATGCCCTACTGTACTTTTTTGTTTTTATATAACAACTTTAAGTCACGTTTAATTGATTCTCCTGAAACGTCTCTCTTTAGACAGGGCTCTCGGTGAGGTGGAGGAGGGCGTATACAAGAAGACGCGCGTTTAACGTTTTCTTTTAGGTTTTTTTTTTAGTTTTTATCAATCCAGACGAGTGGCTCTTATCCAGCAGGCTATGAGTGGTACAGCGGTCTGATCTGTCTGACATGGTCAGCGGTGTGCTGCTCACAGTGATGGCCACACTTGCCTCAAGCATCAATAGAGTGGAATGGCTGGCGGCCGTTACACCGCCGTGATCAAGAGGCTTCTACAAACATCACCAGAGTGATGAGAGCGCATGCAATAATAATAATAATAATAATAATAATAATAATACATTTAAAAAAAAAATCCTGAAGCTCTATTTAAAAAAAGCAGCTCAGATTTTCTTTTTCAGTCGATTATTTAATCATGATAACGAGGTAACATGGATTAAAGTCTGGACTTTATATTTTCATTTCGTTGCTGTCAAGTGACTTCTACCACAACACGCATAATTTGCTTGGAGGAGACAGAAACTAATTAGTCAGAGGGAATCATCATGTAAACACGACCTGAAATCACTTTTCTCTTGGTGTATATGGCGACCATCTTTAGTAACGTCGTCCAGATTTAATAACTCCAATATTTCAGAAGTTTTCCTTTGTGCTGCCTCTCAAAACAGGACCGGGCCTTTGGGACGTTAGCGGCGGATCCCTTGGGTGGTGTGGGTCGCGGGGCGAGGCCTCCGCGGATTAGACTTGGTTGTGAACACTGAATCTGCTACTACATGATGCTTTTCAATTTAGTCTGGAGCTGCATTAAAGGACCCGTACCCTTCATCTTCCTAATTCTTGAACAAATTAACACCGGTCTCAAAGCCCTCAAAGTGTGTGTTAATCTCTGTTTCACTCGTCCTCCAAAAGGGGTGTTTGCGTCTTTGGTATGTAAAGTGATCCGAGTTTTGCTTAGATGACGAGCGACAAGCTTGGGGGGGAGGGGCTTGTCTTATATGATGTCATATAAGATAAGGGGGAAACATTTTATGTAATTGTGTAATTTATTATCCAATAGAAAGGGGGGGGGATATGCTGAATATAAGAAGGTATACAAAGTTACAGGCTAACCACCTAGACCATAAACCTACTAATTACCTTGTATATTTTTATTAATAATTATTATATTGATAATTAATAAAATTGCATTTCTATTGTAATTTATAGAAGATAATCCATGACAGTTGTGCTTAGTCACAAATTTTTGAATCAACGCAGCAACATGCTGTACTGCATTATTCAGCGCTGTAGTAAAATACAGAACACTCAGCAGTACATATGGTACTAATGATCAACTTGTGGGACTTTTGTGTTTAGAAATAACTTTCCGTTCTGTCCGACAGGAGGAAAATGCTATGACGGAAAGTGTTTTAAGCGGCTAAGCTTTCCCCCGCTAGCTCCCTTACGAAGATGGTTGAGACTGCACCGGGAACGCACAACGGCGTCAAGAAGATTGGGTTGGGAATCAAAAAAATAAATAAATAGATAAGTAAATAGATAAAAGGAATGAAATAACTTGTATTTCATCTTCTGTGCTGTATAACTCCACGTGTTAAGTTACCAACATGTTTGGCAGGGAGTACCACGCTTCTCCATCACGTTTTTTAATCAGATCTGACGGGAACAAGCGCTTGGCGCGTTTCAGATAAAATAATCTGTTGAGCAGGACTGTCCACCGTCTGTCTCTCTTCCCACTCATAAAAGCCTGTCAGCCACAAACACAGACGCGCCTTTGCAGTTGACTGAGTGCAACTCTGAAGTGCACATACAATTCCGCTCTGTTCCGTGTTCACTTGAGCCTCTGCGAGAAATAAAAAAGCCTCGCAGAGCCCGGCAGCTACTGGCAGTGAGACGGGGATGATTTTCAGAAGTGCTTCGCCTGCGGACTGTTCTGCTTCTCCGCCTTTTCAGAGGACGGCCATGATGAATACGCGCGAGCGTTTTTGAACTTCACGGATCAAAAACGCACACCGCCGTTAAGTGATGTTTAGCATCGGTTAGGGTGTTCAAAACCGCAAATAATTAGCCGACAGGTGAGACGTGGTTTATTGTGTTTATCGCGCGCTCGTACGCTTTAAAGGGCACCTAACGCGGACGCGTGTCTATTCCTCGGTTGTCTGAATCGAAAGTGTATTACAGGTGGCACGCGTCGTCCTCAGTCTATTAGACCGTTTTATAGAGAATAAGCTGCAAATGCTGACTTCCCTGTCACTTTATCACAGACTGACTAGGCGAACTTAATTTACAAGCACAGATGCCACGCCCAGATATTATACTGTACAACAGTTTAAAGGTGAAAATATCCTTCTTTCTACCGCGGTATAGTACAGTATGTGTGTGTACTGAGCAGTTACATAAGCAGAACCGAACTCGCTTGCGTATCTTATACACTGTGGAATATAAACCGTGGTGGCCAGTTCACAGTTCAACCTTAAACCTCTTAACCCGATCCCAGTTCATTCAAATGTCCCTGGTTGTTTTTCCCGACTCAAACTGCGCCTTGGTTCCAAATTGAACTGTTATGTTTAGTGATTTCAGCATACACTCAAAAATACGTACTGGTCTAAAAGAAAAAACCTGGAAGAATACTCTAACAATACAAGCTTTATTTAGAAAACTATAATAGAGAAACTTTTAGAGTGAAATACTCAGAAACGAACTAGAGCACCGTATAAGGGGGTCAGGGGGAAGCTCGGTGGTTGGGAAGGTCCCAGGTTTAAACCCCACGACCACCAAGTCGTCCCTGTTAGGTCCTTGAGCAAGGCCCTTAACCCTCAACTGCTCAGATGTATAATGAGATAAAAAGATGTAAGTCGATCTGAATAAGAGCGTCTGCCAAAAAACGTCCTTATCCAAAGCGCCTTACATTCTTTTCATCTCATCTGACAAATGGCTTATTGTAAATGTAAAGACATGCGATCAGAGACGAAATATAAATGTATTCAGTCTGTTGCAGCCATAGAGCGTCACACGGTACTAAACTATTTCTCTGACGAATCGCATTGGGAAAAAAAAGAGGAAACAAGAACAAACAAATAAAAGTAGTTTAAGTTATAACTGTAGAGGTACACTTAGAGTTTATCTTGCGCTACGTACGGAAAAAAAAAAAAAAGGCATGCAGGTATGGGTCTGATATGCCGGCAGGACTTAAAAAAAACTCGAGATCTGAAGCATCTGAGAATTGCGGCTTTCATAAGACTTTCCTTAATATGGAAATTATAGCAGTATTTTGTATCTAACCACCATGAGCTGCGAATACCGTGCTCCGAAGCACAGCGGTGCGATATATGCGGCCCAACCCTATTAGCCTGGACCTGGAGATGAAATCCGCGGCTTTCTCCTTTGACTAAATAAGCAGTAAACATGTTAAGAGAGAGTCCAGGGAAAAAGAGGCGGCGTGGAATATTGAATTAGGACAAAACACTGTGGTTTCGTTCTCCTCGCATTCGTTCCTTGCTCATTAAAAACAGCAGCCTCTTTTCTTCCAGCCGCTGCTTGAACATAATTATGGCAAGCGTGCCGTCACCGAAGGCCACGTGGGTTTTTTTTTTTTTTTTTTTCTCCCCCTACCGCTCAAGTCGAATGCAGTCTGACAGGATGAGCTTTGGCGGTATGAGACGCCGCAGACAGACTGAGTGAAACTAATTTCGCTGACTGTAATTGCTTCGCTTCAGGCGCAAGAGCACTTCTTTTGTTTACATTAAAAAAAAAGAGAGGAAAAAAAAAAACACACTACCGATGTTGAGCGACTTTCAAATTCAATACCGGAAACGTCAATATACACCCTGTAAAGGTTTTGTTAGAAATCTAGAAGAGCTCTACGCCCCGGAAGACCGAAATCTAGTCTAACAAATAACGGATACCGGCGGTCGGAGTGTAAAGTCAATCCTCCGGAGCACGAAAGGCGAGCCAAAGGGCGAATCCGATTCCTACATTCACACTAAATGCCACGGAACCTGTGGCATGGGTGCTACGCAAATGTTGTCGATGTGAAAGAGATAAAATCTGTGTAATGGCGCAGGCAGAGAGAGAGGGACTGGATAGCAGGTGGTCAACTGCAGCTCGGCAGGTCTCCGTTCGCATTAGCCAAACAGCCGGTTAAAGACAATACCCACTCGATATGCTCAGTCGATGCCGTTAGTCTAAGGCCGAGAGATCCGAAACGGTGCTCTTTAACATGGGTTGATGGCTATTAGAGAGAGCGGAGTTGAACTGCCTCTCGGAAAAAGGCCGAGGTAATGACAGATGGCTACAGTAACGGGGTTGTGTGAAATTAGAGATGCAATCTTGGCTCGTGATAAGCAAATCATCTCTTTACCAGCAAATTAAGCGGAGTAGATTTGCTCTGTTCTCCCTGATTGTGTATTCAATATTAGCTACCATCATTTGGATTCATGTCTTCTCCACGCTCCTCCTCGACGTCTCCTTTTACTGAGAAAGTGAACACGGGGCACGGAGAGGGCACGCTCTCTCTCACACACACACTCGCCTGGCTTAGGGACACGTGTAAATGTGTGCTAGGCTCCTCACACAAACACACACATACAGTACATGAACAGGAACATGAGTTTAGAGTTCAAGCACTGCATGGAATGGCGCAAGGGCGTACCAGATATTAGCATTTCTCCAGCTGCGAGCTGATTGAACAACAGAAGTCAATAGCGAGGTTTGGTGAGCCAATCAGCAATTCCTGCAGTTTCCCCAGATAGACTCTGGACCAAGACATTGGACTATGGTTCGGAAGATCCCAGGTTCAAACCCCACCAAGTTGGGCCCTTAAATAAGGCCCTGAACCCTCAAACTGCTCAGAGAGACAACCCATGTTAGATGTTTTGGAGATAAAGTCAGAGAGGCCAGATTGAGGTGGTTTGGACATGTTCAGACAAGAGGGATTGTGAATATATCAGTAGAGGTTGGAACTGCCAGGCAGGAGGTCTGAAGGAAAACCAAAGAGGAGATTTGTGGATGTGATGAGAAAGGACATGAAGTTAGTTGTTGTGAGAGAAGTGGATGCGGAGGATAGGGTTGGATGGAGGCAGATGATTCGCTGTGGCGACCCTTGAAAAGGAGCAGCAGAAAGACAAAGAAGGAGAAGAAGAAGGTCAGTACTGTAAAATCGCAACGTTGCTCCCAGTTGCTGATTATCCGTATATGGACCTGCACTTAAACCTAACAGAAGCCACGTAAATCCAGTGAGACATAAGGCAGTGAAGCTTTAAGAGAGAGAGAGAGAGAGAGAGAGAGAGAGAGTTAGATTTTTGGCCTTGGCATTTTATTCGGTCAGTTCTCCTGCACGATCGGCTGCGTACGGGACGCCGATGTGCACGCGGTAATGAATTCTCAGCACTTCCTGGAGATTCTAGAGAGGTGTGAAATCAAACAGCAATTATTATGTGCCTTGAAAGCCCCATTTCATTCACACGCTTTGATCCAATTTTGAAAGAGAGAGAGAGAGAGAGAAAAAAATGAGATCCATTCTGCAGGTAATACGGCTCTTCACGGGCTCTTAATTAATACAAACACGATATTCTTTCGTTCTCTTTAATGCTGTGGACAATATGATATAGTGAGGATAAGTCCTATAAAAAAAATAAAAAGAAATAACTGGAAATCTGAGTACTATGCATGTGTGTGTGTGTATGCATGTGCAAGAAGGTCTGTCCAGATCTACCCTTCCCTAATCAGGTAATGAGAATAATCAGAGCTTGAGGTGTAACTTGGCCTAGAGCGGCAAAGAGGAGCACCTTCACGTCTGTGGTTCATTTCACCGCTCTATTTATGTCTCTCTCTGTCTCTTCACCCCGTCCCCCCTCCGTCTGCAGGCTAATTATAAGGTGGCTAACCGAAGTGGGTCGGTACGTTAAGGTTCTGCTCCGCTCCTCTCCTTCTCTTCTTCACGTGTCCTTACAGGAATTCGGTTATTCTCAAGTGTTCTCAAGTAGCTGGAGTAAAGGAGTTAGCAGAGGATACAGTGACTTATGGAACAACCCCAAAGTAAAGTCGGAAAACGTATTAATAACCCAGCGCATTACAAATGAGTACGCAAATAAATACCCATCACGAAATGAGTATCGTTCTCATTTGGTTAATGAAATGCATACATCATACATCATTTACTGTCCTTGTTATATATCATTTTTTTTTTCTTCAAGATCTCACTTTCCAGCACTTTTAGTCCTTTCTGTCTCTCAACTCCTGATCATTTGGTAATCTCCTCACCACTTACATTAGCGCTTAAAAGTTTGGGGTCACATGAAAATTTCTTTTCTTTCGCCTTAGTGATTTATTTTCACCATTCTACAAAACCATATGGAATGAGGTAATCATGTAACAACAAGTTAGTTGTTAATTTAAGACACAAACGTCAGTCTTTATGGAAATGTTCTTGCAAGAACAGTATCATCAAGTGTATTTGCAAAACCCCTCACAGCTCCATGATGAAACTGTCTCTCATGAAGACCTTCCCGGGAAAACAAGAGTAAGCATGCGTCACACCCATGAGAAAAAGGGATTCGACATTCTTTCCTTGATTATACCAAGATTTGTTCTTTAATCGCTATAAGAACCCGCGCCCACAAGTGGTGCGACAGCAAAGTGCGCGCCTTAGCATCAGTTTAAATCCTGATTGGCTGAGCTCTCTCGAGGCACTTGGCTCAGTCTCGGCTCTATAGCCAATCTCAGACATCTGTGACCTCACTTGAGCAGAAGGAATGTTTAGCGCTGTGCTACGCTGCTCCAGGTCGAAAAAAGTTGCCGTCAAGCAGCTCGGGGAAAGCATGCGATAGTCGTCTGACCTCCCAGGATGGTACTGTAGGCCTGGCCCAAACATCTGGGTGACAGGTGGAAGTTGCATACGACTTAATTTGTCAATTTGTCTGATCCTGTCAAGGGGACCATCCGCAACTTGAGACACCGGGTGCGCTTCCTGATGTAAACAATCCCCGTTTGTCCAGGTTTGGGACCGGCACCGCATCGGGTGGCTGGGGTTTGGGCATTGGGTGGGATTTGAACTCGGGTCTTCCACATGGCAGACGAGAAACCTACCGGTGAGGTAAGTAGCAAGCTTAGCCTTTAAGTCCGCGGCGTGTCGTTTGCCGGGTTCAAGTTACCAACCAATCGCTCTAGGCTGCATTCGTCATCGGAAAAACTGAAACCCCTGGAGCAATCTAAAGCAAAAAGAGAGAGGTGTGCATGTGCTTCTCTCAGGAACACAGAAATGGTGTGGAAATGCGGCATTGTCACAGGAGTCGAAAAGAAAAACAACTAATAAATTGACAAACTTTTTTTTTTATAAATAAAACTTACTGTTTTTAAACTCAATAATATTTACAGTATCATTATTATCATTACTATTATTAAGCAGACTTTCGACTCAAGTTTAAATACCTTTACATCCAAACAAGCTGGAATATGTAAAGAAAAAAAAACAAATTATATACAGCATGTGGCAAATAATAAAGCAGAGATACACGAGGAAGGACGAGCAAAAGTAGGAGCGTGGCGATGGTCACACAGAGTGTAAGAGGCTAAGAGACTATAGGAGAATCAAATTAATGGAGTGGATGGGCTACTGGAAGAATGACTGGACATGTGTGTGTGTGTGTGTGTGTGTGTAGTCCTAGTCTGTTGGTCCCCTGTCACTCCTCAGCATTGATTTAAACAAGCAGCTAGAGGGTTAGATGATCACTGGCCTGAAAAAGGACTTGTGTGCGCATGTGTGTGTGTGTGAGAGAGAGAGTGTGTGTGTGTGCTCAACCCAGTTCGATGACCTTCTATACAGCCTCTGCCCAAATGACAGACTGCTGAAGCTAAGCCAAAGAGACAAGCTGCACTCAGAGACTGCAAGCCACAACAAAGTGGCAACAGCATTGTGATCATTATTATGCAGAGACTCACTGGAGGCAGCCACGAGCAGAACGTTTCACTGGACACCGTTTCTGTGTCGCCGCACATATTAAGCAGGCGTTACACGGGTACGGTTTTGGAGCCCGGCCTCGTAGAACCTTGCAATCTTAGATCTTAAAGGCGGCTGATGATAAAGTTCACAGGACGGCGCATGACCTCATGAAACCCACGAGACAACCGCAGACACGGTAGCGACGATGGCGGAATGCAGCACTTTACCTTAAAAAAAAAAAGTAAAAATAAATCCCGAAAGATAAGTGTTTATGTGCGTGCGTGCGTGCGTGTGTGAAGTGAAAGGAGAGGAGGATTAGACCATCCCCTCTTCTTATCTTACACACTCTCTTATTTGAGTTTCTCACACACACTAATGGAAAGACTAACGGAAGTTTTATGTGAAAAATTAGCAAGGAACATCGCTAACAACTCTCGCATATGCGCAAACTAACTGCATCACTGCTGTAAAATAAAAATAAAAAAACAAAAGAACCTACACTTTACACCTTTGAAAAGAATCGCGACAGAGCAGTGTTTCTGTGTAGAGCAGAATGTGTGTGTGTGTGTGTGTGTGTGTGTGTTTGTGAAGGCGAGAGGAGGAGTGTGTGTCTGTGAGTCTGTGTAAAGGCAACAGGAGGGGTGTGTGTGTGTGAAGAGAGAGAAAATGGATCTTTAAACCATCTTTAACCTAAGACCCAGCAAGGGAGACGATTACCCACAATTCCACAGCGCAAGAGAGAGAAAAAAAACATTGCCTCAGTTGTGATCACGTGCAAAACAAGAAGCGCATGCGTGATACATGATACTTAGTACTTGTGAACCAAGACTTGTTCGTTTTCCAAGTCAAAATGTATTAAAAATCGTCTTGCGAAAACTCGCAAATCGCGTTACTCGAGGTTCCACTGTATATAAAAAAGAAAAGAAAAATAGACATATAATAATACTAATACCACTAATAATAATAATAATATATATATTTGTACACATTTTTCTTTTCCTGAAGTGTGTATACATTTCTTTTAGGCTGATTATATTTACTGTATATACAGGTATAAATACACTACCACTCAAATGTTTGGGATCACTTTTTAACTTCATGGTCGTTCCTGATATTTATGTATTTCTACACTGTAAAACAACACTGAAGGCATCCGGAATATACAATAATCTCTAATTCTAAACAGTAGATATTGAGGCGTGTCTGCTACTTATTAACGGCTCTAATCTGAGGTGCTGTTTATTATTAATTGATGATTATTGAAGCCTGGTGACTCTATGAACTAGCAAGACAGCTGTTGTTGTTACATCATAATTACCTAATTCCATATGTGTTATAGTTTTGAAACCTCCATTACTGTTGTAGAATGTAGAAAAAAAATCACTAAACAAAAGCGAAAAAAAATCTGCAAGTGACCCAAACTTCTGAGCGGTAGTGTGTGTACATATGCGGTACAGTGTGTATATACGACAAGCGGAAATAAGTGATGCCGATACACTGGAGTAGCGAGTTACTACGCTATAAGACTTAAAAACTTCCTGTATTTCTCTATATAATGCCCTGCTACACTAATGCACTTATCCCAGTGTGTTACTAGTGCTTCGACACCGTCAGGGTAGAAGGTTTTCTCAGTACGCCGGAGCTACAGTATGATCGGACTACCTGCTTCACATCTGACATGCTGGCCTCCCAGGAACTCCAAGATTACCAACTTTCTACCCTAATGAAAGTGCATTAGTGTAGCAGGGAACTATATAAAGAGATAATTTTTTTTTTTTTTTTTTTACTCTCATAACTATGCTCTTGCATCAAAAGTCCCGGTTTGATTATGGACGGGAGGGGGAGGGAAAAAGTAAAAAAAAGAAGAAAAAAAAGAAGCTTATTAGTTCAAGGTCTCTTTGAAGAACGTTTGCAGACTGCACGGCGCTGACTGAGGGCCTTGAGTGCAATTCCTATAATAGATCATTAAAGTTTCTTCAGTGTAGAATCTGACATGGAGAAGATGCGTTATAGAGCCGCCTGTTATAAAATCCTGCTATAACATCTTCTATAATGTGACGAGTACGAATCATAAAAGGAGAGCTCGAATGGCACACTTTCAGCTGCGAGGACTCTTGAGTTCGACGTGACGTGCTCGTCGCCAGTCAGCATCGGGTTTCACAAAAGGGAACGATGAGAGACGCGCGACGGGAGCGCACCGCCCGCGCGCTTGATGGAAGACCCGTCGACGGTTTGTTCGCCAAAATCTCAGAATTTTCTATCACGAGATGATTCAAAATAATAAAAGCGATGAGGTTCCTCTCATCATCTCGGCAGCGGAGTGGAAAATGACTTTGCATTTTGAATGGCATTTCATAAAGCAGACAGCCTGAGCGAGCGCGTGCGCGAGTGTGCCGGTGTCGCCAGATTACTCCACTGTAACAGTCAGAGCAGGGTTGTACGCGTGCGCGCTCGCGCCGTCTCATTTGTAGCCCGAGGAAGACAAAAGGCACGGGAGCGTGAAATCCATTTTGGCGGGTCATGTGTTGGAGCTGTTAGCTTGCCGCTGAACAGCGCTGTCGAGCTGCTAATTATCTAGCTTTATCTCTGGCCCCCAGGCCTGCGCTTGCAGGATCCACGCCGAGTTTAAACCGCGAAATGCGTGCATGTGCACACACACACACACACACACACACACACACAGAGGGGGCTGAGTGGTTTTGGGTCAGTTTAAATCATCTCGATGCGAGAGGGACTAGAATAACATGGTCTCTCAGAGAGCGGTCATGTAAAAAAAAAGGCGTCATGCTAGCAAAAAGCTCTGATTTAGCCTGCACTGGAACTGCTTTCGAAAAAAACGTTTCAGAAGACGCAATGAGACGTTAAATAAGGATGACCTCTCGCTACAGGGCGCGATAATAACTTCCAGGATTTGGGATGGCTCAAGTCATGATGACAAGAACCAGACCACAGGCTATAAGAAGAGATATAACGAGTCTGAGGAGCTCGGTCTTTGTAGCAATCGTTTGATTAAAACATCTCAGAGGGTTAAGGCACCGCGTTACTGACCAGAAGGTCGGTGGTTCGAGCCCCAGCTCCATAAGGATCTGCTCCAGGGGCGCTGTATCATGGCTGTTTCCCAGTTACGCTGCGATATACGAAGACAAATAAAGGCCTAACTTAGCCTTAACTTAACCTCTAGTCTTTATCATATTACTGAAGCTGGAGCGCTGAAAAAAGACATGTTATAACTTTTATAACTAAGTAGTCAGCTAGCATACATATTTTATTTTGCTTCAACAAACCTACATTGTTCAGCTAAAACCTACAGCATGAAACTAACTCGCTAAACCGCTACATACACAGTCTTACAGAGTGTTTAGCTAGCTAACTAGCATTGCGCTTTGTTTCAAAAATTAATATACAATAAATTTTGGTTTGGTCTGGGAAGGAAAAAAAAAAGGCTGTAGACCTTCGCAGCATACCATAAAGATTTTTAAAATATCCGCTATATGATATCGCTGTTATAGTTAGCTACGTAGCTGTACATACTCTAATTAATAACATTGGGGCATTTCAAGGAACCAGTAGCACTGGTGGTGGTTTTTGTCTACAAATTACACAAAGGGTGTTCGAGTCAAACCGGGACTTATATAAACAAGACCGACACCAGTTGCACGTTACAGGGCCTTGGCTGGAAGTTATCATCACATACACCGTACAGTCCTGACCTCGCCGTAAGCCATTTTCACATGTTTGGGATTTCCTGGGGGGCCAGCGTTTTATACTTGAAGCAGGCAGTCTGATCATGACTTTGGCAAACGGAGAAAACTCTCTGGGATAAGTGCATTAGTGTAGCAGGGAATAATATAGAGAAAATAAAAAGAGTTTTTAACTTTCATAACTGTGTTCTTTATTCTGCGAAATCAAAGGTCCCGGTTTGACTTGAACGCCCGTCGAATCATAACATGCACTGGATATTTTGAAAGTATCAAGTGAGTGAGGGTAAGGCATTGAATGTACAGAAACTGAAAATCATATTATAAAGTTAATCTGGTAATTAGTCTTCCTTTTAATATTCCCATAAAGTATGTGAACCCCTGACCATCCACTCCCTTAACGTACTTCTTTCACAAGCTGTTGCTTCAAATTTAGAATCGCACGGTTATAGAGGATGTCTCTTTATCACGTGGCGTCGCGATGTCCTCTCTGTGCAACTAAAAGGCGAGCTCTGTGAAGACGTGGTGTATCGAGGTCGGAGTAGAAGAACTCAAGAGCCTTGACCTCAACCCCACTGAACTCCTTTTTTTGAAATGAACTGGATCGCTGACTGCACCCCGGGCCTCCTCATCCAACATCATTGCCTGACCTCTCTAATGCTCTTGTAGCTCAATGAACACAAATCCCCACTGTCACGCTCCAAAAATCCAGAAGAATGGAGGTCATTGTGACAACAGAAAAGGACGCAACGTCCATGTGTCTGGAATGGGATGTTCAACACTCTCCTTTTGAATGTATAGTGCATGATAATATATACAGTATGATCCATTCCTTCCTTACTAACTAACTTATTATTGTGACTAAACATTTATTTAGATTATTATTTCGTTCATTATAAATCTGCATTTAAAGCAGACACTGTAAGCCGGTGATCAAACTTGCGCTAATCCTCTTAATTAACTTCTGATCCGTTTAAGGTGTGCAAGATTTAAGTTGCAGCTCATTAAGGATGTGCATTAAAAGGCCTGAATGCTAAGCTAAGCAATCATCATCGTCGTCATCATCATCATCATGCACAAACACGAAGCTGGACTGCTCACCACAAACATGGCTCTGAAGTTACTCAGGTCTGTGAAGAGCTCCTCCACGGACGTCTTCTTGGGGTCGATGGCGAAGTACTCCAACATGTTCTGGAACAGCGTGCTCATGTTGCTGTGCATGACGACCAGTTTCTGGTACTGCTCCCTCGCGTGAGTGGCAAAGCTGTGAGGATGTGTAGTTAAGGATTAGAGAGAAAGAGAGTGTGTATATGTGTGTTGGAGAATGCAGAACCAAGAATATGAACACGCATTAACAGAATTTAAATCACAGTGCGGCTGAACGTCCGATTCTGATTCACTTTCTGCGGAAGCAGCTCTGACCTAAAGGGAAATGTGTTTGTGGAAAATGTGGAGCGTATCCGATGGGACTCGAGTCACGAGCTGGGGGAGACTCTGGGGAAATTTGGAAAATGCCAATTAGCCGAATGCGTCTTTGGATTGTGGGAGGAAACTGTAGTACCCTGTGGAAAACCCACCAAGCACAGGGGGGAAGGCACACAGACCCAAGGCGGGAATCGAAACCCTCGACCCTGGAGGTACGTGCCAACCATTAGAGAAAGAATAAAGAGAGGGCAGTGTGAGAGTCAATGGTGATTGATGTTAACGAACACATAACACAAAGTGAACTCACAACATGAATAACGATGGATGAAAAATTTGTTATGGTTTACTTATTAAAAAAAAAAAAGACATGACTTTGATACGAGAGGAATAAAACACAAAATCACATGGAAAACCACACACACTATTATGAAATGCTTATATGACTGACTGCATAATAATAATAATAATAATAATAATAATAATAATTCCACTAGATGATATAAATAAACTTGAAATAGAATTGCCAAATTTACAAAAGAAAATAGAATTCAAATAGAAAGCCAGATTCAGCCAAAATTATACACACTTCAGAGAAAAAAAATATGATGTATAGTATATTAATTTAACATAATCATAATATCATTATAGCAATAATTGTAGCGTTAAAATATTAAAATATAATAAAGTTTTTTTTCTTTATACATATATATATATATATATATATATATATATATATATATATATATATATATATATAAACATCAGTTCACAGGATTTACTCTCTCACTCTCAATCATCTATACCACTTTATTCTGTATTCAGGGTCACAGGGGTCTATCCCAGGAAACGTAGGGCACGTGATGGGGTGATGGGGTACACACCCTGGATGGGGAGCCAATCCATCGCAGGAGAAACACACATACAGTACACAACGGGAATTAAGTTAATCTGCACGTCTCTGGACTCTCGGAGAAAAACCCACCAAGCCCGGGGAGAACATGCACAGTCCATGCACACAGACACAACACGACTCGGGAATCGAACCTGGACCCTGAAAGTGCGAGACCACAGTGAGAACATCTAAGCCAGCGTGCCACCATGAAGGATTTACAGAATGTGCACAATGTAAATGTAAACTGTGAGGTATAAACACAAACATTTAAAGGGGTTAAAATCTGATGTGTGGGTCTGACAGCAGCGGTATGATTGAAAGTGTGAAATGAAATGACGTGCGTGTCAGCGGCAGTGGTATTGTCCATGTTCCGTCTCAGTTATAAATAAGCTTTGTCCTGTGTTTATTTGAGAAATGAAATGTTATGAGACGAAAATCTTTTAAAAGTTGTATTTAATCAGTTCTACTATGAGTTCGTCTTTGAAGCGGCCCGACCCTAATTAAGATGTCACTGTAGACTTGTACGTACGGTACGTAACTACTCTTAACAGCAGAGTTGAATGATATCCACTGCTAATATCTGGTCAAGCTGATGTACTGCGGATTACGTTACGAACGTTTATAACAAACCAAATAAATCAAAGTAGCTGTAAAGCTTTACTTTTTCGCCGCTCTGCATCTACTTACAGCAGTTATTAAGTGCCATTGGACACATTTAAAAGCCAATTGATCTTGTGTACGCTCTCTTCCTCTCTCTCTCTCTCTCTCTCTCTCTCTCTCACACACACACACACGCACGCACACACACACACACAGAAACAGAGACACAGACACACTGCTTTATTACCTCAAAAACAGTAGGATAAAAAACAGAGAACTGACTTGGGGGAGGGAGTGAGGGGGGTTATGGGTTTTAAAAAAAAAAAAATCTTTGAAGTAGATCAAAGTTTTCCTCTCACAAGAGGAGCGACCGAATGGGAAGCTGTCCACATAAAGGTACAGATGGAGAGAAATCGATGGGCAGCTGGGGAAAAGAAACAGAAAGAGAATGAGGAAAAAATGAAACAAAAGAGGGGGAAAAACAAACAAACAAACAAAAACAAACAAACAAACCAAAAAAAAATCTGTGTACGTTTCAATGTCAGAGGCTAAAATGTAGATTTCTCGCTAACGTCACAGACTTTAAAACAAAAAAAAAGAAAGGTAAGCATGCGAGATGAGCATGAATCAGAAAAGCACAGACAGACAGACGGATAGATAGATAGATAGATAGATAGATAGACACTAAAGACTTGAACACGAAAGCCCGTTAGTATTCAATACATCAGGCATCAGTGTTATTAAACTTGCTTCAAATTAGAATACACGAGCTTTGCATTTCAAATCACTGGTGCCTCGAGTCATATGAAATATTGGCAAACTGTTGCATCTCTTCTCTCGGATATACTTTGTAAGAATTTAAAAGAACGAATCCATGTGCGAGAGTGTGTGTGTGTGTGTATGAATAAATAAATAAATAAATAAATAAATACACATGGCTTAGACTTCTTTGTCTGGGGCATCCCATGGGTGCTCGGTCAGATTGAGATCTGGGGATTTTGGAGGCTGGAATTTCAATGGCCTTGGGCTCTTCACCTGCTGAGTCCCAGACGCGACAGGTTGTGGTGGCGCGCTGAGCTCTGGTGCTTTTCTATCGCATTTTTTTATTCTGTCAGCTGCATTGGCTTGGGTGCCCATGATTGTGTCACCAGTTTACTGGTTTATAAATGATAATTAAAGGTTTTATTTAAACTTAAGCACTTTTGTAAGTCCGCCAAATGCCTAAATGTAAATCTACAAATGGTGGTCAGTCCATGTGTGAAAGTGATTCCTCAGGCCAACAGAACCAGACTTTCACAAATGGCCGTGCCATCAGGGACGAAAAACTCCATATATGTGATAACCTGGTCATCAGCCGACTTCATAGACACCGCTGAGTCCAGACCTGAGCGACTGAAGCAACACACTGCCTCCAAAGGCTTGAATAGCATCATGCGCTTCCTTTCTTACCCTGACACGGCCATCGCTCTGGAACAGGCTCAATCTGGACTCAATCGGACCACATGATCTTTTTCCGTTGTCCAATCTTTATGCTCACTAACGTGGTTTTCTTATGGACACGCAGGTGTTTAGTCCCAACCCTGTGACTCCTCATCATTGTCTATTAAACTTAACTCAGAATTTTTTATCATGCAACTTCACCAAGCGTTTAAGAGGTCTCCATTTATGATCTTTTTTTTTCTGAATATATATATATATATATATATATATATATATATATATATATATATATATATATATATAGAGCAGCCTGCTTTCCTTCAAAACAAAAATGAAGTGGAAGTCGAAGTCTAACTCCAAGTTCAGGATGTGTTTTTTTTTTTTTTTCTTCAAGTGGTACTGCAAATATTCTCTGACTTTAATGTTGTCTTAAATATTAATCTTGTTTGGTGCACTGGTCCCTCTCTCGGTGACAGCACATCTCACAGCTCATCAAAACTGGTGTGTGTGTGAGACTGAGAGAAAGAAAGAGACAGAGACAGAGAGAGAGAAAGAGAAAGAGAGAGAGAGAGAGAGAGAGAGAAGCCTCAGTGGAGTGTTTAAGTGAGTGCGAGCTGTACTTATGATACGCAGCGTGCCGCTCATGATTTGTGGCTGGCTGCGGGGTGAAATGTTTTTGACAGGAGCGTCTCTCTCTGTTCGACTCGTCTCGTGGCCGTGAAGCTCTGTAACACCGAGTAACTGCACACGCAGGCCTCCAGCCGTGACCCTTGGTACACGCGGTCTCTCGGTCGGCCCGGACATCTCGCCGTCGTAATCGGTGAAGGATTTGATCGTGGAGCGGCAAACATCATGAAGAGTTCACGACCTTCTCCGGTCAAGAGAGGAATTAGACCTCTCGCTCGGGGTTGTAGGTTGCGTTGACTTTTACGCTTGTTTATACATTAGCCTACGGGTAAGTCTCTTAATTTATAGCAAGCTGATGTGAGTTTAACCTCGACGCTACACCAGCTTGTTTCCGTTTGTGATTCTTGGTTTAGACATAACTCACTGTCAGCTTTCTTTTTTTGTTTTCTCCACTTAATGATTCCTGCTTCGACTCGATTCATTGTGCTATCATCTCGTCTGGTTGTCAGTAGCGCTTCGGAGACCCGTCCGGAAGTTCGCCTCGGACGAGGGTTACACTGCGATGAATTGTTTAACCCGAATTCTTTTTGTAATAGATGATTCAAACTGTTCTAAACTTAAACAGGACAGGGTGATTCACTCATAAGACGCGAAAACCCAAATATTCTGTGATAACTCGAAAGGAAATCGAACAAAACAACGCACAATGTGCTTCTCAGCATACGGAGCTCATGGTTGAACATGAGTTACCAAACAGGTCACTTTCAACAATATGGAGAAATGTGTTGCACATAGGCAAGAAACAAGACAAAAATCGAGTCCTTCTTTCCCCAGCGGTGTAATTTCGAAGGGGCTTTGGCCACCACGGTCGCCGGATCTCACACTACCAGACTCCGTCCTTTGGGGTACGCTCGAAGGAAGGGCCAGAAATTGTCCATATGTTCTTGTCGAGGACAAGAAAACAGATGATCTCTTCCAGCATTGCATGTAATGCAATCGATTCCACATACTGTACGTCAAGGTACAGTATTCAATTCAATTCAATTCAATTTTATTTGTATAGCGCTTTTAACGATTTACATTATCACAAAGCAGCTTAACACAATCAAAAGTCCATAGCGTGTACACATCAGTACATAGCGTATTTTTATTTATTTTTTTGCTTTAGATTGCTTCATTACAGTGAGAGTTATTACAAAACATTCGAGGCCTTTTTGATCACCCTGTTCAACTTAACCACCAACGTACACCAACACTACTTAAGAAAAAAAGCCTTGATTATTTAAAAGCGTTAAGGATGCAGAGGGAGAAAACCAGGACGGATATACTGTAGGAAGTAAACCGAGCCACCGGGATACGGATCACCCAAATTCAGGGTTGAACTTTCACTGAAACAAGGCTAACATGAACGACATTTCCGTCTCGCAATGCAACATGCGGTTAAACTAACACACTCTGCATTCACTTATTTGCTTACGACACAAAAAAATTATCTGCACCTCTACAGCCTCGATCTTCAAACCTCGATTTTTTTTTTTTTGACGTTCTTACGAACTTATTTTTCCAAAGCCTGAATCGGTGGTAAGTTACTGTACAATAAACCTTCTTCAACAGCAATGAGAGCCCTGATGTCTAAGTAGACTTTTCTTTACAATGGATCATTTTTTTTATTTTATTTTTTTGACTCATGACGGTGGTGGTGGTGGTACGGAGAAGCCGCTGACGGTGGCTCGCTGTGCGTTCTCCGGGCGCTCCTCGGCATCTTGAGGGTGTCCCGATGACAGAACTTTTCTGCTGACGGAGTCCACCTGCGCTGTTGCGGTCTGGTTTACAAAGCGAAACATCTGCTCGCGCCGCCGCATCACTGATGTGATGAACAACACCGGGGAATTACTCGCTTAATGAAAAGTGTGTGTGTGCTTTTCTGCATGGGAGACTTCATTAGGTCTATGAAGCAAGAGAGAGAAAGAGAGAGAGAGAGAGAGAGAAAGAGGGTGGATGGAGACTATGTTAACAACGACATAGCAATGTGAGCCGATGTGGACTTTGAGAAAAAGAGAAAAAGAGAGAGAGAGAGAGAGAGAGAGAGAGAGAGAGAGAATATGACAGGTCTGTAAAATAAAAAAGTAGTACAAGTCAAAAAAAAAAAAAAAAAAAACTATCTGACTTGTCAGCATCAGTGATGCGATCATCGCTCATTAGTCGGGTTTAATAATAGCAACCGTTCCTCTTACTGCTCCCCACACACTGACCACACACCTTTACACAGCAGCACACACACACTCCTGCTAGTTTCACTCACATCACATCTCACACACACAACCTCAAACTCCCACCACCTGCCAAATCCTAAAGCTCTCACTCCTTCTCTTACTGCAGGACTTTCAAGTGCCACACACACACACACACACACACACACACACACACACACACACAACTTATGAAACCAACATCCTCCACTTCGGCGGTAACCAAACAAACCCAAACACACACGGATCAGTGACACATTAGTGTCGGAGCATGTCAGAACACCTACATAACTTGACGGAGCCACACTTGTGTGTATGCTCACACACTTACACACACACACACACACACACACACACACACACGCAGGATGAAGCACTCATCTATTCCGTAATGAACGCCGACATGTGCTGGACAGCTCCTGGGACTGAGTCTGACACACACATTAGCGCCAATACCACTCGGAATGAGAGAAGAGATGAGACAGTAAAACGTGAAAATTAATCCTTTACACGGAAAAAAGTAAAATAAAATAAGTGAGAGAGGGGAGTGGGTGTGTGGGTGGGGGGCAAACCAAAAGCAGGGGTGTTAAAATATTTTGGTCATCCAACCAAATGAGACGAGGTCTCCTGGGATAGGCTTGACCCGAACACCTGTCCAGGTCAAGCGGAATAAAAGATAATTAAAATTAATGCTCAAGTATTCATTAATTAATTCAGCAATCAATCAAGTGATATTATTGAATATTCATTAATGTACTATATTATTATTACTTGGTCAATTAGGTGACGTCAGGCAAGGAGGCTTGGAGGTTATGCTACAGTACTTCCAGGTTCATAATTATTGGATTACTGTATACATATATATATATATATAAGGCCCATAAAACACTTTGCTAGAACTTGAGCTGCAGAGAGCACGTCCTTATAGAACCGCATCTACTCTGATCACATGAGACAACTGGTATATAAACTTGAAGCTATAATTCCATGCTTCTTTGTCCGTTAAAACCACCTTTTTGGGTTTTGGGTTGTCCTCATGCCGCCGGGATTTGACCCCATGGGGTGTGACGCTGCACTTTTGTATAAAACTAAGAGAGTTTTTTTCTGTTGACTTAAAATGTCAATCCGTCTTGTCTCAGCTAATCGGGTTTCTTAGTTTGCTAGTTAATTTTTGTACATTTTTTTTTGTATATTTATGTTGTCTTGTCAATCAGTATTGTCTTAGCTAGTCAGCTAATTAGGTATCTAAGCTAGCTAGTTCATTTTTGTTAATTTATATTGTAAATTTATGTTGTCTTGTCAATCAGTCTTGTCTTAGCTAGTCAGCTAATTAGGTTTCTAAGCTAGCTAGTTCATTTTTGTAAATTGTTTTGTATATTTTTGTTGTCTTGTCAATCAGTATTGTCTTAGCTAGTCAGCTAATTAGGTTCCTAAGCTAGCTAGTTCATTTTTGTAAATTGTTTTGTATATTTTTGTTGTCTTGTCAATCAGTATTGTCTTAGCTAGTCAGCTAATTAGGTTCCTAAGCTAGCTAGTTCATTTTTGTTAATTTATATTGTAAATTTATGTTGTCTTGTCAATCAGTCTTGTCTCAGCTAGTCAGCTAATTATTGTAGGTTTCTTAGTTAGCTTGTTACTCTTTGTTAATTTGTGTTGTAAATTTACGTTGTCTTGTCAAACCGTTTTGTCTCAGCTAATCAGGTTTCTAAGTTAGCTAGTTAATTTTTGTTAATTTATATTGTAAATTTACATTGTCTTGTCTCAGCTAGTCAGCTCATTAGGTTTCCAAGTTAGCTAGTTAATTTTTATAAATGTATGTTGTATGTAGCACCAAGGTCCTGGAGGAACGTTGTTTCGTTTTACTGTCTACTAAACTTTACATGGTTGAAATAACAATAAGAGCCTACTTGACTTAACTTAACTAAAAAAACGAAACAAATGTCACCACTTGGTCCAAAATGAAGCTAACTGACAAACTGTTTTAGACCTGTGAAAACTACTCTTTATCTACAGGTATGTGACACTTTTATAGCAAGTCAGCTTAGTTTTGTGCTATGGTCGAAAGTGTGCGGTAGAAGATATAAATCAGATTTTATCGGTTGTTAAATACCTTATCTTCTTGATCCTTTAACAGGGCCGGGCACATTTTAATCCTAAACACAGTTTTAATGAACACAATCCGTAGCTGGCTCCCATTTGTGATAAAAAACCCATGCATTTATTTATTTTTTTCGCTATAAAACCATGCTGCTGGCGAAGGTATTTTTAGAAGTAGCAGGGAAATTCTGGTGTGGAAATGAAATAAGTCTGAGGGTTTCCTCTCTCTCTCTCTCTCTCTCTCTCTCACTACAACACAGAATCCTCTTTTAATTATTCTAAAAAAGAGTTTTCCCTGAGGCGCGCTCCTCGTAAACAAAATCGGAGAGACTGGCCACGTCTCAGCGACCGGACACGATACCGTAGCTTATTGATATATGAAATACTGTATGCATGACTCAAATCACACACATTGTGAGTTCGTCCTGTACGTGATGGGTTGTATGTTCTAACACGTTTAAGGAGGGGGGTGAAATAATTCATTAAGTTGAATTGAGTAGAGAAAATGATGTGTGGAAGATCCTTCAGTTTTATTAGCAATTCAAACACCTGCACACCTGCTAGCTCGCCATCTGCTGTGGAATCAGAAACGTATCTGCGCTGACTGCTAGCGTACTCCATGCCAGCAGAAGTGGAGACCCTGAAGTATGACCGCAGGAACACTGTGTCGATGTCCACGACCTATCGTCATATCGGGAAAGACCGATCCCAGGGGCGGCCTGATGTGTTTTTTTGATGCGTTCGTTAAACAGCAGCCGCACAAAAAAAAAGCCTCGGTGCTTCATCGTACCCGTCGGTAGCGCGCGTGCTGAGAAACTCCGGGCTGAAGGGCCTCCGTGCAAGATTTCAACAGGAAACACCAGGAGTGCATCAATCACACAATCATACACACAGACACACAGCCCATGCAGGATAATGATCTCCCCTGACTGCCTCCTTGTCCAGTCAAGTCAGAGAGAGAGAGAGAGAGAGAGAGAGAGGAGCTTAGAGAAGACCGGAGGGTAGGAGCGCAGGTATCAGGATCCAGCAGCACAGAATCAACACCGCACCACGGAAAAAAAAAAAAAAAGAAATATGTTAATGAGAATTAAGCGGTATCTAGATAGAAACGTCCTTGAGGTGTTGATATGCGTACGTGGCACGGCGAGATAAGGGAAGTAATAATAATGCAGCAAGTTCTTCATCAAGAAAAAAGTAAAAAAAAAAAAAGAAAAAAGAAAAAGAAAAACGTCAGACGCGAGTAAACAGGGAAGCCAAAGAGGTGCTCGAGCAGAGAAGCACCTCAGGCACCGAGTGTGAAAAGTAGAGGAAGACAGAAAGCGAGGATGGATGCAGAATGGAAATGCGGTGTGAAACTCCATCATTGAGCTCGCACACACACACACACACACACCTGCTTGAAGCCTGAAGCATGACCTGCTGACATTTGTGGTTAATAATTAAGACACACAGCCAGTCTTACAAACGGAGACCTGAGCTCTGATTAAAAAGTGAGTGTGTGTGTGTGCATGCAGTGAAAAGGTTGTGCGAATAAAATGTGTGGTTGGTATATGGAACCATCCACATGTGCATGTGTGTGTGTGTATTTGTGTGAGGACGTAAAATAAAGGATATGGCCATCTTGCGGTGGAACATGTCATCTCGGTTGTCAGGAGAGCTGAAGGTGTCCAGATCTTTCTCCAGCTGCAGCAGCTGCTTCTCCATCTGCTTCAAACTCTTCTCCAGGTTCTCCGCCGAGACTAAACACAAACACAAACACGAACAAACACAAACACACGCGATGTGTTTATCAGGAAGCAGCAATACGGAGAAATGACATAAATGTGAGCAGCATAATTAGCTTGAAGGGGAAAAAAAGCAGATCTGGTAACTAATTTCCGTTTTTTCTAAATGGACGAGAGAGAGAGAGAAAGAGAGAGAGACGTGCGACCACTAAACACACTTTACTGACTGGCGCCAAACACACAGGTAGCGATTATAACTGGAGCATTGTTACGCGTGAACTGATCACGGTGAGAAACCACCGGCTGGACTAAATATAAAAAGGATGAAACGCGACCGAAGTTCAGACTTCACAGGGAAAAGAAAAAAAGAGGAATAATTTCACACCTAAACCTATTAAAATCTTATCAAGAATTTCAAGGACGCGACCATCATGAAAAGGTCTCGTATGCAAAAAGAATCATCAGCTGGAGGGAGAAAAACACATCTCAGGAGCTTCAGTAACCCAACTTCACACCTTCTCTAGACGAGCACGTTTTATCCTAATTTTATGCATTATTGGATTAGATTAAGATATTAATACAGTACGACGATCATGTGCATCACGCTACGTACCATATGACAGACATCCAGCTGTGTGTGTGTAAGTGTATGTATGATAACCATGCTACTGTAAAACCGTCCAAGCATTAAGGACCAAGTGAAGCTTTAAAAAGCATGTCTTTTTTTTTTTTCAGATTCAAGTCAAATAAATACAAAAAGAATAAGAAAAAAAGAAACGCAGCTTAGCTTTTAATATGCACACGGTGCAATATAAAATATAATACAGAAGCGTGTCCCGATAGCCTGTGTACGTCGGGGAAATTAACACCCTGTACATTATATCCATCTAAGCAGAGGATAATCAAGCAAAACTCTATCCCAATGGATATAAATATTATGTAAGCAGTTAAAAACACCATTAAGAACAATTAGGAAACAGATATAAAACTTTTTTTTTTTTTTTAGGCCCTTGAGCATGCTGGCTGCCCCCCTACACAGTGAAGAGGAGGAGAATGATGATGATAAAGGAAGGAAAAGGAGCTCACAGATTAGAGATTCGAGTTCACTCAGACATGCCAGTCCTTTTACCATCGTGTACCATTTTGTCCCTGATCGATCCATATGACGGCTGCGAAACTGAACGTGCTGACGGTTTTTAGATCTGGCAGGCTCCCTCATCCAGAGATTTATCTCATTTTATACACGACTGAGCGATTGAAGGTTTAGGGCCTCGCTCGAGGGCCCCGGCGGTAACAGATTGGGCAATGGAGGGATTTAACCTCGCGTCCTTCG
This sequence comes from Clarias gariepinus, assembly GCF_024256425.1. Taxonomy (NCBI): domain Eukaryota; kingdom Metazoa; phylum Chordata; class Actinopteri; order Siluriformes; family Clariidae; genus Clarias; species Clarias gariepinus. The sequence goes on along the minus strand of NC_071114.1, from coordinate 6,448,507 downwards.
GTCCAACGGCTTAAACACGAAGCTGGAAAAACCTCAGGTGGTTTTGGAAACCTCGGCTCCCAAGTCGGAGGGGTTCACGGTGGCACCGTTGGGATTTGACCCGATACACACGTCCTGGACAACAAGGCGAACACTTTTCCACTTTTCTTTTACACTGTTGTGCTGCTAATTTGGGAGTCATTACAGTTACAAATCTGCGTAGGCATGAAGCTCCGATTTCATACTGTAATAATGAGTTTCTGTTTAGCTCCAACAAGCATACGGAAAACCGTTGAGAATATAGGACACGTTCAAACTCGGGGGCAACGACAGGAGAAGACGGCGCCGGGCTTCACTTATGTCAGGCACGATCGGGAGTTTAAGGTAAGACTAGGCAAGACTCGAGACTGAAGGCATCCTGTCGCCCCGGGGGACGATAAAAAGCCGTGTTCAGGACGATCAGAGATGTTCCCCGGGACGCCTCCGGGACAAAAGGCACAGCTGCATCTCATTCACCCAGCCCCAGCACTACGAATCCACCCGAGAGTGAGGTAAGGACACGTAAGTTGATGAAATGTCATTTTGTGGGTACTTACGATCGTAAGTTAGGACGTAGTTAAACACTTGTCTAGCTTGTAATGTTAATCCAGTGCGAACTCACTGTAGGAGGTCTAATTCCCTACTAACTTAGCTTATAGCTAGACAGAGCTGACCTTCCCTCGATGGCTCCACAACAACTGACCGCTAATTAAGCCAACTTGAGCTAACATAGATAATAAAGCTTACAGCTAAGTTACATTAAAAAAAACAGACATAAAAAAAGTCTGCATGTATGAGCGTGTTTTTTACTGTAAAAAAAAATTCATAATGAATGAGCTTTTTGACCAAATTGATAAAAAAGAATTTATCGAATTTCAATCAAAGATGATCTTGGTAGAAAACAAAACAAAAAAAATTAAATGTAATTATGAATTTCCTTGTCCCAGCGACAACTATAGAGAATACAAAAAAATATATATATATTATATATATATATATATATATATATATATATATATATATTTTTTTTTTTAGGTGGTTTACATTAACTTCGCAGCGGCAGAAACCGGTTTTCGGGTAAGTTAATCTGAACGAGGCTAATCAGACAAGAGAACAACAGACAAAAGGGCTGATTTATGTTTCTGCATCGAGTCTATGCTGTAGGCCTTGTGTAATGTCGTACCCTACGGCACCGTCACTGAACGTGACTCTACATCAAGGTGAGGCCTCGATCGGCCTTGATCGAACCGCATGATAGAGATTCTGTTCCGGGTTCTTCTTTTCCTTTGGATTAATAAACAGTGCCCACAGATTAATAATTTATGAGATTAATAAAGTTAATGAGAGCATGGATCAATAATTAAAGAGCACAGATTACTTAATTGATGCGCTCGGTTTAATAAACTGTAAACAGGGATTGTTAAAATGTCCTTGATCATCATCCTGGCAGTCTCTCTGTCTCTGATTTAATACATGCTTGTTTTGACCTTGGACTGAGATATGTGGACATACAATCAGTCCTCCTTGGAAATCAGAAATTTCTGGAATTTTAATGTCTCAGCATGTTTTAAGATGTGTATATTGTTCTCATAATAATAGTAACACATTTTGGTGAATGGATGTTTCATAAATCTAAGTGGGGTCTACTTATGTCGTGCAGTTGTTAACTTTAACACTTGCTTATAATAACCATAATAATAATAATAATATTTACTTATAATGATTAATTACTAGAGCGTATACAGTACGTTCTGCAGTACTGAGGAGAGAGCAGCTGCCTGCCGAAACCCGGATTCAAAACCAAAAAAATCTGAATGTTGTCATATTAAAGCTAACTAGCTTCTAGTACAAGGCTGAATCCCAAATCCCTGTCTAACCTCGGATCAAGGGCACTACTTTGTGTGTGGAACAAGGGCCTGTAACATCCTATACAGCGCAAACGCTTTCTATTTAACGCTTTTTGGGATTTAACAAGAAAACCTGAAAGTTAAATGTTGCTGATGTTTCTTAAAAGGAATTAGTGAAAATATAAAGTAGAAGTTACGAGATCTGTGGTTTATACTTCCCACCTTTTGGCTACATAGTATCAGGATGGACTGCTTTCATCCCGGTTAATTACACTAACTGTTTGTTTTCAGCTCTGGTTCCACCTGTCGCAGAAGAATGTGTGTGTTGGCAAAGCAACAACAAGGGGTTAAATAAAGAAACAAATCAATCTATTTATACTAAACAGTGTTTGTAGAACTGCTGTATGAAAGCAACATCACGCTCGAGGTTGTGCTGGACGACTGTATCAAAGCCGTGCCGATACCCGGCACATCATCACTCCATCTAATCTCGATCTCAGGTCTGGTGTTCGCCAGAACTATTAAGAAAAATTAAATAAATAAATAAAAAACATATGGCTACAAGTTGCGCGCGCACACACACACACAAGTAAAAGTGTGACAGCTTGAGAATGTGAGTTTGGTGCTTGTTTGTCATGTTTCATTAGGCAGTATAGATTTTCACAAAGCACAAGTTGTGCATTAGTGTACCACACCCGGCCTAATTAAATATATTACAACATCTGCATTCCCACACACACACACACACAGCCCAGATAAAGGACATAAATAACTTACAAGAAGGAAAAAAAACATCCTTTCATCAGACACACAAACACCTCGAAATAGATCACCTTGATAAACACTTCAGTCACAAACTCAAGGTAGAGGAAATACACGCCGGTTCACTTCATTTCGAATTCGACGTAAACATTCGGCGCTTGTTTCATCAGGGCTGCATCTATTTAGAGCTGTTGTATTGGCAAACTCCGGAAACAGTCGCTAAAGAGCTTTAAAGCCGACGCGGAACAGCGAGCGCCTTTGCACATGAAACAAAGACGTGCCGTGGCATCCTTGCCTTCCTCCTCGAGGCCACGGTGAGATTAGCATGCTGAAGCCAGCGAGGGTTGCTGAGCACAGAGGAGGCAGGGAAGCGCAGAGTAAGAGAGAGACAGAAAGAGAGAGAAAGAGAGAAGGAGGCGGGCCAAGGGGGCATCCTAGCGGTCCGAGAGTTCATAGGACACATGCATGGATACCAAACGACTCTCAGTGGAGGGCACGTATGTACGTATGGATTTAAACATGTACAGTATGCATGCATATGTGTGTGTGCGTAAGATGTAGCTTAAAGATAGAAACTTTTCCAAGCTCATTTCAGTTTTATGTCTGTGTACTTGATATCTGTTCTTTCTTAGAGATTTATATGGATACAATGATCCGAACAAACGTAAGCAAAGAAAAATAATTACCGTCTATAATAACGAAGTGCTTTAAATCTTAGGCATGTGGGTTTCTTCCAAAAGAAGAAGAAGAGAAGAAGTTCTATTGTTTGCACACCCCAGGAACACACAAAGCTAAGGTCTGAGTGCACGCTCAGCAATGATACGACCCGCCTGGAGCAAATAGGGTTAAGGGCCTTGGCTCAAGGGCCCAGCAGTGTCGACATGGTGAAGCTGGTGTTGAACGTCCGACCTTCTGATACCACTAACTCAGGGGCAAACCCTAAATGTGGTTTCCTCACACTTTCCAAAAGCATGCAGATAAACGAGCTATGATGAATTGCCCGTAATTTTGCATAAATGTGTCCACGGTGCTCTACAATAGACCGGCATCTCGTCCAGGCTTCATTCTAAACACTGGGAGAACATGCAGACTCCTTCGCACACAGACCCGAAGTCGGGATAAAGCCCTTGATCCTGGAGGTGCGGGACCACCGGGCTAACCACTACGCCTGGAGTATCGATTGATTTTTCTGCAATTGTGATCTCTTGGGTTGTGTGAAATTATGCACAAGAGTTGGATTAATCAGTCTGCAGAATCAAACTCTTTACTGTGCCTGACTTCTCCTGGAGTCACCATGTAGGTGATGAAAACCGATGCATCCATCACAACACTGATTAATTAACTCCTGGCACAAGTTTGAACTCCGGTTAAAACGGAAGCGGATCTTTTCACGCTTCATACAGATGACTTTAAATGCGTTTATAAATGCGTCAAGCGCAGATCGTGCTCATGGTTTATAGTGATCGCGTTTAATTTGCACCTGGCACTGTTCTTGTCGCTTGCAAAGTTGTGCCTAAGCTTTAAACGAACAAAGACCTCTTATATACACAATGCTGCTGCTTCTTGGGCTTTGCAGATTTTGCAGTAATCTGCGCGTACAGATCAATTTACCAAAATTATGCAGAACGGAATCTGTGTAACAAAACATACAGTCAGTAGATACTTTCCTCACAGCATGGCTGGTGCCAGATGGACTGGATGGAGTGTTTAAGATACCGCTCATCTTGTGGGATTTCTCAAATACCAGAGTCTCTAGAGTTTATGCAGAATTGGTTCGGTGGGTGGAAACGCCTCGCTAATGAGAGAGGTTAAAGGAGAACGGACAGATTGCTTTAAGTGGTTAGTGGAAAAGCCTCTCAGAACGCACAGGCTTGAGGCAGATGGGCTTCAATAGCGGAAACACGTCGCGATGGTGGGCTAAGGGTCAATAGCGTGAATCCATCAGACCAAAATGCCTCGGGTCAATATATCAAGCGTCTCTGGTAAGGTGGTGGTGTAATGATGTGTGGAATGGGTGTCTTCATCAAGCGCCAATCAGACTTTGGACATTTTATAACGCCTGATTTCAGCATAATAATGAACACGGGTTCAGGGGCGTCCTTAAAACCAGCCTCCTTCGGGATGTGGTAGAACAGGAGCTGCCGCCATGCCGACGTGCAACCATACTCCCCAAAGTCACGTTCCTCAAAACCTCTGGGGAAACCATGGCGCTCAGCAGTAGGGCTGTTCGGTGAGCATTACTGCAGTTTAGTACACAATCATGAACCGTAAATGTGTAATGACTTGCAGCTGGGAGCTGAGGAAGTGCTCCTGCACAGTGGAGGAGGAAGTGCAACAAGGGCACAATTCCAAAATCTTACATCCTATACTGACATAAATCTTAAGGTGATGGCAGGAGGTCGAAAAGGGCAATCTGAAAGACAATCTAGATAGGATTCCTAAGCTTATTTGCTTAAAAAAAATAAGATCTTAGCAAGTGAAATATTCTTGAATCTAGCAAAACCTAAAATATTTCTTATCTAGACTATAACTTTTATTTTTCCAGTCAAATGGTACTAAAATCGCAAGTAAATAATGGCTTGTACTATTGGCAGAGAATTTCGCTAGTTTTTAGGAAATTATTCTATTTCTACCAGAGGAACAAATCTGGTTTGTTATGAAATTTAATTTAACTTATTTTAAGAAATTATAAATAGGGTGTAATTTATTTAATGTAAACTGGACCACCAAATAAAATAAGCCAGATTAGATCAAACTGTTACTTTAAAAATTAGTTTTAATATCAATCACTATTAATAAATTCAATTGTTGCCACACCACCACTCAATGTGTTTGAAATGAAATGAGATTTTACTCTATCTGCACTGGAATTCCATGGTTTTTACCTGAGTCGAACAATTTTCCGCACATTTTCCTGAATTTATTTCAATCTGAAATAACTTTTTAAAAAGACAAATACATAATCTTTTCGACATAATATTCTTGCTTTTTTAATACGCTTTGTCCATCTGTCAACAGGCTTTCGTATTCCCCCAAAGTTTTAGGCTGAGCTGCGAGCCATGAATGCACCGCTGCCTTCACTTCTTCATCAGCGAGCGAGATGAGGACTATAGCAAGGATGCTTTAACACCTCAAACCGAAGGTTTGTTAAAGTTTTGGGCTTCAGCTCCTCAATAAGCGTCTCACTGTAACGAGCGCTGATGATTGTTGAACCTTTTTTTCTTGATAATGTTCCACTACTGGCCCTCCGGAAAACCGTTGATGAATTTTCCCAGCTGATGGTCGACTTTTTAGGTTTTTCCAGACGGCGACTGAGGACGTTTCCATTTAACCCTCAGGCTCGAAGGGACGAATTTGTGTCTCGTCACCAGTTACGATCCTTATTAAGAAACCTTTTCTCTGCGGATATCCAAACGCTCCTGTTTTCACGCTCTTCTGCAAGTGGTTTCGACACCAGGTACACCCTCAGCGTGGATCATTTTTGACTTACCCTTGTGTTTAATTAATAGTCACCCCTTCACTTACCTTTGTAGGTTACCGATAATTCTTTTGAAAAGACGAGGAGGTAGAAGAAGAGGAGATAAAACTCCAGCAAGGCTAACAGTACTCTATCAACAAAAGGTCAACACCGAGTCCACGCAGGGGCCGAGGTCTTTACACTATGTTCTGAGCTGCTGTTGTATTTATGGCTCAGAGCAGAGGCGGTGTGTGTTTGTGGGCATCTGTGGGTCGAAAGGCCGCGGATCACTGATACATAATTTCCCATCAGGAAGTGACGGAGAACGGAAGGTTCCGCCAAACACAATCTTTTTGTTAATCAGGTAGTTTTTGAACAAACTTGGGAAGTAAGTGGTGTAAATCCTGAATGCTGGCTCAAATCCTCGGAGCTAGACCTTGACGATCTGTCTCAGCCGGAATCCTAAGCTGAGCAGCAAACCATCTCACAAGACTGATTATACAGTATCTCAGGGCACATTTTCTGGACAAGCACTTCTCCTGTAAGTCTTGAATCATTAGTATATAGGATGATATAATTTTTTTGTCTTTCTGTTTTCACATATACGCGTAATTATCGAGTTTGCTTCTGGCTCGTTTGGTCTGTTCGACCATATGCTTGCTTTACATTTTAGATTCCTGTCATGGCCTTGTGGTTTGTGTGTCCTGTTAATTAAAACTATAAAGAAGAGACTTCTAACATAGACAAAGGCGGTTATGGAAACCCCGCCCGCTCTCTTAAATTTTAACAGAGGATAAACCTAAGATAAACAAAGTGTCTCGTAGCAATTATTATCATTCTTCTTTGCCTTGTCCGACCCGGACGCATACAGGATTGGCATCTCCGGCGTGTGAATTAAATAGAGAAGATGGAGGCTGCGCTATATGGTGCGAGATCAGGGAGCATTAACACATTAAGCATCCTCCACGCTACGTGCTGTTGGCATGGCAGCGGGGGAAGAAGTGAGTTTGGCTTTCGGAAAAACACGGAAGACTTGAGGACTTCTCTGCTATCACGCGACCTCTAGCTCCCTCTGATGGAGCGAACGAGGAAAGGGAGAGGAGAAGGGCTTGAAGGAGGGACGGTGTGTGTGTGTGAGAGTCTGTGTGAGAGAGAGAGTGAGAGCAGAGGACGCAGACAGAGAAGGGGTGAGAAAGGGAGCGGAAAGGTAGAGAGAGAGATATGAAGCATCTGCGGAGCGCACGCAGACGCTAATATTAGACGGCTAAACAGGAGGATGTTTAGAAATCAGACGAAATCATATTTGATTTTAAACATTAGGATGCTTACAGTGTGAAAAACACGGATTTAAAAAAGAAAACGTTAGGAAAACGTCTGATTAAATGTCATCACAAGGTCAAAGGGGTGTCTTTACACCTTTTTAAGGCAGAAAATTATCCGTCTGGATAATTACCGTGATCTCGATGCATTCCTGTCGCAGGTGTGTTTACAACATTGAAAACATTTTTGCAAAAATAATAAAATTAAAAAAAAGGAGGATTTACATAGTGCGAGTTGCACGGCTCTATAGCGTAACAGAAAAAGCGCCCGCGCTCCTGTTGGGAGATTGCGAGTGCCAATCACCGGCGATGCCACGCAGTCGTCAGCCAAGAGCGAAAAAAAAAAAAGAAAATCCTGTGCTCTTTGGATGGCAAGGATGGACGACGGCATCCGCTCTCTTTTTCTCTCTCTCCTCCAAGTAGCCTATCGTGGGAGGGACGATGTCAGCGTATTTATTGGGAGAATAGAGTGCGGCATAGTTTGAAAAGATGGAGTTGGCTGGCTTCTCGTGTCTCGTAGGAAGCAGTTAGTCTTTTAACAACAGTGCTGATTTTATTTTATTTGCTACTTTAGAAACCTCCGTACTTCGCTGCATCCTTCGCGGCGCTGATCCGTGTCTGGTCTGGTCTCTGTGCTGTATGAGTGTTTCCAGAATAGGGCCCGTTTCCTTCGTATTTAAGTGAGCGTACAGTACGTCAACAATGAATCTAAGAATTGTGTGGTAGTAACAAACGCGTGATGAGATCGTCAAGGCGCGAGGAAGGGCGGGGGAAGGGGGGGGGGAATCCGGCGTCCGGGTCGCGCGCATGGTATATCGCTAGATGAAGTTGGAAGACGATTACCCAACTGATCGTACCTTTTGTGGGAGCTGAACGCAGGACACTACTGTTTAGCGGGCGAGTAATTAATTAAAAACGTCCCCGCTTCTCTCTCTCTAACAATACAGACGTCTGAGCCACTCTATCTGACGGGGGAAGACGGTGGCTGAGGAGAGGGAGAGTCGGGATAATAGATGGAAATAACTGTAATAGAGTAACGCGATTAGACTTCTCGCACAGGCCTCTTTTGGGGGGCGAGGGCGGCGGCGGGGAACGTGTTGCCCATAATGCCGACCGATTTGATGAGGGATGCCAGAGTGGGAGCTATTAATGAAATGTGGAAGAGTGGGAGAGAACACAGATAGGCCATTAGAGAAGGAGATAGAGAGGGGATGGGAGTGTGGAGTGGAGGAATTTAAGGAGCAAATGAAGGTAAAAAAAAAAAAAACAACAACACCGAGTTCAACACCGGGGGAAAATGGCTGCGGTAGTTCTGCATACCTCCATAACCGCACTAAATTATTTATTTTAAAAGAAACAAAGTAGGAAGTACTCTTAAGTGCATGAGGCAAGCAAAAACTACAAGTCCCAAGAGCCCCTTACGAGTCCCTCCACACCTAATGCTCTGTTTATTAATACGGTGGCATGGGGCCCGGCCGTGATTAATTACCAATGACTATTCCACCCAGAGACAACACTAAATGAGCTGGGCCCTAATTAAAAAGGAGACACGGTGTTACTAATGAACACTGCCACTCTATCTAACACGCACCACACGCGGTTTCACAGACGCGGCCGAGCTCGTCCTGATGAGCCAGCCAAAAAGCCTGAGCGGAGGAATGACGGATGGGTTCCCGGTGACCGCGTCTCCCAGCCGAACCCGATCCGGTTCTCCCGGTCTTGTGAAGGATGCACTGATGCTGTGAGACAGTTTCGCTGTTGTCATTTCTTTGCTTCTGGGATCGCCGGGAGCAATGTGACCCAACACGGCACTACTGTCACTCCGGCACCCCCACTCTGACCAACTCTAACACACACACACAATAGACTTATCTCTGTCCGTTTCAAATAATGCAACGTTTGTACAGTATATGTGGTTCACAGTAAACAAATAAACAGTGATGCTTGCCGTATGACAGTTCAAACAAGATGCTGTATAAAGAGAGAGAGAGAGAGAGAGAGAGAGAGAGAGAGAGAGAATTAGAATTTACATAGAATTAAAATGAGAGCAAGAGATGGATGGATGGAAAAGCTTGATGTGAATGGATAGATAAAAGGGTAAATGGACCTGATATGGATGGATGGCTGGATGGAGTTTGTATTAATCCCAAAGAGAAATTGTGTAAATACTGTGAATTATAAATAGTTCTGCTGTGGAAGGATGGATGACAGATAAATTGTTTTACTGTGGATAGATGGATGGGTGGATATAAAAAATGGGTGGATGAATAAATGTTTCTGCTCTGGATATATGGATGGATGAATAGATGGATTGATATATAAGTGAGTGAGTGATTAGGTGGCGGTATGGATGGATCAATACTGTAAATAAATGGTTCGTCTTTGAATGGATGGATGGATGAATGAAAGTTTTGCTGTAGACAGGGAAAATACGGAATTGCAGATGGATCAACAGCTGAATTAGTGGATGGATGATAGCTGGATGGATTGGTGCATGGATGAATAAATGGTTCTGCTGTAGATGGATGGATGGATGGATGGATCATTCTATTTAAGACCGATGGATAACTTAATGGCTGAATGAATTGACGAATGAATGAATGTTTATTTTTTGAATGGATGACAGATGAATTGTTCTACTGTGGATAAATGAATGGGTGGATATAAACATGGGGGAATGAATAAATGGTTTTGGTCTGGATAGATGGATGGATGGATGGATGGATACAAAGTTCTGCTGTTAATAGGGAAAATAAGGAATTGCAGATGGATAAACAGCTAAATAAGTTGATGGATAATACTGTAGCTGGATAGATCAATGAATGGATGAATAAATGGTTCAGTTGTAGATGGATGGATTGATAGACTGATAAATAGCTTAATAGGTGGAAGAATGATACGTGGATGGATTGGATGGATTTTTTGGTTTTGTCATGGATGGATGGATGGATGGATGGATGGATACAAAGGTCTGCCATAGATTGATGAATAAACAGAAAGTAATGAAGGGAAAACATTGTTCTGCTGTGGACTGATAGATGGAGATTAATGTTTTCATTGCAGATGTGCTTGATGTATGGATAAATAAATGGTTTTGCTTCGGATAAATGGAGGGATGGATGGATGGATGGATGAAATGGATGGTTCTGCTGTAGAGGGATGGATGGACTGATGATTCCACTCTGAATAAATGGATGGTTGTATTTGAGATAGATGAATAGCTAAATGGGTGGATAAATGATACGTGGATGGATTGATAAATGGTTCCTTTGTGAATGGATGATAGATGGGTAACTGGTTCCGCTGTGGACGAATGGATCGGTGGATGGATAAATGTTTTTGCTGAGGATGTATAGATGGATAAATACAGTATACGGACAAATGACTACACCATTTTGATATAAACTGATTGATGGATAAAAGTTTGCGATGCGTCTGGATGGACACATGGAAGGATTGCGTCTGATGTGGACTGACAGACAGGCAGGAGGTTAGACAGACGGACAGACATGCACAGATGAAGAGAAGACGACGGCGAACAAAAAGACAGACAGATCGCTCTGGTGTGGTTCTAGTCAACAGACAGCATGTTTTTGGAATGGAAGGATGATGAACTCGGTGTATTCTGGCTCGCTGCGCAGCGCTGAAGCCGTGGAGGATCACCAGTGATGGCACGTCAGCTGGCGCTCGAGACAGGAGGAAAAAAAAAACAAACACAGCAACACACCAGCTGCGCAAGCCAACCTGCTCTCACACACTCCCTCTGTCTCTCTCTCTTCTGTCTAAATCTCTACAGATTACACCAAAAACAAACACATTAGTAATGACAGAGATGTGTCTTATTTCACGGGACACTGTATCCTGATAGGATCTAGATCATGCCAGATTATATAACAACGTCCTTAAAGCAGTAACGTATCCAGGCTACCAGTCAAAAGTTTGGACACCCCTTCGAATTCTCTGGTCGTTCCTGATCTCAACCTCTTTCCACATTGTGAAGCAATAATGAAGGTGTTTAAAATATACAATAATTTCCTTTGAACAGTTGATATTGAGATGTTCCTGCTACTTATGAAGCTCTGTAAGGACTTCACAACGGCTCTAATCCGAGGTGCTGGTGATTTCCAACAGCCTGGTAACTCTTAATGAACTTCTCCTCTGCAGCAGAGGTGAGTTTTGGTCTTGCTTTCCTGGAAAGGTCTTCATGAGAGACAGTTTCATCACGGTGCTAGATGGGTTTTGCAAGCGCACTTGACGATAATGTTCTTGCAAGAACTGTTCCAGAACCTTCATCTCCAAAACCAATTGCTCTTCTTTGAGCTTCATAATATTTTCCATAATTTTTTTTTAAATCCCCCAGATAAATATTTCCCATAATATCTCAGACGCCTTCATTTTTGTCGATGCCGAATCCATCATCGGTGACTCGGGAGCCACGTGAGCAAAACCGCCTGGGCTTTCTGAATATGAGGGATTCTCTTGTTATTACTTCTTCTGTCAATCACAGCACCGCGAACCTGTTCAAAGGTTTACGTGATCTCATATACGAACGGACGCTCTGTGCTTTCCTCGGAAGGTGTTCAGGGAGCTAAATGGCATGTGAGGACTGGTGAAATGACAACGAAAACAGTACAGGACAGCTCATACTTACGCAAGATTCACGTACATGCAATATTCCACTCCAGATTTAGGCCTTATTAAAGTATTAATAAATTATTCACACAGATGTATCTCTTTGATATGCATTGTGAGATTTTAATATTATGGTCTGCGTTTGATCTCATAGACCAGAATGTCTTATTAGATAAGCTAGAAAATCGTCTCGGGTTTGACGAAACCTGGCTTCGATCTTATCTGACTGACTGCTGTCAAATTATTGAATTATTTAAAAAAATAAAGAAATAAAAGCTAAATTTATATAAATGGCACATAAGAATTAATTCCTAAATCTGATTAGTCAGAAACTGTGCATTGCTTTTCCATAACAGCACATAGAGTTCTGTGACAACCAGAACTATACTGTACAGGGTTTTAAATTAACAGGTTAATATTAACATTGTTGTTTTGACACATTATTGTTTCCATAGAAACATGAACCTGAACAGCTCCCTATGATCTAATACTAACCAGATCTTCGGAAGAAAAAAAGAAAATAAGAAATCCTAAGGCATCATATTATTGACGTGATGTTCCTCTAAAGTTTATGAAGTTGAGTCTCGGATGTAAGTGCTTTTTAACAGTTTTGCAGCAGGAACTGTAAAATCTTAAAATCGTTAAATCTGACCATAAGCCTTCGAAATGCGTGATGTTCGTTAATAAACGAAAGCTTGCAATTAGTGATGGGATTCTCCAGGGACCAGCCGATACGGTATCATCACGACACCTACAGTACAGTAGGAGCGATTCGATTTGTATTGTGGTTTTGTAAGCGTCACAGTTTCAAAGTCAAGCCGGGACTCGGAATGAAATTCCTGGTAAATAAAGGCGTAAAACTGAACATTTCAAGCACAGTACAGTGATGAGACTCTTGGCCATGAATGATGATCCAGGGCGAGGTGGCGCCGAGTCCACTGTGAGTAGAACATCCATACACACAATCGTTCACCAACACCACTCGCACACTACAGGAACTCGGCTGGGAGTTATCACCACATCCCCCGTACAGTCCTGACCTCGCTCCAAGCCATTTCCACATGTTTGGACCGTTAAAGGAGTTCCTGGGAGGCCGGCGTTTCAGACATGTGGTCCAATCATGGCTGCGGCGTACTGAGAAAAGGATTATATAGAGAAATAAAGGAAGTTTGTACTCTCGTAAGTGTTTTCCAGTCCCGGCTTGACTCGAACATCCCTCGTAGAAATTCATTTTTTTGGTAGAACTGCCATGAGTTCAACCTGCTTTAAACAAACCTACCGAGTATTAGAGATAACGGAGTTAAAGCAGATGGTGACTGGCACCAGGACTGCCAAAAAAGAAACACACACACACACACAAAACAGCACCATCACCACAAACAACACTTATTTTCACACAAAGCACAGCTTCACGCAGCACATTTCTTACACTGCATTTGCAAAACAGCCTACTGCTGAGTAGTTAGATTTCCTAAAGTTTGTGTGGGGAATTTTTCTGATTTCTTTTGTTGTTGTTTCTGATCTTACAGTAAGCGTGTGTGTGTGTGTGTGTGTGTGTGTACCTCTGCTGGCTCGGTCCACGTGTTGAAATTCGTCGACGAATTTGAGAACGTCTGGGAATTTCTCCTCACACACCTCAGCTAGGAAGTGAAGCAGCGTGGAGATCTGATCGGCCGACTTGGTGTCTTTTAACTGACGGAGAGGGAAAAAAAAAAAAAAAGATTTCATTAAAGATTCAAGATTCCTTTCTTTCATCCTAAACACACCTTTGATCCTCAACACAAAAATCGGTCTGGTTTTATGTCGGGAAAATAATTAGCTTGAACTTAAGTCGAAAAAGATTATTGGGGAGAAGTGACGCGCGATTGTTGTCAGGGGTTTCGCACATGCTTAAACTGATTGACGTGATTCACACTTCTGAGTTTGGAGTAGAAGTGTCTGAGACTGGGTGTTTTTTTTTTTCCAACAGTGTAAACACATCTGCCTGTAAGCTGCCCTTGAGGTGAGGATCATCCTTTACTGACGTCTGAGTAGAGGTCTGAGGTCTGAATAGCAAAATGCGCCATTCGAGGATTGACTCCATGGTACGCATAATTAACTTTTTACTTTGGAAAATCTATATTTTTTTCTTTGAAGTCTTAAAATTTTGACAATGCATCTGTCGAACCGGAGACGCACTTTCAAAATAGATGGTGTAACGCGGACAGAAGGACGAATTACACGCTGCCTCTCAATTCAGCAGGAAATATTTACATCTCAACATGAAAACAGGCTGGCATAAAGATGGAATAAGGGAGAGAGAGAGAGAGAGAGAGAGAGAGAGAGAGAGAGAGAGAGAATATCTTGGATAAAGTCATCGCTGACAGCCTCCTTTTGTCTTTGACAAGTTAATTTGATAGCACGCTCTGAAATTGCAGCTAGATGGAAAACACAAGATGTTTTCAATGTTAAACATGATTACTCTTCTATGAATATAGAACTTTGTAGAGGGCGAGATGCCTCACTGAGGGCTGGAGGAAAAAAAAAAGTACAAAGAGTGTATTATTGGAGTGATAGCACAAAAGTTACAAAAGCTCAGACGTGTGATTTTCTGAGACGTGGGATTTCTTTATATTGGTTGGGAGGAAGCTTAAATAAAACGTCATTTATTTATCTTCTATTAGGAAAAAAACTAACCAAACCAAACCAAAAAAATTAAAAATAAAAAAGACGCAAATCGTTTCTAATCATTTTCGTTTGCTGGCTAATTTAATAATAATAATAATAATAATAATAATAATAATAATAATAATAATAATAATAATAATAAAAATTGTTCTTTGTCTCTTTTTCCATTTGGAGTTTTGTTCTCTATAATAGCTGACTTCCGGGCATTAACCAAACACCAGCTTTCTGAGCAGCAAATTTTGAACACTTGACAGTTCAAGAAATCCATCAATAGGAATTCTGAACGTTCCCGTGAGAAAACGGTGTCAAAGCAAGACGCGGGGACACCTCCGATACATGTCTGATGACTAAACGCGGAGCAAAGAAAATCCTGTCTGACGTAAAACTTCCTTGAACGAACAAATAAATAACAAAAAAAAAAAAAAACACAAGCAGAGGGAAAAAGAACATCAGGACGAGTCCTCGGGCAAGCGACTTGAAAGGCGGGGGGTATGGCACGCTGGTTTTGTTACTCTCCGTCTGTCGGAAATGACACAGCTGTCTCGCTGCCTCTCTTTCTGCACTCGTTTGTCAGGGAAGACAAATCTCTCCATTACTTTGAGAAAAAAAAAGTGTGGAGAAAAGTGCTGCATTTAGGCATCCGCAAATCTCGCTGGCTAAACAGGAAAAGAAAAGCAGGCAGGTAGAATTTATAATACATATATATGTTTTTTTTTTTTTTTTTTTTTTTAAGTTCGTGTCCCAGGCACAGTGGCCACTCAGAACCTCCTGTGCATCTCTCTTTCTCTTTCTCATCACATCCTAACATTAGCAGCTACTAGGAAGCAGATGTTCCCGTAGCAGTCCATCAGCTTCTGGTTCTAATAAAGTCCAGGCTATGAACGTGTTTGTCGGTGTGGGACTTCTTTGTCAGGTGCTATAAGAGATTTGATGAGCTGAGAGGCATTTCATTCAGCCCAAGAGAAGCCTGGCCTGGTTACTCAGCTGTAATGCAGTAATGGGCATTTAGAGAAGAGGAGAAAAAAAAAAATAATAAAGGAAAAATAAAAGTGGGAAATAAAGAGAGTGAAAAGTCGAAAGAAGGAAAAAAAAAACTGCAGAATGAGCAGTGGGTTGCCATGAATGCACAAAATAGGCTGGAGTCGTAATTAAATTTATCTTATTTCATTTCTGATTAGTTTTTTTTTATATCCTGCACACACACACACACACATCTCGCCTTCAACAAACAAATAAACAAACAAATAAACAGAATTACAGACGAGCTATTCTGTTTAACAAGCTTTAAAAGTCACTGCGCTCTGTACTTTCCATTCACGCATGAAGAAAACATGACCCGACGTTAAAAAATGCAAAAGGAAATGCAAAATATTAAAAAAATGGAAGAGGCAAAGTAAGCTCCTAAACCAAATCAGGAACGACGAACCCCAGAATTAAAAATTGTATTGGTTCTGTATATAAAAAAGGCGCATTATTCAAAATACTGTACAGTCTTGCCATTGTTAAGGTTATAAATGAGTATTCAAGTTAAAAATGATGTCATAACGAGCTATCTCCATATGTGTTATTTTGAGCAACCATCACTCTCGCGTGTTCAGTAGCACACTGCGAGCTAATCTTGGGTTTATGGTGTAAAAACGCTAATTGATCATAAGAAAAATCCTCCGCAATTATGTTAATACAGCTGAAAACTGTCATGCTGATTAAAGAAGCAATAAAAGTGGCCGCCTTTTGGCTAGTTGAGTATCAAAAGCCTTTAAGTCTTTGGGAGTTTCGAATGTAGACTCAAAATGTCAAGGAAAAAAAAAAAAAAAAACCTTTAATTTCAACCTTTAAACTCAGGCTATTCCATAAGACAAATTTCCAAGACTTGGACAAAGAACCATGTGTACTAGACTCTTTAAAGAAACCAGGACGCAAAGAGGACATCAAAGTTTATAGCTTAAACAGACGTCTTGCAGTTCCTCAGCTTAAAGAGACATCTTGCAGTTCCTCTGGCAGTTTCGTAAAGAAGAGTTGCATAAAAAAAATAAAAATAAAAAAAAACTTTGTGCTTGGAACACAAAGTAGAAAATTTGAGAGACGCAGAGAAAAAAAAAAGAAAGTAAGAAAATATGCTAGGGAAGCGCTTGACGCCATCTGTCAAGCCTGGTGGAATAAAGGTGATGGAGTGCGAGTGCTTCCGTTGTGCTCAATGGTGGGAGATTTATATACGAGTCGTTCTATAATTTGTGGTAGGTTCCATGTACTGTATATGTTGATGATAAATAGGTAGATAGACATGGGGAAATGGAGACAGTAACAAAAAAAGGACAGGTTTTTACATTGTATGTGATTGCACATACAGTATAGTCCGTAGATAGTCTTTATGGATTTTGCTTTGTGCACTCGTGCTGTCATGTTGGAACTGGTGTGAGGATGTTTTTCAGAAGTTGGGCTCGACCCCTTACTTCCAGTGAGTAAGGAACTCCTAATGCTTCAGCATACCAAGACATTTTGGACAATTTCATGCTCCCAACTTGGTGGGAACAGTTTGGTGACGGCCCCGTCCTGTTTCAACATGACTGCGCACCGGTGCACAAAGCAAGGTCCAACCAGATGTCCAACTCCGTGTCTACATTCTCATGCCTCTGTAGGTAAGTGTTGAAAAGCTGAATGATAAAGGATGGCTATTCTATTTTACCTATTAAGGGAAGGCATGTTTTACTAATCTCACAAAAATTATGTGTATCTTGGGGTTTATTTAGCCAAAAAAAAAAAATTTGTCAGATTTTGCCACATTATTAATTTCTGCCATATCTGCTTTTGTAATCAAGGTGTTATTGGTTTCAAAATAATGAACAAAAACCATTAAGCTAACAACAACTTTTACATTTATTTTAAACCACTCGCTCACTCATTCATCATCTATACCGCTTTATTCGGTATTTAGGGTCGTGGGGACCTGAAGCCTATCCCAGGAGACTTGGGGCACAAGGCGGGGTACACCATGGACAGGCTGCCAATCCAGCGCAGGGCACACATATATACACACACTCTCACACTCATTCACACACTATGGGCAATTTGGGAACGTCAATTCACCTAACCTACCGGAGAACCCAGAGGAAACCCACCAAGCACGGGGAGAAGATGCAAACTCCATGCACACAGAGACGGGAATCGAGCCTGGCCGGTAATCGAACCCGAACCCTGGAGGTGCGAGGTGCAAGACAGTGCCAACCACCACAACAAAGAGCCACCACTAGTTCAAAAAACTAAGCAATAATATTTTAAAATTAGATTTTCTCATTTTAAAAATGTCCACCAATTTTTTGTCTACTAAGTTACTGTATATTTATATAAAGTTCCAGTAATAACAAGCAGACAGATATGTAACTCTAAAAGAACGAACCAGTTTTTTTGTTTAACTAAGAAAAGAACACTGTTTCGCACCCCAAATTATAGAAAAAAAATAGGCTCGTCATCCTATTTTGCCAACCCATACCATACTCCCAACTCCTCGATTGAACCCAATTCCATCCTACAGCAGGACAATGACCTACAGTACAGTACGGCTCCAGACTATGCAAGTGATATTTAGATAAGAAGCAGTCTGCTGGTAATGAACTGACCCGTTCGGTCACCAGATCTCCACCCGGTTGAGCTGTTGTCATAGCAGCTTGAATGTATGATTTGTGTTTAAAAAAAAAGTCATAAAAAAAATAAAAATAAAACCAATCCGACTTGTTGAAGAAATATGGAGTGAACTTTCCTTAAAATTCTCTCAAGAAACTGACAACAAGAAAGTTCTGCAGGGCTGCGATTGCAGAAAAAGGAAAGATTCTGGGCTGAAAGCAAAAACCTGAAGGACGAAATCAATATTTCAAGCTAGTGCTGGATTATATGACCTTAAGATTAATTAGAAATTTTGCCTTGATCATGATTAAAAAATTATTCTTTTTTTTTTTTAATTTCATTTTTGCCCTCGTACTTCACTGACGAGGTTTGTTCTGTAAATTTGCTCAACATTTTTTCTTATTTTAAATTTTTTTTCTAATTAAAGAGTTCTTCTCCAAGTTGCTTCCATGGATGGGGCGAAGTCATGAGATGACAAACGCAGTTATAAAGTTTTTACGGGGACGGTACATTAACACACGCACGCACACAGCGAGAAAAATATTTAAAGAATTTTAAAAAATAACATGTTTATCATGTTTCTTAGAGGTTCTGAATGTCAGTTTTGATTAATTTTGCAAATAATTATTCAGGGGGAAAAAAAGTTTAGAAAATCTTTCTGACCTTGTCAAAGTCTTAATTCATTTTACAGCTCATTTAATAAATAAATGTTTGAGTGTTCATGGAAAAAAAAAAATTTCTGGATGACCCCAAACTTCTGACTGTTCATGTACATAAAACCCCGAAATAAACAAACTAAACCAAGAACATAATGGTTTGTTTAAAATGGATCGAACTTAAAGGTGAGAAAGTAAACCTCTTAAAGTTGGCATTTAAGGATAGAGAGAGAAAGTGATTAAGTGTTAAAGCAGTTCTAATTGTTGCTTTTAATTCTTTTCTGTCTGTGGGGTTTACACACTTGGGGCAGACGTAAGGTTATTATAACAGATTATGCAACAATTATCATTTATATATGGGATGCAAAATAGAGTTGGAGGAAAAGCGGTTTTGCAGCAATTTGGGCAAAAAAAAAAAATGTAAGTAAGCAAGTGATTATGTATATACAAAAGTGGATTCAGTAGGTTAGCAAGAAGGAGGTTAATGTTAGAAAGTAATTAAACATGTGAATTGGGTGACTGAGTAAGCAAGTTAAAAAGTTCGGTAATTAAGGAACTTGGTATACAGAGTCAGCCAAAAAAAATTATACACACTTCAGGAAAAGAAAAATAGTATAATGCAGTATATTATATTAATAATAACATGTTATTATCATAATATTCTCATCAACATATAACATACAGTAATAAATTAAGTATTAAAATAGTTTCTCTTTTCCTGGAGTGTATATATATAAAAAAATATTTGGTTTACATTTGTGTGTGTGTGTGTGTGTGTGTGTGTGTGTTGCGTGCATGTCCCACCTTACAGAGGGAGCTGAGGTCAAAGCCGTAGGACTGGGCGTTGCGAGAGCCAGCATTCATGTAGTTACCCATGAGCAGCACGAGCTCCAGCAGGTTGCTGAAGGCCTTGCTCTTCCTCACGTCCTCGCACGCCGCGCTCACCGCCAGCATGTCTGGCTTCAGGTGACTCACCTGCTCTTCAAACTGCAGCTTAAACAGGATGGAGTTGAGCCTCGGCCGCAGACATTTTACAACGCTCATCTACAGACGGAGAAAAAAAAAAAGAGAGAGATGCATGAATAGACTAATAGTAGGCTGATTTAGAGTAATACCAGCACACTCTGGCAATCAGGCTGTTTCAAAGAGAATGCTTTCATCAAACACTTAAAAGCGAGAAGATGAACAAACACAGGACTATACGAATAGGGTAAGATTTCACAGCATAGTGTAGTATGGAAAAAAAAAAAAAATCACACACATCCTTCTAATTTTTGATGTGTACGGAATGATCTCTGCATTATTGACTTAGTAGAAAACCATCTTGAATTTTAAAACCGATGAAAAAAAAATGAAACTGTTACAGACAAATGTCTTCAACAATATGTAACAGAAAGCTTTTCAGTTCTGCTGAGTTCTTCTACAAAACAGGAATCAAGTGCCACAGTCGTAATCTCCAAAACAACACGTGACAGATTTTCCAATAGAGCCTAAGCAAATCCTTCTATGCCAACCTCCTTGTTTTTAGCAAATATGGACTTTCTGGATTATTTATGGATTATTGCTTCATTTCCTGCTAGTCGTTATTTATTTATTTTTTATTTTTTTAAGATGATAATGAGACAAATAAAAAAAAAACATTTATGCATTCATTTTAATAAATCAAACTATTGCAATATCAACACTGTTGGAAAAGCAGATCAGGACATGTTATATAAGGGTGCAGTTGCGTCTGTTATTATTAAACATTGTTGTAATATTTTAAAGTGTTATAAATGTATTTTGTGGCATTATTAAGAACATGGAAAGAGTGTTTGGCAGTTTAATGCTGATGCTAGACAACATGTGATTGCAGCTCCTACTGCATATGATGCCCTCCGTAAATGCACGAGTGTGCCACACTTACCGATGTAATTGGAAAAATCAGGAAGTTATTATACATACATGTCCTAATGCACTTCTTTAGTAATTATTATCGATTAACATGAGATAACCAATATCTGTATAATTGCATTTGTACTGGTAGTCCCAGACTTACATTCGAGTTACAAATTTTCGCAGATACGAACGGACTGTGGTTCTCTGAACATTCGTAGACACTGCAGTCACAATATTCACAATTATATACAATTGAATATTGTATGTGTGTGTGGAAGAAAATGAATCAGTCCGGGAACACGATGATAGAAAATGTCTGTCCTGTAAAGCTGTCTTGATGGTTAGTAAAATTCTCAACAAAACAGAGTTTACAGTCCAATACAGTGGAAAACAGCCCTGAGACAAAACTGCGTCTGGGATTCCCCTCGCGATTTAAAGGCGCAGAAACAACACTGTTACACTTTACTGTGAGTTTTATTTCCTTAGGCTCTGTTAAGGTTTTTGGCCACATGATAGCAGTGTGGGGAAAGGGGACAGACATTAAGTCGAGTGGATTGGTATACTTTACACATTGTATATTAGTGTCAATGGCGTACAAGACTCACTTTGTCGAACTTAAGAACAAATCTGACTTACGAACATGCTCCCGGAATGGAACTTTATAAGTGGTTGACTATCTGTACTAGGGACACATAATATAAGTGCTTGTTTTGACCTTGAATTTGATCTCTAATTGCTGTGTATGTTGCTGTTTACTCTATGTATTTTAGGTCATATCACTATAACACGTATTTAGGCTTTAGGGACCTCAATAACTTCCCAGGATGTCAAGAAATATGTTGCATGCGATGCATCTTGGACTAAAATTCTGATACGATAATGGGGGGGGGAGGTCCGATTTAAACAGGCCATATCCTCTTCTCATTCGCATGCACCTACACACGGAGTGGCTGTTCCAAATTCTGTCAGCATCATTACATTAAATCTATGCACACTGCCACACAAATGTTTTATAGTTCACCTCGGAAAGACGTCCAAACCGAAACCCTTTATTCATCTCGGGCACTGAGAGACTCCTCATTACGGCTTTCTGTTTGCTCCCCTCCGACTCGGTCTGAAATTACTTTCAGAGTTTCGCAATTTGCCTACTGCTTTTGGGCCTGGCATTTTAAAAGCTATTTATGTGACGAAGGCCAGGGTTTTTTTTTTTGTGTTGCTAGGCAATCGTAATGGATGTTGGCAACGATGTGATCTAGGCTCCTTCTGCTCAAGTTAATTGGTATGTGAGCGGCCGTCGGGGAGCGACCGGAGGGACGGACGGTGGCGCGCAATAGGCAGCGTCAAATTACGGGCGTTACACAATTATGTTAAATTAGGAAATATTGCGTTCTAAAAGCGGAGGCTCCGGGGCACTGGCAATGATGTCAGAACGCCCTGCGGACACGGACGGGGCGGGGGAAAATGTTCTCTGAGGCCGTAATTATATATCTGTGTGAGTGTTGTGTGTGAGATACACAAACTGCTGACAGACATTCAAAGAGCAGGTGATGTATTAAGGTTTTATTGAGGACGCGGTAGCTTATTTCATTTTAGATTGTGTGTGCAAACACTGTGTGTGTGTATGTGTGTGGGTGTGGAGAAATAATAGGGGAGTGAGGTGTAATTGATCACAAAGAAAACAGATTAGCAACAGGGTATCAGTGCATAGATAAGTAACTCAATAAAGAAGAACGATTAACATGTCTAGAGCTATTGTCCACACGCAGGAATTACTGTCTTTACTGAATACCAAACGTTCGGGCCACAACTGAGCGCTTGCCGATATTCAGACGGCCGACAAATAAACAAATCACGCAAATCGAATATAAGATAATAAAATAAAATCTTCAAAGACGCAATATTCTTGTTATTAAAATGTCAGGCTCGGATGCAGATGGGCGGACGGAGGCGGGGCATGGGGAGGGTCTGTGATGCCAGCTTTCACTGAACTCTTAATCTCTTAATACACAAGAGACGAAATAAAAACCACAGTCATTCGATACTAATCTTATTAAGAAGAAAAAAAAACAACAACAAATGAAGCCGCAGAAAAACGTCATACAAATCAAGAAACTCTAAGTAATAAATAAATAAAAATTAAATGGCTTTATCTGGTTCATCTAATTAGATGCGAATGAATTGGTCTCTTGTTGGCCGTTTCGATTTATTACATAGATTTTTTTGTTTTGTTTTTTAAACAAAATGCTTTCGTTTTTGCAAGATCATCACGTCCTCTTCTTCTTTTTGAGTTCATGGGCTTGTGGAGCAATACCACCACCTACTGGACTGGAGTATAAGTCATACCATAAAAAGTTGGCTCCTTTGTACGAGACGTGACTTTTACACAGTTAACTAGACGAGTTTCACAGCATTTCAATGTTTTTTTAGAAACTTAAAAAAGTAAGAATAAACACTCAGACAATAAACCTAAGTTTTATTGAACTGAATAAAAAGTCACAACGTCTCGAATCGAATTAAAAACCCGCCCATAATTCTCGGCTCTAGTTTTGTTGCGGCAAAGTAAAATCTGCAAGCGGTATGAAGAAGGAGGGGAAAGATAAACTAAAAAGGAATGGAAAGAGTCTCATTTGCGTGGGTGAACATACGGGAAAGCATCCTGTGGTCACATCATATGCAATCGAATTTGCGATGAAATAGACTCGCGATTCAAAGATCTTAAAAGCATAAATATTTAAAGCGGATTATTCTGAAAAAGTAGTAGTTCTGCTGCTGCAGCTGCAAAAAAATAAATAAATAACCTGACACATATTATTCTTTATAAGGCTGTTAGTGTGTGAAGAGAAAAAGAGCTAGTTCACATAAAGATCTGAAAAAACTGCTGTTGGATCTTAATGTCGTTCTGAATCACACTAAAGGCTTAAAAGATATATATTTTTTTTTTTTCAAAAACACTATTTCAGCCATGTATCATTAAACGGCATAGCTGGTACTTAGTAAGTCAGTGCAGACAACAGCAGTGTGTTAACTGTGTAATATGATAAAGCGAAATGCAACATGAAAATATTCCTTCATTCCGTGAATTATTGCTTCATTTTATTTATTTTTTGCTTGCAGTGCAGCAAGCTGAGCGGGTCAACCCAGATATTTATTTTTTTTCTTCCTTCCTTAGCTGAAGATTTCCAGTTCCTCCTGGGAGATTTTCAGACCTTCTTAAATCAACTGCGAGATATAATCTCTCCAGGGGTCCTGGTGCTGCCCGGGAGTCTCTGACCAGCTCGGGCTCGGAACCGTTTCTTTCGACTCTGAGTAATCCTGCGTTTAAGGCGACGCCGCACTGTATAATAAAGTGCTGCCATTTTGAGGGAGGCTGCACGGATGTTATTGTGTCCACGCTTCATTAAGAGCATTCATTTTCATTTAGACTCATAATCAACCATGGTATTATGCTTCACTGCATGCAAAACATCCTCATGTTGCCTCACAGATACAGTATGTTAGCTTGGAATCCCCCCTCCTCTTCCCCCGAACCGAAAAAAAAAAACACTTCACCCACCCGGAGAGGTGCAAGGTGCTGGCTGAAGAGAAAATAATGAAGGAAACCCCTTTTTATATTTACTTACCTGCTAAACATTGACCTAGTCCCATCACTGGGGTAAGAACCAGAGGACGCAGAATAGACATCATCATATAGTCATGACGCACAACAACAGGGTATTCATCTTCCTCCAGTCATCATGGTTCTCATTCTTCAGTCATTATGGTTCTCATTCTTCAGTCATCACAGTTCACCAATTTTATTAATCACGGTTCTCTTTCTCCAGTCATTATGGTTCTTTAATTTTATTAATTACGACTCTCTTCTTCAAGCCATGATGGTTCTCTTTATTCAGCCATCATGGTTCTCCAATTTTATTCATAATAGTTCTCTTCTCCAGTCATCATGGTTCTCTTTATCCAGCCATAATAGTTCTCTTTCTCCAGTCATTATGGTTCTCCTTATCCAGCCATAATAGTTCTCTTTCTCCAGTCATTATGGTTCTCTTTCTCCAGTCATCATGGTTCTCTTTCTCCAGTCATCACAGTTCTATAATTCTAATAATCACAGTTTTCTTTCTCCTGCCATAACGGTTCTCTAATTCTGCTAATCACGGTTCTTTTCCTCCAGCCATCATGTTTTTTTTTCCTCTCCAGCCATCACGGTTCTCCAATTTTTTTCATCACAGTTCTCTTTCTCCAGCCATCACAGATTATTCATTGTGGATTGTTATTAAAGGTATCTTGTTCGAGCCGTCGAATTACATTTTCTTGGATCATCACATTTCTTGAACTCTTTTACAAGAATCTTCATTAATCTTTAAACCCTTTATTTTTAACACATTCCATAAGCACTTACTCTAACAGCAGAAAGATAAACACATGCTAGACAGCACACTGAATTATCATTGCCTCTCTACTCCTCCCTATCTCTCTCTCACCAATTTTCTTAACTTCTCAAGAGAGGAAAAGAGAGACAGACAGTTCAGACAGACTGGCGCGCTGAGCTACTTATGCATGTGCTGGACAGTTGAGGAGATCTGATTGACTTTTTTGCCTCTATGTGGAATAAGTGACATTTAAAAACGAGAGCAGGAATAAATACGACTCGAACCTCTACATATGTTTTGTGGGTTTTGGGGCCATGTCACTTTATACACACTTTAACGCTGGAGTTTAATGAGAAGCCTTAAGCACTTCACGTCGCAGCATTTAGCAGAGAGATGCGGAGTACAGGTGCTAATTTCCGTGCCAAACACGACACCATGTGTGATATACAGAAAGAAATTTTTATCAGCCAACATGTCAAGTCCTAATCGGCTAAGCGACGTTAAGAAGTTGATAAATACTTGAGCTCTGTTACAACCGAGAGTGGTGGCACGACCACGTCTGTAGAAAGGACACGTTCGATCACTTACAACTTAGAGCCAGTTCACAAACACTCAGGCTCATTACTGTTAATTAAATCACTCTGCGCTTCTGTCTAAATGGAGCAGCTTTGTTTATGTTCTGGTATCTCGTTGATGTGTCTGTAAAGCAACTGAAGGGAGAGGAAAAAAAAAGCACAAGTACTGTACAAGTGCTAGTCTGAAAAGCGACCCTGTGAGCTTGGAAAAACTCATAAATGCAGCACTCTGTGGAGCTGGGCTTTACTTCATATTAACAGCACTCAAGAACATATTAAAATAGAAGGAGAAATCATTTCATTTATTAAATTTGGAGTAATTACTGGTACTAGTAAATGTTTATTAGTTTTGGTGAAATCGTTTAACTTAAAACAATAAAAATGACCTGGTAATGATGAAATAAAATGGCATTGGTACTGTAATGTTTAGCTTCTTAAGTCAAGCAGGAGGAATACTTCAGGGTTTTATCGATTTGGTCAAAGCGGAAATGTGACGAGCTCTCAAACAGAAACGAACATGGAAGTACACGAATACACCACAGGCAAAACTTGCATTAACCAATGTTTTCTGTATTGAACTACAAGAATGTGTTTTGCATGCGTGTAAAACTTGTGTAAAACTTGACAGCACCAAAAAAAAAAAAAAAAAGCTGCCCTAACCTCATCAGCAAGACAATCCTATCAGCAGATTATAAAAGGGCCATATACACTTTCTGGGCAATAAAATATAATTTATTTTTACTTTTTTTCTTTTAAATTATTTTAAAACCTTTTTTTTTTTTTACATTTTTACTTTTATAATAAAATAGAGCAACTGCAAATTTTGAAAAACAGCGATTTTGGATGTAGTTTAAAAAAAATAAATGCCTATTAATGCCTGTTTTTATGGTTTAAACCCCCAATATGCTCCCAAAGCACTTTAATTTCATTTCGAATTCAACTCATCACATTATCCGTAAAAAAAAAAAAATAAAGAATGTAAAGGCAAACCTGTATACTGTACTATGTATACTGCTCAGTGCTAAAATGTAAAATACCAATGTTACCCCTCCTAATGTACTGTAATCCATGTGAGTGCGTTTTCTTTGGTATCAGTACTGTAGGGTAATTACGATAATAATTTACTGTCCCAAGCTGCGTTTTTCTTTACGGGCGCTTTGTGTTCTCTTTTTGTTTACAATACTAAACAAATCTACACAGTATAGTGGAACCTCGGATTACGATTAACGCGGTTTGCAAATGTTCCGCAAGACAAGCAAAGATTTTTAATAAATTTTGACTTGAAAAACGAGTGCTGTCTTGGTTTATGAGTACCAGGCATGCGCTTCTTGTTTTGACGCCAAGAATCACATGATCACAACTGAGCCAACGGTTTTTCTCTCTCTTGCACTGCGGAATTGTGGGTAATCATCTCACTTGCTGGGTCTTAGTGCACATCTCTTTCTGGTATAATCAATATCTGTGCGTACTGTTTACTATAACATTGTGACCACATGTGTGTGTGTGTGTGTGTAAAACATTTTATTTGTGTTTGTAAGCGTGTGTACAGCGCGCGTGTATTGTTTATTATAACACGTGTGTGTGCACGTGTAAAGCAAAAGCAAGTCTCATTAGAGGGTAAAGATCCATTTTTTCTCTCCCTCTCTGTATCAGCCTGTCGTGTGTGTGCGTGCGCATAATTTGACACCGTGCTCCTTCACTTACACCAACACACACACACACACACACACACACACACACACACACACACACTCTCTCTCTCTCTCTCTCTCACACACACACACACACACACTCGCCTTTACAGCCTTTTACGAATTATGCTCGTAATCCGAGGTTCCACTGTATTATATTTTATATGGAAATTTAGCTAAAATTATGTAAATGTTTATGTTACAAAATCATAAATTATATTGTTTTTAATAGTTTGGTGTTAAAATGCATGAAATATATACTGCAAAAAACGAAACATTTTAGATAGATAGATTTTTAAAAATTGTTTCGGCGAACAATTATTAATTTGGTTCTGAGGAAAAATCTGCAAATGACTTAGGCTACGAACTCAACTGTACCACTGAATCTACTTCGCTACTACAGAAGGGGTTGGATCGAGTACTGAAATCAATTTATGAGATTTAAAATTAGTGGAATTGAATAGGGAACTGTCCAACATGTTATTAAAACCTGTAAAGTCTGTGTGGTCATGAACGGAGATCTATTAAATGCTTAGTAAATATGTATGTTAAAAAATTTGACAGTAGAAATCACTGCTATGTTTAATAGTGAAAGTAAAAGCATTTCCATACACACAATGTGATGAGGAGTCACAGGACTGGGACTAAACAGCTGCCTGTCCATAAGAAAACCAATTGTTAGTGAGACTTGTCAGAAAAGCCAGTTTGCGAGCATGTATAAAGATTGGACTTTTGGTGGAATGCACCAATCATGCATAGGGTCCACTGTACAAGCCTCCGGAGGCAGTGTTATGATCTGGAGTTGCTTCAGTTGCTCAGGTCTAGACTCAGCAATCAGAGTTTTTCTTCCCCAACTGCGCGTCATACTTTAGGATTTAAATTGTGAATGTGTGCTCAATGAAATCTTGGACTGGGAGATTTTTTTGGGGCCAGACAGTGAACAGTTTTTAATTAATTATGGTTATGTTTAGTATTTAGTGTAGAATAAAGGTTTTTTTATATTATATTAAATGGCTAGTTTAT